>NC_064931.1:137859451-138498269 GCF_023897955.1 Schistocerca gregaria | reverse complement strand
TGCTAATACCGACTTTACTCTTATGTGCAGTAGAGAGCAAGGGGACATTTTGAAACGGGCGCTGCCTGTGTTCCAGCAAAAATGTATTACTGAGCTGCTGGCATTGCACGCCTGTTTGGCACTTTGTCGCTAGTGCTCGTCTTGTTCCATTCAGTCTCTGTAGCTTATATTTTTCTTTTCTTCCTAAAATATTAACAACATTTTTTGCTATGGACAATTCGTGGTTTAGAAGTTATAAGGCGTTCGAGCATCGGCTTCGAAATTGATACACACTGCAGTCGATCTTCGTAATTGTACTTTAATTACTACGGTCAAAATGTACACTTTACCGCAATAAAATGCTGTATTTCTTGCAATATTAGGCAAATTCTAACCAGAAAATTTAATCCAGAAGATTTCGGACAATACTTATGAAAGGATAGTTAACTTTTATTGGATAATAGAAAAAATGTAAGTACAAGACCTCTCTTTATGATTTTTCATTTTTATTCAGTCGCTTCCTCGGTCATTCCCTATTTTCTCGTAGCAAATACGTAAGTTTATATAAAGCCTTCAGCCTCGCAGGTCACTGAACATTGCAACCAAATGTAACGTAAAAAAACAGTTAGGCCCTAATGAAATGTAAAAGCCCATCTGGTTCAAAGAAAATTTTACGTGCCATTATGCATTTGTGATACAATTTTATCATCTAATCAATACAGGGACTTCACACGGTATTAATTCATGGGCACTTATGTGAAAAAGAAGTGGATATTTACTGTTGACTCTGCGGATTTCCCGAGCATAATGTTTACAAGAGGAGATGCTGCTTATGAAACACCAGTGCAACTGATCGTAGATTACAGCTAACGGAAAAATTTCACGCGTCTTAGCCTCCCCTGCTTGGTTAGCTAACAGAAGTGCAATTAAAAACTGCTCTGATCGCAGTAGGTAGAAATCTCTCTCTCGACGAAATACAGCTACACTGCAATGACATTATTTGCGTGTCATGTACTATTGCATCTGTCCGCTGCAGCTTCAGATAGTGTACACTACCTGGCCTTCTGCTCATCACGAGGTTTTGAGTGTAAATGTGACGAGAGCCATCATCTCGAGCGAAGGCCTGTGCCTTCACATTGGAAACTAAGAGCTGCGGGACGGTAATTTCACACTGATCCATTGTTAGGATAAATATCTCTGTATTTGTTCCATGTGAACAGAAAATATTCATTTTCGGCCCAAAGGCCATCATTCATCTAATAACTTAAATTCAGAACATATTTCCGGGAGACTGCACACATCCAGTTGTCAGCGAAGGAATGCCGTGAATTGCAAAGATTTTCTCCCTCAACTTTACTTTGCGAATTGTGTGAGCGATGTATCTCATCAGTAACTCTTTCTAGGAGGAGAATGTGCCACGTAAGCGTAGAGCGTGCGGCATGTTTGTGTCTTTGATAAAGCCGAGAGAGACAACGGAGATGGAGAAAACATAGGCTGCCTGCTCTTCTCGAACAACAACGAAAGAGCTAGGCAAGTGGTACACTGTACTTGCGTTCGGGAACACTGAAGCCTTCAGATTTAGGTGTTCCCTGGTTTCTGCTCAAATGGTTCAAATGTCTCTGAGCGCTATGGGACTCAACATCTGAGGTCATCAGTCCCCTAAAACATAGAACTACTTAAACCTAACTAACCTAAGGACATCATACACATCCATGCCCGAGGCAGGATTCGAACCTGCGGTCCGAACTGAAGCGCCTGGAATCCCTCGGCCACAACGGCCGGCCCTGGTTTCTGTAATTTACTCTAATCGACTGCCAGGGTGATTACTTCGAATAGGCCATATTATATTTCCTTACTCAGCCGTGTGTAGCTAATAAAGAATGTGTGCATAAAATGATATTCTACAAGCGTCATGCGTTGCTGAATGACAGTGGTCACATTTTGATAAAATAATGGCACCATGTGGACCATAGAACGTAGCGTCCCCATCCATTAGATTGGTCGTTATCAGAAGTGTTGCAGCCCCCATTCAATGAGACTTGTTTCCTTCATTTTCGTCCTTAATTGTACCTTGATACTAAACAGCTCGTAGTTCAACAAAGACTGTTGCCTGTGAGGAGGCGATCACTCTGCCAGTATTCAGTCTAGCGATGTCCAACGCCAGTTCCACACCTCACGTTGAAAACAAACATAGGAAAATTACCCCACCAATGGTGTCGGCCACCTCTAGTCCACGAAAGATAGTGATGAAACAGCCGACCAGTTGCCACTGAGAACTAGGCGGAGATGGTACTACCAACACATCTGTACAGAGAGTACTGACTACCTTGGCAAAACGTATTTTCTCTCGAGCCCAGACTATCCCCAGGACCTCAGCGACTACCCGTGAATCCCATGGAATTATAACTGTCTTAGAGGATAACAAGATTCTCAGCACGAATTCTAAAAAAGCACTCTTACGACACACGACTTTCTTTATTCATATATAGTATCGTTCAGACAACAGGTGCAGCTGAACAGGCAGGTTACATCTTCCTAAATTCCCGAAAGACGTTTGACACTGCACCACATCGTCGACTACCGACCAATATACGATCCTAAGGAGTCTCTTCGGAAATGTATGATTGGCTCGATTATTTTGTTAATAGAACTCAGTAATAAGACTCTAAAGTTCTCAATAGACTCAAACGCTTCATCAGATAGTCATAAGCAACACTATAAGATACTTCTCTGACAGTGCTGTTGTCTATATGAAAGTGCCGACGTTATACTATCGAAAAGAACATAAGAAGAACTTGGATAAAATTTCCTCCTGATGTAATAAATGGCAGCCTCTTTTTACAAATGGATGAATGTACCAGAACCCATACAACGATGAGAAAGAGTATCTGATTACAAGATTAATAGTGAATGTCTTTGCATTCCGCAATGCTAAAAAAACTTAAGGACGAGACAAACAAAGTAACATAACATGTGAACTACTTGGTGGAAATGAGTGAAAGTGCGGGAGCATATTGCCAGAGGTCTCAGAGGTGCATAGAAAGTTGGACATAATGTGGAAGGGTTCAGGGTGACTATAGTGCCATATGGGGCTACTGCCGCAACGCGAGGCACTGCAGGAAATGGAAAAAGACGAAGTTTGTAAATTAGTGTGCAGTTACGGTGCACTGTGATGGTGTTCTTCACTACCACGTGGCTCGGAGACAACATCTGCATGACTTCAAACGGGAAAGGGTGATCAGAAAACTGCAAGAAGGACAGTGTGTGACGAGTGTAGCCAAGGACTTTGGTATTCCTCACAGTACGTGTCACGTGCACCGGGAGTGTTCCGAACTACTCGCACTGCTAACCGAAAGAGAAAAGATGGTCGACCACGTTCAACTACAACAGCAGACAACCGTTGCAAGAACGGACAGACATCAAACAATGCGACTGTAAAGCACGTAATCTCGTACTCCACAAAGACACGCCGACAGAATCGGGGTGGTGTCCTTGCCCGACAACTACCGTTTCCGAGTAATGATTCTATGGCTAAAATAATGTGAAGAGGGGTGGGAAGACATAATGCAAAATGGCTCTGAGCACTATGGGACTTAACTGCTGAGGTCATCAGTCCCCTAGAACTTAGAACTACTTAAACCTAACTAACCTAAGGACATCACACACATCCATGCCCGAGGCAGGATTCGAATCTGCGACCGTAGCGGTCGCGCGTTCCAGACTGTAGCGTCTAGAACCGCTCGGCCACTCCGGCCGGCAGACATAATGCACCCGGCAACATTGTTGAAAATGATCGTTTTAGTGGTCCAGGTATTACGGATCAGATGCCATAATGTTGCGTGGGCGTCTTGATCTTCAAGTCTGTGAACACTGTACACTCACCGATCAACGGTATTTCGACAATGTATTCCTTCTCCATGTGCGTCTTTTCAGGGGTGCAGTCGGCCCTGGCATGACTTTTATGGATGACAATTTGCGAACTCATATTAATAGCGCATGTGGAGGGGCTCTTGGAACAAGAGGATATTCGGCGAACGGACTAGCCTGCCCGTATCTCTGACTTAAGCCCATCGAACACGTGTGAGATGCAGTGGAGAGATATGTTTAAGCATGTCCACATACACCAACGACCATCCAGCACTGTACCAACCTTGCGACCAGTATGTGAGCACGTTGCAGAACCCATACTCTGTGTTCGAACATTATGAGTTACCTCGATGAAAACGATTTATTGAGAAACAGCCAACACGGATTCAGAAAATATCGTTCCTGTGAAACACAACGAGCTCTTTATTCTCACAAAGATACGAGTGCTATTGACAGGATATGTCAAATTGATTCCATGTTGTTAGGTTTCCAGAAGGCTTTTGACACCGTACCTCACAAGCGACTTCTAATCGAAGTGAGCGCCTATGGACTATCGTCTCAGTTGTGCGTCTGGATTAGCGATTTCGTGTCAGAAAGTTCACAGATAGAAGTAACTGAAGGAAAGCCATCGAGTAAAACAGAAGTAATATCTGGCATCCCCCAAGGAAGTGTTACAGGCCCTCTGCTGTTCCTGATCTACATAAACGATTTAGGAGATTAGGAGACAATCTGAACAGCACATCCATGCCCGAGGCAGGATTCGAACCTGCGACCGTAGCGGTCGCGCGGTTCCAGACTGTAGCGTCTAGAACCGCACGGCCACTGATAAGTAAATGGAATAGGACAGAAAATCGACTACTTTTCTACGTTGTATCACCCGCCACTCTCTGTACAGTTGTTGACAGAGTACATACGTAGACGTAGAACTCGTGTTCACAATTTTTCTCTCATGTGTCTGGCGAGCCGGCGACAAGGATGTAACTCGAACGCCTGTTGCGCATCCGTATATTCCTGTCACCGTGATAAATGAGATTGGGTACTTCAAAGACAGTTTTATTGATAACACCGTGAAATCTGCCCAGGCGCTTTGTAGTGGTACCCAGGGGTACTAGCATACTGTTTAATCCCATGCCATTCCCTGCCATCTCAGATTCAGTCTCGTCATGTACTGTCTTATCCACTGTAGCACGGTCCATTGATTGGATTTAGTATGTTGGTTCTCGTCTGGTGATCAACATCTGTAGGCCATCAACCTTGCTCCCCTCGCCCGGTGAAATACACTACTGGCCATTAAAATTGCTACACCACGAAGATGACGTGATACAGACGCGAAATTTAACTGACAGGAAGAATATGTTCTGATACGCAAATGATTAGCTTTTCAGAGCATTCACACAAGATTGGCGCCGGTGGCGACACCTACAACGTGCTGACATGACAAACAGCAGTTGACCAGCGTTGCCTGGTGAAACGTTCTTGTGATGCCTCGTGTAAGGAGGAGAAATGCGTACCATCACGTTTCCGACTTTGGTAATGGTCGGATTGTAGTCTATCGTGATTGCGGTATATCGTATGGCGATATTGCTGCCCGCGTTGGTAGAGATCCAATGACTGTTAACAGAATATGGAATGGGTGGGTAATACGGAACGCCTCGTATCACTAGCAGTCGAGATGACAGGCATCTTATCTGCATGGCTGTAACGGATAGTGCAGTCACGTCTCGATCCCTGTGTCAACAGATCGGGACATTTGCAAGACAACAACCATCTGCACCAACAGTTCGACGACGTTTGCAGCAGCATGGACTATCAGCTCGGAGACCGTGGCTGCGTTTACCCTTGACGCTGCATCACAGACAGGAGCGCTTGCGATGGTGTACTCAACGACGAACCTGGGTGCACGAATGGCAAAACGTCATTTTTTTCGGATGAATCCAGGTTCTGTTTACAGCATCATGATGGTCGCATCCGTGTTTGGCGACATCGCGGTGAACGCACATTGGAAGCGTGTATTCGTCATCGCCATACTGGCGTATCACCCGGCGTGATGGAATGGGGTACCATTGATTACACGTCTCGGTCACCTCTTGTTCGTATTGACGGCACTTTGAACAGTGGACGTTACATTTCAGATGTGTTACTACCCGTGGCTCTACCCTTCATTCGATCCCTGCGAAACCCTACATTTCAGCAGGATAATGCACGACCGCGTGTTGCAGGTCCTGTACGGGCCTTTCTGTATACAGGAAATGTTTGACTGCTGCCCAGGCCAGCATATTTTTCAGATCTCTCACCAATTGAAAACGTCTGGTCGATGGTGGCCGAGCAACTGGCTCTTCACAATACGCCAGTCACTACTCTTGATGAACTGTGGTATCGTGTTGAAGCTACATGGGCAGCTGTACCTGTAAACGCCATCCAAGCTCTGTTTGACTCAATGCCCAGGCGTATGAAGGCCGTTATTATGGCCAGAGGTGGTTGATCTGGGTACTGATTTCTCAGGATCTATGCACCCAAATTGCGTCAAAATGTAATCACATGTCAGTTCTAGTATAATATATTTGTCCAATGAATATCCGTTTATCATCTGCATTTCTTCTTGGTGTAGCAATTTTAATGGCCAGTAGTGTACTAAGAGACAAAAATTTATATCACGCTTTGGACTCGAATCGCCTACTCCCTATTCTAGCGTCACCGCCTTAACTTACGTCAACGACATCTGCTATGGAGTCTGGTACGCCTTTGGTGAAATGAGCAGTCACCTAAGAAAATTTATGCTTCGTCTTACCCGTACCCCCTTCACCACGTCTGCAGTATTGAATTATGTGCAGAACCCACTCTCATCGTTCTTGTTCTGTCTTCCTTACCCCGTTAGTCCATATGGACCGAGCGAAATGACATACTATTTCCAATACTGGACTCGTACTCGGTACGACCAATAGTCAGATGCTTGACCACTCATCCGCATTCAAGATTTCTATCGTTTTCCTACATAAAGACAATATTTGTACAGTTTCTTCATATGGGCCATGCTCTGTTACATCCCTATCCACATCAAATTTAGCTAATGTTCCATCTATATACACTTCATTGTAGTCAGAAGCCTGAACTCTGAATTCCTCCCCTTATCTTTGCAGATCTGCTACCTGAACGCTGTGAGATGAAACAAAAAGGTGAAACAAAAATGCTTTGATGAATCAGACAGGTGCCTCTGAAACAGCAACGGAAATTAAAATGTGTTAAATACACCGTGGTTAATTTAATTGTGTGTTGAAATCCAGGAATAGTTAGTTAAGAGGTCTGATTCTATAATTAGCATATTTATAAACTCATGGGGTTATCTAGGTCTTAGAGAGTGCTTTTTCGCCAGTACCAACTACCTGTGAATGTTTGAGTACTAGTCACCTACAAATTCAACATTATTTCATCGATTCAGTTGCCGGATAGGAATGGACGATCGAATTTTTCAGTCCTTTACCTGAGAAGAAACAAGAAAGGCAAGTTCTTTTTAGTACTAGCTAGCTAAAGTTAAAATTGTACGTTTCTGTAGGTTTACAGTAGCCTGAAGTGGCCAGCTGTTTGCATGGCAAGTTATCCTGCGGGACAGCTGCTGACATTTCTAACAAGCGGCTGTCGGTAAGAGACCATACGTGCAGCAAAAGGCTTGATCATCAGGCACCGGAGCTATAGCGACCGGTTTCTACGCCAGACTCTCTCCTCCGTGTTGCTTGTACCAAACCTGCGTCTCTTGTCTTGTTGGGTGATTCTTCGCAGCGTTACAGTCACTGAGCTTTCGAAACCTCCTGGTAGATTAAAACTGTGTGCCGGACCGAGACTCGAACTCGGGATCGTTTTAATCTTGCAGGAAGTTTCATAGCAGCGAAAGCTCCGCTGCAGAATGAAAAATTCATTCTGAATACTAAGTTTTCCTTCTAGGCTACTTGATAAAACGTCGCAAGGCCGCGTTTGACACACCAGAAAACGTGAAAATTATGTCATAAGTGACTAATGGTGTTACAAGTAATCTTTATTTTCATCAAATAAGACTTTGAACAGCGTTTGAAGGACGAAAAATTTCCGGCCGTGGTAACCGAGCGGTTCTCGGCGCTTCAGTCCGGAACCACGCGGCTGCTACGGTCGCAGGTTCGAATCCTGCCTCGAGCATGGATGTGTGTGTTGTCCTCACGTTAGTTAGGTTTAAGTAGTAATAAGTTTAGAGGACTGATGATCTCAGATGTAGAGTGCCATAGTGTAAAATGTAAACTTTCACGGCCGGAACTGTCATGATTAATAAAATTCTTTTCCGGGCTATTATGCCGTGGTCTGATGGATTTCGCATTGTAACCCAACGTTTCGTCCCCTTCTGCGGAGGACATCACTACTGACAGTCAGTAGTGAGACAGTGTGTGTTTCGGAAGTTAACAGAAGCCACGAACCCCATTGAAGATGTCCTCCGCAGAAGGGGACGAAACGTTAGGTTACAATGCGAAATCCATCAGACCACGGCATAATAGCCCGGAAAAGAATTTTATTAATCAGAGTGCCATTGTGCTTAGAGCCATTTTTGAAGGAAAATTAGGGTTTAACTTTTGTCACTGACGAAATTCTCATACAAGGAGCACTAGCCCAGAATGAGTAAGGAAATTGGCCATGCTCTTTCACAAGAACCATCCCGGCACTTTCTTTTAGCAGATTATGGAAATGGTTCAAATGGCTCTGAGCACTTTGGGACTTAACTTCTGAGGTCGTCAGTCACCCAGAACTTAGAACTACTTAAACATGACTAACCTAAGGACATCACACATATCCATGCCCAAAGCAGGATTCGAATCTGCGACCGTAGTGGTTGCGCGGTTCCAGACTGTAGCGCCTAGAACCGCTCGGCCACTCAGACCGGCTAGTTTATGGAAATCACGGGGAAGATAAATCCTAATGGCAGGAAGCGGACTTGAACCGCTGTCCTCGCAAATGTGAGTCAAGTGTAAAGTGCTTCTAACGTATTGCTGCCACGTTCTTTCAAAGTAAACATTTCACTGGTTGTGACGTCTACAAGACACGAGGGTAATCGGAAATTAAGTTTCGATCGGTCGTGAAATGGAAACCACTGTGAAAATGAAAAATGTTCTATTTGCAACAGTTAGCTATACTTTCCAGCTACTTCTCTACACAGTCGCCTCTCCGACTGCGACATTTGTCGTAACGTTTCCCCAACTTTCCAGTACCCTCGTCATAGAAGGCGGTCACCTTGATTTTCATCAATTGTCTACGATAGTCTACAGCTCGTGGTCTGTGCCAAAACGTTGTCTTCATAGCCAACGGTTCGTGTGAGTAGATATGAAATTCAGAGAGTGCCAATTACGGGCTGTATTGTGAGTGATCAAACACTTCCCATTGAAAACGTTGCAGGAGCAACTTCATTGCCACTGCAGGGAGCGGCCGAGAATTGTCATGGAGAAGGAAACGCATGACACTTATGTTATGTGGTTTGCATCACATCAGGCGAAATCTCTCACCAGGCTCTCATATTTGGCAGGAGACACTATCTCTCTAGTTCTCACTGTGTGCTCAGAACTGAAAAGAACGACGCGATGCGATCGGCAGGAATGCTAGAGACACTGCCCAACACATCTGTGCAAAGTTTCATCGGATTTTCATTGTGGTTTCCATTTCGCGCGCCATCGGAGCTTACTTTCTAAATAGCCATCGTACTTACATCACGTGTGAAATTTTCTGACGGGTCAAAACTGTGTGCCTAATTGGGGCACGAATCGTACTCTTACAAAACTCTTACCGACCGAGAGATCTAAGCAGAGGACTGACAGAATTATATCTCATTCTTGAAGTTTTCCCGACGTTATGAGTATTTCATGAAGTTTCGAAATTGCAGCCTGATGACGTCGACATGTTGCCGCAATATTTCGCCTGACAACCGTACAACTATCTTTAGATGAGTGTTTTACAATGGCCGAGTGGTTGTCAGCCGAAATATGTGGCAAGATGTAGCTGCAGTTCGGAAGCTTCGTGGAATGAGAATGAGATCCATGAAAAGGGCCCAGAAGCTTGATTATGTAGCTCAAAAGGTGGCTGCGGAAGATATCTGAACATTCATCCTTAATGGCGAGACACAAAACACTTAAGATCTGATACGCAATGGTCGCCCATAGTCAACAATACCAGCTGACTACCACTACCTTCGATTTATGGATCTCAGCTATTCAAAAATGATGCCACAGAATTACGCTTCATGTTTTTGGAGGCAACTGAGAGGGCTGTCTCGACCCACACAGTACGCAGCAGCCTCCACGTGATGATTTTCGCCCATTAGGAACCATAGCTCAATAGTCAGAGCTCTGCAGTGCGCGAAGAAAGTGGTGAAAGGAACGCCTGCAATGACACCTAAATCGATGGCTCCCGTTTGTCTTCATGGACGAGTGTAGGATTGTTCCGTCGCAGAACAGCGTGGAGGCAGCCAGGATAAAAAGATGTCGATTGCCTTTCACCACCATCAAGTGTAATTTGAGGATCGTGCATAGGCTCCTCCAACCTATTGTCCAGCTCTACAGTCAACATTTTGGCGTTGGGTTCGTCCTTCGAGATGGCAATGCACGATCACACCGCGCCTTCCTCGAGAACACCTTCCTTTCGGAGGTATGAATCTCCCGGACGAAAGGACTCGGTATGCACTTATATGAACCCGTGTGAGCATTCTCATAATCAGGTTGCCATGTGTAATCGTAGGAACCATCTTCACTCATTAGATGAGCTCCAGAGTGTTGCCTCGAATAGTTTGACAGGCTTAATCATCAACTTGACCACAATGTAGACATTTCACCGAGGATCAAAGCGTGTTACAGTGGACGGGATGGAGCAACAAGTATTAAATGTTAACCAGCAGCATATTTTGATTTTACAGATGTTCAAATACGTCAAACACGTGCACTTTCTAGTAGACTACCTTTATTTTGGTTATGTCTAGTTTGTATTTCATAGTAAATTTATTACCAGTATTTAAGTTTCATTAGCCTTATTCTTTCATTCCCTGCTTCCCCCTGTCTGCCATCGAATCTAAGTCCGCACACATTCGCAGATGCACAAGTGGTGCATTACTTTTTTTGAGCAACTTAGTGGGATCTGTCAGTGGTGTGCAGGATATCCCCCAGTATGGTAACTGCTATTCGTATTGCTCGATGCTTCGCAGTGTTAAATGAAGAATAGCAGTCAATTAACACATATACAACCATAACTGTAATGAAAGATAAACAAGACATATGTGATAACATAAACCCACCATCCCAAAAGTTCCGAGACTGATTTTATTCCTGGTGTATGAGCGACATAAGCGCAGTAACTGCAGTGGCAGCTTGAACTAACAACTGTAAACAACAGACATGCATTCGGCTCGTTACGAGCAGACAGTAAGCAGTGGCCGTGCAGCAGTAGTGAGTCAAATTTGTTTTGACACAAACCGAAGTGGAGTAACATCTCTACATCAAGTCTTCAAGATATTCACCAGAATGTTTTGAAGAACAAAAAAGCGTGTGCCAAACTAGCCCGCATTCTTTAACTCACCAGAAAAACGACGCGAGGACATCTGCCGCAACTTGATTGTAATGCCAAAACCGGGCATTTTCTTCTGGAAAAAATCGTCACGGGTGACAGTACTTGATGTTACCAGTATCAATCTGTCAAAAAGCTACAACGTGCAGAAATTCACATGACGGGTCAACCCTTTGGCGACATAACCAATATCTAAGTCAACGTAACAACGTCCTAAAGAAAGACATTTCTGAGAGTCACATATGGTTGTATGAACGTTCTGCGCTTTGAACTCAAGTTGGGGAACACTATGTAGAACACCCCAACCGTTAAAACCACCATCTTAACTTTTCTCGGTTTTTTATTAATCCAGTCTCGAAACATTGTGGACTGCGACATTCAGTTCTACAGTAACTTTTGCACCTATCGTCCTCTTATTTTTCGTCACAGTCCTCTTCAATGATCTTCTGTCACGATCACTCTTCAAACAGTTTCGCCCTCGTTGTGACTTAGCGGTTGATGTTTTTTCTGCTTTCCCAGCATGTTGTATAAATCTTCGATACCGTGCCTCTTAAAACACCAAACACTTCGGCTGCCTATGTTACGGAAGTATCCACCATACGATCACCAACAACTTCGAATTCACTTATCTCCGACGTGAGGCACTCACAAGATCATAGAACACTGCTCTGACCGCGACGTATTGAGGGCACAGCACAGGTGCGGTTCATTGTCAAATACAACTGTGCAACCAACCAACTTGGATACATCTGCGTTTATGTTCAAGCATGCATTTCTCGTGGTCTTTCCATATTTTTGTCCAACCCTGCAAGTTAGCAGAACAACCTGTCGCGTGTCCACGTGTGGATTCATAGCAAAAGAAGTGAGAACAGTAATTCCGGGAATTTGATATCCATAAAAAGTAGAACCTTTTGGCGTGCAACGAATACCAATTCTGATCCACCATTGGAGCCGACTGCTGCTTCGGCTATTGATTAGGGCGGCACTTGTTTTAGATTTCGCGACGTACGGGAGAAACTGTGCTTCTACGTACATTGTGTGATCAAAAGTATCCGGACACCTGGATGAAAATGACTTACAAGTTCGTGACGACCTCCATCGGTAATGCCCCAATTCAATACGGTGTTGGCCCATCCTTAGCCTTCATGGCAGCTTCCTCTCTCGCAGGCATACGTCCAATCAGGTGCTGGAAGGTTTCTTGTAGAATGGCACCCCATTCTTCACGGAGTGCTGCACTGAGGAGAGATATCGATGTCGGTCGGCGAGGCCTGGCACGAAGTCGGCGTTCCAAAACATTCCAAAGGTGTTCTATAGGATTCAGATCCGGACTCTGTGCAGGCCAGTCCATTACAGGAATATTATTGTCGTGTAACCACTTCGCCACAGGCCGTGCATTACGAACAGGTCCTCGATCTTGGTGAAAGATGCAATCGCCATCCTCGAATTGCTCTTCAACAGTGGGAAGCAAGAAGGTGCTTAAAACATCAATGTAGGCCTGTGCTGTGTTATTGCCACTCAAAACAAAAAGGGGTGGAAGCCCCCTCCATGAAAAACACTACCACACCATAACACCACGGCCTCCCAATTTTATTGTTGGCACTACGCACTGTGGCAGATGACGTTCACTATCGCTACATTGTGTACCGTGATTCGTCACTGCACACAACGTTTCTCCATTGTTCAATCGTCCAATGTTCATGCTCATTACATCAAACGAGGCGTCGTTTGGCATTTACCGGCGTGATGTGTGGCTTATGAGCAGCCGCTCGTCAAAGAAATCATAGTTATCTCACCTTCTGCCTAACTTTCACAGTACTTGCAGTGGATCCTGATGCTGTTTGGAATTCCTGTGTGATGGTCTGGATAGATGTCTGCCTATTACACATTACGACCCTCTTCAACTATCGGCCGTCTCTTTCAGTCAAAAGATGAGGTCGGGCTGTACGCTTTTGTGCTGTATGTGTCCCTTCACGTTTCCACTTCACTACCACATCGGAAACAGTGGCCCTAGGGATGTTTACGAGTGCGGAAATCTCGCGTACAGATGTATGGCACAAGTGAAACCCAATCTCGTGACCACGTTCGAAGTCCGTGAGTTCCGCGTAGCGCCCCATTCTGCTCTCTCACGATGTCTAATGACTAATGGGGTCGTTTATATGGAGTACCTGGTAATAGGTGAAGCACAATGCACCTTATATGAAAAACTATGTGTTTGGGGATGTCCAAATACTTTTGACCACATAATGTATGTTTTTAATTTGATATTTTATCAAATTTTAAGTGAAAATCATAATTATGTAGTTGTATTTACAGACAAGTCTAATTAAGAGCTCTAGGCTGATGAGTGGTTTTCTGTGAGCGCATGCGCAAGGTTTATTTATGATATCTCTGTACTAAATTTGATGCTGAATTACACACAGTCTTGAGGGCACTGTATCAGATGAGAATTATTTGAGATGAGAAACCCCTCGTCAACACCGACTCACAGAGTGCCCTAAACCTATATAACACATGTGCCCAACAGAAAAATATCTAGGGCTCTCTTCTCTGTCTTCCAACACCGGGGACATAGGGATACAGGGAAACGAATTAGATGATGAGGAAGCCAAACTTGTCACTCGATGGGTTCCCCCCCCCCCCCCCCCCTCGCAAAATCTGCAAAATCTTTATCTTCACCGTTGTGCAACAGGGTCCTGCATCAGTGGAAGGAGGGAACTGGAAGTGAGAGACAATAAGCTGAGCCATGTAAACTACCTCCGTCCGGCCACTAACACTAGATGGAGTCCTTACTCAACTACAGATAGGGCACAGTTCGATGACGCATGTCTTCCTCGTCCGACGAGAGGAACCATCAATGTGTGGCGTTTATGTCGCACTCATTACAGAAAGCCACGTTGTAAATGAAAGTGTTTTATATGCAGATACGAGGGTAGAGGCTAATTTATAAGCTGATAATTCAGTTAGGACATTAACAGCGAATTCTAATGTTGACGATGTTGAAGAGTTTACATTCTTCGTGACTGGGTATGACTGGGTAGGTGAATGAGTATGACACGATGAGAGAGTGATGCGGTTTTCAGTGAGTTTTTATTTTATGCACTTCTAACTTCACCCGTTTTAACTACATTCGTCTCAGAATATTTTAGAAGCGCGCTAATGTGGTCGCTGTTGAGCACCTTAAACTCGCAAACACACACACAGACGTAACATAACTACTTTAAAAAGGCTTACAATCTAAATGATTCTTCAGATCAAGACTAAGTGTGTCCCAACATGTGAATAAAATTTCTTTAGTATCACTGTCATCTCCCTACAGGGTGGAGAACTTCTCAGTTTATCGTTGAAGCTAAATCCACTGATTCGCCAGTATTCTTTTTCCATTCACGCGGTATATTGCCGCCTATTACTAAATTAAGACAGCTGGTGACAGGCTGAAGAATTGACAAAATATTTTGGTCATGTTAACCCGTGTAATGAGCACAACACTCCTTTTAGTGAATAGAAGTTGTTAAAGATCGACCATGTAACGTTAAGTAAGCTGATCAGTTACTCATGCTGCAGAGAATGGAGATATGTCCTAATAACTGCCTCGTAGATAACCCTAGATAAGAATGTCATCTGCGAAAACTCCAATTTCCCAACTAATATTATCTCCTAACTTGTGTGCATATCACATGAACATTAACTTTCCACTGTATGCTATGAATGAAGTGTTTGCTAGCTGGGATTTCGGACGTTCGCAGATTATACTCTATCTCTTGAAGCTTGCTGAGTTATCTACAAGGAAGCCATCATCACAGACGAACCCGAAATTGTTTATACTTCTGTGGATGACTCTCCACTAAGGTTAACATGTTGTGTTGTGCTTGCCAGTAATCCTTCAAAACTGTTGAAGATTTGGCTAGATCCCCATTCGAACGTATTTACTGTAGTAGACATCTAGACGTCTGGAAAAATCGAATTCATCTCTTTACTCCTGTCTGCCGCATTTAGGAGGTGATGTGTGAGGAGGGCGAGTTGTATTTCACATTGTCCGTGTTTTAGGCTGGTTCTCACAGAAAAGATAATTTCTATCGCGTATTTCATTATACTCTAGAAAACTGTTACGCATAGAGTCGAGTGATACGGGACGGTACTTCTATGCTGCAGTTTAGCTGCTTTTTCTGTAGATGGACGTGACCTATGCTCCTACTCACTGAAGAAAGCTCTGATTAACTACAGTTGATAGTGGAGAGAATATTGTATCACGTAGTATGTGGCACCCATTTTTTAAGACACAGTCAATAATCCGTGTCAAATGGAGCTACTTATTTATTTCCTTCTTACGTAATATGTTCTGCCAGAAAATGTGTTCTGTAGAACAAGGATAATTCTAAATATTTCAAGTCGAAACTCTGAATTTACACAGAATCATAGTCACTTCCCAAACCATGCGAAAAGTCCACATAGATCCGTGCATTGAAGTAAATATTTTTGTCTGGACTTCTCAAATTATTTTCGTAGGATAAACATGTGTCGAAGCAGCTGCCGTTTGAAGTGGCTTGAAGGTTTGAGGAAAAGTAGTTTCCTAATAAAAGAAATGTAATCGTCTTGCAAAAATCCTTTTCGTAGTACCATAGTTCTGACGGAAAATATCGCAACACCAAGAACGATTTCTGCGGCATGAACGAAAGTTGGTAGGCGTGTTTCCACATTTGAAAGATGATGTCTATTCAGATTTCACGTTAGTCACATGAGAGTTGCGCTAGAATACAAATCAGGTTTTCTTTAAATACGTGCAGTAACGGTCGTGAGCGTCAGTTACCTTTGAGACTGGACGTGGCGAGTTGATGGAAGTCAAGAATGCCTTTCAGACGACAAAGAAGTCATTATCAACACCACACTGGCTTTGAACGAGGTCATGTAACAGGGCTACGAGAAGCTTGATGTTCCTTCTCCGATAGTGCGGAGAGACTTAGTAGGAATGTAGCCTCTGTATATGATTGCTGTCAGCGATGGTCGCGGGAATGTATGGTCGCAAGAAGACTAGGATCAAGACGAGCACGTAGGACTGCCGAGAGGGACAACCATCGTGTTCGGCGTATGTACTGCATCTGCTGCACCAATTTGAGCAGCAGTCAGCACCACAATGACACGAAGAACTGTCACAAGCCGGCCGCGGTGGTCTAGCGGTTCTAGGCGCTCAGTCCGGAGCCGCGCGACTGCTACGGTCGCACGTTCGAATCCTGCCTCGGGCATAGATGTGTGTGATGTCCTTAGGTTAGTTAGGTTGAAGTAGTTCTAAGTTCTAGGGGACTGATGACCATAAATGTTAAGTCCCATAGTGCTCAGAGCCATTTGAACCATTTGAACTGTCACAAACCCGTTGCTTTAAGGATAGCCGCGAGCCAGATGCCCTGTTGCGTGCGTTCCACTGACCGCAAACTATCTGCACTTGGTACTTCAGTGGTGGCAAGCGAGAGCTCATTGGAGGGGACGATGGAGGTCTGTTGTGTTTTCTTATGAAAGCTGGTTCTGCCTCGGTGCCAGTGATGGCCGTGTGTTGGTTAGAAGGTGGCCAGTTGAGGGCTTACAACCAGCCTGTCTACATGCTAGACAAACTGGACCTACATCTGGAGTTATAAACTTGAGTGCGATTTCGTATGGCAGCAGGAGCACTCTCATGGTTATCCCACGCACCCTGACTGCAAAACTGTATTCCAGTCTGGCGATTCGACCTGTTGTTCTGTCGTTCATGAACAACATTCCAGAGGGTGTTTTCCAACACGATAAGGCTCGTCCACATACCGCTGTTGTAACGAAACATGCTCTACATAGTGTGGATATGTTGCCTTGGCCTTGCCGATTACCAGAGCTGTCTCCAATACTGCCATATGGGACATTATCAGGCGACAACTCCAGCGTTATCCACAAACAGCATTAAGGTCCCTTTACTGACTGACAAAGCGCAACAGTCATGAAACTCCGGTACCTGTCCAGTTCAGCGCAAGCACGTTTGCATACTTGCATTCAACATTCTGGAAGTTACACCGCTAATTAATGAACCAGCATTTTACATTTGCAATGGCTTATCTCGTGCTTAAATTAAACGGTGTTCTTGCACATGATAATCAATTAAATATGATACTTGAACAAATGTACTCCCGAAATGGCTCCTGTTCCGAACGAAGAGACCGTCTAAGTGCTATCAAAACCGGCTGCTCTTTACCAACATCTGCCCAGTGTGCAGGTGAACACCACTCCCCATTATGAATGATAATTTGTTGTTGCGATTTTTTTCCCGTCAGTGTATTTTTACTACTTGAAGTCAGAGTTCCTGTTTTTCTGGCATTTTGTTAAATTACTACAATCATTTTTTAGAAACCATGTTGTTGTTCTCTTCAGTCCGAAGACTGGTTTGATGCAGATCTCCATGTTACTCTATCCTTTGCAAGCCCCTTCATTGTGCGTAACTACTGCAACCTACAACTTTTTCCCGCCCCTCTCCCCCCCCTTCCACTCGCACTTCCCTTCCTTACTAAACCGTCAATCCCTTGTTGCATCAGGATATGTCCTATTAACCGATCCTTTATTTTAGTCAAGTTGTGACATAAATTCATTTCCTCCCAAATTCTAATCCGCAGCATTCTTCTGCAGTACCACATTTCAAATGTTTGTATTATCTGTTTATCTGAACTGTTTATCGTCTACTTTTCACTTCCATACAAGGATACACTTCATAAAATACCTTCGGAAAAGGTTTCCTAACATTTAAATTTCCCTTTTCCAGAAACAGTTTTCTCCCTATTAGCCGTCTGCATTTTATACCTTCTCTATTTCCGTCCGTCGTTTATTCTGCTACCCACAAAGCAAAACTCGTCTACTGCTTTTAATGTCACATTTCCTGATCGAATTACCTCAGCATTGCTTGATTTAATTCGACTACATGGCACTGTTCTTTCGTTTTAGCTGTTGTTTGTATTCATCTTATAGTTTAGTTTCAGAACCATATCTATTCCGTCCAACTACTCATCCACGTACTTTGCCGTTTCTAACACGAAATATAAGAGCATCAAATGCTCAGAAACGACTGGACTACCTAAATTACATTGTCCATGTTGACCACTGCCTGTTTTATTCACCAGAAGAAAGAAATTTCAGTGTATAGCATTGCACTTTTTTGAAATCTGAAGCTCACTTGTGCCCACAATTAAGGCAATGTAGAGATCCACGAAAAACATTCCGTTATGACGACATTATGTGGACCGAACTGTAGAGTGTCAGCACTGCAACACGTGATACACATGGCACGATGGTACGAAAAACTTGCAGTGCCTATAATAGACCATATGGGCCCAAGTCTCTAATATAGTGGATTCGACTCTTTGTTGTGTGCCTTCGATACAATGTATTCAGAATGGCACAACAAATGCACTGGGATGGCAACAACTAGAGAGCCAGGGGTAGCGTCATTTTACAGGTGTTGTGAAGATTCTAGGAGAATGAAAATATTCATTGGCAGTAAGTGCAAGATCGAAATTATTTTACAACCCAGCCCCAGGTTCGTTATCTTGCTTTCAGTATGTGAACACGCCTAACAGCACCGCACCTGCACTTAGGATCGCACTGTAACCTCTATATCACATATCACCCGTCGGTTTGCATATCGTCAGTTTCGACAGTTTGATCTGCATGCAGAGATGCCCGCCAAATGTATTTCCCTCAAACGACGGCACCGTCTGACTCGGTGAATGTGGTTGTCTCGCAACAGTGTGTCGACCCAGGGACAATGAGGTAGCGTCGTGTTCGTAAAAAAAGTCACGGTTTAGCCTGCAGAGTGATTCTCACATTCTGTTCCTTTGTGGTGCAGCAGAACACGTTGCAACACTGCCGAAACTTTTTAATGAGGAATTTGTACCAGCGTCAGTGTTCCCATATGGAGCTGCGTCACATTATAAACAAATGTGGCACTGCATTTCAATCGTCGCAACGCCCTTGCCGCAGTCGATCCACCGGTTCCCGTCAGAGCACGGAAGTTAAGCACTGTCGGGCGTGACTGGCACTTGGATGGGTGACCATCCGGGCCGCCATGCGCTGTTGCCATTTTTCGGGGTGCACTAGCCAATTGAGAAGCTGCTCGACAGTACAGTAGAGACTCCGTTCAAAGAAAGCCATCATAACGAGCGGGAGAGTGGTGTGCTCACCACACGCCCCTCCTAGTCGCATCCTCAGCTGAGGATGACACGGCGGTCGGATGGTCCAGATTGGCCACTTGTGGCCTGAAAACGGAGTTCTTATTTCATTCATAGGGTTATTGCCTTTGATTATTAGGGTTACTGTGAGTATAGGTGTCTGTAGGAATGATATTACAAACCCGTGTATGCACGTTTTTCGAAGTGCTCGGGTCCCATTTGATGGATGATACAGTGTTGGCCTGGTGGACGAGAACTTTTCAACGTGAGGACACCATGTGTCTAGAGTTGTTAACTACGACTTAAAAGCGACGCTCTACGCCATACCCCGTGGTCCTAATGATGCCTCCGAGAACCATTTCTGGTCTCCAGAGGGTGCATGTCCAGCCATGGGAAGAATTACCGAGAGCCATGCTGGGCGCTCTGATTGATGAGGATTTTTGGTTTGTGAGCGCTCAACTGCGCAGTCATCAGCACCTGTACAAAGTCCCGTTTTTATGCAGTCTAATTTTTACGCAGTCCAATCTTGCCACTGTCACAATTAATGATGATGATGATGATGATGATGATGATGATGAAATGTTGAGGACAACACAAACACTCAGTCCCCGGGCAGATAAAATCCCCAACCCGGCCGGGAATCGAACCTGAGACCCCGTGATCCTAGGGCAGCAACGATAGCCACTAGTCCACAAACTGCGGACACGCTCTGATTGACAATATGAGAAACCGAAGTGTATCCTTATCTCCAGGTCGCTGCCATACTCGCCGACGATGGCCATCCGGAATAAAACAGAAACATGATTCAGCACTGAACACAATGCAACGCCGTTCATCAGCTGTCCGGCCAGTGCACCTCTCCAAACGCAACCCACGCGTAGGACGGTAGTTCAATATTCCGGCTGTTATCCTCCAACACAGAATGTTGCAGGGAGTCCACTATTTGTTCCCAGTTGGCAGGTGCAGATGTCAATGGGGTACGATGTACTCTATGTACAACACCGCAATCCTCCCTTGCGATGGATCATATGAGGTCGATTGGAACCTTGACGACGATATGCCTGCCCTCACCCACAACTACATCTACATCTACATCTACATCTACATAGATTCACCGCAAGCCACAGTGCTCCCTGCCGCCGTTGGATAAGCAGCTGCAGCAGCAAGTCGTATAACCCTAGCTTACTTATTTGTTACATAGTTTAATTAATTTCTTTGCGTGTTTTTGGGTACTTGCATTGTTTAATTCGTATATTTCGGGCGTATTATAGTATTTGAGGGTTGTAGCATCGCGCCTTAGTACCTGAATAGTGCAAATTCGCGTAGTCGTCTGTCTTCTGTTTTTGTTTTGAACAGCCAGTGTCGATTGCTCACAGTCAGTGTGCTCCCTGCCGCCGTTGGATAAGCAGCTGCAGCAGCAAGTCGTATAACCCTAGCTTACTTATTTGTTACATAGTTTAATTAATTTCTTTGCGTGTTTTTGGGTACTTGCATTGTTTAATTCATATATTTCGGGCGTATTATAGTATTTGACAGTTGTAGCATCGCGCTTTAGTGTTTACTTCGTAGATTCTTATTTAAATTGCGTGTGAGTTTCGTATAGGAGGTGCAATTTCGAGTTTTAGTTACTGTAATCGTAAATTCAGCAGATTGTAGCGCAGTCGTTAGGCATTTGTACAGGTTAGTTGATACATTCTTTGCGTGTTCCGCTTGCGTTATCTAGGCACCGACTCGTGTTTCAGTAACTGTTGTTAAACATCGATTAGAATGGACAGGGACTGCGATTGCTGTGTTCGGATGAGGGCTGACTTGGCATCCCTTCGCTCACAGCTGCAATCGGCGCTGACTTCGGTCGCGCAGCTTGAGGATGTTGCCAATGGGCACCACTGTGGGGAGCCGGACTCGGGTATCACGGGGATGTCAACCTCATCCCGTCTGTCCCCAGATCGGTCTGCCGCTGTGGTTGCCCCGGTTGCTGCCCGCAGTGGGGCTGAGCCCTCGCCTGTGGTTGATTGGGAGGTCGTTCCAAGGCGTGGCAGGCAGCGAAAGGCGTCCCCGGAATCTGATCAGAAAGCCTCCCCGGTGCGTCTGACAAACCGGTTTCAGGCACTGTCTCTGGCTGAGCCAGATGCAGCTGCCTGCCCTGTTTCAGAGGATCATTCTCAGCCTCCAAGGTCCGGGCAATCGCAGAGGTTGGGCTTACTGGTAGTTGGGAGCTCCAATGTTAGGCGCGTAATGGGGCCCCTTAGGGATATGGCGGCTAAGGAGGGGAAGAAATCCAGTGTGCACTCCGTGTGCATTCCGGGAGGAGTCATTCCTGATGTGGAAAGGGTCCTTGCGGATGCCATGAAGAGCACAGGGTGCAGCCAGCTGCAGGTGGTGGCACATGTCGGCACTAATGACGTGTGTCGCTTTGGATCTGAGGAAATTCTCTCTGGATTCCAGCGGCTATCTGATTTGGTGAAGGCTGCCGGTCTTGCTTACGAGATGAAGGCAGAGCTCACCATCTGCAGCATCGTTGACAGAACCGACTGCGGACCTTTGGTGCAGAGCCGGGTGGAGGGTCTGAATCAGAGGCTCAGACGGTTTTGCGACCGTATTGGCTGCAGATTCCTTGACTTGCGCCATAGGGTGGTGGGGTTTCGGGTTCCGCTGAATAGGTCAGGAGTTCACTACACTCAGCTGGCGGCTACACGGGTAGCGGAGGCTGTGTGGCGTGGACTGGGCGGTTTTTTAGGTTAGAAGGCCTCGGGAAAGTGCGGGATGGGCTGCAATGTCAAAGGGTGCTTGGCAATTACAGGACGTGCTTGGATCAAGGAACAGTCGGAATTATAGTTGTAAACTGTTGTAGTTGCGCTGGAAAAGTCCCTGAGCTTCAAGCGCTAATAGAAAGCACAGAAGCTGATATCGTTATAGGTACAGAAAGCTGGCTAAAGCCTGAAATAAGTTCTGCAGAAATTTTTACGAAGTCTCAGACGGTGTTCAGGAAAGATAGATTAGGCAGAATTGGTGGTGGAGTGTTGGTGTCTGTCAGTAGTGGTTTATCTTGTAGTGAAGTCGAAGTAGATACTCTGTGCGAATTGGTGTGGATGGAGGTTATACTTAACAGCCGAATTAAGTTAATAATTGGCTCCTTCTACCGACCCCCAGACTCCGATGATACAGTTGCGGAACAGTTCAGAGAAAGTTTGAGTCTCGTAACAAATAAATACCCCACTCATACGGTTATAGTTGGTGGGGACTTCAACCTACCCTCGGTATGTTGGCAAAAATACTTGTTCAAAACCGGTGGTAGGCACAAAACGTCTTCCGAGATTGTCCTAAATGCATTCTTCGAAAATTATTTAGAGCAGTTAGTCCACGAACCCACGCGAATTGTAAATGGTTGCGAAAACACACTTGACCTCTTGGCCACAAACAATCCAGAGCTGATAGAGAGCATCATGACTGATACAGGGATTAGTGATCACAAGGTCATTGTAGCTAGGCTCAATACCATTTCTTCCAAATCCATCAGAAACAAACGCAAAATAATTTTATTTAAAAAAGCCGATAAAGTGCCACTAGAAGCCTTCCTAAAAGACAATTTCCATTCCTTCCGAACTGACTATGCGAATGTAGACGAGATGTGGCTCAAATTCAAAGATATAGTAGCAACAGCAACTGAGATATTCATACCTCATAAATTGGTAAGAGATGGAACGGATCCCCCGTGGTACACAAAAAAGGTCCGAACGCTGTTGCAGAGGCAACGGAAAAAGCATGCGAAGTTCAGAAGAACGCGAAATCCTGAAGATGGGCTAAAATTTACAGACGCGCGAAATTTGGCACGTACTTCGATGCGAGATGCCTTTAATAGGTTCCACAACGAAACATTGTCTCGAAATTTGGTAGAAAATCCGAAGAAATTCTGGTCGTATGTAAAGTACACAAGCGGCAAGACGCAGTCAATACCTTCGCTGCGCAGTGCCGATGGTACTGTTATCGACGACTGCGCCGCTAAAGCGGAGTTATTGAACGCAGTTTTCCGAAATTCCTTCACCAGGGAAGACGAATGGAATATTCCAGAATTTGAAACACGAACATCTGCTAGCATGAGTTTCTTAGAAGTAGATACCTTAGGGGTTGCGAAGCAACTCAAATCGCTTGATACGGGCAAGTCTTCAGGTCCAGATTGTATACCGATTAGGTTCCTTTCAGATTACGCTGATACTATAGCTCCCTACTTAGCACTCCTATACAACCGCTCGCTCACCGACAGATCTGTACCTACAGATTGGAAAATTGCGCAGGTCGCACCAGTGTTCAAGAAGGGTAGTAGGAGTAATCCATTTAACTACAGACCTATATCATTGACGTCGGTTTGCAGTAGGGTTTTGGAGCATATACTGTATTCAAACATTATGAATCACCTCGAAGGGAACGATCTATTGACACGTAATCAGCATGGCTTCAGAAAACATCGCTCTTGTGCAACGCAGCTAGCTCTTTATTCGCACGAAGTAATGGCCGCTATCGACAGGGGATTCCGTATTTCTAGATTTCCGGAAAGCTTTTGACACCGTTCCTCACAAGCGACTTCTAATCAAGCTGCGGAGCTATGGGGTATCGTCTCAGTTGTGCGACTGGATTCGTGATTTCCTGTCAGGAAGGTCGCAGTTCGTAGTAATAGACGGCAAATCATCGAGTAAAACTGAAGTGATATCAGGTGTTCCCCAGGGAAGCGTCCTGGGACCTCTACTGTTCCTGATCTATATAAATGACCTGGGTGACAATCTGAGCAGTTCTCTTAGGTTGTTCGCAGATGATGCTGTAATTTACCGTCTAGTAAGGTCATCCGAAGACCAGTATCAGCTGCAAAGCGATTTAGAAAAGATTGCTGTATGGTGTGTCAGGTGGCAGTTGACGCTAAATAACGAAAAGTGTGAGATGATCCACATGAGTTCCAAAATAAATCCGTTGGAATTCGATTACTCGATAAATAGTACAATTCTCAAGGCTGTCAATTCAACTAAGTACCTGGGTGTTAAAATTACAAACAACTTCAGTTGGAAGGACCACATAGATAATATTGTCGGGAAGGCGAGCCAAAGGTTGCGTTTCATTGGCAGGACACTTAGAAGATGCAACATGTCCACTAAAGAGACAGCTTACACTACACTCGTTCGTCCTCTGTTAGAATATTGCTGCGCGGTGTGGGATCCTTACCAGGTGGGATTGACGGAGGACATCGAGAGGGTGCAAAGAAGGGCAGCTCGTTTTGTATTATCGCGTTATAGGGGAGAGAGTGTGGCAGATATGATACACGAGTTGGGATGGAAGTCATTACAGCATAGACGTTTTTCGTCGCGGCGAGACCTTTTTACGAAATTTCAGTCACCAACTTTCTCTTCCGAATGCGAAAATATTTTGTTGAGCCCAACCTACAAAGGTAGGAATGATCATCAAAATAAAATAAGAGAAATCAGAGCTCGAGCAGAAAGGTTTAGGTGTTCGTTTTTCCCGCTCGCTGTTCGGGAGTGGAATAGTAGAGAGATAGTATGATTGTGGTTCGATGAACCCTCTGCCAAGCACTTAAATGTGAATTGCAGAGTAGTCATGTAGATGTAGATGTACCGTGCGTCGCGGAGTGTAGCCTGTACCACCACTAGTCATTTCCTTTCCTATTCCTCTCGCAAAGAGAACTATGGAAGAAAAACTGACTACATGACCCCTAATTTCTCGCATCTTATCTTCGTGGTTCTTACACGCAATGTACGTTGACAGCTGTAGGATTCTTCGGCAGTCAGCGTCAAATGCTGCTTCTCTAATTTTTCTCAATAGTGTTTATCGAATAGAACGTCGCCTTCCCACCAGGGATTCCAAAAGCATTTCCGTAATACTTGCGTGTTGTCTGAACCCAACGGTAACAAATCTAGCAGCCCACATCTGAAAAAGAGAACGAAGGAAGAAAAACTGACTATATGCCTCCTATGACCCCTAATTTCTCGTCTCTTATCTTCGTGGTTCTCACGCGCAATGCACGTTGGCAACTGTAGAATTCTTCGGCAGTCAGCATCAAATGCCGCTTCTCTAATTTTTCCCAATAGTGTTTCTCGAAAAGAACGCCGCCTTCCCTCCAGGGATTTCCAAAAGCATCTCCGTAATACTCACTTGTTGTTTGAACCAAGCTGTAACAAATCTAGCAGCCCACTTCTGAATTTCTTCGATGTCTTCCTTCAATCCGATCTGTTACAGATCCAAAACACTCGAGCAGTACTCGAGAACAGGTCGCACCATCGTCCTATAAGCGGTCTCCTTTACAGGTGAACAACTCTTTCCTAAAATTTTCCCAATAAACCGAAGTCGACCATTCGCCTTCCTTTCCACAGTTCTCACATGCTAGTTCCATCTCATATCGCTTTACAACTTTACGCCCACGTATTTAAACGACCTGACTGTGTCACCTGGACGCTAGTAATACTGTATCCGAACATTACCACTTTGATCTTCCTACTCATCCCCATCAACTTACATTTTTCCACTTTTAGGGCTAGCTGCCGTTCATCACACCAACTGGGAATTTTGGCTAAGTCGTCTTGTATCTTCCTACAGTCACTCAACTTCGACACCTTACCGTACACCACGGCATCATCAGCAAACAACTGCAGATTGCTGCCCGCCCTGCCCGCGAAATCATTTATGAATACAGAGAACAACAGCGGTCTTATCACGCTTCCCTGGGGCACTCCTGACGATACTCTTGTCGGTGATGAACATTCAAAATGGTTCAAATGGCTCTGAGCACTATGGGACTTAACAGCTGAGGTCATCAGTCCCCTAGAACTTAGAACTACTTAAACCTAACTAACCTAAAGACATCACACACATCCATGCCCGAGGCAGGATTCGAACCTGCGACCGTAGCGTTCGCGCGATCCCAGACTGAAGCGCCTAGAACCACTCGGCCACTTTGGCCGGCTGATGAACATTTGCCGTCGAGGACAACAAACTGAGTTCTATTGCTCAAGCAGTCTCCGAGCCATTCAAATATCTGTGAACTTATTTCATATGCTCGTACCTTTGTTAACAGCCTGCAATGGAGTATAGCGCCAAATGCTTTCCGGAAATCTAGAAATATGGAACCTGTCTGTTGCCCTTCATCCATAGTTCGCAGTGTATCATGCGAGAAAAGGGAAAGCAATCCAACATCGGGCCACTGTCACATCCGAATACCCCAGAAGTGTAGATGTCGTAGGATTCGACGAGGCGGCCAAATGGAGACCCACAAAGAGGCCCCTTTCAAATCTTGTCGGGTGCTGATAGCGATGTCTCACACGAGTCCGTGGCATCTCCGTGTCCTCGTCAGCGAGAACTCGACATCTATCGTTGTTCCCATCCTTTATATACCTTACCAGGCCTGGTCATAACACTAAACGCGAGCAATACTAACGCAGTCTGCTGGCCGTTATAACTGTCACAGAGTGTTACAGCTCTAAATCATTTACATACCACAGTCGGTGTGCACATGTAAGAAGTTTCTGTTACATCTGACAGTGTTATTTGGGGCTTTATTTTTTTTAGCATACGGTGTACAGTACATCCAAGATTACTGCAACCCAAAATGACCGATGCGATGGACTGCAGTAACCCTCAACCAAACAATATTTATACAGAATGAGATTTTCACTCTGCAGCGGAGTGTGCGCTGATATGAAACTTCCTGGCAGATTGAAACTGTGTGCCGGACCGATACTCGAACTCGGGACCTTTGCCTTTCGCGGGCAAGTGCTCTACCAACTGAGCTACCCAAGCACGACTCACGCCCCCTCCTCAGAGCTTTACTTCTGCCAGTACCTCGTCTCCTACCTTCCAAACTTTACAGAAGCTCTCCTGCGAAACTTGCGGAACTAGCACTCCTGGTAGAGCTTCTATAAAGTTAATATTTATACAGTCCTCTTTTATATCCACTCTTAATAAAAATGTAGTTTCTCATTAATGATTATAATTAAAGCTGTTGTTGAGGGCCTGCCCCCGGCTAGGGCGACACACTCAACCGTTGTCTTTCGACTGCCAGCATTTCGTGGTCGTGCGGTAGCGTTTTCGCTTCCGACGCCCAGCTTCCCGGGTTCGATTCCCGGCATGGTCAGGGATTTTCTCTGCCTCGTGATGGCTGGGTGTTGTGTGATGTCCTTAGGTTAGTTAGGTTTAAGTAGTTCTAAGTTCTAGGGGACTGATAACCATAGATGTTAAGTCCCATAGTCCTCAGAGCCATTTGAACCATTTTGTCTTTCGACTACCACCACTGACTTCTACTCCCCAAGTAACACAAAATCTAACATCATTGGCACAGTGCTTTCGATACTTCGACCTCGATAGTCGATGCGTACACATTCTCTTGACCTGTATGACTGAACAAGGAGTCACGTTGAGTAACTGGTTAAGATGTAACGGGCGTAGTCAGGAAACTCAGTAAATTCTCGTTATGGAAGCTTGTCGACTAAAGTCATATTGTTGATGAATTTCTGCGTCTTGCGAAACAAGAGTTTTGTAAGTAAGGTGTCTGAAGTCAGTGGAAAACTTTTTAACTGCAGTTTTCTTAGCTCCGTTTCCAGTCACATCTTCCCCTTTGAGGCGAGTGTATGGATTTTTCTTTTAACAACATAAAATCGACAGATTGTCATGAATTCAGTTGGAAATAGCAGTAATGGTTACGTCTGAATCATTTTAGTTTGAAGTAATAGGAAAAATTTACAGCATTTAAACAAAGCGACGTGGAGCAGTTATTAAGCTACTGAACATATTCGCGCAGGACAAAATCCCAATAACTGTTCAGTCATATTGATTCATCTTCTCTGAAGTTCCCGTAACCAACTCTAGGACTGTTGATGTGTCATGTAACAATGCAGCGGAAAAAATCACTACTCCATCTTTCCCCTTACCCAACTGAGTTTGTACTCCATCTGCAACGACGTTTCTTCGTCACTGCGGACTGTTATCGATTATTCGAGCATACGGAATAGGTTCTCAGATATGTGACTGGCTCGAAGTCTTAAATAATAGAACCCAGTCTATTGTCCCTGACGGCGACTGTTCATCAGTGGCAAGGATACTGTCAAGAGTGCCCCAGGGAATTGTAATAGGACCGCTCTATTTCTCTGTATACATAAATGACCTGACAGGCCGACTGAAGTGGCCGTGCGGTTCTAGGCGCTACAGTCTGGAGCCGAGCAACCGCTCCGGTCGCAGGTTCGAATCTTGCCTCGGGCATGGATGTGTGTGATGTCCTTAGGTTAGTTAGGTTTAATTAGTTCTATGTTCTAGGCGACTGATGACCTCAGAAGTTAAGTCGCATAGTGCTCAGAGCCATTTGAACCATTTTTGATCTGACAAATAGTGTGAGTAGTTCAGAACTACAACCAATCGTTTCTATACTCAAAGTGTACAACATAAGACTGTTGCTACAACCAAATTATTCGAAATCTCTTACAAAGCTGAGATACAGTCTGTCACAGAACAGCTGTTGGATAGGGCTAAATTGTGTCCTTTGGATTTTTTCTCGAGTATCTGAATTTCATAGAAATTTCCTCTTCCTACGGACAACAAATACGACGTATTTTTCATAGCTTACTCGAAGATCTCTCAGACTCTTGCAGAATAGATATTTCTGAGATGCATCATTTTTCTGCGGGTGATAGCAAGAAAAAAAACTAAGTTTCGTGTTTATCGCCCTGTCAGCGACGAGGTGAATAGAGACGAAGTGCTACTTCGGTCTGATACGGAGGGTAACGCAGCAGTCAAAGCTTTGTGGAAGGAATGATGGCGATCCACAGTGTTTTGGAAATCAATGAGAAAAGTTGATCTACCAAGTTCACTCGAATACAGAAGAGAGAGTGACACGCGATTACAATCATCTGTTCATGGTAGATCAGGTTAGGCACGACAGCGAATATGGGCCCAGCATTTACAACGTTCTCCAGAATTGTATTTGCGACTATTGGACTGTTTTAACCTCTCACTTCAATTTTCCTACTGTGACCGCAGAACTTGTTGTTTACTAGAAGCACTACGTTTCTGCTCGCCGATGACACCATCTCTATACTCTCTGCTCGGTAGCTCATTGTCAGCACTAACAACACTTATAAATTTTAACACCTTTTTGACTGAAAAAGCCATGCCATACAGGACTACGGAAATGATGGAACTGTGAAGAAGGCCATATCTTTAACTTCACTTGCGTAAAATAACACAGTGGTATCACTGGCAACTAAGCTTTGACCGATGAACCAATGGAGCTCCCGTGAGTAGCCACACTACGTTGAATGCCATCCCAACTACAGAGAGGAACGATAGAACTCCTGCAACGGGATTGGGAGGCAACAACGAGACACAAAAGCAAGAAGTGCGCAAATTCACCCACATTAAGACTAATATAATCATGGATTATATTAGTCTTCACAGGCTGTACATCGTAGGGTGGAGGAGGACACAGATCATCGTTTCGTTGAGTACCCCAGACAACTAAGAAGTACTGCAATTCTTTTACAAGAACTTGTAAAGATTGATCGTCCTTTCCCAACCTGTGTTAAGGCTTCTTCAGGACCACAAGATCACACACTTGTAAGGTCATGGTTAGGTGGTTTCTTATTCTATGACTGAACACAACTGTGTAAGCTGTAATGACATTGTTTAATATTGTAATCTTGCCACAGAAATACATGCTTTTACACAGTTTACAATGTGACAATGTTAAGACAGTTGTCAAAATGACGCATCTCGTACTCTGAAAGTGAACTAATCTTAAACATAACAGTCTTCAATTTTAACTCTCAGAAAGTTAAATAATCCGAAACACAACAACATTAAATTTGAACTGGAAGTTTCTTTACAAAGTTATTCTTACGATTACGTTATGATGTTGGCCAGTACTATGATAGATCATCCGATTCCGGTAAATGGACGTAAATGATATGTCATGTCATAGTTACAACGGCGACTGACGACGTGGCCCTCTTCCCAGTATGTGTGTGTACCGTAAAGCTGCAGATCCCAAAGTCATCCGCTCTTCAACCTTGTTTCATGTCGGTACATTTCCTGACATGGGTTTCTTATCAAAACTTCATCTACCGAAACTCCCCCACAATTCCCTCAAGCCCGTAATAGGAATTGTGATACATCCCACATTAGCGACATTTTTTTCTGTTTTCCGTCTATTCTTAGTTGCTTCAAAATTCAGGGAAGTATGTTTCGTCGATGAAAGTAATTGAAGGCAGTTTGTTTATAGCCATATGGGGTTCTCTTCTTTTATTTGTGAAGCATCTTCAATGACCTGTAATACATGTTAGCCACAAAAACAGTAACAAACAGAGATCTGAAACACAAGCAGAATAAATAACTAACGAATGTTCCTCCCCCCCCCCCCCCCCGCTCTCTCTCTCTCTCCCTCTCTCTCTCTCTCTCTCTCTCACTCACACACACACACACACACACACACACACACACACACACACACAAACACACACAAACATGCCCATTTAAAATTTTTAAATGACGCTCACAAAAAGACGACACATTTACGTACAACAACAACACACACACACACACACACACATACACACACAACAAATGAAATATGTCAAACCGCACGCACAACACAAACAAAAGACGCAGGATAAACACAAAGCGACAGTTGGCAACACTACACACCGTAAACACACACGTGTTGAACGCAAAATGTAAAGTGCAAGTGAAGTGAGCGATGTGTTGAAACAAATGTGGGTGAAAGAACGTCGGGAATCGGCCAACTGGAGCATGGAGACTGATGAAAACATCTCCAGGACCACACACAGGGCTAACAGGGCTGGAAATCGAACCACCGAAAGATAATTTCACATCACGAAATTTGTGCTACAATAGTTGATTCTAATCTGAAAAATAAGAGAAAAACATGACGAAAGTGTAACATAGCAACATATTGTAGCTACCACATAATATATTTATTATATGTGTAAAAAGAAACATGTATTACAGACCACTGAAAATGCTTGACAAATAAAAGAAGCGAAACGCATATGTCTGTAAACAAACAGCCTTCAATTAGTTGCATAGACGGAACATAACATACCTCCATGAAACCTGTATTAGGCCTAATCATTGACAAATGAATACCAGTAAACATTCCACTTATGGAGCATGGCCACAACAGACCCGCCGACGGGTATGAAGACTGCCTGCAATACGTATCAGCTCGAAGAAGTACAGGGACACTTCCAATACAGTGTCTCCTGCGGCCTTCTGACGTATTAGCGATACTAGTTAAAGACCGTTAACCAGCTAAAGTAGTCGATAACGCCAAGTAGAGCGACCGTGTGTGTTCCAGTTTAGCGGAAAACGACTACATGGCCAAGACCTCCTTATGAATGACAGAATGGTTCCATAGATCTCTCCATACTGTTAATAACCAGAAAGGTGAAAACGAGATCATTGTTTACTCAAACTCAGACATACCTTCTAAGAAATCCGTAAGAAAACAAAGCTCAATATTTTCTCCAAAAATAGATAAAAAGCTTTGCGTATGGAAGGAAAGAAGCTTGGGGTCTGACGTACTGTCCTGTCGGCAATGAAATCGTTATAGACGGAACACAAGTTCTGACTAGGGAAGGAATTCAGTCGTCTTGTATTGATCGGAACCATCCTGGAATTTGCCTTGAGATATTCCGGAAAATCACGGTCAACCTAAATCTGGATGTGCGGACGGGATTTTAAAGTGCCCTCCTCCCGATGACGACTCCAGTTTTTTACCCACTTCGTCACTTGGTTCGGTGTTTCCCTATCGGATTACATTGCCAATTTTACCACCAGAATTTCGGCGTCTGTGCATTTTCACTTATTACATATCTTCTCTCAGCTCAGCTACATTGTTTGCGCAAGGGTATCATAAAGAAGGATAAAGGGTGCACAGGAGATAAATTGTAGTTCCCCTCTTTTTTTTATTCCAACTGTTTATCATTCCTTTTTCCCGGTCTCAAAGTGACTATACTTACTCGAAATACGTTATCTAGCAGTTCAGTGCGGACTATAACCTTAATAAGTAAGAATATTTCCTTGCCGGCCGGGGTGGCCGAGTGGTTCTAGGCGCTATAGTCTGGAACCGCGCGACCGTTGCGGTCGCAGGTTCGAATCCTGCCTCAGGCATGGATGTGTGTGATGTCCTTAGATTAGCTAGGTTTAAGTAGTTCTAAGTTCTAGGGGACTGATGACCTCAGCAGTTAAGTCCGATATTGCTCAGAGCCATTTGAACCATTTTTTGAATATTTCCTTAAAAATTTCTCACCATATTTGGACTCGCATTTGGGAGGAAGACGGTTCAAATCCGCGTCGAAATGTACAGATTTAGGTGTTCCGTGATTACCCTACATCGCTCCAGGCTAATGCTATGATGGTTCCTTTGAAAGGGCACGTCCGATTTCCTTCTGCATCTTTGAAACAATCCGAGCTTACATCTCATTTGTAATGACCACTTTGCCGACAGGATGTTAAACTATAGTTTTCGTTCCTTTTTGCTTAACATATTCAGAGAACTGGATCAGATGATCACATTGCAATAACTGATATATATTTTACTCTGTAACAAACCTCGAAGTAATTCAGAACTCTGGACTAAGCTTGTTTTAAAGTGTGCCAAAAATAGCGGAAATTTGATTACTGTTACTGACTTGTGTTCAGAAAGTTCGCTTTGGAAACTAAGTGCAACCAACTGATTTAAGTTTGTTTGCCTACGCAAATTCCTTCAATTTCCCACTATACCTCCAGCTGATATTTTGTTATCGTTATTATCACTATAAGATTTTTTCAGTATTCCACAATCTGGAGCAGGCAGGGCAAAGAATTCTGCTCGTTCATTCATGTGAATCTCTCTCGCGCAAGTGCACGCTTCCCTCTCTATCACGCCGTGTCATGTGAGTGGGAAGAGGAGGAGGGGTACTGCGAAAGGCAACATGTGGCATTATTTCATACGTCACATTTCTCAATAAAGTACGCCAGAAAGAAAACAAATTTTAATGTTATTTAGTTACTTTTGACGCACTGAATATATAATAAAATATATATCAGACACAAACTGTCGGCGCACGGACAGATTCAGACAGTTTGGCAGTTTCTCGTCACTCAGGTTGTCACGCAGTCGTAACTTTTTAAGTTTCATAATCGAAAAGCAACCTTTCAGCACGTATGTTCATTGAAATATCGATATCACGTTTGCAGCCTCATTATAGAGATGTTGAAACACTTCCCGAGGAAAACAGCTTAGAACTCCTGGACAGTTTTGACATAAAAATTATTTGTCTTTTAAGCGGTAATTATAATGCAGATTGACCAGGTCCGATGCACAGGGGCACTTTCACCTGAAATGAGAAGAGGTGTCGAAAAGAGCTGAAAAACATACGTACGATTAGCAGTCCCCTCAAATGATCAGAAAGCTATACCTGTAGTTCCTTCAATTCCACAATGGATTGTTCAAAATCCGCGTTTCCTGTAATGCCACTGAGATTAGGGAAATGTTTGGTGTTCCTTGTCATTAGTTGTATCTTCCAAAATGCAACTTTCTTCTTAATTTCGTCCACTTTAGCCATGACGCCAGAAATAGGTTGCTTTTCACCTTGCTGTGTCTTACTAAGGGCAGTCTGCAGTCAGCTCTATTTAAAATGCAAGGCCTGCAAACCATTTCGGATCTTCTAATTTTCGTCCTTGCTTTTTTTCCAGAAATTCATCAGTAGCGGGTCTTAAATCGAAAACTCGTTTCAGGAATTTGCTTTGACTTAATCAGCGTATTTTGCAGTAATACACTCCTGGAAATGGAAAAAAGAACACATTGACACCGGTGTGTCAGACCCACCATACTTGCTCCGGACACTGCGAGAGGGCTGTACAAGCAATGATCACACGCACGGCACAGCGGACACAAAAGGAACCGCGGTGTTGACCGTCGAATGGCGCTAGCTGCGCAGCATTTGTGCACCGCCGCCGTCAGTGTCAGCCAGTTTGCCGTGGCATACGGAGCTCCATCGCAGTCTTTAACACTGGTAGCATGCCGCGACAGCGTGGACGTGAACCGTATGTGCAGTTGACGGACTCTGAGCGAGGGCGTATAGTGGGCATGCGGGAGGCCGGGTGGACGTACCGCCGAATTGCTCAACACGTGGGGCGTGAGGTCTCCACAGTACATCGATGTTGTCGCCAGTGGTCGGCGGAAGGTGCACGTGCCCGCCGACCTGGGACCGGACCGCAGCGACGCACGGATCCACGCCAAGACCGTAGGATCGTACGCAGTGCCGTAGGGGACCGCACCGCCACTTCCCAGCAAATTAGGGACACTGTTGCTCCTGGGGTATCGGCGAGGACCATTCGCAACCGTCTCCATGAAGCTGGGCTACGGTCCCGCACACCGTTAGGCCGTCTTCCGCTCACGCCCCAACATCGTGCAGCCCGCCTCCAGTGGAGTCGCGACAGGCGTGAATGGAGGGACGAATGGAGACGAGCCGTCTTCAGCGATGAGAGTCGCTTCTGCCTTGGTGCCAATGATGGTCGTATGCGTGTTTGGCGCCGTGCAGGTGAGCGCCACAATCAGGACTGCATACGACCGAGGCACACAGGGCCAACACCCGGCATCATGGAGTGGGGAGCGATCTCCTACACTGGCCGTACACCTCTGGTGATCGTCGAGGGGACACTGAATAGTGCACGGTACATCCAAACCGTCATCGAACCCATCGTTCTACCATTCCTAGACCGGCAAGGGAACTTGCTGTTCCAACAGCACAATGCACGTCCGCATGTATCCCGTGCCACCCAACGTGCTCTAGAAGGTGTAAGTCAACTACCCTGGCCAGCAAGATCTCCGGATCTGTCCCCCATATGCCAACACTGTAATCGCATGCACGGTAACTACTTCTGTCAATAGCCGAGGTAGTGCTCTGTGGTTAGGGCAGACGATAGCGTTTCGGGATAACATGCAGGATATCGAGGGTTCGATGCTTGGTATTAGCGTATTTGTTTTTATTTGCTAAAAGTAGCCTGTGTGTTGCGGCATCTGACGTCTTAATCACGATACAGTGATGACTGTGAGTCTACTACAAAACATTTGCAGTTACGTACTACAAACACAGGAATGGAAATACAATCGTTTTCAGTTATCAGCTTTTAAAGAAGCCTTTTGCCCGTCGCGGGCAGGAATTGTTTCGCGCCACTGCATTACTAGATTCCAAACCCGTTTTCTGTGTACGCTCCCACAATGGTCCCATCGAAATTATTTACAAAGCGCTTTCCTAGCCCTACTGGTGATGTAAGACCGTAAAGAAATGTAATGGATCTGAACATGGCAAGAATGATAGTTGGCATTAACCGATGGGACCGCTGGGTGAGGGTACACACAAAACAAGTTTGGAATCTAGCAGATGCAGTGGTGCGAAACAATTCGCGTCGACGACGCTGATACAATAGCTCCCTACTTATCACTCATATACAACCGCTCGCTCACCGATAGATCTGTAACTACAGATTGGAAAATTGCGCAGGTCGCACCAGTGTTTAAAAAGGGTAGTAGGAGTTATCCATCGAACTACGGACCTATATCATTGACGTCGGTTTGCAGTAGGGTTTTTGAGCATATACTGTATTCAAACATTATGAATCACCTCGAAGGGAACGATCTATTGATACGTAATCAGCATGGCTTCAGAAAACATCGCTCTTGTGCAGCGCAGCTAGCTCTTTATTCGCACGAAGTAATGGCCGCTATCGACAGGGGATTCCGTATTTCTAGATTTCCGGAAAGCTTTTGACACCGTTCCTCACAAGCGACTTCTAATCAAGCTGCGGGCCTATGGGGTATCGTCTCAGTTGTGCGACTGGATTAGTGATTTCCTGTCAGGAAGGTCGCAGTTCGTAGTAATAGACGGCAAATCATCGAGTAAAACTGAAGTGATATCAGGTGTTCCCCAGGGAAGCGTCCTGGGACCTCTACTGTTCCTGATCTATATAAATGACCTGGGTGACAATCTGAGCAGTTCTCTTAGGTTGTTCGCAGATGATGCTGTAATTTACCGTCTAGTAAGGTCATCCGAAGACCAGTATCAGCTGCAAAGCGATTTAGAAAAGATTGCTGTATGGTGTGTCAGGTGGCAGTTGACGCTAAATAACGAAAAGTGTGAGATGATCCACATGAGTTCCAAAATAAATCCGTTGGAATTCGATTACTCGATAAATAGTACAATTCTCAAGGCTGTCAATTCAACTAAGTACCTGGGTGTTAAAATTACAAACAACTTCAGTTGGAAGGACCACATAGATAATATTGTCGGGAAGGCGAGCCAAAGGTTGCGTTTCATTGGCAGGACACTTAGAAGATGCAACATGTCCACTAAAGAGACAGCTTACACTACACTCGTTCGTCCTCTGTTAGAATATTGCTGCGCGGTGTGGGATCCTTACCAGGTGGGATTGACGGAGGACATCGAGAGGGTGCAAAGAAGGGCAGCTCGTTTTGTATTATCGCGTTATAGGGGAGAGAGTGTGGCAGATATGATACACGAGTTGGGATGGAAGTCATTACAGCATAGACGTTTTTCGTCGCGGCGAGACCTTTTTACGAAATTTCAGTCACCAACTTTCTCTTCCGAATGCGAAAATATTTTGTTGAGCCCAACCTACAAAGGTAGGAATGATCATCAAAATAAAATAAGAGAAATCAGAGCTCGAGCAGAAAGGTTTAGGTGTTCGTTTTTCCCGCTCGCTGTTCGGGAGTGGAATAGTAGAGAGATAGTATGATTGTGGTTCGATGAACCCTCTGCCAAGCACTTAAATGTGAATTGCAGAGTAGTCATGTAGATGTAGATGTACCGTGCGTCGCGGAGTGTAGCCTGTACCACCACTAGTCATTTCCTTTCCTATTCCTCTCGCAAAGAGAACTATGGAAGAAAAACTGACTACATGACCCCTAATTTCTCGCATCTTATCTTCGTGGTTCTTACACGCAATGTACGTTGACAGCTGTAGGATTCTTCGGCAGTCAGCGTCAAATGCTGCTTCTCTAATTTTTCTCAATAGTGTTTATCGAATAGAACGTCGCCTTCCCACCAGGGATTCCAAAAGCATTTCCGTAATACTTGCGTGTTGTCTGAACCCAACGGTAACAAATCTAGCAGCCCACATCTGAAAAAGAGAACGAAGGAAGAAAAACTGACTATATGCCTCCTATGACCCCTAATTTCTCGTCTCTTATCTTCGTGGTTCTCACGCGCAATGCACGTTGGCAACTGTAGAATTCTTCGGCAGTCAGCATCAAATGCCGCTTCTCTAATTTTTCCCAATAGTGTTTCTCGAAAAGAACGCCGCCTTCCCTCCAGGGATTTCCAAAAGCATCTCCGTAATACTCACTTGTTGTTTGAACCAAGCTGTAACAAATCTAGCAGCCCACTTCTGAATTTCTTCGATGTCTTCCTTCAATCCGATCTGTTACAGATCCAAAACACTCGAGCAGTACTCGAGAACAGGTCGCACCATCGTCCTATAAGCGGTCTCCTTTACAGGTGAACAACTCTTTCCTAAAATTTTCCCAATAAACCGAAGTCGACCATTCGCCTTCCTTTCCACAGTTCTCACATGCTAGTTCCATCTCATATCGCTTTACAACTTTACGCCCACGTATTTAAACGACCTGACTGTGTCACCTGGACGCTAGTAATACTGTATCCGAACATTACCACTTTGATCTTCCTACTCATCCCCATCAACTTACATTTTTCCACTTTTAGGGCTAGCTGCCGTTCATCACACCAACTGGGAATTTTGGCTAAGTCGTCTTGTATCTTCCTACAGTCACTCAACTTCGACACCTTACCGTACACCACGGCATCATCAGCAAACAACTGCAGATTGCTGCCCGCCCTGCCCGCGAAATCATTTATGAATACAGAGAACAACAGCGGTCTTATCACGCTTCCCTGGGGCACTCCTGACGATACTCTTGTCGGTGATGAACATTCAAAATGGTTCAAATGGCTCTGAGCACTATGGGACTTAACAGCTGAGGTCATCAGTCCCCTAGAACTTAGAACTACTTAAACCTAACTAACCTAAAGACATCACACACATCCATGCCCGAGGCAGGATTCGAACCTGCGACCGTAGCGTTCGCGCGATCCCAGACTGAAGCGCCTAGAACCACTCGGCCACTTTGGCCGGCTGATGAACATTTGCCGTCGAGGACAACAAACTGAGTTCTATTGCTCAAGCAGTCTCCGAGCCATTCAAATATCTGTGAACTTATTTCATATGCTCGTACCTTTGTTAACAGCCTGCAATGGAGTATAGCGCCAAATGCTTTCCGGAAATCTAGAAATATGGAACCTGTCTGTTGCCCTTCATCCATAGTTCGCAGTGTATCATGCGAGAAAAGGGAAAGCAATCCAACATCGGGCCACTGTCACATCCGAATACCCCAGAAGTGTAGATGTCGTAGGATTCGACGAGGCGGCCAAATGGAGACCCACAAAGAGGCCCCTTTCAAATCTTGTCGGGTGCTGATAGCGATGTCTCACACGAGTCCGTGGCATCTCCGTGTCCTCGTCAGCGAGAACTCGACATCTATCGTTGTTCCCATCCTTTATATACCTTACCAGGCCTGGTCATAACACTAAACGCGAGCAATACTAACGCAGTCTGCTGGCCGTTATAACTGTCACAGAGTGTTACAGCTCTAAATCATTTACATACCACAGTCGGTGTGCACATGTAAGAAGTTTCTGTTACATCTGACAGTGTTATTTGGGGCTTTATTTTTTTTAGCATACGGTGTACAGTACATCCAAGATTACTGCAACCCAAAATGACCGATGCGATGGACTGCAGTAACCCTCAACCAAACAATATTTATACAGAATGAGATTTTCACTCTGCAGCGGAGTGTGCGCTGATATGAAACTTCCTGGCAGATTGAAACTGTGTGCCGGACCGATACTCGAACTCGGGACCTTTGCCTTTCGCGGGCAAGTGCTCTACCAACTGAGCTACCCAAGCACGACTCACGCCCCCTCCTCAGAGCTTTACTTCTGCCAGTACCTCGTCTCCTACCTTCCAAACTTTACAGAAGCTCTCCTGCGAAACTTGCGGAACTAGCACTCCTGGTAGAGCTTCTATAAAGTTAATATTTATACAGTCCTCTTTTATATCCACTCTTAATAAAAATGTAGTTTCTCATTAATGATTATAATTAAAGCTGTTGTTGAGGGCCTGCCCCCGGCTAGGGCGACACACTCAACCGTTGTCTTTCGACTGCCAGCATTTCGTGGTCGTGCGGTAGCGTTTTCGCTTCCGACGCCCAGCTTCCCGGGTTCGATTCCCGGCATGGTCAGGGATTTTCTCTGCCTCGTGATGGCTGGGTGTTGTGTGATGTCCTTAGGTTAGTTAGGTTTAAGTAGTTCTAAGTTCTAGGGGACTGATAACCATAGATGTTAAGTCCCATAGTCCTCAGAGCCATTTGAACCATTTTGTCTTTCGACTACCACCACTGACTTCTACTCCCAAGTAACACAAAATCTAACATCATTGGCACAGTGCTTTCGATACTTCGACCTCGATAGTCGATGCGTACACATTCTCTTGACCTGTATGACTGAACAAGGAGTCACGTTGAGTAACTGGTTAAGATGTAACGGGCGTAGTCAGGAAACTCAGTAAATTCTCGTTATGGAAGCTTGTCGACTAAAGTCATATTGTTGATGAATTTCTGCGTCTTGCGAAACAAGAGTTTTGTAAGTAAGGTGTCTGAAGTCAGTGGAAAACTTTTTAACTGCAGTTTTCTTAGCTCCGTTTCCAGTCACATCTTCCCTTTGAGGCGAGTGTATGGATTTTTCTTTTAACAACATAAAATCGACAGATTGTCATGAATTCAGTTGGAAATAGCAGTAATGGTTACGTCTGAATCATTTTAGTTTGAAGTAATAGGAAAAATTTACAGCATTTAAACAAAGCGACGTGGAGCAGTTATTAAGCTACTGAACATATTCGCGCAGGACAAAATCCCAATAACTGTTCAGTCATATTGATTCATCTTCTCTGAAGTTCCCGTAACCAACTCTAGGACTGTTGATGTGTCATGTAACAATGCAGCGGAAAAAATCACTACTCCATCTTTCCCCTTACCCAACTGAGTTTGTACTCATCTGCAACGACGTTTCTTCGTCACTGCGGACTGTTATCGATTATTCGAGCATACGGAATAGGTTCTCAGATATGTGACTGGCTCGAAGTCTTAAATAATAGAACCCAGTCTATTGTCCCTGACGGCGACTGTTCATCAGTGGCAAGGATACTGTCAAGAGTGCCCCAGGGAATTGTAATAGGACCGCTCTATTTCTCTGTATACATAAATGACCTGACAGGCCGACTGAAGTGGCCGTGCGGTTCTAGGCGCTACAGTCTGGAGCCGAGCAACCGCTCCGGTCGCAGGTTCGAATCTTGCCTCGGGCATGGATGTGTGTGATGTCCTTAGGTTAGTTAGGTTTAATTAGTTCTATGTTCTAGGCGACTGATGACCTCAGAAGTTAAGTCGCATAGTGCTCAGAGCCATTTGAACCAACACGCGATCTAGTGTGTGTGTGAGTAGTTCAGAACTACAACCAATCGTTTCTATACTCAAAGTGTACAACATAAGACTGTTGCTACAACCAAATTATTCGAAATCTCTTACAAAGCTGAGATACAGTCTGTCACAGAACAGCTGTTGGATAGGGCTAAATTGTGTCCTTTGGATTTTTTCTCGAGTATCTGAATTTCATAGAAATTTCCTCTTCCTACGGACAACAAATACGACGTATTTTTCATAGCTTACTCGAAGATCTCTCAGACTCTTGCAGAATAGATATTTCTGAGATGCATCATTTTTCTGCGGGTGATAGCAAGAAAAAAAACTAAGTTTCGTGTTTATCGCCCTGTCAGCGACGAGGTGAATAGAGACGAAGTGCTACTTCGGTCTGATACGGAGGGTAACGCAGCAGTCAAAGCTTTGTGGAAGGAATGATGGCGATCCACAGTGTTTTGGAAATCAATGAGAAAAGTTGATCTACCAAGTTCACTCGAATACAGAAGAGAGAGTGACACGCGATTACAATCATCTGTTCATGGTAGATCAGGTTAGGCACGACAGCGAATATGGGCCCAGCATTTACAACGTTCTCCAGAATTGTATTTGCGACTATTGGACTGTTTTAACCTCTCACTTCAATTTTCCTACTGTGACCGCAGAACTTGTTGTTTACTAGAAGCACTACGTTTCTGCTCGCCGATGACACCATCTCTATACTCTCTGCTCGGTAGCTCATTGTCAGCACTAACAACACTTATAAATTTTAACACCTTTTTGACTGAAAAAGCCATGCCATACAGGACTACGGAAATGATGGAACTGTGAAGAAGGCCATATCTTTAACTTCACTTGCGTAAAATAACACAGTGGTATCACTGGCAACTAAGCTTTGACCGATGAACCAATGGAGCTCCCGTGAGTAGCCACACTACGTTGAATGCCATCCCAACTACAGAGAGGAACGATAGAACTCCTGCAACGGGATTGGGAGGCAACAACGAGACACAAAAGCAAGAAGTGCGCAAATTCACCCACATTAAGACTAATATAATCATGGATTATATTAGTCTTCACAGGCTGTACATCGTAGGGTGGAGGAGGACACAGATCATCGTTTCGTTGAGTACCCCAGACAACTAAGAAGTACTGCAATTCTTTTACAAGAACTTGTAAAGATTGATCGTCCTTTCCCAACCTGTGTTAAGGCTTCTTCAGGACCACAAGATCACACACTTGTAAGGTCATGGTTAGGTGGTTTCTTATTCTATGACTGAACACAACTGTGTAAGCTGTAATGACATTGTTTAATATTGTAATCTTGCCACAGAAATACATGCTTTTACACAGTTTACAATGTGACAATGTTAAGACAGTTGTCAAAATGACGCATCTCGTACTCTGAAAGTGAACTAATCTTAAACATAACAGTCTTCAATTTTAACTCTCAGAAAGTTAAATAATCCGAAACACAACAACATTAAATTTGAACTGGAAGTTTCTTTACAAAGTTATTCTTACGATTACGTTATGATGTTGGCCAGTACTATGATAGATCATCCGATTCCGGTAAATGGACGTAAATGATATGTCATGTCATAGTTACAACGGCGACTGACGACGTGGCCCTCTTCCCAGTATGTGTGTGTACCGTAAAGCTGCAGATCCCAAAGTCATCCGCTCTTCAACCTTGTTTCATGTCGGTACATTTCCTGACATGGGTTTCTTATCAAAACTTCATCTACCGAAACTCCCCCACAATTCCCTCAAGCCCGTAATAGGAATTGTGATACATCCCACATTAGCGACATTTTTTTCTGTTTTCCGTCTATTCTTAGTTGCTTCAAAATTCAGGGAAGTATGTTTCGTCGATGAAAGTAATTGAAGGCAGTTTGTTTATAGCCATATGGGGTTCTCTTCTTTTATTTGTGAAGCATCTTCAATGACCTGTAATACATGTTAGCCACAAAAACAGTAACAAACAGAGATCTGAAACACAAGCAGAATAAATAACTAACGAATGTTCCTCCCCCCCCCCCCCCCCCGCTCTCTCTCTCTCTCCCTCTCTCTCTCTCTCTCTCTCTCACTCACACACACACACACACACACACACACACACACACACACACACAAACACACACAAACATGCCCATTTAAAATTTTTAAATGACGCTCACAAAAAGACGACACATTTACGTACAACAACAACACACACACACACACACACACATACACACACAACAAATGAAATATGTCAAACCGCACGCACAACACAAACAAAAGACGCAGGATAAACACAAAGCGACAGTTGGCAACACTACACACCGTAAACACACACGTGTTGAACGCAAAATGTAAAGTGCAAGTGAAGTGAGCGATGTGTTGAAACAAATGTGGGTGAAAGAACGTCGGGAATCGGCCAACTGGAGCATGGAGACTGATGAAAACATCTCCAGGACCACACACAGGGCTAACAGGGCTGGAAATCGAACCACCGAAAGATAATTTCACATCACGAAATTTGTGCTACAATAGTTGATTCTAATCTAAAAATAAGAGAAAAACATGACGAAAGTGTAACATAGCAACATATTGTAGCTACCACATAATATATTTATTATATGTGTAAAAAGAAACATGTATTACAGACCACTGAAAATGCTTGACAAATAAAAGAAGCGAAACGCATATGTCTGTAAACAAACAGCCTTCAATTAGTTGCATAGACGGAACATAACATACCTCCATGAAACCTGTATTAGGCCTAATCATTGACAAATGAATACCAGTAAACATTCCACTTATGGAGCATGGCCACAACAGACCCGCCGACGGGTATGAAGACTGCCTGCAATACGTATCAGCTCGAAGAAGTACAGGGACACTTCCAATACAGTGTCTCCTGCGGCCTTCTGACGTATTAGCGATACTAGTTAAAGACCGTTAACCAGCTAAAGTAGTCGATAACGCCAAGTAGAGCGACCGTGTGTGTTCCAGTTTAGCGGAAAACGACTACATGGCCAAGACCTCCTTATGAATGACAGAATGGTTCCATAGATCTCTCCATACTGTTAATAACCAGAAAGGTGAAAACGAGATCATTGTTTACTCAAACTCAGACATACCTTCTAAGAAATCCGTAAGAAAACAAAGCTCAATATTTTCTCCAAAAATAGATAAAAAGCTTTGCGTATGGAAGGAAAGAAGCTTGGGGTCTGACGTACTGTCCTGTCGGCAATGAAATCGTTATAGACGGAACACAAGTTCTGACTAGGGAAGGAATTCAGTCGTCTTGTATTGATCGGAACCATCCTGGAATTTGCCTTGAGATATTCCGGAAAATCACGGTCAACCTAAATCTGGATGTGCGGACGGGATTTTAAAGTGCCCTCCTCCCGATGACGACTCCAGTTTTTTACCCACTTCGTCACTTGGTTCGGTGTTTCCCTATCGGATTACATTGCCAATTTTACCACCAGAATTTCGGCGTCTGTGCATTTTCACTTATTACATATCTTCTCTCAGCTCAGCTACATTGTTTGCGCAAGGGTATCATAAAGAAGGATAAAGGGTGCACAGGAGATAAATTGTAGTTCCCCTCTTTTTTTTATTCCAACTGTTTATCATTCCTTTTTCCCGGTCTCAAAGTGACTATACTTACTCGAAATACGTTATCTAGCAGTTCAGTGCGGACTATAACCTTAATAAGTAAGAATATTTCCTTGCCGGCCGGGGTGGCCGAGTGGTTCTAGGCGCTATAGTCTGGAACCGCGCGACCGTTGCGGTCGCAGGTTCGAATCCTGCCTCAGGCATGGATGTGTGTGATGTCCTTAGATTAGCTAGGTTTAAGTAGTTCTAAGTTCTAGGGGACTGATGACCTCAGCAGTTAAGTCCGATATTGCTCAGAGCCATTTGAACCATTTTTTGAATATTTCCTTAAAAATTTCTCACCATATTTGGACTCGCATTTGGGAGGAAGACGGTTCAAATCCGCGTCGAAATGTACAGATTTAGGTGTTCCGTGATTACCCTACATCGCTCCAGGCTAATGCTATGATGGTTCCTTTGAAAGGGCACGTCCGATTTCCTTCTGCATCTTTGAAACAATCCGAGCTTACATCTCATTTGTAATGACCACTTTGCCGACAGGATGTTAAACTATAGTTTTCGTTCCTTTTTGCTTAACATATTCAGAGAACTGGATCAGATGATCACATTGCAATAACTGATATATATTTTACTCTGTAACAAACCTCGAAGTAATTCAGAACTCTGGACTAAGCTTGTTTTAAAGTGTGCCAAAAATAGCGGAAATTTGATTACTGTTACTGACTTGTGTTCAGAAAGTTCGCTTTGGAAACTAAGTGCAACCAACTGATTTAAGTTTGTTTGCCTACGCAAATTCCTTCAATTTCCCACTATACCTCCAGCTGATATTTTGTTATCGTTATTATCACTATAAGATTTTTTCAGTATTCCACAATCTGGAGCAGGCAGGGCAAAGAATTCTGCTCGTTCATTCATGTGAATCTCTCTCGCGCAAGTGCACGCTTCCCTCTCTATCACGCCGTGTCATGTGAGTGGGAAGAGGAGGAGGGGTACTGCGAAAGGCAACATGTGGCATTATTTCATACGTCACATTTCTCAATAAAGTACGCCAGAAAGAAAACAAATTTTAATGTTATTTAGTTACTTTTGACGCACTGAATATATAATAAAATATATATCAGACACAAACTGTCGGCGCACGGACAGATTCAGACAGTTTGGCAGTTTCTCGTCACTCAGGTTGTCACGCAGTCGTAACTTTTTAAGTTTCATAATCGAAAAGCAACCTTTCAGCACGTATGTTCATTGAAATATCGATATCACGTTTGCAGCCTCATTATAGAGATGTTGAAACACTTCCCGAGGAAAACAGCTTAGAACTCCTGGACAGTTTTGACATAAAAATTATTTGTCTTTTAAGCGGTAATTATAATGCAGATTGACCAGGTCCGATGCACAGGGGCACTTTCACCTGAAATGAGAAGAGGTGTCGAAAAGAGCTGAAAAACATACGTACGATTAGCAGTCCCCTCAAATGATCAGAAAGCTATACCTGTAGTTCCTTCAATTCCACAATGGATTGTTCAAAATCCGCGTTTCCTGTAATGCCACTGAGATTAGGGAAATGTTTGGTGTTCCTTGTCATTAGTTGTATCTTCCAAAATGCAACTTTCTTCTTAATTTCGTCCACTTTAGCCATGACGCCAGAAATAGGTTGCTTTTCACCTTGCTGTGTCTTACTAAGGGCAGTCTGCAGTCAGCTCTATTTAAAATGCAAGGCCTGCAAACCATTTCGGATCTTCTAATTTTCGTCCTTGCTTTTTTTCCAGAAATTCATCAGTAGCGGGTCTTAAATCGAAAACTCGTTTCAGGAATTTGCTTTGACTTAATCAGCGTATTTTGCAGTAATACACTCCTGGAAATGGAAAAAAGAACACATTGACACCGGTGTGTCAGACCCACCATACTTGCTCCGGACACTGCGAGAGGGCTGTACAAGCAATGATCACACGCACGGCACAGCGGACACAAAAGGAACCGCGGTGTTGACCGTCGAATGGCGCTAGCTGCGCAGCATTTGTGCACCGCCGCCGTCAGTGTCAGCCAGTTTGCCGTGGCATACGGAGCTCCATCGCAGTCTTTAACACTGGTAGCATGCCGCGACAGCGTGGACGTGAACCGTATGTGCAGTTGACGGACTCTGAGCGAGGGCGTATAGTGGGCATGCGGGAGGCCGGGTGGACGTACCGCCGAATTGCTCAACACGTGGGGCGTGAGGTCTCCACAGTACATCGATGTTGTCGCCAGTGGTCGGCGGAAGGTGCACGTGCCCGCCGACCTGGGACCGGACCGCAGCGACGCACGGATCCACGCCAAGACCGTAGGATCGTACGCAGTGCCGTAGGGGACCGCACCGCCACTTCCCAGCAAATTAGGGACACTGTTGCTCCTGGGGTATCGGCGAGGACCATTCGCAACCGTCTCCATGAAGCTGGGCTACGGTCCCGCACACCGTTAGGCCGTCTTCCGCTCACGCCCCAACATCGTGCAGCCCGCCTCCAGTGGAGTCGCGACAGGCGTGAATGGAGGGACGAATGGAGACGAGCCGTCTTCAGCGATGAGAGTCGCTTCTGCCTTGGTGCCAATGATGGTCGTATGCGTGTTTGGCGCCGTGCAGGTGAGCGCCACAATCAGGACTGCATACGACCGAGGCACACAGGGCCAACACCCGGCATCATGGAGTGGGGAGCGATCTCCTACACTGGCCGTACACCTCTGGTGATCGTCGAGGGGACACTGAATAGTGCACGGTACATCCAAACCGTCATCGAACCCATCGTTCTACCATTCCTAGACCGGCAAGGGAACTTGCTGTTCCAACAGGACAATGCACGTCCGCATGTATCCCGTGCCACCCAACGTGCTCTAGAAGGTGTAAGTCAACTACCCTGGCCAGCAAGATCTCCGGATCTGTCCCCCATATGCCAACACTGTAATCGCATGCACGGTAACTACTTCTGTCAATAGCCGAGGTAGTGCTCTGTGGTTAGGGCAGACGATAGCGTTTCGGGATAACATGCAGGATATCGAGGGTTCGATGCTTGGTATTAGCGTATTTGTTTTTATTTGCTAAAAGTAGCCTGTGTGTTGCGGCATCTGACGTCTTAATCACGATACAGTGATGACTGTGAGTCTACTACAAAACATTTGCAGTTACGTACTACAAACACAGGAATGGAAATACAATCGTTTTCAGTTATCAGCTTTTAAAGAAGCCTTTTGCCCGTCGCGGGCAGGAATTGTTTCGCGCCACTGCATTACTAGATTCCAAACCCGTTTTCTGTGTACGCTCCCACAATGGTCCCATCGAAATTATTTACAAAGCGCTTTCCTAGCCCTACTGGTGATGTAAGACCGTAAAGAAATGTAATGGATCTGAACATGGCAAGAATGATAGTTGGCATTAACCGATGGGACCGCTGGGTGAGGGTACACACAAAACAAGTTTGGAATCTAGCAGATGCAGTGGTGCGAAACAATTCGCGTCGACGACGCTGATACAATAGCTCCCTACTTATCACTCATATACAACCGCTCGCTCACCGATAGATCTGTAACTACAGATTGGAAAATTGCGCAGGTCGCACCAGTGTTTAAAAAGGGTAGTAGGAGTTATCCATCGAACTACGGACCTATATCATTGACGTCGGTTTGCAGTAGGGTTTTTGAGCATATACTGTATTCAAACATTATGAATCACCTCGAAGGGAACGATCTATTGATACGTAATCAGCATGGCTTCAGAAAACATCGCTCTTGTGCAGCGCAGCTAGCTCTTTATTCGCACGAAGTAATGGCCGCTATCGACAGGGGATTCCGTATTTCTAGATTTCCGGAAAGCTTTTGACACCGTTCCTCACAAGCGACTTCTAATCAAGCTGCGGGCCTATGGGGTATCGTCTCAGTTGTGCGACTGGATTAGTGATTTCCTGTCAGGAAGGTCGCAGTTCGTAGTAATAGACGGCAAATCATCGAGTAAAACTGAAGTGATATCAGGTGTTCCCCAGGGAAGCGTCCTGCGACCTCTGCTGTTTCTGATCTATATAAATGCCTTGGGTGACAATCTGAGCAGTTCCCTTAGGTTGTTCGCAGATGATGCTGTAATTTACCGTCTAGTAAGGTCATCCGAAGACCAGTATCAGTTGCAAAGCGATTTAGAAAAGATTGCTATATGGTGTGGCAGGTGGCAGTTGGCGCTAAATAACGAAAAGTGTGAGGTGATCGACATGAGTTCCAAAAGAAATCCGTTGGAATTCGATTACTCGATAAATAGTACAATTCTCAAGGCTGTCAATTCAACTAAGTACCTGGGTGTTAAAATTACGAACAACTTCAGTTGGAAAGACCACATAGATAATGTTGTGGGGAAGGCGAGCCAAAGGTTGCGTTTCATTGGCAGGACACTTAGAAGATGCAACAAGTCCACTAAAGAGACAGCTCACACTACACTCGTTCGTCCTCTGTTAGAATATTGCTGCGCGGTGTGGGGTCCTTACCGGGTGGGATTGACGGAGGACATCGAAAGGGTGCAAAAAAGGGCAGCTCGTTTTGTATTATCACGTAATAGGGGAGAGAGTGTGGCAGATATGATACGCGAATTGGGATGGATGTCATTACAGCAAAGACGTTTTTTGGCGGCGAGATCTTTTTACGAAATTTCAGTCAGCAACTTTCTCTTCCGAATGCGAAAATATTGTGTTGAGCCCAACCTACATAGGTAGGAATGATCATCAAAGTAAAATAAGAGAAATCAGAGCTCGAACAGAAAGGTTTAGGTGTTCGTTTTTCCCACGCGCTGTTCGGGAGTGGAATGGTAGAGCGATAGTATGATTGTTGTTCTATGAACCCTCTGCCAAGCACTTAAATGTGAATTGCAGAGTAGTCATGTAGATGTAGATGTAGACGTGCAAAAGATTTCTTTAATAGCTGACCAATGAAAACGGTTGCATTTCCATTTTTGTGTCCGTAGTACGTAACTGCCAATGTTTCGTAAAAGACCCGCTGTAATCCCTGCATGACGATTAAGGCGCCAGATACCGTACCACACAGACTACTTTTAGCAAATAAAAACAAATAAACCCTGACTTCCTGCGCGCTAACCAAAAACGCTATCCACAGCACTGCACTGCTGGTATATCCTGACAGAGGTATTTATCGTACACACGATTATAGTGTTGCCAGGTTGCCAGTCTTTAACGTCCATTTACTGTCCAAAATATGCGCAGGACGAAATTTTATAAGAGATATTTTTGTACTGCTAGTATGTGGCGAATCGCGCTGCGAAGTCCGAGTGCGCGAATAATTCTTCACCCTGACTAACGTCTCCACACTCTTCGTTCAGTTCCTTCGAAAACTCTTGCAACTGACGATATAATAATGAGTGCGACTTCAGAATCTACGTTTCTGGGAACCACCGATCCAGGAATCGACGCACACGACGACTGAAATGTGCCGGCGCCCCGTCATGTTGGAACCACATGCGTTGTATTGTAGGGAGTGGGACATCTTCCAGCAATTCTGGCAATGCTCTGGCGAACAAATTGTAATAGTGCCAGCTATTTAATGGCCTAGGTAGCAGATACGACCCAATTAAACAGTCCCCAGCAACACCGACCCACACATTAACGAAGAACCGCACTTGATGAGCTCTAGTAACTGTGGCATGTGCGTTATCCTCACTCCAGACATGCGAATTGTGCATGTCGAAGGCTTCATCACGCCCGAACGTTGCTTCAACGGTAAACAATACAAAGGATGGAAATGTAGGATGCATTTCACACTGTTCCAGCTGCCCCTACGAAAATTGTGGTCTGGGTGGATAATCAACTGGTTCCAGGTTATAGACACGCTGTAAGTGAAATCCACGTAACAATTGCTTTGGAAGGACTGTTCTTACATTCGTCTGATTCGTACCCATGTTACGTGAAATTGCACAAGTGCTGATTGAAGGATCTCGCTCCACATGCTGCAAGAAAGTTTCCTCAAATTACAGCGTTCTTACCGTGCGACGGCGTCCCTGTCCAGGTAATCTGCCAATTGACCCGGTCTCACGCAGACGTTGGTACACAGCGGCAAAGGTCGTATCATGCGGGATACGGCGATTAGGATATTGTTGTTGATAAACCCGCTGTGCAGCTCGTCCTTTGTGGTGCGCTACGTAGTATGCACCAACCATATCAATGTACTCATTCCAGGTGTATCGAGCCATTACGTAAACAGAGACAATGCACTACTACACTGGTGGGCATCAGTTGCCTACAATTGAAGAGCGCAATACGCCCTCTAACAACTGATGATCGTAATAAGGCCTCTAACAACTAAAAAGCATAATACGGCATCCACCGATTTAAATAATCCTCATAGGAAAAAATGACATCAGGGAAAAATAATTGTTTTGATGTCCCATACAACCTCCCAAAGTTTGTCGGTTTAAATACTTTACACCCTGTAGAGAGTTCTCGTGTGATATTCCTGGCTGTGTCCGCCAGTATTTTATTTTGCTAGAAGCTCGCCTTGATGTAGCTTGATACACGTGAAGTGGAGTGAGGTAGAAGCCACAGATGGTACAGTATGTACCAGTCCCGCGGGGGGTCCACCAGTTGCACTGAATTTGCTTCTGACTGGGCGGCACATTCGGGTGCTAGGAGCTAAAACGCCTAACTTTTCTAATTAATTATTTGTATACTTTTCATTGTATTTAACCCAGCTTTTAGTATGACAACATCCCATGGCTACTCTACGAATCTACCTTTCTCTTTACTAAATTTCACTAGTTTTGAGAAACATAAGGGTAGCGATATTGCAACCGAAGTGCAACACTCATCTTCTCCTTGGTCATTAAAATTCGTGTTAAAAGGATTGCGATGGTAGATCACTAGACTGCCTCTTTTGGCGCAAAACAGCCACTAGAACTGTGAGCTTCGTTTATAGCACGAACAAATAGTGAAGGATAAGCAGCGCTTACGCCACGATTCCGTCAAATTGAAAGAAGTCTCACCGACTAAAATAAACCGCACTAAATGCACGATGAAAGTGTCGGACCGCACTGCTAAATGAAATGTTGCACTTTGCGGAGAAGGACCAGCAAAGCTGAGACGTAGTGAGTTGTACCGTGACATACCCGAGGGTCAGACTGCCCGTGAGCAGCACAGAGCTTCCGCTCATGTACTACGTGAGGCGCCGTGTAAGATTTCTAATAAGGGGAGGCCACGGCATTCGGATCAACGATTTACTTCAAAATTTATACACCTTTATTATTCCATTAAAACAACACAATATGCAAGTAGCAAGATGCAGAACTCTGACAATTCCGAGAAGATCGCAAGAGAAGTTTTACGTGTCTAATATGTAACTGATGTAAATCTGTGAAATTGCCGACCGTAAGAACGTATTGTGTCCGGTCGTGGGCTAGGCGAATGTTTGAATCCAGACAAAACTAATTTTTGAATCTATATTTTTTTCATCACTGGTCATATTATTCAATTTGACATTTGAGAGGTAATACAATGAAAAAAAAAACCGAGTGCGCTTTCATAAAGTAGTAGTCAATTTCGTATGTTATTTGACTATTTACTATTTGTAATTAAATTTTCAGGGATAAGGGACAGGCTTGGGAAGCCCAAATCAAACCTCGATGAATAATGATGCGAATGACGTAATTCACAACTAGTAATACAACAAGTCATAATGTACCAGACCACAGTGTAATGTACCATTACTCGTCGGGTGTCCTCTCGACATCACGGTATTTGTCATACAGACATGCGAAACATCAACTGAATCTTGATGCAAATACTTCGTGCAAATACACGTGGTTTTTTGGATTATATTACCTATCAAATATAATATAAATTGAATAATATGTCCAGTGATGAAAAATAATAGATTAACAATTTAACGCTAGAGCAGGAGTCGAACCGTCGGCTCATATGCACTACTGGTCATTAAATTGCTACACCAAGAAGAAATGCACATGATAAACGGGTATTCATTGGACAAATATATTATACTAGAACTGACATGTGATTACATTTTCACGCAATTTGGGTGCATAAATCCTGAGAATTCAGTACCCAGAACAACCACCTCTGGCCGTAATAACGGCCTTGATACGCCAGGGAATTGAGTCAAACAGAGCTTGGATGGCGTGTACAGGTACAGCTGCCCATGCAGCTTCAACACGATACCACAGTTCATCAAAAGTAGTGACTGGCGTATTGTGACGAGCCAGTTGCTCGGCCACCATTGACCAGACGTTTTCAATTGGTGAGAGATCTGGAGAATGTGCTGGCCAGGGCAGCAGTTGAACATTTTATGTATCCAGAAAGGCCCGTACAGGAACTGCAACACGCGGTCGTGCATTATCCTGCTGAAATATAGGGTTTCGCAGGGATCGAATGAAGGGTAGAGCCACGGGTCGTAACACATCTGAAATGCAACGTCCACTGTTCAAAGCGCCGTCAATGCGAACAAGAGGTGACCGAGACGTGTAACCAATATCACCCCATACCATTACGCCGGGTGATACGCCAGTGCATGCGTCTCCTGCTAGAGGATTGTCTGCCCTATTTCATTGGCCTATTGACACTACTTGTCTCTGTACATACCGTAGACTCACTTATCTCACTCTCATGATACCAACGCCTATGGCGGTGCACAGACTGCTTTGAATACAGGTTCCCCAAATTTACTCAACAGGGTTTCTCGAGGACTATGTCGTTCTTTTTCCAAGAATTCCCATTTAAGTTCCCAGAGCATTCCTATTACACATTTTTTATGGGCTACACCAAACTGTTACGCTCCTATCAGCACGTGTTTAAACTGAGTGGATTTCTGCTGGTATGCCAGTACATAAACTGAAGCATATCTCGGCCCTGAGTATTGCAGAAATAGCCAAGAGATAAATACAAAAATCTGATTCAGAAGTAAGTAAGTTGCAGTAGTTATTTGGAGAAGAAGAGGCTTGCACAGGGTTGAGTATCATGGAGAGCTGCACAAACCAGACTTCGGATCAAAGGCTATAACAACAACAAGCGCTACAACGCTTATTGATTTCAACGGTGGCCACTTGTAAGAATTCTATGAGACCAAGTGACTGACTTAAAACGTAGTAGTTCCGGTGCTACAGTTCTCAATAACACCACCGTTTTCCGCACATCCATAGACTCTTCCAACAATTACGATCTTTCTCTGAAGAGTGATTCTTTATGGTTGCGGTTCTCAGTAAACTGCGTAAAACAACAGGAAGTATAGAAGTTTCTTTAAAGTAAATAATTCCACAGTATTCACAAAATTAAACAAGAACCATCTCTGAAAGTGAAAACATTTTAATGCTGAAACTGACATATTTCGGTTGCACGAGGAGGATTAATGCACTTAAGAAAGCATAATCCAAGGAAAATTAGAATAAAAGTCAAGAACGTGGTAGCCTGATGTTATCGGAAAATTTACTGATATACATGTGAAGCATGATAGGTGATAGCAACGACAAAAACAAAAACGACGGCAATTGGAAAGGGAGGAGAGAGAGCGGAAGATTCCGTTAAGTTCATAGCGTTTCTACCAGAATCCGAAAAGGAGTCCTGGATCAAGGTCTCACAGTTTGTTCATACGTGTGTTTCCTCACGACACAAAATAAAATGCAAAGAAGCAAAGCACGGGAACCAAGGCCAGCCACCGTAGGTCCGGTTGGCACAACTGTTTCTGATGTTGCATCGTCGCTGTACGTCACTACTACACGCTCGTCCACTAACACATTTGCATTATATTACATAAAGCGAAACCGGTTGCTCGTGCCTTAGGATTTCAGCGCGCTCTCCCCTGGTGAACCACTTACCAACGAAAGCAGCTAATGGCAACGTGAGCGCTTACGCAACGTGTCGCTGTTGTATTGCCTTCTTCCGTTGATTCCACGCTAGTTGTTTCTCTAATTCTGCATTTGTGCTCTAAAGTAACTGTATGGTATGCGTAAAAGTGTACATATTGCACCACAAGTATCCCATTCCTCCTTCACAGTCCATTTGCAGAATATACGTGAGAAGAAAGATTGCCTGTACTCTCTGAGTAACGCCGTATATCTTTGACGTACTGTCTTAAACAATACATGAGATGAAAACAAACTCGCGATGAAACGCACAGTTCTTCTTTGAATATTATCTGTCTGAATCGTTTATCCGTCTTGTTAAAGATCCTAGATTCACAAATAAATACTGAAGAATTTGTCGAATGACGGTTTTGTAAGCGTGGATCAATAACGTTCTCATAGCCTCCTCCTCAGACACCGCAGTCTGGAATCTGTTTTCATCGGGGGTAAATTTAAGTGGTCATTTGTCCATAAATTGCTCCGAAAATATACACTACTGGCCATTAAAATTGCTACACCAAGAAGAAATGCAGATGATAAATGGGTATTCATTAGAAAATATACTAGAACCGACATGTGATTACATTTTCACGCAATTTGGTGCATAGATCCTGAGAAATAAGTACCCAGAACAACCACCTCTTGATACGCCTAGGCATTGAGTCAAACAGAGCTTGGATAGCGTGTACAGGTACAGGTGCCAATACAGCTTCAACACGATACCACAGTTCATCAAGAGTAAAGACTGGCGTATTGTGACGAGCCAGTTGCTTGGCCACCAATAACCAGACGTTTTCAACTGGTGAGAGATCTGGAGAATGTCCTGGCCAGGAAAGCAGTTGAACATTTTCTGCGTCAAGAAAGGCCCGCACAGGACTTGCAACATGCGGTCGTGCATTATCCTGATAAAATGTAGGGTTTCGCAGGGATCGAATGAAGGGTAGAGGCAAGGGCCGTAACACATCTGAAATGTAACTTCCACTGTTCAAAGTGCCGTCAGTGCGAACAAGAGGTGACCGAGACGTGTAACCAATGGCACCCCATGCCATCACGCCGGGTGATACACCAGTGTGGCGATGACGAACACACGGTTCCAATGTGCGTTCACCGCGATGTCGCCAAACACAGATGCGACCATCATGATGCTGTAAACAGAACCTGGATTCATCCGAAAAAATAACGTTTTGCCATTCGTGCACCCAGGTTTGTCGTTGAGTACACCATTGCAGGCGCTCCTGTCTGTGATGCAACGTCAAGGGTAACCGCGGCCATAGTCTCCGAGCTGATAGTCCATGCTGCTGCAAACGTCGTCGAACTGTTCGTGCACATGGTTGTTGTGTTGCAAACGTCCCCATCTGTTGACTCAGGGATCGAGACGTGGCTGCACGATCCGTTACAGCCATGCGGGAAAGATGCCTGTCATCTCGACTGCTAGTGATACGAGGGCGTTGGGATCCAGCACGGCGTTCCGCATTACCCTCCTGAACCCACCGATTCCGTATTCTGCTAACAGTCATTGGATCTCGACCAACGCGATCAGCAATTTCGCGATACGATAAACTGCAATCTCGATAGGCTACAACCCGACCTTTATCAAACTCGGAAACGTGACGGTACCCATTTCTCCTCCTTACACGAGGCGTCAGAACAACGTTTCACCAGGCAACGCCGGTCAACTGCTGTTTATGTATGAGAAATCGGTTGGAAACTTTCCTCATGTCAGCACGTTGTAGGTGTCGCCACCGGCGCCAACCTTGTGTGAATGCTCTGAAAAGCTAATCATTTGCATATCACAGCATCTTCTTCCTATCGGTTAAATTTGGCGTCCGTAGCACGTCATCTTCGTGGTGTAGCAATTTTAATGGCCAGTGGTGTATTTGTTGAGGGTCGAGGGCGTGGTACCGGCGAATAAATAGGAAATAGCAGTTCCTGCATTTGGAGTGCTGCTGTAAACGGGAAGCATGAACTGCTAAGGAAGGGAGCCGCATGGTGCTCAGCGATGAATCGTGGCCTTGGACTTCCAAGGATGACCATCGTCGGCGGGTATAGTGGCGACCTGGGAAGAGTTCCCACTTTTCCAATGTTTTGGAGAGACATAGTGGTGTTACTCCATGCGCCTTGGTGTGAGGTGCTATCTGGTATTACTTCGGTTGAGGGCTGGTCGTGATTGAGGGATTTCTGACAGTATAACTGTACGACACGGTCATCCTGCGATCGCATATGTTATCTCTCAATGACAGTATCGTGATGCCATGTTTCAACAGGAGAATGCTCGTCCACACACAGCCCTTCTCTCTATGGACTCTCTGCGTGATGTTGATGAGCTGCAATGGCCAGCATCATCCCCAGATCTGAGATCTGTCGCCAGTGAAGCATGTATGGGAGCAGCTCAGGCGTCAACTCCGTGCAAGTGTCATTATGCATTATATCAAGGATAAGTTACTATTGTTGGTCATCTTTCCTCGGGAGACTATACACTGGCTTGATTACACGCATCCAGGCCAGAAGGGTGCAACGTCATGCCGGAAAGTGGGCTCAAACTTTCTAGTTGTTTTTAAGTTTGACTCGATTTTGTAGTCACTGAAGTGTCATCACAGACCCTCTCAACCCGTAAAACTTTCATTTCGTTTCCACCTCCCGTTCCGGATGCTTCATTTTTTTTTATTAGTCAGTGTAGATGAATCCCAATGAAAGGAGAAATTAATACTAACTTCTAAGTTCAACAACTTCATTCATGGCTTGCAAGTGTTTCATTGAGCTACATCCACATCTAAGCGCAGCTTGTTCCTTTGTTTAGTTAAAATCTCAATGCTACTCTCTGTAGTTGCTGATACTTCAAGGGAATATCCTGTATATTACGGAGAGGAAGCTAAGAGGTAAATCTTTTTTATATTTTTCTTTTCTCCTTTCTTGTAAATTAGAATTATCATTCTCTGCAGACATTCTGTAAATATTGCTCAAGTTCATTCTGTACATCTTTGATCATTTTTATTTAAATAATATCGTCTTCAAGTACGTTTCCTTTCTTCTTACAAAAAATGGCACCAAAAAATGGCACAAAATGTGTCGTACACAGCCTGTTAAATATATGTAATAACAAGGAACTCGTGCCCCTTTCAAAGGCCATAATTGGTTCGGTTTTATGAACCTGCACCGAAATCCAGTGAGGCGTATTCTGAGTGCTCATTAGCTTCAGTATACACACTTGAACTTAGCAGTAGCTTCTCTAACCAGTGAATGCGAATCTTTTAATGCCAAATGCAACTTCTGTTTTATATTCGTTGTGGTTTCCTTTTCTAAAACGACGTACATTTTACTATCGCATAATTCAGTTTTATCAATTTCACACAAAAATTTAACACATGATTGTCTACATGACCGTCACAATCAGGTAACTAAAAGTTATTCTTTGAGACTTGAAAGCAAGGCATCTAAAGAGTAGTTCTTTCAAAAGTCACAACCTGCGTCACATTCTTATCACCCCTATGACGTTACACGTTAACTTTTACCAGCCTTCTTCTTAGCTAACTGAACTGGACTATTTGTACTATGTGAAACGCCTTTGCTTTCAACCCGATATTTACGAGATGGCCTCGACGGGCGTGAAAATTAGTACCTGCATTGGAACTAATGACAGTTGCAAGCTAAACAAAGGTCTCGTAAAAAACATGTACGTGCAACTCCGTATCTTGTAAGTGACACTCGTTTAAGGCTCGCCGAGACTCCGTTATTTCACTTTGATTAGATAACGGAACCTCCTGTGCATGTGCGTCTTCCTTTCGTGTCTATAAATGGCAAAACTGAGCACGGCCATACTTCCGCCATGGTCGGGAGTGCGGGGCTTTATAAGTCATGTAAAATAAAGAGAAAAGCCTCCTAGGAAATAAAACACTTCACTACATGCTAATGGATACAGATCACTCGAACACGCTCAGTATTATGACAAATAAAATACCAGACAAGTGGCTGCAGTTGTTAATAAAGAGGCAAGCTGGAGGAAACATTTCGCAGTAACATGAACTCCAGTATGCTGCTTAGGATATTTTCGAAAAATAACCCTCGGGGAAGACGAGGAAAGATTTTTCGGAGATCCTCATAGCTACTCAACTTCATGAGGAAGATAGCAGACACAGACATCAGCTATGAGGAAGGAAGACACAAATGTTCGCTCAGTGACTGCTGTCTGGGGCTATAAACCCAGGACATAAGAGACAAACGGGAAAGAAGTGCTTGAAGTTGTGAAGTTGCAATTACAGAGTGACTTAGAATATTAATAATAAAATAAATATAGTAAATTAAACATGAAAACAGTAGGTAGGGCTTTGATAGTTGAGATAACGTGAACACAGGGATGTCTTTCAGATGAGTTTGAGTCGTGGGAGGACAGTAAGCATAGTTCTTAAGTCTAAGTATTACACATAGTTTGCATAATAAAATGGCCGTTTATGCAGTAATGTGCTTACCAAAGCAATATTGTACTTAAACACGTAGTTAATGGAGACACACAGTTTTTATCAGTAACGCACAGAGCTAATAAACAGTGAGAATAACAGATATAGGGCAGATTACGTATCTGGTTAATTTCAGAAAACTACATGTTATTCCGATGAAGTTTATTTCCAGATTTTCGGTAACAAATACATGTTGTTGTTGTTGTGGCCTTCAGTCCCGAGACTGGTTTGATGCAGCTCTCCATGCTACTCTATCCTGTGCAAGCTTCTTCATCTCCCAGTACCTACTGCAACCTACATCCTTCTGAATCTGCTTAGTGTATTCATCTCTTGGTCTCCCTCTACGATTTTTACCCTCCACGCTGCCCTCCAATACTAAATCGGTGATCCCTTGATGCCTCAGAACATGTCCTACCAACCGATCCCTTCTTCTGGTCAAGTTGTGCCACAAACTCCTCTTCTCCCCAATCCTATTCAATACTTCTCATTAGTTACGTGATCTACCCATCTAATTTTCAGCATTCTTCTGTAGCACCACATTTCGAAAGCTTCTATTCTCTTCTTGTCCGAACTATTTATCGTCCATGTTTCACTTCCATACATGGCTACACTCCATACAAATACTTTCAGAAAAGACTTCCTGACACTTAAATCTATACTCGATGTTAACAAATTTCTCTTCTTCAGAAACGCTTTCCTTGCCATTGCCAGTCTACATTTTATATCCTCTCTACTTATACCATCATCAGTTATTTCGCTCCCCAAATAGCAAAACTCCTTTACTGCTTTAAGTGTCTCATTTCCTAATCTAATTCCCTCAGCATCACCCGACTTAATTCTACTACATTCCATAATCCTCCTTTTGCTTTTGTTGATGTTCATGTTATATACTCCTCTCAAGACACTGTCCATTCCATTCAACTGCTCTTCCAAGTCCCTTGCTGTCTCTGACAGAATTACAATGTCATCGGCGAACCTCAAAGTTTTTATTTCTTCTCCATGAATTTTAATACCTACTCCAAATTTTGCTTTGGTTTCCTTTACTGCTTGCTCAATATAAAGATTGAATAACATAGGGGAGAGGCTTCAACCCTGTCTCACTCCCTTCCCAACCGCTGCTTCCCTTTCATGCCCCTCGACTCTTATAACTGCCATCTGGTTTCTGTACAAATTGTAAATAGCCTTTCGCTCCCTGTATTTTACCCCTGCCACCTTTAGAATTTGAAAGAGAGTATTCCAGTCAACATTGTCAAAAGCTTTCTCTAAGTCTACAAATGCTAGAAACGTAGGTTTGCCTTTCCTTAATCTTTCTTCTAGGATACGTCGTAAGGTCAATATTGCCTCACGTGTTCCAGTATTTCTACGGAATCCAAACTGATCTTCTCCGAGGTCGGCTTCTACTAGTTTTTCCATTCGTCTGTAGAGAATTCTTGTTAGTATTTTGCAGCTATAGCTTATTAAACTGATAGTTCGGTAATTTTCACATCTGTCAACACCTGCTTTCTTTGGAATTGGAATTATTATATTCTTCTTGAAGTCTGAGGGTATTTCGCCTGTTTCATACATCTTGCTCACCAGATGGTAGAGTTTTGTCAAGACTGGCTCTCCCAAGGCCGTCAGTAGTTCCAATGGAATGTTGTCTACTCCGGGGGCCTTGTTTCGACTCAGGTCTTTCAGTGCTCTGTCAAATTCTTGACGCAGTATTGTATCTCCCATTTCATCTTCATCTACATCCTCTTCCATTTCCATAATATTGCCCTCAAGTACATCGCCCTTGTATAGACCCTCTATATACTCCTTCCACCTTTCTGCTTTCCCTTCTTTGCTTAGAACTGGGTTTCCATCTGAGCTCTTGATGTTCATATAAGTGGTTCTCTTTTCTCTAAAGGTCTCTTTAATTTTCCTGTAGGCAGTATCTATCTTACCCCTAGTGAGATAAGCCTCTACATCCTTACATTTGTCCTCTAGCCATCCCTGCTTAGCCATTTTGCACTTCCTGTCGATCTCATTTTTGAGACATTTGTATTCCTTTTTGCCTGCTTCATTTATTGCATTTTTATATTTTCTCCTTTCATCAATTAAATTTAATATTTCTTCTGTTACCCAAGGATTTCTACTAGCCCTTGTATTTTTACCTACTTGATCCTCTGCTGCTTTCACTACTTCATCCCTCAAAGCTACCCATTCTTCTTCTACTGTACTTGTTTCCCCCATTCCTGACAATTGTTCGATTATGCTCTCCCTGAAACTCTGTACAACCTATGGTTCTTTCAGTTTATCCAGGTCCCATCTCCTTAAATTCCCACCTTTTTGCAGTTTCTTCAGTTTTAATCTACAGGTCATAACCAATACATTGTGGTCAGAGTCCACATCTGCCCCTGGAAATGTCTTACAATTTAAAACCTGGTTCCTAAATCTCTGTCTTACCATTATATAATCTATCTGATACCTTTTAGTATCTCCAGGGTTCTTCCATGTATACAACCTTCTTTCATGATTCTTAAACCAAGTGTTAGCTATGACTAAGTTGTGCTCTGTGCAAAATTCTACCAGGGGGCTTCCTCTTTCATTTCTTTGCCCCAGTCCATATTCACCTACTACGTTTCCTTCTCTCGCTTTTCCTACACTCGAATTCCAGTCACCCATGACTATTAAATTTTCATCTCCCTTCACTATCTGAATAATTTCTTTTATTTGATCATACATTTCTTCAATTTCTTCGTCATCTGCAGAGCTAGTTGGCATATAAACTTGTACTACTGTAGTAGGTGTGGGCGTCGTATCTATCTTGGCCACAATAATGCGTTCACTATGCTGTTTGTAGTAGCTAACCTGCATTCCTATTTTCCTATTCATTATTAAACCTACTCCTGCATTACCCCTATTTGATTTTGTGTTTATAACCCTGTAGTCACCTGACCAGAGGTCTTGTTCGTCCTGACACCGAACTTCACTAATTCCCACTATATCTAACTTTAACCTGTCCATTTCCCTTTTTAGATTTTCTAACCTACCTGCCCGATTAAAGGATCTGACATTCCACGCTCCGATCCGTAGAACGCCAGTTGTCTTTCTCCTGGTAACGACATCCTCTTGAGTAGTCCCCGCCCGGAGATCCGAATGGGGGACTATTTTACCTCCGGAATATTTTACCCAAGAGGACGCCATCATCATTTAATCATACAGTAGAGCTGCATGCCCTCGGGAAAAATTATGGCCGTAGTTTCCCCTTGCTTTCAGCCGTTCGCAGTACCAACACAGCAAGGCCGTTTTGGTTATTGTTACAAGGCCAGATCAGTCAATCATCCAGACTGTTGCCCTTGCAACTACTGAAGAGGCACCTGCCCCTCTTCAGGAACCACACGTTTGTCCGGCCTCTCAACAGATACCCCTCCGTTGTGGTTGTACCTACGGTACGGCTATCTGTATCGCTGAGGCACGCAAGCCTCCACACCAACGGCAAGGTCCATGGTTCATGGGGGGGAACAAATACATAACAGCCTCATTTTATTTTAATTTGCATGGTTGGTTCAAATGGCTCTGAGCATTATGGAACTTGACTTCTAAGGTCATCAGTCCCCTAGACTAACTAACCTAAGGACATTACACACATCCATGCCCGAGGCAGGATTCGAACCTGCGACCGTAGCGCTCGAGCGGTTCCAGACTGTAGCGCCTAGAACCGCTCGGCCACCGAGGCCGGCTTAATTTGCATGTAATTATAATCTAGTTAAGTATCTTGAAAACATGTCACAGATAAGTCATCAAGCAAATAATATGGATATTTATTGACCATTATCTAGAAAAGTGCAACTGTAATTAAGCGTACCCAAGGCGAGGAATTCATTACTTCAGATTTTAACGAATATGACAAAAAGAAAAATCAACACCCTAAAGAAACAGATCCTCACGAATAAAGCTTTATTCATATATTACACAGGCCATTAACCATTCTTATGTGTATTATTGGTCCATTATCTGAAAGCTGAGCATGAGAAAAGCCACCGAATTTTACACACACAGATTACACTGTGTATAAAACTCAGAGTCCTGGAAAGGACAAACCTATGAGTTTGCCAACGAACAGTTAATGGCTTCTTAGCTATACTTGATGTGATTCAAGTTAACCACCGACAGAGGTGCCCACAGTGGTTAAGACACCGAGAAAGTTTCGGCCGATCAACGATTACAGACATATTAAATCTCTGACGCCATATGCAATGATGGGAAAAAAATCGTAACCCCAAGAAGGAGTCATGCGTATAAACGGAAGTTGGTAGGCGTGTTTCTACTTCTGAAAGATGGCATCTACTCAAATTTCGTCCCAGTCGCATAGGTTCGGGGCTAGTAGCACCACTGCCGGCCTCGGTGGTCTCGCGGTTCTAGGCGCGCAGTCCGGAAGCGTGCGACGGCTACGGTCGCAGGTTCGAATCCTGCCTCGGGCATGGGTGTGTGTGATGTCCTTAGGTTAGTTAGGTTTAAGTAGTTCTAAGTTCTAGGGGACTGATGACCACAGCAGTTGAGTCCCATAGTGCTCAGAGACATTTGAACATTTTAGTACCACCACTATAAGAATGTAAATCAGGTTTGATTTTAATACACGCTGTAACGGTCGTGAGCGTTAGTTACCTTCGAGATTGGGCGTAGTGAGTTGATGTTAATCAAGAAATCCTTCAAGGAGACAAAGACGCCGTTATCAACCTCTGAGTTTGAGCGACGTCGTGTAATAGGGCTATGAGAAGTTGGATGTTCCTTCTGCGATACTGCCGAAAGACGTGGCAGAAATATAGCCCCGGTACGTGATTCCTGCAGCGGTTGGCACGGGAATGTTAGATTAAATTAGGTTAGATTAATTATTCATTCCATAGACCCATAAAAGAGGGAATCCTCTTGGGTGTGGAACATGTCACATAAACACATTACAAAAATATAATTAGAAAAACTTGAGTTTCATTAATTTTAGTGATCCTCAGTCAATAAACAGTAAAATTATGTACATGAATTAAATTTAAACATCTAATATTTGCAGGTTTAATACTAACATCTGCTTTCATTAACTCCATAATTCAGACATTTGCTAGTTTCTTGGCTATTGCAACCAAGTATTGTCAAAAATTAAAGTAAATTATTCATTCCAGTGATCCTCAGTTAAGAACAGTCAGATTATGTACAAGATGTAAAATTAAACTTCCACTATTTACAGACTTAAGACTTACATCTGCTTTCTATACATCCATCATTCACACAGTAGGTAGTTACTTGGCTGTTAAAATGAAGTATTGTCAAAAATTAAAGTATAATCAATTTTCATTAAAATGGTCTACTGCACTTGTTAAGAAAGAATAGAAGGAGTTGGCCACCAAAAATTCTCTTAAATTATGTTTAAATTGTGCCTTGTCTGAAACTAAACTCTTAATGGTTTCTGGAAACTTATTGAAAATATGCGTTGCTGAATACTGGACTCTTTTCTGGGCAAGAGTGATTTTAAATCTTTATGTATATTGTTCTTAATCCTAGTATTGATACGTGTACTAAGCAGTTAGTTGAAAAAAGAGATGTATTATTTACAACAAACTTCATTAAGGAATAAATATACAGAGAAGCTGTGGATAATATGCCCAATTCTTTGAATAGGTTTCGACATGATATTCTTGGATTTACACTACTCATTACTCTTATTATACGATTCTGTGCTCTAAAAATTTTTTCTCTGTTTGTGGAGTTACCCCAAAATATGATACCATATGACATAATGGAATGAAAATAAGCAAAATATGCCAGTTTTTTTTATATTTATATCTCCTATGTCTGACATCATTCGCATTGCAAACACAGACTTGTTTAGGCGCTTTAGCAGTTCGTTAGTATGTTGCTCCCAACTAAATTTATTATCAAGTTGTAATCCCAAGAATTTTACGCTCTCAACTTCTCCTATTTCCATGTCATCATATTTTATACACACACCAGAAGGAAATCTCTTGTAAGTTCTAAGCTGCATATAGTGGGTCTTTTCAAAGTTTAATGACAGTGAATTGGCTATAAACCACTTACTAATGCCCTTTCTAAATTTATATTTGATTTACTATTTATTGCAATGTTTGTATCATCTGCAAGTAAGATAAACTTGGCATCTGGTAATGTAACAGATGACAGGTCATTAATATACACATTCGGACGCAAGAAGACCGGACTCCTAACAGCCACGTGGCACTATCGAGAGGGAAGACCACGTTCGGAATATGGCTCTGGTGCATTGTACAGCATCTTCAGCAGCCATTTGAACAGCAGTTGGTATCGCAGTCACGCAACGAACTGTTACAAACCGCTTACTTCAAGGACAGCTCGACCGAGGCGCCCCGTAGCCTGCATCCTACTGAACCTAAAGAACCGCTATTTGCGACTTCAGTGGTGTCAAGCGAGAGCTCAATGGAGGGCATGGTGGAGGTCTGTTGGGTTTTCTTACGAAAGCCGGTTTTGCCTCGGTTCCAGTGATGGACGTGTGTTGGTTAGAAAGGGGCGAGTTGAGGGCCTGCAACCAACCTATCTGTGTGCTAGACACACTGGACTTATTTCTGGAGTTTTTATCTCCAGTACGATTTCGTATGACAGCAGGAGCACTCTCGTGGCTCTCCTGGTCAACCTGACTGCAAATCTGTACGTCACTCTGGGGAGGCGACATGTTGTGCCGCCATTCATCAACAGCATTCCAGGGCGGTTTTCCAACAGGATTACGCTCGCCGACATACCTCTGTTGTAACCCGACATACTGTACAGAGTGTCGACATGTTGTCTTGCCTTAGCCTCCTCGATCACCAGAGCACCTATGGGACATCATCGGTACACAACATCAGCTTCACCCACAACCAGCATTAATCGCCCTTGTATTGACCGACCATGTGCAGCAGGCGTGGAACTCCTGCCCACAGACTGACATCCGCCACCTGTACAACACGATACATGCACGGTTGCATGTTTGCATTCAACGTTCTGCCAGATACGCCTGTTGTTATCGTACCAGCATTTCACACTTGCAATGGATTATCTCGCACCTACATTAACCTGTGATGTAGCAATGTTAATCACTTAAATACAATACTGCCCATTGAAATTGCTACACCAACAAGAAATGCAGATGATAAACAGGTATTCATTGGACAAATATATTATACTAGAACTGGCATATGATTACATTTTCACGCAATTTGGCTGCATAGATCCTGAGAAATCAGTACCCAGAACAACCACCTCTGGCCGTAATAACGGCCTTGATATGCCTCGGCATTGAGTCAAACAGACCTTGGATAGCGTGTACAGGTACAGCTGCCCATGCACCTTCAACACGATACCACAGTTCATCAAGAGTAGTGACTGGCGTATTGTGACGAGCCAGTTGCTCGGCCACCATTGACCAGACGTTTTCAATTGGTGAAAGATCTGGAGAATGTGCTGGCCAGGCCAGCAGTCGAACATTTTCTGTATCCAGAAAAACCCGTACAGGACCTGCAACATGCGGTCGTCCATTACCCTGCTGAAATGCAGGTTTTGGCAGGGATCGAATGAAGGGTAGAGCCACGGGTCGTAACACATCTGAAATGTAACGTCCACTGTTCAAAGTACCTTCAATGCGAACATGAGGTGACCGAGACGTGTAACCAATGGCGCCCCATACAATCACACCGAGTGATACGCCAGTATGGCGATGACGAATACATGCTTCCAATGTGCGTTCACTGCGATGTCACCAAACACGGATGCGACCATCGTGATACTCTAAACAGAACACGGATTCATCCGAAAAAAATGACGTTTTGCCTGTCGTGCACCCAGGTTCGCCGTTGAGTACAACATTGCAGGCGCTCCTGTCTGTGATGCAGCGTCAAGGGTAACCACAGCCGTGGTCTCCGAGCTGATAGACCATGCTGTTGCAAATGTCACCGAACTGTTCTTGCAGATATTTGTTGTCTTGCAAACGTCCCCATCTGTTGACTCAGGGATCGAGGCGTGGCTGCCCGATCCGTTACAGTCATGTGGATAAGATGCCTGTCATGTCAACTGTTGGTAATACGAGGCCGTTAGGATCCAGCACGGCGTTCCGTATTACCCTCCTGAACCCACCGATTTCATATTCTGCTAACAGTCATTGGATCTCGACCAACGCGAGCAGCAGTGTCGCTATACGATAAACCGTAATCGCGATAGGCTACAATTCGATCTTTATCAAAGTCGGAAACGTGACGGTACGCACTTCTCCTCCTTACACGAGGCATCACAACAACGTTTCACCAGGAAACGCCGGTCAACTGCTGTTTGTGTATGAGAAACCGGTCGGAAACGTTCCTCATGTGAGCACGTTGTATGTGTCGCCACCGGCGCCAGCCTTGTGTGAATGCTCTGAAAAGCTAATCATTTGAATATCACAGCATCTTCTTCCTGTCGGTTAAATTTCGCGTGCGTAGCATTTAATCTTCGTGGTGTAGCAATTTTAATGGTCAGTAGTGTATTACCTAGACAAATGCATTCCAGCAACTTCATTACTCAGCATTAATTATTTTTTGGTGTTGCTAATTTTTTCCGCTGGTGTATATGCAGGTTGAGCAAAATAAAACTCGGAAGAAACATTCATGTTCAGAAAAAAATAGGACACCTTGAATGACTACAGACAGGGCGTTTATATTCACCGTATATTAACTTTGATACGTTCTGCAGAAGTGATCAGGAATTGAATAACAATGGCCAACAGGTTCTAGGTCAACATCGATATCACGGCGCAACAGCACCTACCATAAAAATGTGCCTGCGGCTCTCGTCTGTACAAACCGAAGGTAATGGATCAGTGTGACAGTTAACTCCATAAATTATCTGGGAGTAGGCATTAGGAGTGATTTAAAATGGAATGATCATATAAAGATAATCGTCGGTAAAGCAGATGCCAGACTGAGATTCATTGGAAGAATCCTAAGGAAATACAATCCGAAAACAAAGGAAGTAGGTTACAGTACACTTGTTCGCGCACTGCTTGAATATTGCTCACCAGTGTGGGATCCGTACCAGATAGGGCTGATATAAGAATAGAGAAGATCCAACGGAGAGCAGCGCGCTTCGTTACAGGATCATTTAGTAATCACGAAAGCGTTACGGAGATGATAGATAAACTCCAGTGGAAGACTCTGCAGGAGAGACGCTCAGTAGCTCGGTACGGGCTTTTGTTGAAGTTTCGAGAACATACCTTCACCGAGGAGTCAAGCAGTATATTGCTCCCTCCTACGTATATCTCGCGAAGAGACCATGAGGACGAAATCAGAGTGATTAGAGCCCACACAGAGGCACACCGACAATCTTTCTTTCCACGAACAGTACGAGACTGGAACAGAAGGGAGAACCGATAGAGGTAGTCAAAGTACCCTCCGCCACACACCGTCAGGTGGCTTGTGGAGTATGGATGTAGATTTAGACGTAGAGTCTGGTAGTAAGCATCAATAACAGGCGCAAAATAAGCATTAGTGCCCGAGGAGGGCATAATCCTTACTTGACCTTTATGTTGGGAGTCTGACCTGTGTCAAACATGAACGTTATTTATGTCTATTATCCTGCTTTCACATGTGGTGAAATTTTTACCATCGTTCATTACTAACTTACCACTCCACCCCTATTACGTACGTCGTATGTTTCATGTTGTCCAAAACTGCCTGTGATTATTCTTGTCCAGCAATATCTCTGTGCCTCAGTAACTGTCCAGCAGTGTATTTTCTCGCCCTGTATATGAAGTATTTGTAAGATGCTCACCAAAAGTAAATATCAAATTTCATTTGTCAGTACCTCTGTACACCTGGACTACTTTAAAAAATAAATGATTTTGTGTCCCTAAAAACATAACGTTCCCTTGTTAGGCTGGGAAATATTCATCTGCTTCCATGTTGCCCTCGAGCAAGCTGCTGTTGAGACGCCTCCTGATATGACCTCACCTAGCTGGCGAGACTGCGACACAATTCACGCATTACGGCTGGCTGCGATGACTCGACGCACAGCTAACCCGGCGCTCGTGAGCACGGGAGCAGTCATTTCACAGGCCACAGCGACGTGGAGACTGGCCATCTTTCTTTTATCATCTGCTGGCATGCTCTGCACAGACGCTTCTCGTTAAAAAAACTTGCAGTGCCGTAATTGAAGCACGAACACGAAAAGACCACCGACAAAAACAAAAAAAAGCGTTGGCCTCTCTCCTAATTAACTGAAACACCCTCCGGCGGAATGGCTTTCTACCATGAACTTATTTACCGAGAGATCGCGTGAAACGAAAGAACAGAATTATGACTTCCCTATACGAATTAATAGCTGAGTAAAGTAGAACAGTCGGCCAGAGTGGCTACAATCTGGAACCGTCCGACCGCTATGGTCGCAGGTTCGAATCCTGCCTCGCGCATGGATGTGTGTGATGTCCCCAGGTTAGTTAGGTTTATGTAGTTCTAAGTTCTAGGGGACTGATGACTTCAGAAGTTAAGGCCCATAGTGCTCAGAGCCATTTTAAAGTAGAACATTGTTTCAACAGACCGCGCAAAATAAATGCATAAAACTGAAACTTGTTTATCGAATATAAAACTGGATAAAACACAATAACGTATTTTCGAAATGAATTGTGTCCACTAAGCCATCTGACTTCGTCATTGGATGATATCCCTCAGTAAAGATGGCCCATAAAAAGTGTGCAAAAGTTTAAAATGGTTCAAATACCTCTAAGCACTATGAGACTTAACATCAGAGATCATCAGTCCCCTAGAACTCAGAACTACTTAAACCTAACTAACCTAAGGACATCACACACATCCATGCCTGAGGCAGGATTCGAACCTGCCACCGTAGCGGTTGCGCGGTTCCGGACTGAAGCGCCTAGAGCCGCACGGCCACACCGCCCGGCCGAAGATTAGATGGGTAGATCACATAACTAATGAGGAGGTATTGAATCGAATTGGGGAGAAGACGAGTTTGTGGCACAACTTGACTAGAAGAAGCGATCGGTTGGTAGGATATGTTCTGAGGCATCAAGGGATCATTAATTTAGTATTGCAGGGTAGCGTGGAGGGTGAAAATCGTAGAGGGAGACCAAGAGATGAATACACTAAGCAGATTCAGAAGGATGTAGGTTGCAGTAGGTACTGGGAGATGAAGAAGCTTGCACAGGATAGAGTAGCATGGAGGACTGCATCAAACCAGTCTCAGGACTGAAGACCACAACAACAACAACAACAACATGTCAAATTCTAACTCCTAGACTTTATTGTGGACAGCAGGTAGAACAGGTAGTGGGACGACACAGCACCCTAGCTATAGTTATAAGATTCAACAGAGCGAAGACATTTTGAAATTAACTGAAGGTAAATGGTTTTTGAAAATTGACGATGAGTCTGTTCCTAACAAAAGAGTACTCGTGTTCGATTGTGAAGAAGCGGAAAGAAGTCTGGGTGAAAATGCAATTGTTCTTATGGACGGAACACTTAGTAGTTGCTCTAAACAATTCAAACTACTGTATAGAATACACGTCAACATCGTAAACACAGAAAAGGAGACGAAAGTATTTCCTATTTTATTTCGCTTGTTCCCGTCAACATTCAGAATACATACAAATTATTTTTTCTGTATTGAAAATAAGATGCCTGGATGGACAGCGAAAACTGCAGTGTTAGACTCTGAAATGACTACAGTTAAATCTATGAACACAGTTTTCGCTGAAACATCCCTTTCCGGTTGCAATTTTCACTTCAGACAATGGTCGCGGAATAAAATAGGATAACTGGGATTAACGGAGGAATACGGGGTCAGAGAAAAAGTCCTATTGTTTTGCTGCATGTGTGCTAGCTCAAATCAAATGACCTTGAGCACTATGGGACTTAAAATCTGAGGACATCAGTCCCCTAGAACTTAGAACTACTTAAACCTAACTAACCTAAGGACATCACACGCATCCATGCCCTAGGCAGGATTCGAACCTGTGACCATAGCGGTCGCGCGGTTCCAGACTGAAGCGCCTAGAACCGCTCGGCCACATCGGCCGGCCATGTGTGCTGCAGCGGCACATCGTCCACTAAAGAGTATTGATGAAGCTACATGGAAATACCTGAAATGGAGGAAACGCCAAGTGGAGAAACTATCATGCACTTCACGGCCTACGTGATCAAACAATGAAAGGAAAATCCTGATAAACCAGTGGAAATGTGGAATGTTTAAACCAGGGGGGACTGGGCCACATACGCTTTCGAAGTTTGTCATAGCAAACTAGCTTCCTCGATAAATCAAGAACATCCGAACGTATATTTTCTGATAAATAAGTTGAAGGAGAAAGCAGTAAATCCTACAGATTCCATTTTGCTACCTCTTCGAAAAAGAAAGTAGATAAATCTCTTAAAAAGGATAAAAAGTTATAAAAATATGTAACGATTCGGGATATTTAAGATAATGTTTAAAATCTCTGGCTTACAAAACACTGAGCGAAAAACTAAAATTCATTAGATAAGACAAAATTTAATCATTTGCGGCAGTAACGTTGCAGGAAAAAAGATAAAAAAAGTAAACATAAAAACATTTAGACGTGTGTATTTGCTATGCGTATAACCAACCCCGAGCCTGCATTAAATGTGAGGAGATGTACGTATTACTAAAACAGTCGGAAAATCCACGAATGACTTTCAAACTTGTCTGGCGATGCCTGACACAGGTACGACGGGGTAGCTTGCATACAACTTTCACACGTTCATTTCATTCCTGGCCCTTATGAAACACCTTTGTTAACAGGGAATTGAGAACTAATTAGCGTGTAATGTGCTACAGTGAACATTTTATCACATATAAATTATTTATACTAATTCAATGCTCTTTTTCTGTCTAATACAAACATCATTGGTGCACTACTTTTAATTTCTAGCTTTGTAATTAACTCAACAGGAGCATGAAAAGAAAAGGGGAACCAACGTAGCATAAATGAATCAGGGTTGGAACACTGAGAAAAAAATCATTGCTGCAGCAGTCTATTTCCGGAGTTGAACACTGATCCGATCTTACAATGAGTTTCTTAAAAATACCAATATTTCATCCGTGTAATAACACAGCAGGATATATTTGCTGTTCGTTGTTTCACATATCTATAAAATGGTCTTCGGTATTTGTTACCCGAAATGGTAATCGTATGTAACCAAATAAGTCAAAAGCGGATTTACTACCAAGATTTGTTGTGATTCAGTGAGCAAAATCAGTTGTAAAAATTCTTCTGCCTGGTCAAGTTTTCGAAAGAATTCACAGCACGTTAATTCTGATATGTCCTCGTTCCTGGTGTAGTATATTATTATATTGCTGTTTGGGCATTTACTGTTGCCTTAAAACTCTTAGCAATTAGTTACGTTAATCATTATTAGAGGCGTAACCCACCTACTGGAAATGACTCGTTTCCAGACTATTTACCCAATGCTATGTCCTAGTTACTGTTTAATCTCATTTTTAGGTTTCCACACATAAATCAGTAAAAACGGAAGCCTTATACACTGATCAACTTGATCATTATGACTACCTACCTCGTGCGTCGGTATGCCAACCTTTGGCGCGGTAAACAGCTGCAGCACGTCGTGGCGTGGAAGTAATGAGGCCTTGGTAGGTCACTGAAGGGAGCTGCCACCACGTCTGCATTCACTGAACACCTAATTCCAATAAAATCAGGGGACGGGTGCAATGAGCTGTGACGCCGCCTTCAATCACATCGTAGATGTGCTCGATCGAGTTCAGATCTGGCGAAATGGTGAGCCAGCACATCAATTGGAACTCACCGCTGTGTTCCTCAAACCACTCCATAACACTCCTGACCTTGTGACATGACGCATTATCTTGCTGAAACATTTCACTGCAGTCGGGAAACATAATCGTCATGAAGAGGTGTACGTGGTCTGCAAAGACTGTACGATACTGATTGGCCGTCATGGTGCCTTGAATGAGCTCCACTGGGCCCATGGTTGCCCACGTGAATGCTCCCCTGAGCATAGTGGTGTTGCCGCCAACTTGTCTCTGTCCCGCAGTACAGGTGTCAAGGAGCTGTTCTCTTGGAAGATGACGGGTCCTCGTCCTCCCATCGGCATGATGAAGAAGGTATAGGAATTCATCAGACCATGCAACGACCTGCCACTGTCGCAACGTCCAATGCCGATGGCCACGTGCCCATTTCGGGCCTATGTCGTGGTGTAAACATTTGCATATGTATGGGTCCTCGGCTGAGGAGGCCCATCGTTCAGAGTGTTCGGTGCACTGTGTGTTCAGATACAATTGTACACTGGTCAGAATTAAAGTCTGATGTTAGTTCCGCCACAGTTCTCTGCCTGCCGTGTCTTACCAGTCTGCCCGGCCTACAGCATCCGACATCTGTAATGAGGGGTGGCAGCCCGACCCCACGACGTCTGGACGTAGTTTCACCTTGGTTTCGCCACGTGTTGAAGACACTCACCACAGCACTCCTCGAACACCCACATAGTCTTGCACTTTCCGAAATACTCATGCCGAGCCTCCGAGCCGTCACAGTCTGCCCTCCAACAAACTGAGATAGGTCGCGCACCTTATCCATTCTACACACAGACAGCATAATCACTGATACTACATACACCTTGCATGAGTCTAACTAGCAGTTATTCCTCGCCTACTATCGCCTGGAAGGATTTATATCGATAGTAGGTCGGTGGTCAAGATTTTCTGGTTGATCAGTGTAGTCTATGTACAAGAACGAAGAGGGAATAATAGGAATGGAAGACCAGGAACGAAGTTACGCATAAAAAATGGTGTATGACATGGATGTAATCTTTCACCCCTGCAGTCCAATCTAAAAGTCGAAACACAATCATGGAAATAATATAAAGGTTCAAGAACTTGACTAAAATTCAAGGTGAAAGGATATCAGTGTTAAGATTCGCTGATGATATTGCTATCCTCATAGAAAATGAAGAAGAATTTCATAATTTGTTGAATGGAATGAACAGTCTTATGAGTACAAAATATACACTACTGGCCATTAAAATTGCTACACCAAGAAGAAAACCAGATGATAAACAGATATTCATTGGAGAAATACACTCCTGGAAATGGAAAAAAGAACACATTGACACCGGTGTGTCAGACCCACCATACTTGCTCCGGACACTGCGAGAGGGCTGTACAAGCAATGATCACACGCACGGCACAGTGGACACACCAGGAACCGCGGTGTTAGCCGTCGAATGGTGCTAGCTGCGCAGCATTTCTGCACCGCCGCCGTCAGTGTCAGCCAGTTTGCCGTGGCATACGGAGCTCCATCGCAGTCTTTAACACTGATAGCATGCCGCGACAGCGTGGACGTGAACCGTATGTGCAGTTGACGGACATTGAGCGAGGGCGTATAGTGGGCATGCGGGAGGCCGGGTGGACGAACCGCCGAATTGCTCAACACGTGGGGCGTGAGGTCTCCACAGTACATCGATGTTGTCGCCAGTGGTCGGCGGAAGGTGCACGTGCCCGTCGACCTGGGACCGGACCGCAGCGACGCACGGATGCACGCCAAGACCGAAGGATCCTACGCAGTGCCGTAGGGGACCGCACCGCCACTTCCCAGCAAATTAGGGACACTGTTGCTCCTGGGGTATCGGCGAGGACCATTCGCAACCGTCTTCATGAAGCACCGTTAGGCCGTCTTCCGCTCACGCCGCAACATCGTGCAGCCCGCCTCCAGTGGTGTCGCGACAGGCGTGAATGGAGGGACGAATGGAGACGTGTCGTCTTCAGCGATGAGAGTCGCTTCTGCCTTGGTGCCAATGATGGTCGTATGCGTGTTTGGCGCCGTGCAGGTGAGCGCCACAATCAGGACTGCATACGACCGAGGCACACAGGGCCAACACCCGGCATCATGGTGTGGGGAGCGATCTCCTACACTGGCCGTACACCTCTGGTGATCGTCGAGGGGACACTGAATAGTGCACGGTACATCCAAACCGTCATCGAACCCATCGTTCTACCATTCCTAGACCGGCAAGGGAACTTGCTGTTCCAACAGGACAATGCACGTCCGCATGTATCCCGTGCCACCCAACGTGCTCTAGAAGGTGTAAGTCAACTACCCTGGCCAGCAAGATCTCCGGATCTGTCCCCCATTGAGCATGTTTGGGACTGGATGAAGCGTCGTCTCACGCGGTCTGCACGTCCAGCACGAACGCTGGTCCAACTGAGGCGCCAGGTGGAAATGGCATGGCAAGCCGTTCCACAGGACTACATCCAGCATCTCTACGATCGTTTCCATGGGAGAATAGCAGCGTGCATTGCTGCGAAAGGTGGATATACACTGTACTAGTGCCGACATTGTTCATGCTCTGTTGCCTGTGTCTATGTGCCTGTCGTTCTGTCAGTGTGATCATGTGATGTATCTGACCCCAGGAATGTGTCAATAAAGTTTCCCCTTCCTGGGACAATGAATTCACGGTGTTCTTATTTTAATTTCCAGGAGTGTATATTATGACATATGATTACATTTTCACGCAATGTGGCTGCATAGATCCTGAGAAATCAGTACCCAGAACAACCACATCTGGCCGTAATAACGGCCTTGATAAGCCTCGGCATTGAGTCAAACAGACCTTGGATAGCGTGTACAGGTACAGCTGCCCATGCACCTTCAACACGATACCACAGTTCATCAAGAGTAGTGACTGGCGTATTGTGACGAGCCAGTTGCTCGGCCACCATTGACCAGACGTTTTCAGTTGGTGAAAGATCTGGAGAATGTGCTGGCCAGGCAAGCAGTCGAACATTTTCTGATTCCAGAAAAACCCGTACAGGACCTGCAACAAGCAGTCGTGCATTATCCTGCTGAAATGTAGGGTTTCGCAGGGATCGAATGAAGGGTAGAGCCACGGGTCGTAACACAACTGAAATGTAACGTCCACTGTTCAAAGTACCTTCAATGCGAACAAGAGGTGACCGAGACGTGTAACCAATGGCACCCCATACCATCACGCCGGGTGCTACGCCAGTATGGCGATGACGAATACACTCATCCAACGTGCGTCCATTGCGATGTCGCCAAACATGGATGCGACCATCATGATGCTGTAAACAGAACCTGGATTCATCCGAAAAAATAACGTTTTTCCATTTGTGCACCCAGGTTGAGTACACCATCGCAGGCGCTCCTATCTGGGCAGCGTCAAGCTGATAGTCCATGCTGCTGCAAACGTCGTCGAACTGTTTGTGCAGATGGTTGTTGTCTTGCAAACGTCACCATCTGTTGACTGAGGGATCGAGACGTGGCTGCATGATCCGTTACAGCCATGCGGATAAGATGCCTGTCATCGCGACTGCTAGTGATACGAGGCCGTTGGGATCCAGCACGGCGTTCCGTATTACTCTCCTGAACCCACCGATTCCATATTCTGCTAACAGTCATTGGATCTCGACCAACCCGAGCAGCATTATCGCGATACGATAAACCGCAATTTTGATAGGCTTCAACCCGACCTTTATCAAAGTCGGAAACGTGGCATCTCCGGTCAACTGCTGTTTGTGTTTGAGAAATCGGTTGGAAACTTCCCTCATGTAAGCACGGTATAGGAGTCGCCACCGGCGCCAACCTTGTGTGAATGCTCTGAAAAGCTAACCATTTGCATAGCATAGCATCTTCTTCCTGTTGGTTAAATTTCGAGCCTGTAGCACGTCAACTTCGTGGTGTAGCAATTTTAATGGCCAGTAGTGTAGATCGAGAGTACATCGAAGAAATATGAAAGTAACGAGAAGTAGCAGAAATGAGAACAGCGAAAACCTTAACATTATAATTCACAAATTTAAACATTATTTTCATTGGATGCAGCAATCCAATGCTAGCTTTTATTGAAACAACGAGAAGTTACACGGAAAGAAGGATGGGCGGTTAGGATGTAGCATCCCGTAGCGATGACTTCACTAGAGGCGGGACACAGGCTCCGGGAACGATATCGACAGTGACCTCTACGAAAGAACCATCACGGCAGTCGCCTTAATTTACTTAGTGACACCACAGAAAATGTAAATTTATCTGGCTGGACTAGGAACTTGACCAAAATGAGAGTATAGTGCATCGGCAACTTAATCTGGAATTATTGGAAGCATGTTTGTTCCCGTCAAACGTTGCTGAGTACGGTTACAGTATATCAAACAGACACTGGTCTGTTATTCGGCAACAGCGAGGTTCAAATTCTCGTTCAGCCATCCGCCGATTCCATAAACCGCTTCAGGTGAACGCTCGGATGCTTACCTCAGACAAATTCTGGCAGACATTGTGATTAATACTAATAAAATGAATTATTGTGCCGTCTCTAATGATCTCAACATAGACGAGACTTTAGACCCTAACTTACGTTTCTTCCATTCTATCTCTTACGTATACCCAAGATGAAAGAGACTGCATCGCACGTAGAACTATACAGAGAAAAATTTTTCTATCGTACCGTATGCTTGTTCTATTGGAAATGAAGTGAATAATAATAATAATAATAATAATAATAACAGGAAGAAGATGCTGTGATATGCAAATGATTAGGTTTTCAGATCATTCACACAAGGTTGGCGCCAGTGCTGACATGAGGAAAGTTTCCAACCGATTTCTCATGCACAAACAGCAGTTGACCGGCGTTGTCTGGTGAAACGTTGTTGTGATGCCTCATGTCAGGAGGAGAAATGCGTACCATCACGTTTCCGACTTAGATAAATGTCGGATTGTAGCCCATCACGATTGGGGTTAATCGTATCGCGACATTGCTGCTCGCGTTGGTCGAGATCCAATGACTGTTAGCAGAATATGCAATTGGTGGGTTCAGGAGGGTAATACGGAACGCCGTGCTGGATCCAAACGGCCTCGTATCACCAGCAGTCGAGATGACAGGCATCTTATCCGCATGGCTGTAACGGATAGAGCAGCCACGTCTCGATCCCTGAGTCAACAGATGGGGACGTTTGCAAGACAATAACCATCTGCACGAACAGTTTGACGACGTTTGCAGTAGCATGGACTATCAGCTCGGAGACCGTGGCGGCGGTTACTCTTGACGCTGCATCACAGACAGGAGCGCCTCCGATGGTGTACTTAACGACGAACCTGGGTGCACGAATGGCAAAACGACATTTATTGGGATGAATCCAGGTTCTGTTTACAGCATCATGATGGTCGCATCCGTGTTTGGCGAAATGGCGGTGAACGCACATTGGAAGCGTGTATTTGTCATCGCCATACTGGCGTATCACTCGGCGTGATGGTAGGGTTATCGTTGATTACACGTCTCGGTCACCTCTTCGTCGCACTGACGGCACTTTGAACAGTGGACGTTACATTTCAGATGTGTTACGACTCGTGGCTCTACCCTTCATTCGATCCCTGCGAAACCCTACATTTCAGCAGGATAATGTACGACCACATGTTGCAGGTCCTGTACGGGCCTTTCTGTTTACAGAAAATGCTCGACTGCTCTCCTGGCCAGCACATTCTCCAGATCTATCACCAATTGGAAACGTGTGGTCAATGGTGGCCGAGCAGCTGCCTCGTCACAATACGGCAGTCACTACTCTTGATGAACTGTGGTATCGTGTTGAAGCTGCATGGGCAGCTGTACCTGTACACGCCATCCAAGCTCTGTTTGACCCAATGCCCAGGCGTATCAAGGCCGTTATTACGGCCAGATGTGGTTGATTTTGGTACTGACTCTTCAGGACCTATGCACCCCAGTTGCGTGAAAATGTTATCACATGTCAGTTCTAGTATAATATATTTGTCGAACGAATACCCGTTTATCATCTGCATTTCTTCCTGGTGTAGCGGTTTTAATGGCCAGTAGTGTAATAATAATAATAATACTAATATTAATAACAATAATAATGGCATGAAGTTCACTCCTGTATGCACTGAAAATTAGGTTGAAGTGTCTGCTGATGAACAAACAAACGAAACGCGGTTCGAACAGGCCTTGAAGGCGGAACGTTACCGACCGGCCGCGCGACATCATCAGACGCGCGAAATTTGGCACGTACTTCGATGCGAGATGCCTTTAATAGGTTCCACAACGAAATATTGTCTCGAAATTTGGTAGAAAATCCGAAGAAATTCTGGTCGTATGTAAAGTACACAAGCGGCAAGACGCAGTCAATACCTTCGCTGCGCAGTGCCGATGGTACTGTTATCGACGACTGTGCCGCTAAAGCGGAGTTATTGAACGCAGTTTTGCGAAATTCCTTCGCCAGGGAAGACGAATGGAATATTCCAGAATTTGAAACACGAACAGCTGCTAGCATGAGTTTCTTAGAAGTAGATACCTTAGGGGTTGCGAAGCAACTCAAATCGCTTGATACGGACAAGTCTTCAGGTCCAGATTGTATACCGATTAGGTTTCTTTCAGATTACGCTGATACTATAGCTCCCTACTTAGCACTCATATACAACCGCTCGCTCACCGATAGATCTGTACCTACAGATTGGAAAATTGCGCAGGTCGCACCAGTGTTCAAGAAGGGTAGTAGGAGTAATCCATTTAACTACAGACCTATATCATTGACGTCGGTTTGCAGTAGGGTTTTGGAGCATATACTGTATTCAAACATTATGAATCACCTCGAAGGGAACGATCTATTGACACGTAATCAGCATGGCTTCAGAAAACATCGCTCTTGTGCAACGCAGCTAGCTCTTTATTCGCACGAAGTAATGGCCGCTATCGACAGGGGATCTCAAGTTGATTCCGTATTTCTAGATTTCCGGAAAGCTTTTGACACCGTTCCTCACAAGCGACTTCTAATCAAGCTGCGGAGCTATGGGGTATCGTCTCAGTTGTGCGACTGGATTCGTGATTTCCTGTCAGGAAGGTCGCAGTTCGTAGTAATAGACGGCAAATCATCGAGTAAAACTGAAGTGATATCAGGTGTTCCCCAGGGAAGCGTCCTGGGACCTCTACTGTTCCTGATCTATATAAATGACCTGGGTGACAATCTGAGCAGTTCTCTTAGACTGTTCGCAGATGATGCTGTAATTTACCGTCTAGTAAGGTCATCCGAAGACCAGTATCAGCTGCAAAGCGATTTAGAAAAGATTGCTGTATGGTGTGTCAGGTGGCAGTTGACGCTAAATAACGAAAAGTGTGAGATGATCCACATGAGTTCCAAAAGAAATCCGTTGGAATTCGATTACTCGATAAATAGTACAATTCTCAAGGCTGTCAATTCAACTAAGTACCTGGGTGTTAAAATTACGAACAACTTCAGTTGGAAGGACCACATAGATAATATTGTCGGTAAGGCGAGCCAAAGGTTGCGTTCCATTGGCAGGACACTTAGAAGATGCAACAAGTCCTCTAAAGAGACAGCTTACACTACACTCGTTCGTCCTCTGTTAGAATATTGCTGCGCGGTGTGGGATCCTTACCAGGTGGGATTGACGGAGGACATCGAAAGGGTGCAAAAAAGGGCAGCTCGTTTTGTATTATCGCGTTATAGGGGAGAGAGTGTGGCAGATATGATACACGAGTTGGGATGGAAGTCATTACAGCATAGACGTTTTTCGTCGCGGCGAGACCTTTTTACGAAATTTCAGTCACCAACTTTCTCTTCCGAATGCGAAAATATTTTGTTGAGCCCAACCTACATAGGTAGGAATGATCATCAAAATAAAATAAGAGAAATCAGAGCTCGAACAGAAAGGTTTAGGTGTTCGTTTCTCCCGCTCGCTGTTCGGGAGTGGAATAGTAGAGAGATAGTATGATTGTGGTTCGATGAACCCTCTGCCAAGCACTTAAATGTGAATTGCAGAGTAGTCATGTAGATGTAGATCATCAGCCCTTAGGCGGCAACGGATACAGATACGGAGGGGCACGTGGTCACCACACCACTCTCCGGGCCGTTGCCCGTTTTCGTGACCGGTGTCGCCACTTATCGTTCAAGCTCCCCCATTGGGCTCACAAGGGCTGAGTGCACCCCACTTGCCAACAGCACTTCGCAGGTCCGGGCAGTGACCCATCCAACTGCTGGCCAAGCTCGAGAGCGCTTAACTTCGGTGATCTGATGGGAAGCGCTGTTATCATTGGACAAGGCTGTTGGCATGTTGACGTACAGGGTGATCCAAAAGTCCGTTAACATTTGAAAATGTAGTAATCTACGAAATAATGTGGGTAGAGAGGTAAAACTTTACAATCATGCTTGAAGTTACATGGGTTTTTATGCGAAGGAAAAATGAATGGTCAATACATGGCACTTAAAGGCAACACGTCAGTGACGCCGCATGAGAACACCCACACCTGCAGAATTTGGACTACCGAAAATCCTATAACTGTCGCAGAAACCTCACTGCATGAGGAGAAAATCACGTTGTAGTGTGAATATACCACATCAATAGCGAGCGGACCCTTTTTCTTCGAAGAAATGCGTGGTGCTCCTTTTCAAACTGTAAGCGTGACGTGTGCGAAGTACACAGATATTTTACAGAATCGCATCACTTCTCGCTTGTCTGGAAGGTGCGACCTTTATGCAGGTGCGAAAAGTGCAGGTACGAGAAGTGGCAGTTCTACATCTACATCTACATTTATACTCCGCAAGCCACCCAACGGTGTGTCACGGAGGGCACTTTACGTGCCACTGTCATTACCTCCCTCTCCTGTTACAGTCGCGTATGGTTCGCGGGAAGAACGACTGTCTGAAAGCCTTCGTGCGCGCTCGAATCTCTCTAATTTTACATTCGTGATCTCCTCGGGAGATATAAGTAGGGGGAAGCAGTACATTCGATACCTCATCCAGAAACGCACCCTCTAGAAACCTGGCGAGCAAGCTACACCGCGATGCAGATCGCCTCTCTTACAGAGTCTGCCACTTGACTTTGTTAAACATCTCCGTAACGCTATCACGGTTACCAAATAACCCTGTGACGAAACGCGCCGCTCTTCTTTGGATCTTCTCTATCTCCTCCGTCAACACGATCTGGTACGGATCCCACACTGATAAGCAATACTCAAGTATACGTCGAACGAGTGTTTTGTAAGCCACCTCCTTTGTTGATGGACTACATTTTCTAAGGACTCTCCCAATGAATCTCAACCTGGTACCCGCCTTACCAACAATTAATTTTATATGATCATTCCACTTCAAATCGTTCCGCATGCATACTCCCAGATATTTTACAGAAGTAACTGCTACCAGTGTTTGTTCCGCTATCATATAATCATACAATAAAGGATCCTTCTTTCTATGCGTTCGCAATACATAACATTTGTCTATGTTAAGGGTCAGTTGCCACTCCCTGCACCAAGTGCCTATTCGCTGCAGATCTTCCTGCATTTCGCTACAATTTTCTAATGCTGCAGCTTCTCTGTATACTACAGCATCATCCACGAAAAGCCGCATGGAACTTCCCACACTATCTACTAGGTCATTTATATATATTGTGAAAAGCAATGGTCCCATAACACTCTCCTGTGGCACGCCAGAGGTTACTTTAACGTCTGTAGACGTCTCTCCATTGATAACAACATTCTGTGTTCTGTTTGCTAAAAACTCTTCAATCCAGCCACACAGCTGGTCTGATATTCCGTAGGCTCTTACTTTGTTTATCAGGCGACAGTGCGGAACTGTATTGAACGCCTTTCGGAAGTCAAGGAAAATAGCATCTACCTTGAAGCCTGTATCTAATATTTTCTGGGTCTCATGAACAAATAAAGCGAGTTGGGTCTCACACGATCGCTGTTTCCGGAATCCATGTTGATTCCTACAGAGTAGATTCTGGGTTTCCAAAAACGACATGATACTCGAGCAAAAAACATGTTCTAAAATTCTAAAACAGATCGACGTCAGAGATATAGGTCTATAGTTTTGCGCATGTGCTCGACGACCCTTCTTGAAGACTGGGACTACCTGTGCTCTTTCCCAATCATTTGGAACCTTCCGTTCCTCTAGAGACTTGCGGTACACGGCTGTTAGAAGGGGGGCAAGTTCTTTCGCGTACTCTGTGTAGAATCGAATTGGTATCCCGTCAGGTCCAGTGGACTTTCGTCTGTTGAGTGATTCCAGTTGCCTTTCTACTCCTTGGACACTTATTTCGATGTCACCCATTGTTTCGTTTACCTTATATAACGAAAAGTATGAGTTCATCCGCATGAGTGCTAAAAGGAATGCGTTAAACTTAGGGTACACGATAAATCAGTCTAATCTAAAAGCCGTAAATTCAACTAAATACCTAGGTAATTCAGTTACGAACAATTTAAATTGGAAGGAACACACATAAAATGTTGTGGGGAAGGCTACCCAAAGACTGCGTTTTATTGGCAGGACACTTACAAAATGTAACAGACCTACTAAGGAGATTGCCTACACTACGCTTGTCCGTCGTCTCTTAGAATACTACTGCTCGGTGCGGGATTCTTACCAGATAGGACTGATGGAGTACATCGAAAAAGTTCAAAGAAAGGCAGCACGTTTTGTATTATCGCGAAGTACGGGAGAGAGTGTCACAGATATGATACAATATTTGGGATGGACATCATTAAAAGAAAGGTGTTTTTCGTTGCGACGGAATCTTCTCACCAACTTTCTCCTGCGAATGTGAAAATATTTTTCGGACACTGACTTATATAGGGAGGAACTGTCACCAAGATAAAATAACGGAAATCAGAGCTCGTACGGAAAGATATAGGTGTTCATTCTTCCCGCGCGCTATACGACATTGGAATAATAGAGAATTGCGAAGGTGGTTCGATGAACCCTCTGCCAGGTACTTAAATTTGATTTGCACAGTATCCATGTAGATGTAGATGTAGATGTAGGATGGCGCTCCATCCCATACTGCTACACCCGTGAAAGATCTCTTGTGCACATCGTTTGGTGAGGCTTGTATGCTGAGACGCCAGTTCCGTCATGCGTAGTCACTCAGGCCACCTCAATGTGTGTTATTGTTGGTTGTGGGGTTACTTGAAGTCGCAAGTATAGCGCCATCATCCGACTTCATTAATTGACCGGCAGGTGTGGCCGTGCGGTTCTAGGCGCTACAGTCTGGAACCGCGTGACCGCTACGGTAGCAGGTTCGAATCCTGCCTCGGGCATGGATGTGTGTGATGTTCTTAGGTTAGTTAGGTTTAAGTAGTTCTAAGTTCTAAGGGACTGATGACCTCAGAAGTTAAGTCCCATAGTGCTCAGAGCCATTTGAACATCATTAATTATGCTAGAAGACAACAACTGACTGCAATTTCTTGCTACACCTACCGATTGAGCGTCATCTGTTGGTCATTTTGAGTATCTTTTTGGTTTCAATAAAACCCCATGTCATTTCAAGCTACTGTGGCAATATCTACCTCTCTACATACATTATCCAGTGAAATATTGAATTTTCAAATGTTAACGTACTTTAGGATCACCCTGTGCGTAGATCTGGATTTTGATTAATTAAAGGCAAAACCCCGTTCCACAAGCGATTGATCTTGAGAATTGTTTTGGGTATGATACCATTCTTGTGGCAAAGAGCAAGTATTAAGTCGCGCCAGTAGCTGAGGGCAGCTGTTCGCCAGGGCACTGCGCCAAGGAGGAAGAAAGCTGTTCTGCGCTCCATTCAGCCATTGTGCACTCGTGCACTACTGCGTGGCGCACTGCCAAGACGCTGGACGCGAAATCTGAAGACTCAGATTCCACTAATTCCATCCCCAGCAGGCCTTCCCGATTCAGGGCGTCATTAAGTTTCTCAAATGACTCTAAGCCAATATAAGTACAGGTACATTCGAAGCAAGTTCTGCATACGTCATTACTCCGTGAGGCGAGTCGTTCCTAAACAAGAAAGTAGAGTGGTCAGCGTTTAATGACAGATCGACATCGCCATCATAAGGAACGGAGCACAATCTTGTTGGTAACGACAGAGGAGGGAATCGTCTTGGCATCACGGAAGGAGTGAGAGAAATGGAGACAGGAAGGAAGGAACGAAAGTAACAGTTTAACGTCCTGGCGACACCAATCTCAACCGGTCGTACTAGAGAAGAAGTAATTAATGCTTTGAAGGAACAATCTCAGCATTCGCTTTAAAGGACATACGAAGTCTAAACAAGGTTGGTGGATGAGGGTTTGACCCCGCTACTGTGGACACAAATCTACTGTCTCAACCTCGATCCAGATAGCACATTTTCTGGATCATCTTCAACTGAATGGTAGCTATAGACTATTAATGAAAATCACAACGCTGTTTACGACTGGATCTAGAAAATACTGCCTACAGCGACGATCACCAAACTGCAAGCGATTTTCAGAGCTTTTCAAGGATTCATGAGTTCACTTTTGATGAGTTCCTCTCATCCTTCATTCTAAGTAATACAGGGACTCCTTTCAGTTTCTTAGTCAGTAATCTTGCAGTAATACTGGATGAAAGCTTAATGTTGATGGAAAATCGGTTTCCATGTGCTAAAGGTTTGCAAGTCGCTTTATATTGTAGGCAAACATAAAGGTTTCTCCCGAGACATAAACAGCTAACAGGTAATCTGTAGCATGTAGTAGGTAACAGGTAGTGGTAAGTGGATACATAATCGGTAATGGGTAATGTTAAATGGTAAATGGTAAGCTCGCTGGTCACACAGACATTTCACTTCTTGTTGGGAATCTTTACCCGCAAGCTATTCCCGTTCTACTTTTGAATTACCTATTACTTGTTACCCATTTATCACTGACATTTACCACTTACTGTTATCCATTACCCTTTTACCTTTTACCACTAACCATTTACCGGTATCAGCTACCTACTGTCCATTACCTGTTCGCCATTACCCAAAACGCCGGCCGGAGTGGCCGTGCGGCTCTAGGCGCTACAGTCTGGAACAGAGCGACCGCTTTGGTCGCAGTTTCGAATCCTGCCTCGGGCATGGATGTGTGTGATGTCCTTAGGTTAGATAGGTTTAATTAGTTCTAAGTTCTAGGCGACTGATGACCTCAGAAGTTAAGTCTCATAGTGCTCAGAGCCATTACCCATAACCCATTAACTGTTTACCATTATTGGTTACCATTACACATAGCTCATTATCTGTTACATGTTACAAATTTACTGTTTACCATTTACTGTCACCTGTTACCCATTCACCACTAACCATTAACAGCTGCTTGTTACCTATTACCCTTTTACCATTTACCATTTCAACTAGCTGTTTAAGTTACTCATTTACTGTTACATATTTACTGTTACCTGTCACCCATTTACTGTTTACCATATACCATTCCTAATTAACCTTTACTCATTTACCATTTACTATTACCCATTTACCATTTACCATATACCATTACCTGTTGTCTGTTTATCATTTACCATTCACCACTTATCGTATATCGTTTACCATTTACCGTTACCCTTTACCCATTTGCAGTTTACTATTTACCATTTCCTGTTGCCCTTCGCCATTTATCCTTTAACATTTACTATTTACCATTTATCGTTTACTGTTACCTGGTACACGTTCCCCATTTACACTGGAAAATGACCTCTCTGTAACTGATACCCGCAGTAGTTGACACCCCCATTAGCTGACACCCAACTATTGATTGCATTCCATAACAAGTGCAAATAAATTGCACAAAGTTCCAAGAATAACATTGATGTATAAAATTTCTGGAAATTATTCAGTTTGAAAACAATACGAGTAGTTTCCACTGTGTGTCAGCATGATTTAGCATTATTAGCAGATAAACGTTTTTTCTACTGCAGTATATAGTTAAAACCCTATCTTGGAGTCACAACAATATTTGGCTGGCTCTGAAAGCAAGGAAAACCATTCTTAACTATGTATTGTTACTATTTGGTATGCTATTCCATCAAAATGTTATGAAGTTTCCGCTATATGACAGCAGAAGATGACAAACGTTTTGAACTGCGAGATGAAGCTAGTACCCTAGCACTGGGTCACTATAATGTTTTGGTGATTCCGATATCGAGCTTAGACACGAATTTTTGAAGAATTTACACGGAGGTGACAAAAGTCACATATACACACATATGCACGTATACAAATGGCGGTAGTAGGGTGTAAACAGGGTATGAAAGGTCAGTGCGTTGGTGGTGGTGTCATTTTTACTCAGATGTTTGATGTGAAAAGGTTTTCTAGATGATTATGGCGGCACGACTGGAATTAACAGATTTTGAAGGCGGAATGGTAGTTGGAGCTAGCCTCATGGGACATTACATTTCGGAAACCGTTAGGGAATTCAGTATTCCGAAACTCACAGTGTCAGTACTATGACGAGAACACCAAATTTTAGGCATTGTCTCTCCTGACGGACTACGCAGTGACCGACGGCCATCATTTAACGACTGAGAGCAGCGCCGTTTGCGTATAGTACAGAGGCGAAATTTAGCGTTAATGGCCAATGTAAACGGACGACCGACGCAAACCACTTTGTAAACTGCATGATATCGAGTGGTGTACCTCTCCTAGGCTTGTGACCATATTGGTTGGACCCCACACGACTGGAAAACCATGGTCTGGTCAGATGAGTCCCGATTTCAGGTGGTAAAGCTGGTGGTAGGGTTCTAACGTGGCGCAGACCCCACTAAGCCATGGACCCAAGTTGCCAACAAGGCACTGTGCAAGCTGGTGGTGGCTCTAAAATGGTGTGGGCTGTGTTTACATGGAATGTACTGAGTCCTCTGGTCGAACTAAACCGATCATTGATTGGAAATGATTATGCTCGGCCACTTGGAGGCCATTTGCAAGCATTTGTATACTTTAGCTACCTGAGAAGCACAGAATTTTACGGTTGACAATGTGCCAAGTCACGGGGCCCACAACCGTTCGCGATTGGTTTGAAGAACGTTCTGGACAAGTCCAGCGAATGATTTGTCCACCCAGATCGCCCGACATGAATCCCATCGAACATTTATGGGACATAATCGAGAGTTCAGTTCGTGCACAAAATCCTGCACCGGCATCACTTTCGCCATTATGGACGGCTATAGAGGTAGCGTGGCTCAGTAGTTCTGCAGGAGACTTCCAACAACTTATTGAGCCCATGCGACGTCGAGTTGCTGCACTACGCCCTGTAGAAGGTGGTCCGACACGATAGAAGATAGCCCACGATTTTTGTCATTCCATTGTATATGTGGGAATAACGTTGTTTACTTTTGTTATTCTCGTTGACAAGTGCACTTTAAGCTGTAATTTAGATCAGCGGTAGCGCCCGTGTGTGTTGCAAAATGCAGAATTCTTGTCATATTATGCTGAAACGGCAGTCAAATGCACAGGATGTCAGCAAGAGCCGGCCGGTGTGGCCGAGCGGTTCTAGACGCTTCAGTCTGGAACAGCGCGACCGCTACGGTCGCAGGTTCGAATCCTGCCTCGGGCATGGATGTGTGTGATGTCCTTAGGTTAGTTAGGTTTAAGTAGTTCTAAGTCTACGGGACTGATGACCTCAGCTTTTAAGTCCCATAGTGCTCAGAGCCATTTGAACTATGTGCTACCAGATTCAAGAGGAGCGGCCGTATGGTAGCGAATAGCGACACAGAAATGCTTAGAAACGTACAGGAGATCCACGCATTTCAAGGAGCTTCTGTCATAGCCTGAGGGGGAGGTATAACGACTAGTTCAAAAATAGACCTTGTTTTTGTAAGAGGAACACAGCGATCAGTCTTTATATTCAAAACATTGGGCAACCCTTGGTGCTTCCGATCGGGATCGCTGAATCCCTATACATGAATGATAATGCCGGACCACATGTTATTGAAGCGGTGTGTAAATGTTTTGAAAGACACATTATTCAAGTACTATAGTGACCTTCTCAGTCTCCTGACGTAAGCCCCATTCAGCACCTTTGGGATAGCCTTCAAAGAAAAGCTTCGGAGGATGCAGGCTGCATCTGGTGTCTCGATCAGTTGTACGCTCGGCTTACATATCACTGGCAGAACTTTCCTCTAGATGAGATCTCCCATCTCAAGTCGCCAATGTCAAGAAGGGAGTAGGCAGTACATAAATGAAGAGAAGGTATCACTTGCTGATGACAAAAAAGTACTAAGAGTGATAAAGATTTATAAACTTCACAATTCTATGACTATTTCTTTACAATTTTCATGGTGCATTCTATGTTTATTCCTCTACAATTTTCATGCTGCATTATTTATTCCGAAAAATGGTTAATATTGTTACGAAGTTATGTAATGCAATTGTTGAATATTGTTACAATGTTATGTAATTATACGTACATATGAGTAATTACATGCATATGATACGCTCAGTATATACCGAATAGACCTTTTATGATTTTCCATTAGGAGAAAAAGTATGTTTCTTAGAACATTTTTATGTGTGTACATATTTATTTAATGCAACCATTTTTTCTGTTCTACCGCCGCGCTAGGTTTGACATCTGAAGCTGTCAACGACTTCCTCCGTCGTAACAGATATTGTGATCTATTATGCCTCATTGTCGCTCGACAAACGTCATAGTGACGTCATGCAGATGTCACAGAACTTGCGTATGCTACTAGAGGTTATACTGATGTGTTCTGCGATGAAGAGATGCTAGTAGAGCCGTCGACCCATTGGAAACGAGACAGCTCGGCAAATCTCTCTGCGGATTCTCACAAACGACTTCCAGGTTCTTTGCATCAAATGGTTCAAATGGCTCTGAGCACTATGGGACTTAACATCTGTGGTCATCAGTCCCCTAGAACTTAGAACTACTTAAACCTAACTAACCTAAGGACATCACACAACACCCAGTCATCACGAGGCAGAGAAAATCCCTGACCCCGCCGGGAATCGAACCCGGGAACCCGGGCGTGGAAAGACAGAACGCTACCGCACGACCACGTGCTGCGGACGGTTCTTTGCATCGATAAGAGCATAGTAGCTGTCCAGGTTAAAGTTGTTGCTGCTCAGTTTCACATATTTTATTAAAAAATTCCAATGGACTGACGCATGGAATAATATTTTTGTTTCATCAAATAGCGCTATGCTTTTTTGTCAGGCTGTGCTTAGCATCCGTCTAAATATCTTAGCTTATACCCTAGGAATTCAGAAAGTCATCTTTTAAAATCGTTGTAGCTCTATATATCAACATCTTTATAATAGTTCTCTTGTGGGCCACCAGATGAAAGCCTTGCACGGTGAGATGCAAGTCAATATGCATCGACTTCCGGTATACTGAGTCTCTGAGCCACAAACCTTGCTCACGATCTTGTAATACATTTAAATGTGGCCATTCTCCTTTTCTTTCCATTTCAGTGTGATCTTGATATTAATGCTCACAGAACTTAAATTATTTAGGAAATGCCCAAAAGCTTCAACATTATGTGACCAGTTTATAAATGTATCGTCAACACAACGACAAAGGTGGATTCCCCAAAATGTTCCATTAAGAAATTGACCACTGTTAGATACATAAGGACCAACATGACAGACATTCACAAAGATTGTTGCCATAAAAAAAATAGATGGTAGTCAAAGTAAACTGCGATTACCATGCTCCTCACAAACAAGCATAGAATTATGTTTAATAAGACAAAACATCGGGCAGCTACAATTCTGTCACCAAAGAAATAACAAACTTTGCTGCAACAGCTTTTAACTGGATAGCTACCATACCTTTATTGGCGCATAGAAGTGAGCATTGGTTGGTGAGAGTCTAAGTGTGACGAATCGATTTCCTTTCTACTGTATCTGTGATGCTACTAATGTTTCTCCATCGCAGTAGACATTGGCACAAACTCTGATAGCATAAGTAGATTTAAGTCTTTGAAAACAACCACAAGCCGCACTTTATGCTTTTTTGAATGAAGAAGAGCATCACCAGAATTTACGCTGTAAAAGATACAAATTGAGATAATACGGAACATACACTGACATTACGTAAAGTGCATATTCTACTTCCAGTATGGTGATTTACGTCTAAAGTTGGCTGAAAGCTCTAAAGATTAACCTGGCTGTACAACAGTACTTAAATTTATTTTAAAGTACCGTAGTAAACGATGGCACTGACAGCGCCAAAGATGAAAGTGACTGTACAACAGTACGTGTAATGTCCATGCTATAAACTATCTAAAGATAATTTACAACTATATAAATCGAAAGTTACACTTAAATCACCTCTTTTATGGACGTATGTATAGGCATCCCATATCTGTACATATCTGCTTGTTGTTGTTGTTGTGGTCTTCAGTCCTGAGACTGATTTCATGCAGCTCTCCATGCTACACTATCCTGTGCAAGCTTCTTCATCTCCCAGAACCCACTGCAACCCACATCCTTCTGAATCTGCTTAGTGTAGTCATCTCTTGGTCTCCCTCTACGATTTTTACCCTCTGCGCTGCCCTCCAATACTAAATTGGTGATCCTTGATGCCTCAGAACATGACCTAGCATTCTTCTGTAGCACCACATTTCAAAAGCTTCTATTCTCTTCTTGTCCAAACTATTTATCGTCCATGTTTCACTTCCATACATGGCTACACTCCATACAAATACTTTCAGAAATGAATTCCTGACACTTAAATCCATACTCGATGTTAACAAATTTCTGTTCTTCAGAAACGCTTTCCTTGCCACTGCCAGTCTACATTTGATATCCTCTCTACTTCGACCATCATCAGTTATTTTGCTCCCCAAATAGCAAAACTCCTTTACTACTTTAAGTGTCTCATTTTCTAATCTAATTCCCTCAGCATCACCCGACTTAATTCGACTACATTCCATTATCCTCGTATTGCTTTTGTTGATGTTCATCTTATATCCTCCTTTCAAGACACTACCCATTCCGTTCAACTGCTCTTCCAAGTCCTTTGCTGTCTCTGACAGAATTACGATGTCATCGGCGAACCTCAAAGTTTTTATTTCTTTTCCATGGATTTTAATACCTACTCCAATTTTTTTATTTTTTTTATTTTTTATTTTTATTTATTTATTTATTTATTTTTTTTTTTTTTTTTTTTTTGTGCTTGCTCAATATACAGATTGAATAACATCGGCGAGAGACTACAATCCTGTCTCACTCCCTTGTTTCTGCACAAATTGTAAATAGCCTTTCGCTCCTGGATTTTACCCCTGCCACCTTCAGAATTTGAAAGAGAGTATTCCAGTCAACATTGTCAAAAGCTTTCTCTAAGTCTACAAATGCTAGAAACGTAGGTTTGCCCTTTCTTAATCTAGCTTCTAAGATAAGTCATAGGGTCAGTATTGCCTCACGTGTTCCAACATTTCTACGGAATCCAAACTGATCTTCCCCGAGGTCGGCTTCTACTAGTTTTTCCATTCTTCTGTAAAGAATTCGCGTTAGTATTTTGCAGCTGTGACTTATTAAACTGATAGTTTGGTAATTTTCACGTCTGTCAACATTTGCTTCTTTTCGGATTGGAATTATTATATTCTTCTTGAAGTCTGCGGGTATTTCGCCTGTCTCATACATCTTGCTCACCAGATGGTGGAGTTTTGTCATGACTGGCTCTCCCAAGGCCGTCAGTAGTTCCAATGGAATGTTGTCTACTCCGGGGGCCTTGTTTCGACTCAGGTCTTTCAGTGCTCTGTCAAACTCTACACGCAGTATCGTATCTCCCATTTCGTGTTCATCTACATCCTCTTCCATTTCCATAATATTGTCCTCAAGTACATCGCCCTTGTATAGACCTTCTATATACTCCTTCCACCTTTCTGCTTTCCCGTCTTTGCTTATAACTGGGTTTCCATCTGAGCTCTTGATGTTCATACAAGTGGTTCTCTTATCTCCAAAGGTCTCTTTAATTTTCCTGTAGGCAGTATCTATCTTACCCCAAGTGAGATAAGCCTCTACATCCTTACATTTGTCCTCTAGCCATCCCTGCTTAGCCATTTTGCACTTCCTGTCGATCTCATTTTTGAGACGTCTGTATTTCTTTTTGCCTGCTTCATTTACTGGATTTTTATATTTTCTCCTTTCATCAATTAAATTCAATATTTCTTCTGTTACCCAAGGATTTCTACTAGCCCTCGTCTTTTTACCTACTTGATCCTCTGCTGCCTTCACTACTTCATCCCTCAAAGCTACCCATTCTTCTTCTAGTGTATTTCTTTCCCCCATTCCTGTCAATTGCTCTCTTATGCTCTCCCTGAAACTCTGTACAACCTGTGGTTCTTTTAGTTTATCCATGTCCCATCTCCTTAAATTCCCACCTTGTTGCAGTTTCTTCGGTTTTGACCTACAGGTCATAAGCAATAGATTGTGGTCAGAGTCCACATCTGCGCCTGGAAATGTCTTACAATTTGAAACCTGGTTCCTAAATCTCTGTCTTACTATTATATAATCTATCTGATACCTTTTAGTATCTCCAGGGTTCTTCCATGTATACAGCCTTCTTTTATGATTCTTGAACCAAGTGTTACCTATGATTAAGTTGTGCTCTGTGCAAAATTCTACCACGTGGCTTCCTCTTTCATTTCTTTGCCCCAGTCCATATTCACCTACTATGTTTCCTTCTCTCCCTTTTCCTACTACCGAATTCCAGTCACCCATGACTATCAAATTTTCATCTCCCTTCACTATCTGAATAATTTCTTTTATTTCATCATACATTTCTTCAATTTCTTCGTCATCTGCAGAGCTAGTTGGCATATAAAATTGTACTACTGTAGTAGGTGTGGGCTTCATATCTATCTTGGCCACAATAATGCGTTCACTATGCTGTTTGTAGTAGCTTACCCGCACTCCTATTTTTTTTATTCATTATTAAACCTACTCCAGCATTACCCCTATTTGATTTTGTGTTTATAACCCTGTAGTCACCTGACCAAAAGTCTTGTTCCTCCTGCCACCGAACTACACTAATTCCCACTATATCTAACTTTAACCTATCCATTTCCCTTTTTAAATTTTCTAACCTACCTGCCCGATTAAGGGATCTGACATTCCACGCTCCGATCCGTAGAATGCCAGTTTTCTTTCTCCTGATAACGACATCCTCTTGAGTAGTCCCCGCCCGGAGATCCGAAGGGGGACTATTTTACCTCCGGAATATTTTACCCAAGAGGACGCCATCATCATTTAATCAGACAGTAAAGCTGCATGCCCTCGGGAAAAATTACGGCTGTAGTTTTCCCTTGCTTTCAGCCATTCGCAGTACCAGCACAGCAAGGCCGTTTTGGTTATTGTTACAAGGCCAGATCAGTCAATCATCCAGACTGTTGCCCCTGCAACTACTGAAAAGGCTGCTGCCCCTCTTCAGGAACCACACGTTTGTCTGGCCTCTCAACAGATACCCCACCGTTGTGGTTGCACCTACGGTACGGCTATCTGTCTGTATCGCTGAGGCACGCAAGCCTCCCCACCAACGGCAAGGTCCATGGTTCATGGGGGAGGGGGGGGGGACATATCTACTTATCTTTTAAAAATTGCGAGTACATCTGTAAAAATTAAATACCTTTCAAAATACATATTTAAAAATATCTGTACAAAAATGCATTCAAAACTACTATTAAAAAAACAGGCAATGCCTGCTGTTGCTAAATAAAAAGATTCATTGCCTTCCTCATGTCATCATCATGATATACTCTTTGTGATCAAAAGTATCCGGACACCTGTCTGAAAATGACTTACAAGGTCGTGGCGCCCTCCGTCGGCAATGCTGGAATTCAATATGGTGTTGGCCCACCCTTAGCCTTGATGACAGCTTCCTTTCTCGCAGGCATACAGTCTATCAGGTGCTGGAAAGTTTCTTAGGAATGGCTGCCCACTCTTCACGGAGTGCAGCACTGAGGAGAGGTATCGATGTCGGTCGGTGAGGCCTGGCACGTAGGCTGCGTTCCCAAACATCCCATAGGTGTTCTATAGGATTCAGGTCAAGACTCTGCACAGGCCAGTCCATTACAGTGATGTTATTGTCATGTAACCACTCCGCCACAGGCCAGGCATTATGAATAGGTGCTCGATCGTGTTGAAAGATGCAATCACCATTCCCGAATTGCTCTTCAGCAGTTGGAAGCAAGTAGGTGCTTAAAACATCAATTTAGGCCTTTGCTGTGATAGTGAGGTGCAAACCTCCTACATGAAAAACACGACCACACCATAACACCACAGCCTCCGAATTTCACTGTTGACACTACACACACTGACAGATGACGTTCACCGGGCATTCGCCATACCCACACCTGCCATGGGATCGCCACGTTTTCTACCGTGATTCGTCACTCCACACAACGTTTTTCCACTGTTCAGTCGTCCAGTGTTTACGCTCCTTACACCAAGCGAGGCGTCGTTTGGTATTTACCGGCGTGATGTGCGGCTTTTGAGCAGCCGCTCGACCATGAGATCCACGTTTTCTCACCTCCCGCCTAACTGTCATAGTACTTACAGTGGATCCTGATGCAGTTTGGAATTCCTGTGTGATTGGCTGGGTAGATTTTTGCTCATTACACATTACGACCGTCTTTAACTGTCGGCCGTCTCTGTCAGTCAACAGACGAGGTCGGCCTGTGCGCTTTTGTGCTGTATGTGTCCCTTCACGTTTCCACCTCACTATCACATCGGAAACAGTGGACATAGGGAAGTTTAGGAGTGTGGAAATCTCGGGTACAGAGGTATGACACAAGCGACACCCAATCACGTGAGTTCCGCGGAGCGCCCCATTATGCTCTCTCACGATGTCTGATGACTGCTGAGGTCGCTAATATGGAGTATCTGGCAGTAGGTGGTAGCACAATGCACCTAATACGAAAAACGTATGTTTTTCGGGGTGTCCGGCTACTTTTGATCACATAGTGTATGTCAACCTATTATTAAGTATAAAAGACCACCACAGTATCTACATCTACATCTACGTGATTACAGTGCTATTCACAATAGAGTGCCTGGCAGAGGGTTCAATGAACCACCTTCAACCTGTCTCTCTACCGTTCCACTCTCGAATGGCGCGCGGGAAAAACGACCACTTAAATTTTTATGTGTGAGCCCTAATTTCTCTTATTTTATCGTGATAATCATTTCTTCCTATGTAGGTGGGTGCCAACAGAATGTTTTCGCAATCGGAGGAGAAAACTGGTGATTGAAATTTCATGAGAAGATCAAGTTGCAACGAAAACCGACTTTGTTTTATGATTGCCACTCCAGTTCACGTATCATGTCTGTGACACTATCTCCCCTATTTCGCGATAGTAAAAAACGAGCTGCCCTTCTTTGAACTTTTTTGATGTCATCCGTCAGTCCCACCTGATGCGGATACCACACCGCACAGTAATACTCCAGAGTAGGGCGGAAAAGCGTGGTGTAAGCAGCCTCTTTAGTATACCTGTTGCACCTTCTAAGTGTTCTGCCAATGAGTCGCAGTTTTTGGTTAGCTCTACCCACAACATTATCTATGTGATCCTTCCAATTCAGGTTATTTGTAATTGTTGTCCCTAAGTATTTAGTTGAATTTTGAGCCTCAAAATTTTGCGACGTATCGCGTAATCGAAATTTAGCGGATTTCACACTTTTCTTTATTCAGGGTCAACTGCCACTTTTCGCACCATGCAGATATCTTATGTAAATTATTTTTAAATTAGTTTTGGTCATCTCATGACGTTACAAGACGGTAAATGACAGCATCATCTGCAAACAATCTAATAGGGCTACTCAGATTGTCTCCCACGTCCTTAATATAGATCAGGAACAATACATTGCCTATAACACTTCCTTGGGGAACGCCAGATATTACTTTTCTTTTATTTGATGACTTTCCGTATGTTACTACGAATTGTGATCTTTCTGACAGGAAAGCACGAATTCAGTCGCACAACTGAGGCGATATTCCATAGACACGCAGTTTGGTTAGAAGACGCTTGTGAGGAACGGTGTCGAAAGTCTTCTGGAAATCAAAAATATGGAATCAGTTTGACATCCCCTGTCGATAGCACTCATTACTTCACGAGTATAAAGAGCTAGTTGTGTTTCAGAAGACCGATGTTTTCTGAATCCTTGCTGACTATATGTCAATAAATCATTTTCTTCGAGGTAATTCATAATGTTCGAAGACAGTATTGTTCCAGAACCCTACTGCAAATCGACGTTAGTGACATGGGCCTGTAATTCAGCGGTTACTCCTGTTTTCCTTTTAAGGTATTGATGTGACTTCAGCAATTTTCTAGTCTTTAAGTACGGAACTTTCTGTGAGCGAGAGGTTGCACATAATTACTAAATATGGAGCTATTGTATCAGCATATTCTGAAAGGAACCTGACTGGTATACAATCTGGTCCGAAGACCTTGTATTTATTAAGTGTTTTAAACTGCTTTGCTACATCGAGGATATCTACTTCTATGTTTCTCTTTTTGGCAGTTGTTCTTTATTAGAATTCAGGAATATTTACTTCGTCTTATTTGGTGAAGGAATTTCGGAAATCCGTGTTAAATAACTCCGCTTTAGTAGCATTGTCATCAGTGACTTCAACGGAGGAGGAAACCGTTGAAATCTTGAGAACCCGTTCAGACCTGACGCAACAACAAAATTTTATCAATGAATGCCGTAGTGATAAACTATGTTCCCCGTCGAATTTACGTCGTTACTGACGATGCAAGGTCCAGTAAAGTGAGGAAAGGTTATCTCGCTATGTTCACAGTCACGGCCAACGTGACGCTGCTTCATAAAAGTGTGTCACCGTTTAAGAGGAAGTGACGTCACGTTGGAACCACGCTAAAGCTTCTGATCCACCCTTTTTCCTGCCAAGAGCAGATAACGTTGATGCTAAAGCCTTTACTGCGGCATTCAAGCCCGGCATCCCATTATCACATAAGTTCCTGTGCAAGCATTTCTTTCTCGCTCTCGTTTCTTGCCGTGGATTCGACACTAGAAGCCGTTTTAATGTAAAGTAATGTTATCACCGTCACTGCAACTTTTTTCGACATCGAGTATTGTTTCTAAAATTTCCTAAGCGTTTATACTTGCATTTTCTTTGGCCTTGTGATTATTCCTGTACGAGATAAGAGCACACCATCATAACCGTACACATCTTTAAGGAGCTGACATAAGTATTTTTTTATCAGCTATCGTAACTCTTGCAGAAGCATGTTGTGAGACATAACATGGGGAATATGAGTAAAAAACACAAAATTCTGTGTATAAGAGTTTGTCGGTGGTTTCTCTTACAGAGTTGTTTAGTCCAGCTCAAAGAGTGAGCTGTGTTTGACAGATTGTAGCTAGAGCGCGAGTAACTGGAGCCGATAAGTTACGAATTTATTTGACAGAAAGGTAAATACTTAAATATCCCCTCACTGTTCCTGAGTCTCATCTGTCATCTGTTCGGCTTTTATTAATCTTCCCATCCTGACTGCCTCAGATTATGAAGTTTATGGCTGTGATTCTGGTTATAAATGCTTAAGGCAAGTCATACCACGACTACAAAGATTCTGTACAGAATATTTCAAAATAATCTCAAGTAGTAGTATACTCAATAGCAAAAATTAGTTTCACACTACTTCTTTTAATGACGCAGTTATAACCTCTAACAACGCATTTTAAAGGCTCATTTTGGTAAAAACAGGCAAATGGTTCAAAAGGCTCTGAGCACTATGGAACTTAACATCCATGGTCATCAGTCCCCTGGAACTACTTAAACCTAACTAACCTAAGGACATCACACAACACCCAGTCATCATGAGGCAGAGAAAATCCCCGACCCCGCCGGGAATCGAGCCCGGGAAACCGGGCGCGGGAAGCGAGAACGCTACCGCACGACCACGAGCTGCGGACGGGTAAAAACTGTCCATAATAGTCAACAGTCGCAACAACACTCGTTCACTGTCTATTCCTAAACTAACTGCTCACCAGCGGCTTCGCCTGCGTACACGGATGTCACATAAATATTATTTATAATTTTTTTTATTTATTTTTTACTTGGTAGAACTAAATATCTCGGAAAATAGGCATCGCATGAAAAAAATCCAGATGAAAAGTTGATATCTTGAAAGGAAACGTCTGTCTCTACTAAAACTGATCTCCTCCATCTGCCTCCCTCCCCTCCCCCTCCACCGCTCCATTGGTGGGATCGGGGATCAGCTTTCTACTGACGAATGGGAAAGCTCCATTTTTATGGCAGATTCGGATTCTACGCCGAAAAATACCTAAGATTTATCTGAAACAATTTTTTCCATTCGTGGTAGATGGCGCCATAATCGGCATTGGTGTTACGGTTGTTTGACACCGAAATCAGTCAACCTGATGTTGAGATCCGAGGGAACTCACCGAAATCAAGTATCCTGATTGTGGTGTCACCGCCAGACACTTGCTAGGTGGTGGCCTTTAAATCGGCCGCGATGCGGTAGTATACGTCGGACTCGCGTGTCGCCACTATCAATGATAGCAGACCGAGCGCCGCCACACAGCAGGTCTAGAGAGACTTCCTAGCACTCGCTCCAGTTGTACAGCCGACTTTGCTAGCGATGCTTCACTGACTTCTACGCTTTCATAGTTAGCATAGCCTTCAGCTACGTTATTTGCTACGACCTAGCAATGCGCCATTATCAGTACTATTGATATTGTAAACCATGTATCGTCAAGAACGACGTTCGTCATTAATGGATTAAAGTTAAGTATTCCACCAGCTACGTCCGTTTTTCTCAATTCTAATTCCCTTGTCATGTTCCAGCCCTCACGCCAGCCTGCGTGAGCTAAGACGCGTGCATTTCGGCCTCCTTTAGTAACCCTGTGTTGGCTCTCCTGCCAACCATAACATTGATGGTGTGGGGTTTCACCAAAATCGAAAGGGAACAGAAAACTACGTTATGTTAGAAGTAGCGTATCTTCCTGACCTTTAAATGTCTAAACCAAAAACATTTACAATACAATCAAATCTGCGAACTCTGGACCTCTTCGCTACTCCCTCGGTGACTTGAACTATGTCCCACACACTCCTTGAGTGCAGCGATTCGCCGGCCACTGTGGAGGAGCGGCTCTAGGAGCTTCAGTCCGGAACCACGCTGCTGCTACGGTCGCAGGTTCGAATCCTGTCTCGGGCATGGATATGTGTGACGTCCTTATGTTAGTTAGGGTTAAGTAGTTCTAAGTCTAGGGGACTGATGACCTCAAATGTTAAGTCCCATAGTGCTTCGAGCCATTTGAACCTTTTTTTTTCCAGCGATTTTTTTCTCCGATACGATATGCAGCGCCTGTGTTGTTCAGATATACGACGCATTGTTTCTTCGGACTTTGCATCGTACCTCTGAGCAACACAGGCATTGCAACATCATATTTATCAGCCAGCACTGAAAAAGCGACTTTCAATTAAAACCTCTTCCCTGTACGGGGAGATACATAATGGATGAACGAGTTCAGGTTGTAGACACATGACACATGTGTGTGGCCGTGAAGCGTGCTCGGATAGCCTAATGGTAAGCCGACCGCTTGCGATAACACAAATTTTCAGTGTCGTCATTCCATTACACATGTCCGTGTTGGCATCTGCGAATATGTTTCATGTATTCATCCTCCAGCTATGTGACTGATCTCGTTACGCTGCTGTCTTCCATCTTCTTACTCGCGTTGCTCTCATAATATTTCAGTCGTGAAATATTCATGATCCTTGGGCGCGGACTGAATTTCTCCTTGACGCAAACTTATTACTTTCTGCGACATGCAATTTTTAACACTCCGCAATGCCCAAAACTATAACTTCACGTTCCTACCCGCCACAATTAATAATTTTCTAATAACTTGCGACATTGATCATATTCTTCATATTCAGCACAGTTATCCCAAAATTGCATCGCCGATCCTCAAAGCAGTTGTTTAAAAAAGTTTCCACACACCTGATGGCACACTGCAAGATATCCCCGTGGTATTAAATCTGCTCAAATGTTTCTAAGTCTAGCCACGAGTCCGCAAAAATCGCTGACTCGTACATTCAGACGTATATTCCCTACGGATGGAAGACATTTTATTAGACAGTCGCTTTCCTGGTGTCTGCGGATAAATATAATATTACAGTGCCTGTGTTATTCCGAATTACGAGGGCGGTTCAGAAAGTAAGTTCCGATCGATGGCGAAATGGAAACCACTCTGAAATCCGATGAAGTTTTACACAGATGTGTTTGGTAATGTCTATATTATGCCCGTCGATCGCAACACGTCGCTCTTTTCAATTCTGAGAACATAGTGAGCACGTAAAACTGCCTAGAAAATAATGTCTCCCGCCAAGTATGAGGACCTGGTGTGAGATTTCGCCTGATGTCCTGCAGCCCACATTACATAACTGTTATGCATTTCGTTCTTCATGAAAATTCCCGGCCACACTCTGTAGGGGCGATATAGATCCTCCTGCACCGTTTTCGATGGGAAGTGTTTGATCATCCACAATACAGTCCGTAATTTGGTCTTCCTGAGTTTCAGCTCTGCTGAAATGAACCGCTAGCTATGAGGATCACATTTTGGCACTGACAACGAGCTGCAGACGAGCGTAGAGGATTGGCGGAAAGCACAGGCGGCTGCCTTCTATGACAAGGGTATTGAATACTTGGTACAACGGTACAACATGTGCCTAACTCGGAGCGGCGACTACGTAGAATAGCAGCTGTAAGGTGTAACTAACTATTGCAAATAAACATTTTTGATTTTCACAATGGTTTCCATTTCGCGACCAATCGGAACTTACTTTCTGAATAGTCCTCGTACGATGCAATGTTCCTTTGGACATGCATGCATGTCTTACCACAGGTCCAAAGGAACACTGCATCGTAATTCGGAATAATGCAAGTACTGCAATATCGTATAGTACAACTGGTTGTTCATTCTCACTTGAGACTGCAAAAGTTAAACCTTTATTGGATCAGTTCAATGAATCAGCGTGTAGGACGTCCTCCTACCTGTTCTGTGCAGTTCTCTCGTTGATTTGTTGATCTAGTTCCTTGAAGCAGTTCTCGTAGCTTATTGGATTCGTTCAGAGATGCAGATAGACACCCACCTGGCTATAAATTTAAGTGAGGGTAGCTAATCTACACTGACTAAAAGAAATCGCAACATCAAGGAGTTGTGCGATTTCAACGATAATTTTTAGGCATGTTTATACATTTGAAACATGATTCCAATTCAACTTCCGCGCCAGTCGCATAAGACTAGCGCCACAAGTCCCACTACGAGGACGCAAAACTGATTTGTTTTAAGTAAACGCGATGGTTACCTGTGAGTCTGGACGTGCTGAGTTGATGTTAGTTAAGAATGCTTTTCAGATGACAAAGACGTCATTATCAAGACCTCACGGAGTTCGAACGAGGTCGTGTAATAGGGCTACGGGAAGCTGGATGTTCCTTCCGCGATACTGTAGACAGACTTGGCAGGAATGTAGCCACAGTACATGACTGCTAGCGGCGGTGGTCACGGTAATGTACGGTGGCGAGAAGACCGGTCAAGACGGCCACGTAGCACTACCGAGATGGAAGACCATCGTGTTGGGCTTATGGCTCAGGCACATTGTACTGCATCTGCAGCAGTTGGCACCACTGTGACACAAAGAACTGTTACCCATCGGTTACCTCAAGGACAGCTCCGAGCCAGACGTTCTGTAGCGTGCATTCCACTGACCCCCAACCACCCCCATTTGCGACTTCAGTGGTGTAAGGCCGGGGTGGAGATCTGTTGTGTTTTCTGATGAAAGCTGGTTCTGCCTCGGTGACAGTGACGGCCATGTGTTGGTTAAAAGAGGGCAGTTGAGGTCCTGCAACCAACCTGTCTGCGTGCTAGACGCACTGGACACACTTCTGGAGTTATAGTCTGGGGTGCGATTTCGTACGAAAGCAGTAGCACTCTCGTGGTCATCCCACGCAGCCTTGATGAAAATTGGTACGTCAGTCTGGTCATACGACCGGTTGTGCTGCTATTCATGAACAGAATTTCAGGGGATGTTTCCCAAAAGGATAACGCTCGCTCACATACCGCTGTGGTAACCCAACATGCTCTACAGAGTGTCGACATGTTACCTTGCCCATGCTGATCATCCAGTCTCCAATCGACCGCATATGGACATCACCGGAAGACAACTTCAGCATCATTCACGATGGGCATTAACCGTCCCTGTACTGACCGACCAAGCGTAACTTATTTATTTATTTCATTAACAGTACAGAGTAGCCCACCGCCTTGAAATGTAAGGTGGGTCGGATGCTTCTAAATCTACACTACTGGCCATTAAAATTGCTACACCACGAAGATGACGTGCTACAGACGCGAAATCTAACCGACAGGATGAAGATGCAGTGATATGCAAATGACTAGCTTTTCAGAGCATTCACACAACGTTGGCGCCGGTGGCGACACCTACAACGTGCTGACATGACGAAAGTTTCCAACCTATTTCTCATACACAAACAGCAGTTTACTGGCTGCATGGTGAAACGTTGTTGTGATGCCTCGTGTAAGGAGGAGAAATACGTACCACCACGATTCCAACTTTGATAAAAGTCGGCTTGTAGTCTATCGCGATTGCGGTTCATCGTATCGTGACATTTCGGCTCGCGTCGGTCGAGATCCAATGACTGTTAGCAGAATATGGAATCGGTAGGTTCAGGAGGGTAATACGGAACTCCGGTCTCGTATCACAAGCAGTCGAGATGACAGGCATCTTATCCGCTTGGCTGTAACGGATCGTGCAGCCACGTCTCGATCCCTGAGTCAACAGATGGGGACGTTCGCAAGACAACAATCATCTGCACGAACAGTTCAGACGTTTGCAGCAGCACGGACTATCAGCTCGGAGACCACGGCTGCGATTCCCTTGACGCTGTGTCACAGACAGGAGCGCCTGCAATGGTGTACTCAACGACGAACCTGGGTGCACGAATGGCAAAACCTAATTTTTTCGGATGAATCCAGCTTCTGTTTACAGATTCCCTTGACGCTGCATCACAGACAGGAGCGGCTGCGATAGTGTACTCAACGACGAACCTGGGTGCACGAATGGCAAAACTTAATTTTTTCGGATGAATCCAGCTTCTGTTTACAGCATCATGATGGTCGTATCCGTGTTTGGCGGCATCGCGGTGAACGCACATTGGAAGCGTGTATTCGTCATCGCCATACTGGCGTATCTCCCGGCGTGATGGTATGGGGTGCCATTTGTTACACGTCTTGGTCACCTCTTTTTCGAATTGACGGCACTTTGAACAGTGGCCGTTACATTTCAGATGTGTTACGACCCGTGGCTCTACCCTTCATTCGATCTCTGCGAAACCCTACATTTCAGCAGGATAATGCACAACCGCATGTTGCAGGTCCTGTACGGGTCTTTCTGGATACAGAAAATGTTCGACTGCTGCCCTGGCCAGCACATTCTCTAGATCTCTCATCAACTGAAAACATCTGGTCAATAGCCGAGCAACTGGCTCGTCACAATACGCCAGTCACTATTCTTGATGAACTGCGGTATCGTGTTGAAGCTGCATGAGCAGCGGAGCTGTACTTATACATGCCTCCAAGCTCTGTTTGACTCAATGCCCAGGCGTATCAAGGCTGTTATTAGGGCCAGAGGTGGTTGTTCTGGGTACTGATTTCTCAGGATCTATGCATCCAAATTACGTGAAAATGTAATCACATGTCAGTTCTAGTATAGTATATTTGTCCAATGAATACCCGTTTATCATGTGCATTTCTTCTTGGTGTAGCAATTTTAATGGCCAGTTGGTGTAATAGCAAAGACTTCTCATTGTTGCAGACTTATTGGTATACAGTTGCTAATGCTTTTTAAAATAATCTAAAGAACAGTCATTGAACTCCTTCCCACTAACTGGCACGTCTCCAGTACGACACAACGCATGTACGTTTGCATGCTGGCATGCAACATTCTGGCGGTTACACCAGTTATTAGTGTACCAGCATTTCACATTTGCAATGACTTATCTCCCGCTTACCTTAAACTGTGATATTGTAACGTTAATAATTTAACTACATTACCTACAAAAATATATTCTCGAAATTTCATTAGTCTACATTAATTATTTTTTGGTTCAAATGGCTCTGAGCACTATGCGAATTAACTTCTGAAATCATCAGTCACCTAGAACGTAGAACTAATTAAACCTAACTAACCTAAGAGGTTCACACACATCCATGCGCGAGGCAGGATTCGAACCTGCGACCGTAGCGGTCACTTGGCTCCAGACTGTAGCGCCTAGAAGCGCACGGCCATATTTTTTGGTGTTGCGATTTTTTTCATCAGTGTATTTTAAATAATTATAGGATACCATTACAGTGCATTTATTAAAAAATACCGAAAATAGTTTACAATTAAGCAATTTGACATGATTAATCTCAAGAGCATGGTTTCTCTGAGAGCATGATCTGCACAGAGATCAGATTCGGATTGCATCCTAACGCCGACTGAAGTGCTTGGTGCGTAAAAGAAATCTTTATACACTTAATATAACTTCTTAACGATTCGTCCATTATCAGCACAATATTAACTGTCATTTGTTTCTTTATATAAATAGTTTACTGCACAGCGGATGTGGTAAAGAAAACTTAGATGACACTCAGGATCCCCCTAGATTTTTTAAATGCCATAAGTGGCTTGTAATAACTAATATTTAATGTTGAAAATTTCTTTGTTTCACACCTAAATGTTGGTGTGTCCCCTTCAACATCTCTGAATTAGATCCACTCTCATGGTTTAGTCGTAGTTCCTCATCCCACTGGCATAGTTTCAGCGCCATATGCCGTTGCCAGTCTCTCTGGCTGAGTCCCAATTGTGGGAACATCTTTCACACTTCCCGCAGTAACGATCTGTATTGCTACTTAAGAAATCTAGTTATTGGTATTAACGGCAGCGTCCCATCATTGTGTTAAAATAGTAGTAAATAAAAGCCTAGATTAAGAGAAATATCAGAAGCTGACAGTCAATAACAGCCTGTAGCACGTATCTTCTAGCAGTCTTTCTAACCTGTGAATGATCCACTTATTGCGGCACAGCTGCTATGTCAAATAAATCCGGGACACAGTTTTCCAGTTACTGTCCTGAATGCACGCAGCTGATTACATAGCCAACAGGCAGCATGTACCACACGTTATGTCAACGTGTGGCAACGCTTTTCTGGGCCATTGACGTAGCTATGTGCCAGCCAGCCTTGAATTCCGTTTACATCTACATCTCCGCATGCCACCGTATGGTGCGTGGTGGAGGGTATCTTCTACCACTACACGTCATTTCCTTTCCTGTTGCACTCACAAATAGAGCGAGGGAAGAACGATTGTCTATATGAAGATGGTATCTCTTCCCGAAAGAACAGATACCATTGAGGACCGTGCACCGTCTCTGGAATGAAATGATAACTAAATCGAAACCCTTACTGCCGACAGGTGTTGATATACATCAATGGGGACAGCCGAAAATGTGTGCCTTGACCGGGACTCGGGTCCAGGGTCTCCTGCTTACATGGCAGACGCTCTGTCCATCTGAGCCACCGAGGGCACAGAGGAAAGTGCGACTGCAGGGACTTATCCCTTGCACGCTTCCCGTGAGACCCACATTCCCAACTGTCCACAACGTACATTCGTAGTGTTCCTAATAGATATTTGCCCAGTCACTGTCTATATGCCTCCGCAGGAGCCCTAATCTCCCGGTCCTCATACCCAATGTACGTAGCGGCAGTAGAATCGTTCTGCAGTCAGCCTCAAATTCCGCTTTTCTAAATTGTCACAATAGTGCACCTCGAGAAGAACGTCGCCTTTCCTCCATGGATTTCCATTGGAGTTCCCGAAGAATCTCTGTAATACTTGTGTGTTGTTTGAACCCACCGGTAACAAGTCTAGCCGCGCGGGATTAGCCGAGCGGTCTCAGGCGCTGCAGTCATGGACTGTGCGGCTGGTCCCGGCGGAGGTTCGAATCCTCCCTCGAGCATGGGTGTGTGTGTTTGTCCTTAGGATAGTTTAGGTTAAGTAGTGTATAAGCTTAGAGACTGATGACCTTAGCAATTAAGTCCCGTGAGATTTAAAAAAAAAATCTAGCGCCGGCAGTTGTGGCCGAGAGGTTCTCGGGTTCTAGGCGCTTTAGTTCGGAACCGCGCTGCTGCTACGGTCGCAGGCTCGAATCCTGCCTCGGGCATGGATGTGTGTGATATCCTTAGATTAGTTAGGTTAAGGTGTTTTAAGTCTAGGGGCTGATGACCTCAGATGTGCTTAGAGCTATTTGAACCATTTTTCGCATGTGGAAAACTTCTGTCGAAATTTGACGTACGATGAAAGTTTCAAATTTAACAGGCTACCCATCATCAGTCTGATCTCACAAGAGCACGTACCCCACTTTCGACGTTTTCGTCGGTTTTTGAAGTTAAACGTCTCCCTGAGCGAGGCTCATCTTTTACGAGTTCTGGGCCTTTAAAAAATGATTTGTACAAGGGAAACTTGTTCTCTTAATGAGAAATGTTCCCCATAGGTCTGTTTCAACATTTCGAAGGTCACACTCCCGGAATACCCAGGTTTAACACAAAGCTTGAAGGCATATTGTTGCTCTAAATTCCCTTGTTCCATTTTCGTAACACACGACAAAAACAAAACTTCACTGATGGCGCTCTCAAAAATCATATAACTATACGTAGCTGAAACTCGGACTGATCATCTGGAAGGGATGAACACACGAGTCTGTACTAGTAGAACAACACAGCATTTCCAGATCGCCCACGGTGTTGCCAGTCTTATTACTTTTCTCATACACCTCGTATGGTTCAAACGGCTCTCAGCACTATGGTACTTAACTGCTGAGGTCATCAGTCGCCTAGAACTTAGAACTACTTAAACCTAACTAACCTAAGGACATCACACACATCCATGCCCGAGGCAGGATTCGAACCTGCGCCCGTGGCGGTCGCGCGGTTCCAGACTGTAGCGCCTAGAACCGCTCGGGCACTTCGGCCGGTCACCTCGTATGTTTTAATAGATAAGTATGACCTTCTTCCTCAAACTACTTTTTGTTCCAACTGTAATTTCTGTTCACTAACCCTAACATCAATGCAGGTTAGTCGTGTGTAGATTGAACTACGTTGCGGCTGGTTGGTGTTTTATGCCGAGTGTGACAGCGGGTGACTGTTGGGACAGGTCAGCGGCAGCGGACGGCAGCTTCTCTGTGGTGTGGAACGTGCCTACGTTCATGTGCCGGCGCTACTGGAGCGCAGGCAGCAACCCGTTCTCGACGCTGACCGCGGACTGGGGCATCGAGCAGAACGCGCGCGACAACTTCCGCGGGGACAAGGTGACCATCCTGTACGACCCGGGCTGGTTCCCCGCGCTGCTCAAGGACAGCAGCGGCAAGCTGCAGCCGCGCAACGGAGGCGCGCCGCAGGCCGGGAACCTCTCCGCGCACCTCGCCGCCTTCTCAGAGGAGCTCGACCAGCTCGTTCCGGACCAAGAGTTTGCCGGTCAGTACGACACAATACGAGTGTGCTTTCCTCGCTTAACGGAACACCCAGACCGAATAGTTATACAGGGTGTATCAAAAAGAACCATCCGATTTAGCACGTCTATAGCTATGAAACTAATAAACATATACAATGAAACTTCCTGGCAGATTAAAACTGTGTGCCGGACCGAGACTCGAACTCGGGACCTTTGCCTTGGTAGAGCACTTGCCCGCGAAAGGCGAAGGTCCCGAGTTCGAGTATCGGTCCGGCACACAGTTTTAATCTGCCAGGAAGATCAGCGCACACTCCGCTGCAGAGTGAAAATCTCATTCTATATACGATGAATTTTGTTTTTTGGTGAACGAGAAACTCGATATGTTTCTTTTCATACCTTTTCATAGATGAGATGCATCGCATATGTCAACGCGGTACTCAAATTGTTCCCACACTGCAGCGAGCATGTCTTGAGTTACAGCTTCCACAGCTGCTGTTAGCGATCTGTCAGTTCATTCATTGTTGTTGGTAACGGAGCCACATAAACAGAGCCTTTTTTAAACCACCGGCCGGCCGGTGTGGTCGAGCGGTTCGAGGCACTTCAGTCTGGAACCACGCGACCGCTACGGTCGCATGTTCGAATCCTGCCTCGGACATGGATGTGTGTGATGTCCTCAGGTTAGTTATATTTAAGTACACTACTAGCCATTAAAATTGCTACACCACGAAGATGTGCTACAGACGCAAAATTTAACCAACACAAGAGCATTCACACAAGGTTAGCGCCGGTGGCGACACCTACAACGTGCTGACACGAGGAAAGTTTCAAACCGATTTCTCATACACAAGCAACAGTTGACCGGCGTTGCCTGGTGAAACGTTGTTGAGGTGCCTAGTATAAGGAGGAGTAATGCGTACCTTCACGTTTCCGACTTTGATAAAGATCGGATTGTAGCCTATCGCAATTGCGGTTTATCGTATCGCGACATTGCTGCTCGCATTGGTCGAGATCCAATGACTGTTAGCAGAATATGGAATCGGTGGGCTCAGCAGGGTAATACGGAACGCCGTGCTGGATCCCAACGGCCTCGTATCACTAGCAGGCGAGATGACAGGCATCTTATCAGCATAGCTGTAACGGATCGTGGAGCCACGTCTCGATCAATGATTCAACAATGGGGACGTTTGCAAGACAACAATCATCTGCACGAACAGTTCGACAACGTTTGCAGCAACATGGCTATCAGCTCGGAGGCCATGGCTGCGGTTACCCTTGACGCTAAATCACAGACAGGAGCGCCTGCGATGGTGTACTGGACGACGAACATGGATGGCAGAACGTCATTTTTTCGGATGAATCCAGGTTCTGTTTACAGCATCATGATGGTCGCATCCATGTTTGGCGACATCGCGGTGAAAGCACATTTGAAGCGTGTATTCGTCATCACCGTACTGCCGTATCACCCGGCGTGATGGCATGGGCTGCCACTGGTTACACGTCTCGGTCACCTCTTGTTCGCATTGGCGGCACTTTGAACAGTGGACGTTACATTTTAGATGCGTCACGAACCGTGGCTCTACCCTTCATTCGATCCCTGCGAAACCCTACATTTCAGCAGGATAATGCACGACCGCATGTTGCAGGTCCTGTACGGGCCTTTCTGGATATGAAAATGTTCGACTGCTGCCCTGGCCAGAACATTCTCCAGATCTCTCACCAACTGAAAACGTCTGGTCAATTGTGGCCGAGCAACTGGCTCGTCACAATACGCCAGTCACTACTGTTGATGAACTGTGGTATCGTGTTGAAGCTGCACCGGCAGCTGTACCTGTACACGCCATCCATGCTCTGTTTGACTCAATGCACAGGCGTATCAAGGCCGTTATTACGGTCAGACGTGGTTGTTCTGGGTACTGATTTCTCAGGATGTATGCACCCAAATTGCGTGAAAATGTAATCATATGTCAGTTGTAGTGTAATATGTTTTGTCCAATGAATACATGTTTATCATCTGCATTTATTCTTGGTGTAGCAATTGTAATGTCCAGTAGTGTATAAATAGCGGGCACGTGTGGAATCATACTGGTTCTCCTCACTGTTTCGCCAGCTACTGGGCTTCGTATTAAGCTATACTGAGGTGATAAATGTCATGGGCTACCTCCTAATATCATGTCGGCCCTGCTTTTGCCCGGCGTAGTGCAGCAACTCGACGTGGCATGGACTCAACAAGTCGTTGGAGGACTTCTGCAGAAATATAGAGCCGTGCTGCCTCTATAGCTGTCCCTGGGTCTGCGCCACATTCAGACCCTACCATCAGTTCTTAGCGCTGAAGTCGGGACTTACCTGACAGGACCACGGTTTTCCAGTCGTCCACGGTCCAACCGATATGGTCACGAACCCATGAGAGGCGCTGCAGCCGATGTCTACATCTACATCTACATCCATACTCCGCAAGCCACCTGACGGTGTATGGCGGAGGTTACCCTGAGTACCTCTATCGGTTCTCCCTTCTATTCCAGTCTCGTATTGTTCGTGGAAAGAACTGCTGTTAGCAGGGGACTCTCATCGGTCGTCTGTTGCAATAGCCCATTTACGCCAAATTTCGCCGCACTGTTCTGTCAGATCGTTCGTCATGTGTCTCACGTTGATTTCTGTCGTTATTTCACGCAGAGTTGCTTGTCTCTTAGCACTGATAACTCAACGCAAACACTGCTGCACTCGGTCGTTAAGTGAAGACTGTCGGCCACTGCATTGTCTGTGGTGAAAGGCAATGCCTGAAATTTGTTACTCTCGGCGCACTCTTGACACTGTAGATCTCGGCATGTTGAATTTCCTAACCATTTCCGGAATGGAATGTATCATGCGTCTAGATCCAACTACCATTTTCCTTTCAACGTCTGTTAATTCCCAACAGCCGACCATAACCACTTCGGCGACCTTTGCGCGTGAATCACCTGAGTACAAATGGCAGCTCCGCTTATGCACTGCCATTTCATATTTTGTGTACACGATACTACCGCCATCTGTATATTTACTTGCATATCGCTATCCCATTACGTTTCTCACCACAGTGTGTAAGGAGGACTAGTGGACTAATCTCGATCAGTCCTGAGAAACAGTCGTCAAGAATCTGCTTGTTGCCGCGCCGAGTGGCCGCTTGGTTTGAGGCGCCATGACACGGACTGCGCGGACCCTCCCGCCGGAGGTTCGAGTCCTCCCTTGGGCATGGGTGTATGTGTTGTCATTATCATAAGTTAGTTTAAGTAGTGTGTAAGTCTAGGGACCCATGACCTCAGCAGCTTTGTCCTTTAGGAATTCACACACATTTAAAACATTTTTAAACTGCTTATCACTCAACACCTAGTATGGTGGCTCTCCTTACGGTTGCAGACTTTACTGTAATTATATATTTACTGGATACGAAATGTCCTGTGATCATAATAGCAATCCAAACACTTGTGGCTGATTTGTTCTCGAGTAACAGGAGGATCCGAGAAAAAAATTGATCTACCTTGCCTATTTGTAACACCTGAGAGGCAGAAAGCCACCACTTGGCTAAAAACAAGATATTGGTAGAACTTCACCCTTTCTTCGATGAGAGTAGAAGCTGAAGTAATGAATTGAAATTCGTGTGAAGACCAGGACTTGAACACGGGTCTTCTCTTTACTAGCATATGTGCTGTCCACTACACCATCCTGGTATAATGGCTACCAGTTCTCCATGGATTACCCTAGTCCAACGCCTTCCAAAATACAAGCTTTAACTCACGCCTCAGCCAATCTTGATTTTTCCCTTCTCAAATCGTCAGTACTGCCGAGGCTCTCCGATCTGGGAGATAAAGATGAGATTGAATATGTCCCCAGAAAAATTTAATTCCATCAGATCAATAGTTCACTCTTCCTGTTTTTAAAATTAGTAACATACTCTTCAACCTTCAATTTTCGATCCGGTTTGATCTCTAACAACACCTGGACTCGCATGCGGGAGGACGACGATTCAAATCCTCGTCCGGCTATCGAGATCTAAGTTTTTCTCTATTTCCCTAAAGCACTCCAGGCAAATTCCTGGATGTTTCCCTTGAAAGGGTAGGCCGATTTCCTTCCCAACCGTTCAAATAATCGGAGATGGTGCTCAGTTGCTAATGACCACGTTGTCAACGAGACGTTGAACCCTACTCTCCCTTTCTTCCTTCCTTAAAACAAGTGGACTTCGTCTACACATAGCTTTAACAAGTTTTTCGCAACTGGTTACACTACAGGTTGGGCGATAAGTCTCCATAGCCCTGTAACCCCTGTTTTGTATCAAATGTTGTTGTGCAGGTTGGTAGCTATGTTATTTCTTATCAGTCGTTGGAATCAGCTGTTGGAATTGATATTTATATATTTTCGCACTTGAGTTGTAATTTGTAGCCACGGCATATGCGAACGGTCATAATTACACAGTTGAGGAGCTCTTAGCGGCAAGTGTGTCGGTGCACGAACAACACACAGCGCAGGCAATGAGACAAATTATGGCAGCATTCCATGGAAGATTTAACAAGCCTCCACCTCGAAAGGCAACACTTCTAGATTGGGAAAGACGTGCTTTTACTTTGGTAGTGTTAAAGAAACGCCGCGGAGTGGAAGGAAGAAGACACTAGAAGAAATAATGTGCTCTGCTTAGCCGACCAGAGTGGCCGTGCGGTTTTAGGCGCTACAGTCTGGACCCGAGCGACCGCTCCGATCGCAGGTTCGAATCCTGTCTCGGGCATGGATGTGTGTGAAGTCCTTAGGTTAGTTAGGTTTAATTAGTTCTAAGTTCTAGGCGACTGATGACCGCAGAAGTTAAGTCGCATACTGCTCAGAGCCATTTGAACCATTTGAACCAGTCTCTGCTTCGATTGAACAATCTCCTAAGAAGTTGACACGCATACGTGCTTCCCAACTCGGTATACCGAGTGCAAAAATGCGAGAGCACATGTGAATAGATCTTAAGATCAGACCTTTTCAACCGGAGTTCGTAAACGAGTTATCGGATACAGCCGGAATGAGCGCGTTTTAGCATGCAGTGCTTTGTTAACTCAACTTCAAAATGCAGTGCACCGTGCCAAGGTTATATTTCCAGACTAATGTGCCATTTATCGCAGCTCACGTGTTATAAATATTGTCGTTTGGGCCAAAGAGAATCCTCATTACACAGTCGAGTTAGAAACGAACCTGTCTCACGTAATGACATGGGCAGTGTTGACATCACAACGTCTGCTTGGACTGCTCTTTTTTGAATGGACTGTGAATGGTACAAATTATTTACACATGTTACAAACGTGGTTTATACCTCAGCTTAAGGAAATGGGCTTCAAAGACGCTGCAGCGAAATGGAGCGGCTCCTCACTACGCTTTTGCACTACGCGAGTTCCTAAAAGAACACTTTCCAGGACGGTGGATAGGTCGTGGTTCATTAGCGGCACCAGTCCCTTGAAATGGACACCAAGAAGTCGTGGCCACGCCACGTTAAAGGGAGTCATTAAGTCTTATATATCTTCACTTCATTTTGCTACAAACTAAGAACTGCACAATACTGTAGTGGACGCATTTCCCACAATAACACCGGACATGTTCAAAAATTTGTCAAGAAGAACGTGGAGCCGTATGGAAATGTGTTTACAGCGTGATGTGGAACAGACCGATATAGAGGACTTAATACGTGACCGAGCGAGGTGGCGCAGTGGTTAAACACTGGACTCGCTTTCGGGAGGACGACGGTTCAATCCCGCGTCCGGCCATCCTGATTTAGGTTTTCCGTGATTTCCCTAAATCGCTCCAGGCAAATTCCAGGATGTTTCCTTTCAAAGGGCACGGCCGACTTCCTTCCCCGTCCTTCCCTAATCCTATGAGACCGATGACCTCGCTGTCTGGTCTCCTTCCCCAAAACAACTCAACTCAACTTAAAACGTAAATAAGTACTTGTGCTAATTCAAATTAAATCACTTAGCACTCCATATTAAGGGGTAAGGGGAATTTTCACCCACTTCCAATACAGGATGGTTCAAATGGCTCTGAGCACTATGGGACTTAACATATATGGTCATCAGTCCCCTAAAACTTAGAACTACTTAAACATAACTAACCTAAGGACATCACACGACATCCAGTCATCACGAGGCAGAGAAAATCTCTGACCCCGCCGAATACAGGAGGAAACAACTAAATCTTGCCCCGCAAATACTGCGGAAAATGAAAGTCCTACTGATATGCGGTGTTCCAGAGAATGGATTGGTAGTCAGGGGTTTGTATCGTTAGCCAATCAACAGATTTTACTAATACTTAAAAAGTGGATTTTTTGTGCAAATACACACTCTTTTAAATGGAATAATGTCTACTGACATTACCAATCTAAAAGTAGAGTAAATCAGAATGTGAATGGTGTTCGTTGCAGGATTCTAGTGGGAGTCGCTTACGAGGTATCGTATTGTGACAAGTTCCCACACCGAGACATGTACAATACCTGTGGTACTCAAGAACACAAGTGCATACGCTAGTTATGTGGATTCTGATCAGTAACGAGACAATTGACTATCACAGGTTGTGTTCAAAATAACCACCGGCAGCGACAATAAACGCTTCCAGTCTGGTATGGAACAACTGCTGGACACTTGCTAGCATTTCAGCGGAGATGGCCGAGAAGGCTTGAAGTAATACGTCGTTGCGTATCATCGGGTGTTTGGTACGTCCTCAAAGACAGCGTTTTTCAGCTATCCTCACAGAAAAAAGTCTATAGGCGTCAAACCCGGGGAACAGGCCGGCCAAGGTACAGGTCCTCTGCGTCCAATCCATCGAGTTGGAAAGAATTCGTGAAGACGTGCTGCAATACTTCGTGCACTGTGGGTTGGACAGCCATCATGTTGGTACTGTAGGTTCCAACTAGTCTGCAGAGGAACGTCTTCTAGCAATTGTTAGGAGGCTGCGATACTTGTGCGCGTTCAATGTTCCGTCTATGAAGAACGGGCCTATGAGCTGATGATTTACTATCCAACACCACATGTTTACACTCCATGGACGCTGAAGTTCAACCTGACAGAGCCAAAGTAGATTGTCAGCAGACCAGTAGTTAATGTTTCGGCGGTTTACCTGGCCATCATTGGTAAATGTTGATTCACTACTAGACAAGATACATGATATATCTGAAGTATCCTGGCTTAATGCCCACGTACAGAGGTTAACACGATTCTCATAATCATTTCCATGCAGTTCCTGATGGTGAGAGATGTGATAGGGATGGAACCTACACTATGTGATCAAAAGTATCCGGACACCTGGGTGAAAATGACTTACAAGTTCGTGGCGCCCTCAATCGGTAATGCTGGAATTCAATATGGTATTGGCCCACCCATAGCCTTGATGACAGCTTCCATTCTAGCAGGTATTCGTTCAGTCAGGTGCTGGAAGGTTTCTTGGGGAAAGGCAGACCATTCTTCACGGAGTGCTGCCCTGAGGAGAGGTATTGATTTCGGTCGGAGACGCCTGGCACGAATTCGGCGTTCCAAAACATCCCAAAAGTGTTCTATGCGATGCAGGACAGGACTCCGTGCAGGCCAGTCCATTGTTGTTGTTGTTGTGGTCTTCAGTCCTGAGACTGGTTTGATGCAGCTCTAAATGCTACTCTATCCTGTGCAAGCTTCTTCATCTCCCAGTACTTGCTGCAACCTACATCCTTCTGAATCTGCTTAGTGTATTCATCTCTTGGTCTCCCTCTACGATTTTTACCCTCCACGCTGCCCTCCAATGCTAAATTTGTTATCCCTTGATGCCTCAAAACATGTACTACCAACCGGTCCCTTCTTTTTGTCAAGTTGTGCCACAAACTCCTCTTCCCCCCAATTCTATTCAATATCTCCTAATTAGTTATGTGATCTACCCATCTAATCTTCAGCATTCTTCTGTAGCACCACATTTCGAAAGCTTCTATTCTCTTCTTGTCCAAACTAGTTATTGTCCATGTTTCACTTCCATACATGGCTACACTCCATACAAATACTTTCAGAAACGACTTCCTGACCATTAAATCTATACTCGATGTTAACAAATTTCTCTTCTTCAGAAACGCTTTCCTTGCCATTGCCAGTCTACATTTTATATCCTCTCTACTTCGACCATCATCAGTTATTTTACTCCCTAAATAGCAAAACTCCTTTACTAATTTAAGTGTCTCATTTCCTAATCTAATTCCCTCAGCATCACCCGATTTAATTTGACTACATTCCATTATCCTCGTTTTGCTTTTGTTGATGTTCATCTTATATCCTCCTTTTAAGACACTGTGCATTCCGTTCAACTGCTCTTCCAAGTTCTTTGCTGTCTCTGACAGAATTACAATGTCATCGGCGAACCTCAACATTTTTATTTCTTCTCCATGGATTGTAATACCTACTCCGAATTTTTCCTTTGCTTCCTTTACTGCTTGCTCAATATACAGATTGAATAACATCGGGGAGAGGCTACAACCCTGTCTCACTCCCTTCCCAACCACTACTTCCCTTTCATGTCCCTCGACTCTTATAACTGCCATCTGGTTTCTGTACAAATTGTAAATAGCCTTACGCTCCCTGTATTTTACCCCTGCCACCTTTAGAATTTGAAAGAGAGTATTCCAGTCAACATTGTCAAAAGCTTTCTCTAAGTCTACAAATGCTAGAAACGTAGGTCTGCCTTTTCTTAATCTTTCTTCTACGATAAGTCGTAAGGTTAGTATTGCCTCACGTGTTCCAACATTTCTGCAGAATCCAGACTGATCTTCCCCGAGGTCGGCTTCTACTAGTTTTTTCATTCGTCTGTAAAGAATTCGTGTTAGTATTTTGCAGCTGTGACTTATTAAACTGATAGTTCGGTAATTTTCACATATGTCAACACCTGCTTTCTTTGGGATTGGAATTATTATATTCTTCTTGAAGTCTGAGGGTATTTCGCCTGTCTCATAGATCTTGCTCACCAGATGGCAGAGTTTTGTCATGACTGGCTCTCCCAAGGCCGTCAGTAGTTCTAATGGAATGTTGTCTACTCCGGGGGCCTTGTTTCGACTCAGGTCTTTCAGTGCTCTGTCAAACTCTTCCCGCAGTATTGTATCTCCTATTTCATCTTCATCTGCATCCTCTTCCATATCCAGTACATCGCCCTTGTATAAACCTTCTATATACTCCTTCCACCTTTCCGCCTTCACTTCTTTGCTTCGAACTGGGTTTCCATCTGAGCTCTTGATATTCATACAAGTGGCTCTCTTTTCTCCAAAGGTCTCTTTAATTTTCCTGTAGGCAGTATCTATCTTACCCCTAGTGAGATAAGCGTCTACATCCTTACATTTGTCCTCTAGCCATCCCTGCTTAGCCATTTTGCACTTCCTGTCGATCTCATTTTTGAGATGTTTGTATTCCTCTTTGCCGGCTTCATTTACTGCATTTTTATACTTTCTCCTTTCATCAATTAAATTCAATATTTTTTCTGTTACCCAAGGATTTCTAGCAGCCCTCGTCTTTTTACCTACTTCATCCTCTGCTGCCTTTACTACTTCATCCCTCAGAGCTACCCATTCTTCTTCTACTGTGTTTCTTTCCCCCATTCCTGTCAATTGTTCCCTTATGCTCTCCCTGAAACTCTCTACAACCTCTGGTTCTTTCAGTTTATCCAGGTCCCATCTCCTTAAATTAGCACCTTTTTGTAGTTTCTTCAGTTTTAATCTACATGTCATAACCAATAGATTGTGGTCAGAGTGGGGAGCAAGAAGGGTCTTAATACATCAATGTAGGCCTGTTTTGTGCTAGTGCCACGCAAAACAACAACGGGTGCATGCCCGCTACATAAAAAACACAAGCACACTTTAACACCACAGACTCCTAATTTTACTGTTGGCACTACACACGCTAACAGATGATGTTCACCAGGTATTCGCCATACCCACACCCTGCTATCGGATCGTCACATTGTATAACGTGATTCGTCACTCCACACAACGTTTTTCCGCTGTTCAATCGTCCAATGTTTACGCTCCTTACACCAAGCGAGGCGTCGTTTGGCGTTCACCGGCGTGATGTGTGGCTTATGGGCAGCCGCTCGACCATGAAATCCACGTTTTCTCAGCTCCCGCCTAACTGTCATAGTACATGCAGGGGATTCTGATGCAGTTTGTAATTCTTGTGTGACGGTCTGAATTGATGTCTGCCTATTACACATTACGACCGTCTTCAACTGTCGGCGGTCTCTGTCAGTCAACAGACGAAGTCGGCCTGCACGCTTTTGTGCTGTACGTGTCCCTTCACGTTTCCACTTCACTATCACATCGGTAACAGTGGATCTAGGGATGCTTAGGGGTGTGGAAATCTCGCGTACCGGCGTATGACACAAGTGACACCCAATCACCTGATAACTTTCGAAGTCCGTGAGTTCCGCGGAGCGCCCCATTCTTCTCTCTCACGGTGTCTAATAACTTTAGCGGTCGATGATATGGAGTACCTGGTCGTAGGTGGCAGCACAATGCAATTAATATTAAGAACGTATATTTTTGGGGGTGTCCGGATACTTTTGATCACATAGTGCATATCAGTGGAGAGTGCCTAGGACACTTTCCTGACTCATGCCACTTCCTCGTGAGATTGCGCATGAGCTAACGTGTGGATCAACTGCAACAGCAGCAAGAACATTAATTTCCCCCTCTTGTGTCGCCTCTTGTTTCCTTCTATTACACTGTCTAATTGTTGCACTGCCAGTTTCACGTGACTGGTTGAAGAGGTTGATGAATACTTGCCAAGATGGTTGAAGTTTATTGAGATATCTTGTTGTATGCACCATACAAGAACGAACTGTATTCTTTCCACTCTCTCAAAACACCAAGAGCATCTGTCGTGTGGGAACTTTTCAAAATACGATACCTCGTAAACTAGAAGCCTGTACAAGCACCACTGACATTCCAATTTACCCTAATTTTAGTTTCTTAATGTTGGTTCAAACGGCTCTGAGCACCGTGGGACTTAACATTGGAGGTCATCAGTCCCCTAGAACTTAGAACTACTTAAACCTAACTAACCTAAGCACATCACACACATCCATGCCCGAGGCAGAATTCGAACCTGCGACCGTAGCGGTCGCGCGGTTCCAGACTGAAGCGCCTAGAACCGCTCGGCCACCCCGGCCGGCTTTCTTAAGGTTATTAGGCATTGTTCCATTTAGTTTTTTAATGTCAACATACATTGTTACACTTAAAAAAGTAGTATGTGTTTGCACAAAAATACACTTCTAAGTATTATTTCAATTTATTGATTGGCTAATAAAATGAGTCCTTGACTACCAATCCGTTCTGGTTGGTTGGTTAGTTTTTTTGGGGGATAAAGGGACCAAACTACAGAGACAACAGTCCCTATCCATTCTGTGAAAACCGAACGTCAACAGCGCTTTCCATTTCTGCAATATTTGCGGTGCAAGTTTTAGGTGATTCACCCTGTATACTTTTGGATAGCTAAAGTCTCCTGTATTACTTCCCGTGTTGCGTCTTATACTCCCAAATCGACAGTGTAACTAGCTGAAGAAATATTCTATCGGATAAACACCTATATAAACGCCTCAGCGAGTCCGAGGTTAACGACCAAGTAGCAGAGCGTGCGCGGCCTGGGTCAATATTGCAGGCAGCAGCTGTGGCCTGTTACAAGGTAAACACTGGAATGTGGCGCACGCGACCGGGAGCGTAATTCTGGCGTGTTTTCCGGTTCACCGCCAGTGCGGTTGTCTGTCGCCGAGCAGCGGGACTTGGGTAACTTACATTGTGTATGTCAGCAAACTTTTTTTTAAAATTTCGTTATGATTTACTGAACCATACTGCCAAGAGCTTGATACAAATATACAGGGTGTTACAAAAAGGTACGGCCAAACTTTCAGGAAACATTCCTCACACACAAATAAAGAAAAGATGTTATGTGGACATGTGTCCGGAACCGCTTAATTTCCATGTTACAGCTCATTTTAGTCTCGTCAGTATGTACTGTACTTCCTCGATTCACCGGCAGTTGGCCCAATTGAAGGAAGGTAATGTTGACTTCGGTGCTTGTGTTGACATGCGACTCATTGCTCTACAGTACTAACATCAAGCACATCAGTACGTAGCATCAACAGGTTAGTGTTCATCACGAACGTGGTTTTGCAGTCAGTGCAATGTTTACAAATTCGGAGTTGGCAGATGCCCATTTGATGTATGGATTAGCACGGGGCAATAGCCGTGGCGCCTTACGTTTGTATCGAGACAGATTTACAGAACGAAGGTGTCCCGACATGAAGACGTTCGAAGCAATTGATCGGCGTCTTAGGGAGCACGGAACATTCCAGCCTATGAATCGCGACTGGGGAAGACCTAGAACGACGAGGGCACCTGCAATGGACGAGGCAATTCTTCGTGCAGTTGACGATAACCCTAATGTCAGCGTCAGAGAAGTTGTTGCTGTACAAGGTAACGTTTACCCCGTCACTGTATGGAGAGTGCAACTGGAGAACCAGTTGTTTCCGTACCATGTACAGCGTGTGCAGGCACTATGAGCAGCTGATTGGCCTCCACGGGTACACTTCTGCGAATGGTTCATCCAACAATGTGTCAATTCTCATTTCAGTGCAAATGTTCTCTTTACGGATGAGGCTTCATTCAAACGTGATCAAATTGTAAATTTTCACAATCAACATGTGTGGGCTCACGAGAATTCGCAGGCAATTGTGCAATCACGTCATCAACACAGATTTTCTGTGAACGTTTGGGCAGGAATTGTTGGTGATCTCATGATTGGGCCCCATGTTCTTCCACCTACGTTCAATGGAGCACGTTATCATGATATGATACGGGATACTCTATCTGTGTTGCTAGAACATGTACCTTTAGAAGTACGACACAACATGTGGTTCATGCACGATGGAGCTCCTGCACATTTCAGTCGAAGTGTTCGTACGCTTCTCAACAACAGATTCGGTGACCGATGGATTGGTAGAGGCGGACCAATTCCATGGTCTCCACGCTCTCCTGATCTCAACCCTCTTGGTTTTCATTTATGGGGGAATTTGAAAGCTCTTGTCTACGCAACCCTGGTACCAAATGTAGAGACTCTTCGTGATCGTATTATGGACGGCTGTGATACAATACGCCATTCTCCAGGGCTGCATCAGGGATTCCATGCGACGGAGAGTGAATGCATGTATTCTCGCTAACGGAGGACATTTTGAACATTTCCTGTAACAAAGTGTTTGAAGTCACGCTGGTACGTTCTGTTGCTGTGTGTTTCCATTCCATGATTAATGTGATTTGAAGAGAAGTAATAAAATGGGCTCTAACATGGAGAGTAAGCGTTTCCGGACACATGTCCACATAACATATTTTCTTTCTTTGTGTGTGAGGAATGTTTCCTGAAAGTTTGGCAGTACCTTTTTGTATCACCCTCTATAATCAGATGTACATATGAATTACAATAGAGCCGGCCGGTGTGGCCGAGCGGTTCTAGGCGCTACAGTCTGGAACCGCGCGACCGCTACGGTCTCAGGTTCGAATCCTGCCTCGGGCATGGATGTGTGTGAACCATTTTTGAATTACAATACAAATAGTTTGAACAATGATATAAAATTATTTTGCTATGTCCGCCTAAGTACAGTAGTTACAGCTAATGAATTTTGACGTTACAGATATGGACAAAATGTGATATAAAAATAATTCAGCAGAGACACGGAAGTGCATGTCTGGTGTTTAGAGCATTTATGCAACGACATACTGACACGTTACTACACTGTTCAAAGGAATTTAGGGAACATGTGTATCAACGTCTGGTATGTTAAATCTATTTCGATGCAGGCTATACCTTTGTTCTAATTGACATGTTCCACATCCACGAGGATCTCCTCAGCACGGATCTATGGAAGTAAAAACTAATCTAATCTAATCTAATCTTGTGCTCCGGCTAGCCGCTCGGCCTAACGCGTTGCTTCCTGAACGGGAAGGCATGCCGGTCCCCGGCACGAATCCGCCCGGCGGATTAGTGTCGAGGTCCGGTGTGCCGGCCAGTCTGTGGGATGGTTTTTAAGGCGGTTTGGTGAAAGCGGGCTGGTTCCCCTTATTCCGCTTCAGTTACACTGTGTCGGCGATTGCTGCGCAACCACTGTCTCCACTGACGCGCACACCATACTTACTCTACCATGCAAACATTTGGGGTTACACTCGTCTGGTATGCGACATTCCTGGGGGGGAGGGGCGGAGGGGGGGAAGATCCATCGTGAGCCGAACTGCACAGTAACCCTGGGTTCGGTGTGGGGCGGTGGTAGGGTGGGTGGACTGATATGGTCTGTTGTGGAGTTGTGTACCACTGAGGGTTACGGTTGGACGAAGCCTCTCCGTCGTTTCTAGGTCCCCGGTTCAATACGCAATACACACATCATCTGTGGTCGTATTGCATGGCTTTAGACTTTCGCTTTCAATGTAGGCAACAATTAAAATCATTTGTCTCCTACTGACTGTGTTATACACTACAGCGAGACGTGACCCTTCAGGAAGAAATGAGTACCGGTGTCCCAGTGTTTTCTAGAGAGGTACACAGATGTCGGTTGTCATTTGTAGACATTGTATTCTACCAAGCACATGCAATGTGACATCTTAATGCAATGCACATTGAAAGTTGGGCCTGTTTTATTAACAGAAGATGGACTTTCGGTCGTGTTGCTTCAGATGCCAATGCCTCTCCGTGTGTCATCTATAGGTTAAGGACACGTTACAGGGAGACAGGTCAGCACACAAGGCGAGCTGGACAAGGTCGCCAACGCAGTACAGCCCCACGTGAAGACCGATATCTGATCATCTCTGCGTTGTGCCATCGTACGGATATCGCCAGAGCACTGCAGAGGGACCAATTGGACCGCTGTGTCCGAACGGACTGTAATGAACGGGCTCCGAGAAAGGACCTCACAGCCCAGATGCCCTTTTCGAATGCCTCGCTTTACATGACAACATCTTGCAGCTCGCCTTCAGTTCTGTCGTTCCCATGTCAGCTGAAAACTCAGTCACTGGCGAAACGTGTCATTCACAGGCGAGTCCAGATATCATATGACGCAAGGTCGTGTGCGGAGTCCCGTAGCGAGCGGAACCTGACAAATGTTATACGGAAAATTTACAGATTTCCAAAGTTGTAGGGAAGCTTCGTTGTTGACCGCCACATTCATCTTGTCCTTGTCCAAGGTCACCTTACCGCCAGACAATACATAGAACAGAACCTTTTGGACTATGTGGTTGCTGCAGCATTCAGTGGTGGGCCTGAATTCCTTCTAATGCAGTGGTTACCAACCTGGGGTAATTACTCCCTGAGGGGTAGAATCTAACTTTCTGAGGGGTGAAAACAAAAGAGGTCAGTTGTGTTTCGGTTACGAAATTAACTTATTTTTACTATATCTTTACAGTTATCAATATTTCGTAAGACTGTAATACTCATTTCATAAGTTACTAAAAACTACATTTTTTCAAACAATAGCATTAACGCATGACACACAGTGAGGTGGACGTTACAGCTTGAAAAACGAATGTATGAAGAATATCTTCCTCACACAGTCCATCCACACCTACTTTGTGCCACGCATTTTTGATAGTAAAATTGAGGCATATACGTCACATATGCATAAGTATCTCATGAAAATGCCTTCTCTCAGTTGGAGGAAGTTTCAGAAAAGACCAAAAATTACTTCACCATTCACTTCGCAACAGTAAATAAACAAATTGACAGCACAACACAACAGTTAAGTATCTAATGGCTACTATACTCCTGTAGGACGTACATCTTATTATTATTAATATTATTATTATTAGTGGCAGAAGCGAGACACAAAGGATTGGCACCCGAGTTCTTCCAATTTCTGACGGTTCACAATTAAAGAGTCCAGTAATCAAGTGATTTTCAAAAACAATAGACCAAAGTATACTACATACATGGTTTTAAGTGGGTGTGCAGGGTGTGGGCGAAGTGAGCGTCGCTAGGGACAGGAGTGATGCAGAGAAAGCATGTTTTGTAACAAATGTCTATCCTCACTGTGAATAGTTATTTTTCTTTTCTGAGGTTCAAATGGCTCTGAGCACTATGGGACTTAACATCTATGGTCATCACTCCCCTAGAACTCAGAACTACTTAAACCTAACTAACCTGAGGACAGCACACAACACCCAGTCATCACGAGGCAGAGAAAATCCCTGACCCCGCCGGGAATCGAACCCGGTAACCCGGGCGTGGGAAGCGAGAACGCTACTGCACGACCACGAGCTGCGGACTTTCTTTTCTGAGGAGTTGCAGGTGCGATGCACTGGGAATTGCTTCATCAGTTATAAAAGAAATTCGTTAGAAATACGCAGTACCTAGTCTTTCATTGACTCATTACCTGAAAAACCAAATATCATTTATCTTTCATCATTTTAAAAATCGAAGTTTTCAAAGAAATTATGTTTTCATTCTAAAGTTTAATTAGGCGTTTATATTGATGATGGTGGGGAAAAGGGGGAGCTGCTACTAACTAATATCTGAGCGCAGTCGGGGTATGGTGTCAGAAAGGTCAGGAACAACTGTTCTAATGCCAGGGCATAAGTGGAGGGCGTGAAAAGTATCTTGCGAAGCCTAGACGCGACCGGCGATGAGTCCTGACCTTAGCTTCATCTTGCGTATATGGAACATTCTTGTGTTCGTGATCGTCCTGTTTCACCACGGACTATCCAAGAACTCTCATGGGCTCTCGTTGAAGAATGGAAATGGATACATCTACATCTACATACGCAGCAAGCCATCATACGGTGTGTGGTGGAGGGTACCCTGTAGCAATATTAGTCGTTTCCTTTCCTGTTCCGCTCGCAGAAAACGCGAGGGAAAAACGACTGACTGTATGCTTCCGTATGAACCCTAATTTTTCGTATCTTATCTTCGTGGTCCTAACGTGAAATGTGTCATGGCGGCAGTAGGTCGCGTGATCTCCGTAGACTCACAATGATCATGCCACGTAGGTGTAGGGCAGCGGTTAACGCTCACGGATGGCATAAGCGTTAAGCGTTATTGAATCTCTCAAACTCCAACAAAAAGCACCGAGAATGGTGGAATGAATTATTGTTTCCATTTTGTTTTCGACACATGTCGGACATTTTAGTTCTTCTTATGTAAACAATCTAGGATGTAATTATGTGTACTTAATTTGTGAAAGATAAAGACATAATTTCGCCGGCCCTTGTGGCCGAGCGGTTCTAGGCGCTACAATCTGGAACCGCGCGACCGCTACGGTCGCAGGTTCGAATCCTGCCTCGGACATGAATGTGTGTGACGTCCTTAGGTAAGTTAGGTTTAAGTAGTTCTAAGTTCTAGGGGACTGATGACCTCAGATGTTAAACGGAAAAAGTGGTCAAACTAATACATTCATATTTCTTTACATACTACACGAATATGTAATAAAAAATAGGGGTTCCTATTTTTAAAAACGTAATTGATATCCGTTTGACCTATGGCAGCGCCATCTAGTGGGCCAACATTGCACCATCTGGTTTCCCCCTTCAAGCTGGACGAGTTTCGTTCTTTGTACTTTTTCGTTTGATAGTTATTTCGTGAGATATTTGGCCCAGTCTCTATCAATGGACCACGCTGTATACACTACTGGAAAATAAAAATGGAACACTTTGACTCAAGATACTAAGGTGTTTCATATTTGCCCAGGACACTACGAGAGGATAGTTAATGCAATGATCAAAAGTGCAGCAATGGGAGCAAACAAGGAACTGCGTTACTAGCCGTGGCATGTTGCAAGCTTCACGTCAGTTGCTCACCTCTAGAGCCAGCAGCAGCCAGTTTGATATGGTACATGGAGCTCTGTCTATGCCGCCAACATTGTCGTTATGCCACAACAGCGTGGATGTGACTTCTTTTTGCGATTGGTGGAATTTGAGTGAGGGTGTATGGTGGGTCTGCGGGAGACTGGGTGGTCGTGCTGCAGAACTTTGTAAAAAATGAGAGGCGTCCACAAAGCATCAATGTTGTTGCCAGTGATGTACATGTTTATCAGCCTGGGTCTATTCAGATTCATACCAAGACTGTCGCATCTTGCAAAGCAGCGTATTGGACTGCACTGTGACTTCACAACAACTTAGGGTCTCTGTTGCTCCAGCAATATCAGCGAGGCCCACTTGCAACTGTCTCTGTGAAGCAGGGCTACGATCGTGCACGCCATTAGGGCAGCTTCCTCTCATTCCCCAACATCATACAGCCCACCTCCAGTGGTGTCATGGTGGGCTGTGGTGGGAGGATGAATGGAGACATTTTGTCTTCAGTGATGAGTCACCTCTTCCTTGATGCCAATAATGGTCATCTCTGTGCATGCCGTTGTGGAGGTAAGCACCAATTCTTGAGTGTCTACGACAGTGACATGAAGGGCCAACACCCAGCATCATGGTGTAGGGAACTATATCTTGCAATGGCTGTTCTCTTCTGCTGAATGTAGAGGGGATATTGAACAGTGCACAGTACATCCGAAACATCATTCAGCCTGCAGTGCTCCCGTTCATGCACAAACAAGGCTACGTGTTTCTCCAGTGCACTTCTACATGTATCCTGCGCCACCCAAGGTGTATACCAACTACTGTGGTCAGAACGATCCCCAGATCTGATGCCCATTTAGCACGTATGAGCTTGGATGAAACGTCATCTTGTGCAGTCTGCCCAGTTGAGGCACCAGGTGGAAATTGCATGGCAAGCCTTTCAGCAAGACTACATTCGTCACCTCTCCGATCATCTCCATGGGAGAATTGCAGCCTGCTTTGCTGCAAAAGGAAAGAGGAAAGTGAGTGTGTGTGAAATCTTATGGGACTTAACTGCTAAAGTCATCAGCCCCTACGCTTACACACTACTTAACCTAAATTATCCTAAGGACAAACACACACACCCATGCCCAAGGGCGGACTCGAACCTCCGCCGGGACCAGCCGCACAGTCCATGACTGCAGCGCCTGAGACCGCTCGGCTAATCCCGCGCGGCAAAAAAGGAAAGTGTCCAGGGTTCTGGAATTGACATTTTGTATGCCCTGTTGATTGTACTCAGATCAGTACGACTCTGTCGGTTAAATTTTTTTTGTGTGTGTGTGTGTGTGTGCTCCCTGAACAATGTACCAGTAAAACTTCCTTCTTCTGGGTCGACAAATTCTTGGTGTTCTTTTTTTCATTTCCCAGTAGTGTAGTAAAAACGGGCTCTGTATTTTTGAGGATCTTCGTGGCACAATAAAACAGGAGCACTTGCTGGAAGGGGCATCTTCAGTTTTAGGAGGTTTTGCAGTGAATGGTTTTGCTGTGCCTCACAGAAATTCCAGAACAACAGCATGTGGTTCACATCCCCTTCTTCTTTCTTCTAACAGGCGCAGAATGAGTGTTGTCTTTGATGTCTGTTCAATATAAGTGAGAATGAGTTGAACCATGACTAGTACTTATTCTTACCGAGGTAATTTTCAGCTTCCTGCTTGCCTGAAATTTTCGAAAGGAGTGAAGTTTCTAATTACTGGTTGTGTGACAGTGTACTATTTATCTTTATGACAGATATCTAGGCGCCAAATCTCTGCCCATTCTTCTTTGGCCAGTTTCCGTACCCATCGTATGGAAGTTTCCACAACGGAATGACGGCAATGAAAATTTGTGCCGGACCTATACTCGAACCCGGATTTCCCGGTTATCGCGAGCGCTCGCCTTACCATTAGGCTATCCGAACACGCTTCACAACCACACCCAAACTTCCATATGTCGTCAACCATGTATCTACAATCTACATTCCGACATGTATTATGCATATTCTCGCAAAGGGCAGACATTTAATTGAATAAATACGATATTGCAGTGCAGTCTTCTGAATAGCACATCCGCGCGGGATTAGCCGAGCGGCCTAGGCGCTGCAGTCATGGACTGTGCGGCTGGTCCCGGCGGAGGTCCTTAGGATAATTTAGGTTAAATAGTGTGTAAGCTTTTGATAGTGTGTAAGCTTCTGATAGCACAAACACTGCAGTATCGTTTTCATTCGCCGACACCATGCAAGCGACTTTCAATTAAATGTCATTAATGTACGAATACAGGTTGTAGACATATGGTTGACGATGTGTGGAGGTTTGGACCTGACCGTGGAACGTGATCGAATAGCCTAATTGTAAGGCGACCGCTCGGAAAATATGGATTCGAGTTCCGGTCCGGCACAAATTTTCATAGTCGTCATTCCATTTTACAGTTGATGGTCTTCCACACTCGCAGCGGCGAATACATTCCATATATTTCATAACGGGTGTAGTTGCCGCAGTCCATGGTCCTTCGGACATGCATTCATGTCCGAAGGATGCATCGTACTTCTGAAAAACTCAGGCACTGCAATATCGTTATTGTTAATCGACACTGAAATATTAATCAAAGCCAATTTCATATTCAGTACTTGTTTCAGGTATTGGAGTTATAGATATGGAATCTTGGCGTCCAGTGTGGAAACAGTTGTTTGGTGCTTATGCACCATATCCGGAATTTTCTAGAAAATTGGTGAGGGCCCAACATCCATTCTGGAGCAAAGCAAGCGTAGAGAAAGCGGTAAGAATTGCCTTCTCTTGTACGTGATCTTATGTTTCAAGTGTTCTTCAAACATAAACACTCATTTTCTTAAAATATAAAATATCTTCTAAATAATTTTTATTAAAGATAGAGCTCTGTGATTTACCATTTCTGGAATATTTAAAAAAATTGCTCTTTGAAGCAGGCAAGACATGATTTTGAAAAGGGAGCTCGCGAATTTATGGAGACAACACTAGAACTGGCGAGGCAGCAGCGACCATTGGCTCAGTGGGGGTATTACGCATACCCATACTGCTTCAACTACAGAGAGCAGAACTGTTCTCGTGATGTGGAAAAGCAGAATGATGGGTAAGACACACTATCTGTTTACACATAGTGCAGAAAAGATTAATCTCATCACAGTCAACTCATTAGTGATATTAAATCTATAATTACATTTATTGTGGCTACAAAACTTGACAGCCACTCTCTAACAAGCTAGAGAGGTTTCGGTGGTAGCTTAAGCAAAGGAAGTTAGTTGCTGGTTAATTTCATGTTACATGGATTATTAGCAGCAATAATCACAATGATGTGGAATGAGTCATTTTACACTCATATAACACATTCATTTTTAAATATGGATACATGATGACCTTTAAAAATTTATTTTTAATACAGATGTGAGTTAGTATTATTACCCACTACATTTAACACATTTAAAAAATTGAATTTTTCTGTGTAATAGAAGGAGTTGTGAAGGATAAAATTTTTCAGTTTGATTTGAAATTTAACTTTACTGTCTGCCATTTTACATCACTGGTTAAGTGATCAAAAGTTTTGTTGTAGCGTACTGAGCCTCTTTTTCCAGAGTACTGAATGTCATTTTTTTTCTTCTGTTATTATGAATATAGGGTGTAGCAGCAGTCAGAATTCCATGACTCCTTAAACAGATGTCTACAAGATGCTCAGGGGTGAGCATGACATGTTATTATTACAGCATTTTTCTGAGCAATCAAAACCTTCTACCTTAAAGATGAGTTACCCCAGAACATTATTTCATACGCCAGTAGTGAATGAAAATACGCAAAACATGTCGACTTATTGATTTGTCTCTCCCCAAGGTTTGGAATGATTCGAAGTGCAAATGCGGCTTAACTAAGTTGTTATATATATATCCGAATTGAAAATGCGGCTGAACTAAGTTATATATATATATATATATATATATATATATATATATATATATATATATATATATATGACTACAATAATAATCACAAAGTTATTGTCGGTGCAGGCCACTGTCAGATATATATATATATATATATATATATATATATATATATATATATATATATATATATATATATATATAACTTGAATATATATCTGACTTGAATTAAAATTAAATAAAAAATAAAGATACCCAAAAAGTCTAAACTTGAACTCAATTCCTCGCTAATATGAGCTGTGTTGCCACTACATCCAGTCCATATGGGAGATTTAGATCTCCTGACACCTCAATGAATTTTTACTTAAAATTTTAAAGTTTCCACGCTAGTTGTTACTTCCTCACCGTGTGTTACAGTTCTCATTGGTATAGTACTTCTGCATGTGCAGAACTGAATATGTTGTATCTTTTTTAACCTGAGAGTGAGACCATTCGCAGAAAACCGCCCTATAATACTTTTAAGAACATAATTTTCCATTTCTTCTGTTGCTGTATGTATGTTTCGCTCGCTTACAATTGTAATGCCATCAGCAAAAAGAACTACTGCTTACTGTATTTTAGACGGGAGGTCTTTTACATAGGCTATATGAGAAACAATGATAGATCTAGGAGTGACCCCATAAATGATTTCTTCGCAGTTAGAGGAATATTCCCTGCTTACATTGGCTGAATTTTCAAGTACAACTCTCCGCGGTCATCCAGTTCATACATGATCATCCAAATTTATATTTTCCGTGGATACCCTAACGCCTTTAAAACGATGGTTTGTGCTCTCACAATCGTAAATGCATAGGCCTCTACGAAAATTGTTCATCTAAAAGATGGTACAGGCTCGTTTATTTCATTCATCAGTTCTGATTTGGGGATTCCATGGTTTCTCTAAATCAGTGCACTATTGGGACAACTTCTCCCATCCTTATCCAGTACTAACAATTGTAAAATGAAGCAACACTAATGCTGTATGTATATTATTATTGTTTTCATTCACACATTTCATAGTTTCACTTTTCCTAGTTTCGTTTTGTTCTTTTTGAACAAGTTTAATCTCTCTCATGGCGTGTTCTATGACACTGTGACACTGGCTCAGGTGCCCAATTGAATTAAAATTAAATAAAAAATAAAGATACCCAAAAAGTCTAAACTTGAACTCAGTTCCTCGCTAATATGAGCTGTGTTGCCACTACATCCAGTCCATATGTGAGATTTAGATCTCCTGACACCTCAATGAATGTCTTTGTTCATCTGACACATGACTGTGAGGTCTGCAGACCTCTTGGACTGTTTCACTGAGTGAAACGAATAGTCAAAACACGGTATCTGACGTCCAAGCCATGCAAGGGGCCTGCAATGTAATGAATATGTCAAGGCGATTTCTCTCAATAAGCAGGCGCTCCTGGCATGTAACAGATTTTCATGAGTCACGACATATCCATTAAATTGCAGATTCAGCATTCTGAGCGTATTTCACTGATATATTTTCATGACTACATTTCCATCGATTTCATCCCTATTTTCTCCATTCATTTCATGTCAATGGATTTAATTCAAGTTATATATATATATATATATATATATATATATATATATATATATATATATATATATATATATATATATCGTTTCAGGATAAGCCGGGATACTCCATTATATCCATTCCTCTGATAACCCTGTGTTTGTTTCGCAGCAATAGCAGGAAGTATCAGTAACAATGAAACTTAGTGTTCCCCGTACATAAACATCGCCTGCTCTAGGGAATAGTTTTAAAGCAGTCTCACCTTACCATTTTACTTGTTTCCATTGATCAGCAGTCCAAATTTTGTGCTTTTTGCATCACATAAATTCATCTTTGCGTTCATCTGGTTTGCAACTTTTTTTTTACTGTTCTGTTTCTACGAATATGTTTAGTTTTTCTTCTATTATTACGCTAATTTCCATATTAAGTAACGTGACACGCTGCAGTAGCTCCGTCACTAATGTCCTCTTCGTCGACGGGACGTTCAACCATAATTTTTCTTTCTGACCCTCTTTTTGCAGTATATCTAGATACGCCTAGTAGATTTCTTCCTGTTATCACTGATGCACTAATTGTCTTCGTTTCGATTGTATGTTATCGGTATTAATCTATAAAGCCAGACACAGCAGCAAATGAGCACAACAATCATCACAGAGTTATTGTCGATCCAGGCCACTGCCAGAGATGTCGTAACACAAACACGAACGTCAATGATCTCTGTACTATTGGATCGATCGTGTCGTTCTTACAGTGCCACGATGTGATTTTATTAGTATAAAATACACCACATTACATTACAATACATAATACACAGTAACAAGACTGATATACTACCCAGTGATGTACTTATCAACTTTGTCAAGGATCGTCTGTTAGTGATGAAGTAAGACTTCTATGCCTCTCCTGTAGAAATGTTGTGGTTCCGAGTTGAAGAGATTTGTTATCCAGTTGCTAACCGAAGTTTAATCGTGCAACACTTGTCTCTGAATGTTGTTAGAGAGAAACCAGAAAGTATGATAACCAAATGGGGCTAAGCCTGGTGAATATGTAGGGTGAGGAAGTGGCTGCCAAACATATTCAGCAATCGTATCTGTGGTGATTCTGACTGTGTGCGGGTGTGCATTAAAGTGGAGTAACAAGACAGATTTATCAGATGTTTTATTATCAGTACAGTCACCGTGTCGTCTTTGCTGTTCAGTACACGCAATTCATGATGAAAACTGCCATTTTAGGTTCACCAAACGCACAACATTACTTTTTGAAGTTGACCACCACCCTTTGCACGTCGTGCTGGTTTTTTCGATGGGCAGAGCCATTCATCGCCTCTTCTTTGAGTTAATATAGAGGTTACCTTCCTCGTCGCCCCTAACAATGCTCCCAAGGAATGGATTGTACCTATACCAGGCCAAACGACAATGGATCTGGGGAGACGAACGTATGGATATTCGCTGCTCATTTCTGCTGGTTGCACCAACGGCGCCCATACGATAGTTTGTTGGAAGGGGGAGGCTAGAACCGTCGGTACTGAGTATTCTTAATATTTAGGAAGACGGATGGCGACTTGTAAGTAGCCATGAAAAAGTCCCAGTTCCGACCCTGTTAGAAAACTGCTTCATAACGTATTTTAAACCATTTTCTTGAATGAAAAACACCTGACTATACCTTTTTCTCATTTTTCTTGTTCCCAGGAATGGGCGTCCTTGGGTATCACTTAACACATGTGGTGCCGATTTACCCAATTTTTGCATCTTACCCAGCAGTAAAGGAAACAAAAGAAAAATTCGGAGTAGGTATTAAAATCCATGGAGAAGAAATAAAAACTTTGAGGTTCGCCGATGACATTGTAATTCTGTCAGAGACAGCAAAGGACTTGGAAGAGCAGTTGAATGGAATGGACAGTGTCTTGAAAGGAGGATATAAGATGAACATCAACAAAAGCAAAACGAGAATAATGGAATGTAGTCGAATTAAGTCGGGTGCTGCTGAGGGAATTAGATTAGGAAATGAGACACTTAAAGTACTAAAGGAGTTTTGCTATTTAGGGAGCAAAATAACTGATGATGGCCGAAATAGAGAGGATATAAAATGTAGACTGGCAATGACAAGGAAAGCGTTTCTGAAGAAGAGAAATTTGTTAACATCGAGTATATATTTAGGTGTCAGGAAGTCATTTCTGAAAGTATTTGTATGGAGTGTAGCCATGTATGGAAGTGAAACATGGACGATAAATAGTTTAGACAAGAAGAGAAAAGAAGCTTTCGAAATGTGGTGCTACAGAAGAATGCTGAAGATTAGATGGGTAGATCACGTAACTAATGAGGAAGTACTGAGTAGGATTGGGGAGAAGAGAAGTTTCTATCACATCTTGACCAGAAGAAGGGATCGGTTGGTAGGACATGTTTTGAGGCATCAAGGGATCACCAGTTTAGTATTGGAGGGCAGTGTGGAGGGTAAAAATCGTAGAGGGAGACCAAGAGATGAATACACTAAGCAGATTAAGAAGGATGTAGGTTGCAGTAAGTACTGGGAGATGAAGAAGCTTGCACAGGATAGAGTAGCATGGAGAGCTGCATCAAACAAGTCTCAGGACTGAAGACCACAACAACACAACAACAACAACCCAATGACGGCACCGACCCAATATTTAGATGCCTCTGAGCATAGAATTCTAGCGTGCCTACAGATTCGTCTAGTCTTCATCGTCAGTCATATTACGTGTAGGCATAAAGTTTCAGTTGATCTCCAGATGATCAAGAGTTAATTACTTCTTTCTCGTTATAAGCGTTATGTAATTTACTGTAACGACATCTGAAGTAGGAGACTATATGAACAGCATAACACTGCAATACTGCATTAGAAGACGCACACATATCCAGAATAATTCCTTCCTTCGAATAAACTACTAATTTTGCAATTACTTGTGCGGTTTTGTTCCTGCAGGTTGTTACAGAAAACGGATTGCACCAAATACGCTTCGTGCATTTTGTATCTTTAGTGTGAATATCCCGAGGGAAAATGGCAGGAATTTGCAATATTATCCCCTACATCTGAAGTAGGAGACTATATGAACAGCATAACACTGCAATACTGCATTAGAAGACGCCCACATATCCAGAATAATTCCTTCCTTCGAATAAACTACTAATTTTGTAATTACTTGTGCGGTTTTGTTCCTGCAGGTTGTTACAGAAAACGGATTGCACCAAATACGCTTCGTGCATTTTGTATCTTTAGTGTGAATATCCCGAGGGAAAATGGCAGGAATTTGCAATATTATCCCCTACATTCGTTGTCTGTCACCTTTTACATGAACGCTATGTGATCAAAATTATCCGGACACCTGGCTGAAAATGACTTACAAGTTCGTGGCGCCCTCCATCGGTAATGCTGGAATTCAATATGGTGTTGGCCCACCCTTAGCCTTGATGACAGCTTCCACTCTCGTAGGCATACGTTCAGTCACGTGCTGGAAGGTTTCTTGGAGAATGACAACCCATTCTGCACGGAGTGCTGCACTGAGAAGAGGTATCGATGTCGGTCGGTGAGGCCTTGCACGAAGTTGGCGTTCCTAAACATCCCAAAGGTGTTCTATACGATTCAAGTCATGACTCTGTGCAGGCTAGTCCGTTACAAGGATGTTATTGTCGTGTAATCACTCCCCCACAGGCCGTGCATTATGAACAAGTGCTCGATCGTGTTGAAAGATGCAATCGCCATCGCCGAATTGCTCTTCAACAGGAAGAAGCAAGAAGGTGCTTAAAACATCATTGTAGGCCTGTGCAGTGATAGTGCCAACAAGGGATGCAAACCCCCTACATGAAAAACACAACCACACCATAACACCACCACCTCCGAATTTTACTGTTGACACTACACACACTGGCAGATGACGTTCACCGGGCATTCGCCACACCCACACCCTGCCAAGGGATCACCACATTGTGTACCGTGATTCGATACTCCACACAACGTTTTTCCACTGTTCAGTCGTCCAATATTTACGCTCCTTACACAAAGTGAGGTGTCGTTTGGTATTTACCGGCGTGATGTGTGGTTTATGAACAGCCGCTCGACCGTGAAATCGAAGTTTTCTCACCTCCTGCATAACTGTCATAGTACTTGCAGTGCATCCTGATGCAGTTTGGAATTCTTGTGTGATGGTCTGGATAGATTTCTGCCTATTACACATTACGACCCTCTTCTACTGTCGGCAGTCGCTGTCAGTCAACAGACGAGGTCGGCCTGTACGCTTTTGTGTTGTACGTGTCCCTTCACGTTTCCACTTCACTATCACATCGGAAACAGTGGACCTATGGATGTTTAGGAGTGTGGAAATCTCGCGTACAGACATATGACACAAGTGACACCCAATCACCTGACCACGTTCGAAGTCCGTGAGTTCCGCGGAGCGCCCCATTCTGCTCTCTCACGATGTCTAATGACTACTGAGGTCGCTTATATGGAGTACCTGGCAGCACAATATACCTAATACGAAAATGTATGTTTTTGGGGGTGTCCGGATACTTTTAATCGCATAGTGTATATCTGTTGTGAAGATACACCTCATGTAGTATTCAAAAACGCAGATATATTTCTGAAGATTCAGTATTTAATGTATTGCTGAGAGAAAGACACCGTAGCATTTACTGTACGTGTTTCTATGACACTAAGTCGTAACACATATTGATCAGCGAAAACAGAATTACCACTGCCCACCGCGAGGTTGGATGCCGTCTGCTGACGATGCGGGCAGATAGCGCCATATGAGAAATATGTAAGCGCAGCAGAAGCGGAGGGGGATAGCCCTACCGAAGATATGGTCTGCAAATGGGGAAATACACTGATATAATCGACTTTTTCAAAGGAAAGATTGCCGGCCATGGTGGCCGAGCGATTCTAGGCGCTTCGGTCTGGAACCGCGTGACCGCTACGATCGCAGGTTCGAATCTTGTCTCGGGCATGGATGTGTGTGATGTCCTTAGGTTAGTTAGGTTAAAGTAGTTCTAAGTTCTAGGGCACTGATGACCTCAGATGTTAAGTCCCATAGTGCTCAGAGCCATTTGAACTATTTGGAAGGAAAGATTATTACTAGGCAAAGCCTGTGAATGAGTATCTCGAAAACGGTAAAGCTGGTCGAATTTTCACATGCTACTGCCGTGAGCATCTACGGAAAGAGGTAGGACGATAGCGAAACTACCACTAGACGGTAAATTGTTGGACGTCCACGGCTCTTCACAGAACACGGGGTTCGGAGGCTTGACTGCTCTGTAAAGTAGGATAGATGGTGATGTGTGGCATCTCTGAAGAAAGAGCACAGTGCTGGTGCACGCACAGGTGTTTCAGAGCACACTGTTCATCATATATTGCTGAACATGGAGCTTCGCAACAGACCGCACACATGCTCAGATGATGACCCAACGACATCGTCAATTATGACTGCATTGGGTACAGGACCGTCGAGATTCGAACGTCGATCAATGCAAACGTTTCGGCTCATCGGGTGAATCACATTTTTACTTCACTAGGTCGATTGTCATCTCCACAAACACCATGATTGATGTAAACGCCGGCTCGAAACGTGCAGTGCGCCACACACGCAGGCTGGTTGGAGCAGTATTATGCTACGGGTGACATTCTCCAGCGCTTGCATGGGACCTATGGTAGTAATCGAAGACACGCTGGCAGCTGTGAACCACCTACATCCCTCTTCCCCGACGGCGATGACATCCTTCAGCAGTATAAGTGTATGTGTCTCCGAGCCAGAACCGTGTTACAGTGATTTTAGGAGCTCTATAGTGAACTCACGTTGATGTCTCGGCGGCCAAATTCGCCTCATGTAAATCCTATGGAACCCATATGGGTCGCTATCGGTCATTATCACCGCATGTGCAAATCAGCGGCCCGTTATTTACGCGAATTACATGACCTTCGCTTAGACATGTAATGCCGCAACCAACCAACTAACAAACTGTCGGATTCCTGATACGCAGAATCAGAGGTGTATTTCGTTCCAAGGACAGACAAAGAAGCTGTAAAGCAGGTGGTCATAATGTTTTGGCTCATCAGTGTAAATGCATATATACGATTCATCACTTCAGATACCAACTGTGTAAAACTTTATTTCTCTTTAGACTGAAACGTAATTTTAATTTCAATGTTTACTTAATTCTCCTCAGGAAATGCGAGATAAAGATCTTATAAGGGTGCGGCAACTTTCTTGCCTCAGCAATACAGATAACCGTACCGCAGGTGCACTCACGTGAAATAGGTATGTATCGAGGGGCCTGCCAACATATTGTTCCTGAAGAGGGCCAAAAGTTAATTCGCAGTTTTTATCGACAGTAGAATCGTGTATGGAGAAATGTTGACAACGTATTTCAAAAAGCGTCTCTATTGTTTACGATACTTTATTTTACGAATTAAATGCATTTTAAGATTCGTCTAATGTAGTTCCTAATTTACCGATTTTTGCACCATGCCATGGCATTCTTTTGCACGACACTAGATAGCATGAGTAAAGCATACACTATGTGATCAGACTTTTCCGAATATCCTTTTGTACTGGTGATGGAACTGAGAAATGAAAATGCGAAGGATTCAGAGCCATGAAAACCTCTTGTATTGACGGAAAGGAAGCATCCAGCATTGTAAAAGTTCCAAAACGCAGGGAGTTAAAAAGAATGGGGCACGCCTCAACGGTCGAGCAGCATGAGAAGCCACACATTTCTGGAGTCAGCGCCAAGCGACGTTTGAGGTGGTGTAAAGAGCGGCGCTAGTGGACAGTGGATGTCTGGAAACGAGTAATCTGGAGTGATGTTTCACGCTATACCCTTTGGATTTGCCGAAAGCCTACGAAGCGGGGTGGCGCAGTGGCTAGCACACCAGAGTCGCATTGGGGAGGACGACGGTTCAATCCCGCGTCCGGCCATCCTGATGTAGGTTTTCCGTGATTTCCCTAAATAGCTCCAGGCAAATGCCAGGATGGTTCCTTTGAAAGGGCACGGCCGACTTCCTTCCCCGTCTTTCCCTAATCTGATGAGACCGATGACCTCGCTGTCTGGTCTCTTTCCCCAGACAACCTAACCCAACCCTAAATCACTCCAGACAAATGCCGGGATGGTCCCTTTGAAAGGGCATGGCAGACTTCCTTCCCAATTCCTCCCTCATCTGATGAGACCGATGGCCTCACTGTTTGATCTCTTTCTCCAGATAACCCAACCCAACCCTAAATGGCTCCAGGCGAATGCTGGGATCGTCCCTTTGAAAAGGCACGGTCGACTTCCTTCCCTGTCTTTCCTTAATCCAATGAGACCGATGACCTCGCTGTCTGGTCTCTTTCCCCAGACAACCCAACCCAACACTAAATCGCTCCAGGCAAATTCTGGGATGGTCCCTTTGAAAGGGCTGTTTCATCTCTTTCCCCAGACAACCCAACCCAACCCTAAATCACTCCTGGCAAATGACAGAATGGTCCCTTTGAAAGGGCACTGCCGACTTCCTTCCCCATCCTTCCTTAATCCGATGAGACCACTGACCTCACTGTTTGGTCTCCTTCCTCTGACAACCTGACCCAACCCTAAATCGCTCCAGGCAAATTCCGAGACGGTCCTTTGAAACGGCCCGGCTGACTTCCTTTCCCGTCCTTCCCTAATCCAAAGAGACCGATGACCTCACTGTCTGGTCTCTGTCCCCAGACAATCCGACCCCCTAGCCCCCGAAAGCCTGGAGAACGTGTCTACAGAGAAGTGTGGTAGAGGTAGTGTTACGGTGTAGGGATGTTTTTCGTGGCTAGGATGTGACCCCCCAACTGCGCTTAAGAAAATGGTGTATGCGGAATCCTATGAACATATTTTACAGCATTGCGAACTGCTTACAGTAGACGAACAGTTTGGAGAAGATGATTGCTTGTATCAAGATGACGATGCACCCAGTCGTAAAGCATATCTGCGAGGCAATGGTTTGTGAGCAACAACATTCCTGAAATGGACTGGCATGCTATGTGTCCAGACCAGAACCAAAAGGAACACCTTTGGCACGAGCTAGACCGTCGACTTTGCTCTAGGTCTACATCATTCCCTTCTTTCGTTTCGGCTCACGAGGAAGAATGGCTTGCCATTCCTCCATAGATATTTAGACGCCTCATGAATGATGTCCCCAGTAGAGAACACGTCGTCATAACAGTGGGTACTTTTGATCAGATACTGTAAGTGAAGCGATGAAAGATCAATTTTCTGATCAGCTCGTCCATGTCCGGATCACAATAGAGTTTAGAAATGGTACAATAGAAATTTCTTCTTTTGTTTCACTACTTTGGAAACAGTTCGCTTCATTCTTCTCGAGAACAACAGGCTCGTGTAGATTCGGAATTTCTGCACATGTACATCTGTACATGTTTTGCTCGCTGCAAATGCTCCTCCTGAGGTTAGCAGTGGGCAGTACACCATTGATTGACAGCTCCGCATACTTGACATCACATTGATTCGTGCGTCACTCCAAAAGAAATGCAGAATATTTTTTTCAAAAATTCAACTTCTGTTAAATATTTTTGCTATTTGCAGAGATCATAGCAACATTCTTCCAGCTTGTATTCACATTTAATTCGACGTATTTCCCCAAGATGCGCTGTCGTTACACCTCAAGGCAGCTGCTGCACTTGATATTCGTCTGAAGCAACGTGCTATTATACAGTGAGGTGACAAATGTCATCGGATAGCGATTTGTACCTATACAGATGGAGATAGTATAGCGTACACAAGTTATAAAAGGACAGTGCATTGCCCGAGCTGTCATTTGTACTCACGTGAGTCATGTGAAAAGGTTTCCAGCCTCATTATGGCCGCACGACAGGAATTAACAGACTTTGAATGCGGAATGGTAGTTGGAGCTAGAAGTATGGGACATTTCATTTCGAAAATCGTTAGGGAATTCAATGTTCTGAGATCCACAGGACCAAGAGTGTGGGGTGAGTACCAAATTTCAAGCATTACCTCTTACCACGGACAACGCAGTGGCCGACGACCTTCAATTAACGACCGAGAGCAGCGGCGTTTTCGTAGAGTTATGAGTGCAGACTGACAATCAACACTGCGTGAAATAACCGGAGAACTCAGTGTGGGACGTACGACTAATGTATCCGTAAGACAGTGTGGTAAAATTTGGCGATAATGGGCTATGGCAGCAGACGACCAACACGAGTGCCTTTGCTAACAGCACGACATCGCCGGTAGCTCCTGCCCTTGTCTCGTGACCATATCAGTTGGACCCTAGACGACTGGAAATTCGTGACCTGGTCTCATGAGTCCAGATTTCAGTTGGTAAGGGCTGATGGTAGGGTTCGAATGTGGCGCAGATCCCAGGAAGCCTTCGAATGTGGCGCAGATCCCAGGAAGCCATGGACCCAAGTTGTCAACAAGGCACTGTGCAAGTTGGTTGTGGCTCTATGATGGTGTGTGTTGTGGTTACATGTAATGGACTGGGTCCTCTGGTCCAACTGCATCCATCATTGACTGGAAATGGTTATGATCGTCTACTTGGAAACCATTTGCAGCGAACAGCGATGGAATTTTCGTGGATCATATTGCGCCAAGCCACCGGGTCACAACTGTTCGCGAATGATTTGAAGAACCTTCTGGACAATTCGAGCGAATGATCTGACCACGGAGATCGCCCGACATGAATCCCATCGAACATCTATGGGACATACTGGAGAGGTCAGTTCGTGGACAAAATCCTTCATCTGCAACACTTTCGCAGTTATGGACGGCTATAGAGGCAGCATGGCTCAACATTTCTGCAGGGGATTTCCAACGACTTGTTGAGTCCATGCGACGTCGAGTTGCTCCACTACGCCTGGCAAAAGCAGGTCCGACACGATATTTTGAGGTATCGCGTGACTTTTGTCACATCAGTCTACAGTTCCTGTGTTGCGACAACAAGACAGTGACAGGCATGCACAGGGGGTTGAAGAATGTGTATAGAGGTGACGTCGTTGATCACAGTACATTTACTCCTTAGGCAACCGGATTAACTGGTGGTAGTGGGCTCACCAATATTCGCAACCTTCTGCGTAGTGCCAGACCGAACACTGTACAGACTGCTGATAATGTGCAGCGTATTCACAATCTGATTTTGGCTTACAAACGCATGACAGTGAACGAACTGTCAGTCCGAGGGCGAGTAGAAAAGCGAATGTGCGCAGAATATTGAGACAGTTGAAGTCAGCAAACTTTTCTCCCAGGAGGGTTCCAGGAATGTTGACGGATGCCCACAACGAAACTCGGAAGACAGTGTGCAGCTAGCTTTTGTAACAGTACGAGATTTAAGGAGATCACTTCCTTACAAGAACTGTGATGGGAGAGGAAACGTGGTTCAAAAAGTATCCGGACGCCTATTAGTGGACATTAATATGGAGTGTCTTCACTCTTCGCTTTTATGGCGGCATAAACTCTGCTGGAAGCACTTTTTATGAGGTGTCTGAATTTCTGTGGAGGAATGGCAACCCATTCTTCCCCGCCAGGTTAGACGAGCGCGCTAACGCGATGCTTCCTGGACTCGGGTAGGCGCGTCGGCCCCAGGTAGAATCCGTCCGGCGGATTAACGACGAGGGCCGATGTGCCGGCCAGCCTGAATGTGGTTTTTAGGGGGTTTTCCACATCCCGCTAGGTGAATACCGGGCTGGTCCCCACGTTCCGCCTCAGTTCCACGGCTCGCGGACATCTGAACACATTCGCACTATTCCATGGATTACACTCGACGCAGACAATTGGGGTATACTAATTCCATCCCGGGAGGGAAGGGGTGGCGGCAGGAAGGGCATCCGACCACCCATTAAACATTAACATGCCATATCCGATTAACGATGGCTGACCCTGTGTAACTACGGGACAAGGCTCAAGCGATAGAATAGAATAGAATGGCAACCCATTCTTCCTCAAGATCCTAAATCAGAGAAGGTAGTGATATGGGACGCTGGGTCTGGAGCGAAGTTGACATTATAACTTACCCCAAAGGCGTTCCTGTCTTGATACCACCTCCTCTGTACTTCACTGTTTGACACTAGACACGATGGAGGTAACGTTCTCCAGGCATTTGGACAACGCAAACTCTTCAATCGAAATGTGAAAGCCTGATTGGTCACTCCAAATCACTAGTTTCCAATCATGAGCTACCCAGTGGCGTCACTCTTTGCATCATCTCAAGCTTCATTTAACACTTCCGCTGATTTCACGCAATTTGTTTTCAACCACTCTCCGTAATGCTCGAAAGACCTTGTCCATCAGTACATGAAGTCTGCCTTGTCGTGGTTGAGCTATGGTTGTTCCTTCACATTTTCACTTGACAGTCACATCACCAACAGTCGACTCCCGCAGCTTTATAAGGTTCGAAGTCACTGAGCTCTACTGCTGTCACATGCTGCTGTTATTGCTTCTCTACTCCCCGCCTCGTTTTACACTGGTGTGTCCGTCTCTCGTGACTTCCAGTGGTCAACTTTACTTTACATTGAGGTCCCCGGATACTTTTGATCCGGTGGTGTATTATCATTTTTGAGTGACCACCTGAAGACCTCCGAGGAGAAATTTAATTATTATGACTCTAATCTGAATTTCGTTTTTGGAAACTTGGAGAGACGAATTCTGCGTTTCTGGATTCACACACAGCATATCACCATAGAGTCGTGGATATAGATGCTATCAGCTGCTAAAAGCTGCTCACTCGCACTATTCTTTAGTGGCATATCGACGTCAGATTGTCGCGTCTATGTCAGAGCTAATCTGCAATGCGCCTCAAAGTCCAAAAAAATTATGTATACATATGTTTCTCAAAAGCTGTTTGACTGTCAATTCTTATGAATGACACACATGGAAATTTTTAACAAAAATATTAAGGTGCCTAGTCACAACAATGCACTAAAACAACTGCAACGAATTGTCGACTGTACCATCGAAAGAAATATATATAAAAGATGTTTCGAGCAAAGAGTATGAATGTATGTTGCGAGAAAGTCTTGCAGGTGCTTTTCAAATGCTAGACACACACATACACACACACACACACACACACACACACACACACACACACACACACACACACAGACAGATGTCAAAAAAAGTTTTGCATCACCTCGGTTCCGAGAGTTCCGGAACCTGTACAGAAAATTGAAATACAGATCAACATAAACATCATTTTCACCCATTTTTATTGTTCTTAAAAACCACACATTGCATGTTGTACTACCGTACAGCGAGACCTTCCGTGGTGGTGGTCCTGACTGCTGTACACACCGGTACCCCTTCGTCTAAAAGGCACTACTCATGCATGGTTGTTTACATCTTTGGAAGGGTTTAATGCTGAACAGCCAAAGAGACTGTGTCTGTTATACAATATCCACAGTCAACGTCTATCTTCAGAATGGTGCAAAATGGTTCAAATGGCTCTGAGCACTATGGGACTTAACTTCTGAGGTCATCAGTCCCCTAGAACTTAGAACTACTTAAACCTAACTAACCTAAGGACATCACACACATCCATGCCCGAGACAGGATTCGAACCTGCGACCGTAGCGGTCGCGCGGTTCCAGACTGTAGCGCCTAGAACCGCTCGGCCCCAATGACCGACTATCTTCAGGAGTTCTGGGTATCGTGTTTGTGTGTGTGTGTGTGTGTGTGTGTGTGTGTAGCATTTTAAAAGCGCCTGCAGAACTTTCTCGCAACATACATTCACACGTAACAAGCAAAGACGTGCGAATGTATGTTCCGAAAAAGTTTTGCAGGCGCTTTTAAAATGCTTCATACACACACACATTATTTCGTTGCAATTGTTTTAGTTCATTGTTGTGAGTAAGTACCTTAATATTTTTGCAACACATTTCTGTGTTGCAAACAGTCAAACAGCTTTTGAGAAACGAATTTTAGTAAGAAATGTAGCCACCGAATTTCTCTCCTATTTCTGAAAAACTGTCACAATTTTTCAATTTGTACATCGAAACCAAAGAGGAAAGTGCTAAATACATCCGTATCTTGGTTGCATTATAACTGTGATACGTAAGGAAATTACCATTAGTTGCTAAATAAACTTAGAACAATATTATCATTTTAATCATTAAATCCAGAAATAACAAGTAAATATTATTTATTTTCGCTTCTATATTTGTGTTTCAGGATACAGTGGCTCTTCGATGAGAGCACTGCGCTATTTCCTTCCCTGTATTTGAGCAAGTCATCGAAGTCAACACCACAACATGTACCATTTATGCTTGGACGTCTACTGGAAGCGCGGAGAGTTGCACAAAGGACACCACGCATTGTTGGTCCTCGAATTTATCCTTACGTATGGTACAGGTACCATGACTCAACAGACTTCCTCACTCATGTAAGTTTTCTCAATCAAAACATGTCCTATTGATAGATGTACATATATCAGTCATATCCAGTGCCACGTGCGGAATATTTGCGAATCTAACCAACCTCTCGGAAAGAAGTGTGCCATTGTTTTCTTTTTTGTAAGTGGTACTCCTAGTCTAGTCTCACATGAGAAACTTAAGAAATCAAGATATACTGAGCTACTTTTTAAGTTTCCGTGAATAGGGCTGAAATGATGGATGAATATATTAGCAATCCACTGATGTCACAATACAAACAGGTGTACTTCGAGGTGTTGGATAATATTGTAACACAAATGGAAACTGCTCTTCCTTAAATTAGGCGATTATACTCAGTTCGCCAATTATGATCATAATTTCCCTGTGGACGGAATGGATTCATTATTACAAACAGATGGTGGGTCCTTCAGTCACTCACAGTTGCGTCTAGAACTGGAGACCGTATTTTCTTATCAGCATAAAAACATTTCACTCTGTCAGTTTGGGAGACGTTATCAAAAGAATGATTGAGAATGAAACGGACCAAATTATTACAGAAGCTTTCAAACTATTTTGTATAATTGCTATTCCTGCAACAAGTGCTTCAATTGAAAGGAGTTTTTCTAAACGCGTAAAAACGTAATTTAGGAACAGTATGGCCCAGGATCGCTTATCAGCTCTCACTTGTACGTCAACTTAAAAACCATTACTGCCCGAATACTTGAAAGAAGCCGTGACACATGGTACGACGACGTCATCAAAAGATTCGAGAAGAGGAAGGATCTGAGGGTCTGAATCAGAGGTTGAGATGGTTCTGCGACCGTGTGGGCTGCAGATTCCTCGACTTGCGCCATGGTGTGGTGGGGTTTCGGGTTCCGCTGGATAGGTCAGGAGTCCACTACACGCAACAAGCGGCTACACGGGTAGCAAGGGTTGTGTGGCGTGGACTGGGCGGTTTTTTTTAGGTTAGATGGCCTCGGACAAGTACAGAAAGGGCAACAGCCTCAAAGGGTGCGGGGCAAAGTCAGGACATGCGGGGACCAAGCAGCAATCGGTATTGTAATTGTAAACTGTCGAAGCTGCTTTGGTAAAGTACCGGAACTTCAAGCGTTGATAGAAAGCACCGAAGCTGAAATCGTTATAGGTACATAAAACTGGCTGAAGCCAGAGATAAATTCTGACGAAATTTTTAGAAAGACACAGAACGTGTTTAGAAAGGATAGATTGCATGCAACCGGTGGTGGCGTGTTTGTCGCTGTTAGTAGTAGTTTATCCTGTAGTGAAGTAGAAGTGGATAGTTCCTGTGAATTATTATGGGTGGAGGTTACACTCAACAACCGAGCTAGGTTAATAGTTGGCTCCTTTTACCGACCTCCCGACTCAGCAGCATTAGTGGCAGAACAACTGAGAGAAAATGTGGAATACATTTCACATAAATTTTCTCAGCATGTTATAGAGTTAGGTGGAGATTTCAATTTACCAGATACAGACTGGGACACTCAGATGTTTAGGACGGGTGGTAGGGACAGAGCATCGAGTGACATTATACTGAGTGCACTATCTGAAAATTACCTCGAGCAATTAAACACAGAACCGACTCGTGGAGATAACATCTTGGACCTACTGATAACAAACAGACCCGAACTTTTCGACTCTGTAAGTGCATGACAGGGAATCAGTGATCATAAGGCCGTTGCAGCATCCCTGAATATGGAAGTTAATAGGAATATAAAAAAGGGAGGAAGGATTATCTGTTAAGCAAGAGTAATAGAAGGCAGATTTCTGTTCCGACACTGACAATGTTGAGTGTTTATAGAAAAAGTTCAAGGCAATCGTAAAATGCGTTTTAGACTGATACGTGCCGAGTAAAACTGTGAGGGACGGGAAAAACCCACCGTGGTTCAACAATAAAGTTAGGAAACTACTGCGAACGCAAAGATAGCTTCACTCCAAGTTTAAACGCAGCCAAAACCTATCAGACAAACAGAAGCTAAACGATGTCAAAGTTAGCGTAAGGAGGGCTATGCGTGAAGCGTTCAGTTTATTCGAAAGTAAACTTCTATGTACCGACTTAGAAAATCCTAGGAAGTTCTGGTCTTACGTTAAATCAGTAAGTGGCTCGAAACAGCATATCCAGATGGTGACATTGAAACAGAGGATGACACGCGTAAAGCTGAAATACTAAACACTTTTTTCCAAAGCTGTTTCACAGAGGAAGACCGCACTGCAGTTCGTTCTCTAAATCCTCGCACAAACGAAAAAACGGCTGACATCGAAATAAGTGTCCAAGGAATAGAAAAGCAACTGGAATCACTCAACAGAGGAAAGTACACTGGACCTGACGGGATACCAATTCGATTCTACACAGAGTACGCGAAAGAACTTGCCCCCCTTCTAACATCCGTGTACAGCAAGTCTCTAGAGGAATGGAAAGTTCCAAATGATTGGAAAAGAGCACAGGTAGTCCCAGTCTTCAAGAAGGGTCGTCGAGCACATGCGCAAAACTATAGACCTATATCTCTGACGTCGATCTGTTTTAGAATTTTAGAACATGTTTTTTGCTCGCGTTTCATGTCGTTTTTGGAAACCCAAAATCTACTCTGTAGGAATCAAGATGGATTCCGGAAACAGCCATCGTGTGAGACCCAACTCGCTTTATTTGTTCATGAGACCCAGAAAATATTAGATACAGGCTCCCAGGTAGATGCTATTTTCCTTGACTTCCGGAAGGCGTTCGATACAGTTCCGCACTGTCGCCTGATAAATAAAGTAAGAGCCTACGGAATATCAGACCAGCTGTGTGGCTGGACTAAAGACTTTTTAGCAAACAGAGCACAGCATGTTGTTCTCAATGGAGAGAGGTCTACAGACTTTAAGGTAACATCTGGCGTGCCACTGGGGAGTGTTATGGGACCATTGCTTTTCACAATATATATAAATGACCTAGTAGATATTGTCGGAAGTTCCATGCGGCTTTTCGCGGATGATGCTGTAGTATACAGAGGAGTTGCAGCATTAGAAAATTGTAGCGAAATGCAGAAAGATATGCAGCGGATAAGCACTTGGTGCAGGGAGTGGCAACTGACCCTTAACATAGATAAATGTAATGTATTGCGAATACATAGAAAGAAGGATCCTTTATTGTATGATTATATGCTAGCGGAACAAACAATGGTAGCAGTTACTTCTGTAAAATATCTGGGAGTATGCGTGCGGAACGATTTGAAGTGGAATGATCACATAAAATTAATTGTTGGTAAGGCAGGTACCAGGTTGAGATTCATTGGAAGAGTCCTTAGAAAATGTAGTCCATCAACAAAGGAGGTGGCTTACAAAACACTCGTCGACCTATGCTTGAATATTGCTCATCAGTGTGGGATCCGTGCCAGATCGGGTTGACGGGGGAGGTAGAGAAGATCCAACGAAGAACAGCGCGTTTCGTCACAGGGTTATTTGGTAACCATGATAGCGTTACGGAGGTGTTTAGCAAACTCAAGTGGCAGACTCTGCAAGAGAGGCGCTCTACATCGCGGTGTAGCTTGCTCGCCAGGTTTCGCGAGGGTGCGTTTCTGGATGAGGTATCGAATATATTGCTTCCCCCAACTTATACCTCCCGAGGAGATCACGAATGTAAAATTAGAGCGATTAGAGCGCGCACGGAGGCTTTCAGACAGTCGTTCTTCCCGCGAACCATACGGGACTGGAACAGAAAAGGGAGGTAATGACAGTAGCACGTAAATTGCACTCTGCCACACACTGTTGGGTGGCTTGCGGAGTATAAATGTAGATGTAGATCGTCGAGTTAACTTGTTTTACAAGTAACAACGCTCAAAAGCCCACTCCACCAGATCGTTTCAAAACAAAAGTGATTGTCGTTATTATTATTATTATTATTATTATTATTATTATTATTGGCAGTAGTGGTAGGAGTAGTGGTAGTAGTAGTAGTAGTAGTAGTGGTGGTGGTGGTTAGGAACGTTAGATATACGTACATTAAAAGCGAAGGAAATAGGATTCTTCAGTATGTTTCCTGGTCACTCCAGAATTTTGTGGAACCGCGCGACCGCGACGGTCCCAGGTTCGAATGGCTCTGAGCACTATGGGACTTAGCTTCTGATGTCATCAGTCCCCTACAACTTAGAATTACTTAAACCTAGCTAACCTAAGGACATCACACAGATCCATGCCCGAGGCAGAATTCGAACCTGCGACCGTAGAGGTCGCACGGTTCCAGACTGGAGCGCCTAGAACCGATCGGCCACAGCGGCCGGCTTCGATAGTTCATGTAGTTCTTCTTAGACTACTGGCCATTAAAATTTCTACTCCAAGAAGAAAGGCAGATGTTAAAGGAGTATTCATTGGACAAATATATTATACTAGAACTTACATGTGATTACATTTTCACGGAATTGGGGTGCATAGATCCTCAGAAATCAGTACCAGAACAACCACCTTTGGCCGTCATAACGGCCTTGATACGCCTGGGCATTCAGTCAAACAGAGCTTGGATGGCGTGTACAGGTACAGCTGCCCTTGCAGCTTCAGCACGAAACCACAGTTCATCAAGAGTAGTGACTGGCGTATTGTGACGAGTCAGTTGCTCGGCCACCATTGACCAGACGTTTTCAATTGGCGAGAGATCTGGAGAATGCGCTGGCCAGGGCAGCAGTCGAACATTTTCTGTATCCAGAAAGGCCCGTACAGGACCTGCAACCTGCAGTCGTTCATTATCTTGTTGAAATGTGGGGTTTCGCAGGGATCGAATGAAGGGCAGAGCCACGGGTCGTAACATACCTGAAATGTAACGTCCACTATTCAAAGTGCCGTCAATGCGAACAAGAGGTGACCGAGACGTGTAACCAATGGTACCCCATACCATCACGCCGGGTGATATGCCAGTATGGCGATGACGAATACACGCTTCCAATGTGCGTTCACCGCGATGTCGCTGTATTCATCCGAAAAAATGACATTTTGCCATTCGTGCACACAGGTTCGTCGTTGAGTACACCATCGCAGGCGCTCCTGTCTGGATGCAGCGTCAAGGGCAACCGCAGCCACGGTCTCCGAGCTGATAGTCGATGCTGCTGCAAACGCTGTCGAACTGTTCGTGCAGATGGTTGTTGTCTTGCAAACGTCCCCATCTGTTGACTCAGGGATCGAGACGTGGCTGACCGATCCGTTACAGCCATGCGTATAAGATGCCTGTCATCTCGATTGCTAGTAATACGAGGCCGTTGGGATCCAGCACGGCGTTAGGTATTACCCTTCTGAACCGACCGATTCCATATTCTGCTAACAGTCATTGGATCTCGACCAACGCGAGTAGCAATGTTGCGATGCGATAAACCGCAATCGCGATAGGCTGCAATCCGACCTTTATCAAAGTCGGAAACGTGATGGCATTCATTTCTCCTCCTTACACGAGGCATCACAACAACGTTTGACCAGGCAACGCCTGTCGACTGCTGTTTGTGCATGAGAAATCGGTTGGAAACTTTGCTCATGTCAGCACGTTGTAGGTGCCGCCACCGGCGCCAACGTTGTGTGAATGCTCTGAAAAGCTAATCATTTACGTATCACAGCATCTTCCTCCTGTCGGTTCAATTTCGCGTCTGTAGCACGTCATCTTCGTGGTGTAGCAGTTTTAATTGCCAGTAGTGTATTTCTGAACCAAGAAGTTCGCCTAGTTCAGTTTCTTTCATGTGTGTACATCCTGATGAAATAAATACGAATTAATCGAATTCCTCTGAATATCATTTCGGTAATTAGTCAGCCTCATATCATTTAAAGACAGATCAACGAAGGCCATCAGTCATACTTATACAGAGTGTTTCAAAAATACGCCGACAAATTTAAGTTAACGTGCCCTTGTCCACAAAGGAACGAGTCGAAAATTACAAACGAAAATCGTTGTGATACCTACTGTATGTCAGTGGAATACGTGTACCAGTAACGCTGGTGCTAAAACTGTAGGGTAGGCAACTTTCAGAGGTGCTCTTGTGGACCAAAACAGAAAAATTGTCCAGTAAACGTAGGCTCTAAAATGCACACCTGAGGAGCTACTTGTTCATCTCCGCTACTGTGGAATACTTCTCCTCTATTGCACAAGTGGCATTAGCACTTACGGTATTTCAGCGCCCATAATTCCTAGCCTTTTTTCCTTGCTTTGATCTATACTAACACCCATCAAAGTTGTCTTCCCTACAACCTCAGAAACAACAATACTGGTATACCTATTCCACTGTCAGAGGTATCGGAACGATTTTCGCTTAAAATTTCGACTCGTCCATTTATGGACCAAGGTCCCTTACCTCAAACTGATACGTTTATCCTTGTCCATCATCCCCTGAAACTTTTAACATAATCGCGGAATCATCTTATATAAACAGGGTGTTCGGAAATTACCATTACATACTTCTGGGACTTGTAGAGGGGATTTAGTACGTAACATTATAGCCCGCCCGGCTAGCCGCGCGGTCTAACACGCTGATTCCCGTACGGGAAGGCGTGCGGGTCCGCGGCACGAATCCGCCCGCCGGATTAATGTCGAGTTCCGGTGTGACGGCCAGCCTGTGGATGGTTTATAAAGCGATTTTCCATCTTCCTCGGCGAATGCGGGCTGGTCCTCCTCATTCCGCCTTAATTACACTATGTCGGCGATTGTTGCGCAAACACTGTCTCCACGTACGCGTACACCATAATTAATCTACCACGCAACATTTGGGGTTTCACTCGTCTGGTATGAGACGTCTGGGGAGGAAGGGGGGGAGGGGGGGGGGGGGGAGGGCGCGAACCGCATAGTAACCCAGAGTTCGGTGTGGGGCGGAGGTGAGGTGGGATGACTGTTGGCCTGTTGTGGTGTTGTGAACCACCGAGGGCTACGGCGGGGCGAAGTCTCTCCGTCGTTTCTAGGTCCCTGGTTCAATACGCATACATAATATTTTCAACAGGAACCCATGTCCGGAAATGTACCGTTTCCGTACTACGACCTTTTCAGTTCAGATGTGTGATGCGTCCTCGTCTGCTGGGAGAATGAGAAAAGTCTCATAGCTGCTTACCCTGGTATGCGATAGCGCATTTACAATGTCCGTAACAACGTTGATGGTAGCCACATGGAGCCGCTGTTGTAATGCGTCATTACTGTTCTGTACGTACAATATACTGGGTTCTTCTTTGCTTTGGAACAATGTAAACACGCAATGTTTAGGTGTTAATACAAACAAATGTGCTTATGTGATAAATGGGGTTTTCATTATGTCTCGTTTCGAATTGTTACCTAATAAGTGCACTGCATCATGCCTAATTCAATTTCTTAAGCAGAAATAGATGAGAGTTAAACATCTCAATTGAAAACGTTGTAGTACGGAAACGTTAAGTTTCCGTACATGAGTTCCTATTCAAAATATTATGTACTCACTCGCCTCTAGAAGTCCTAGAAGTTTGTTACGGTAATTTCCGAACACCCTGTACATACATATACTGGCGCCGGCGCCTGTAACTTCGACGGTCTGTAGTGTTGTTGGATTTTTTTCCTCAAGACATTTTCTACATCCCCTCGAAGTTGTCGATATAGTTTTGGATCACGCTGTATGTGAGGGACATCGTTTCTCATGACAATTCCGTGGTGCAAATATTCGTTTAGATCAGTTGGAGTCGGGAGGACGACGGTTCAATCCCGCGTCCGGCCATCCTGATTTAGGTTTTCCGTGATTTCCATAGATCACTCCAGGAAAGTGCCGGGATGGTTCCTTTGAAAGGGCACGGCCGTCTTCCTTCCCATCCTTCCGTAATCCGAGCTTGTGCTCCGTCTCTAATGACATCGTTGTCGACGGGACGTTAAAACACCAATATCCATCCATCCTTAATTAAATCATTAGCAGAATCGGTAGCAACCACTTTCCTTTACTTACTTCCCACATATCATTGGTGGTAGACATGTTTCATTTAACTCACCCTAATTTCTAAATTTGTGACAGTGCACAATTCCCTAATGATGCATTCAGGATACTGGCATTCAATGCATTTACATATGCCACTGGTGATGATTTTGTGAATAAAAAATGAAACCACCTGGCGTGAATAAGGATCGCAAACTTCAATTTTTGATTTAAAAATAAACTTCACGTATTAAATAGTGTGACTGGACGCCAAAGAACGCAGCATCCACACGATTAATGTCACTAAAACTTTGAGTCTCTGTGCTGTTTGTAGTTAGCTGCATTACACTTAATCACCGACTCTCAATCCGATGCTGACCTCAAGGGAAGAATCGTTTTACTCAAGAAAACTCTATATTTATGTGTGTAAAATTCTACACTTATCCAATGTTAGTAACAAATTTGAATCTCAACCATGCTATTGTCTACAGAATTGATTACATGGCAAAGACACCGTTTAATGCACTTAATAAAAATTCGTCCTTGTAGCTCCCACAAAACGTAAATACATCGAAAGTTCAAGTCGTGCCTGGTTATCGTAAGCTAGGCCAAAATAATTCACCAGAAAGAACCAAAGCAACTTCGAGTCTTAGACTATATGCAGTAAGTAGCTAAAGAAACGTTCACCCAGGAGCAAACACAAGCAAAAGTTCAATGCAGTATAAACACGGCGCAATTGGAAAGCTGGTTGCGATTACACTGAAGGATTGGCGTGTACCAACCGTCTGTGACATATATGGAGTTTATCTTTAGAGTCGCACCATTTTAGAAGAGGCGGTAGTGAGACTTGAGCACCAACAGAGGATTAAAAAATCATCCATAGACAAAGAATACGGAACAGGGCATTTTACCTTGGGGAAAAAAATATATCACTTAAAGTACGTCCCTGAGGAGGATTGTTCTCTTCAACAAAATAATGTAAGAAAACATTATCGACTTTGTGTCTAAAATATCTCTCATTATTGAAATCTCGGAGAAATAGGAAAATGCACACAGAATCCCCAACCGTGGAGCTGATGTAGAGTAAAACATTGTACCTACAAGTATTATCACGCACCTTACCTTGGTGAAAAAATATACTTATGAGATTCCACATACAACGGAAAGAAAGTCGTGTGGCCGCCTCCAGCTGCGTAACGTTGTGCACAGCACAACTCTGTATTCTAACACTAAGAGTGCAAGAAGTGCCCGCCCGATTGGCTGTGCGGTCTAACGCACTGCTTTCCGGAGTGGGAAGGAGCGCCTGTTCACCGGCACGAATCCGCCCGGCGGACTTGGGTCGAGGTCCGGTGAGCCGGCCAGTCGGTGGATTGTTTTTAGTCGGTTTTCCATCTGTCTCGGCGAATGCGGGCTGGTTGCCCTTATTCCGCCTCAGTTACACTATGTCGGTGATTGCTGCGCAAACAAGTTCTCCACGTACGCGTACACCACAATTACTCTCCCACGCAAACATAGGGGTTACACTCGTCTGGTGTGAGACGTTCCCTGGGAGGAGGGGGGGGGGGGGGGGGGGTCCACCGGGGGCCGAACCGCACAATAACCCTGGGTTCGGTGTGGGGCGGCGGAGGGGTGAAGTGGACAGCGATAGTCGTCGTGGGGTTGTGGACCACTGCGGCTGCTGCGGGGACGGAGCCTCTCCGTCGTTTCTAGGTCCCCGATTAACATACAATTCAATACAATACACTGAAAGAAACTCAAAACATCATTTTCACCAAGATCAATAGACTGTTGACAATGCTTTCAAGAATTCTTTCCCACAGAGTTGGTAAGAGTGACAGTGCAGTAACTATTACTTGGAGACGTAGGATTCTTTCTTGTGTTCAGGAGAGTAAACACTTGAGCTTATCTCCAGGAGCATCGTGTATATTGACCTTCCGAAAATGTCTTGTCAACAAGTTCCTTTCTTTGGGGATTCAGTGCAGCAGCTTGCCATAATGAACGTTTCCAGTGCCAAGGGATGTGTTCCTCAGTACAGACAAGGCATGCAGGTTCTAGCTCTCGCGTGGAGACAGGGAAACTATACGTTTCTGTGCTGGTGGACTCGAAGTAAACACTTCTCCTCTCCACGGCTTCCCAATGTTTTTTTATGTGGGATCTCATCTCTGACTAGAAGTTAAGTTATAAAAATATTTTTCCATCATCTGTGAATTAAGAAGAACACCATTTCGCTACAGGCTAGATACTATAGCCGTATTTTTCCTTCCTCAAATTATCCTGATTGACTGCCACACACGTTTGACATTTTATTGAATTCATAAGCTCTTCCCATAATAGCTTTCTACTTTCTCTAGTTGTTACCCAGTCCTTTCCTCTGGATATCAGAAAGGCTACTAAGTTCTCTCCTGATGTTCTGGACTTGAACATTCACATTGCCCCCCCCCCCCCCCCCCAGCTGATCTTGATTCTGGGTTGGCAGGCATCAGTCTTCCACGGCACAGGCTGCCTCCTCTGCTCTCATGTGGTCAGTGATACGAATGCATCAGCAACACTACGAATCGATATTGTGATGTGACCCACCCAGTTCTGTACGTTGCCTCTGTGTCAGAAATATCGAATATCGCCAGCTGACTGTACAGCACCCAGTTGATTATGTTGAGTACCCATTTTGGTAGTTCCTCCTGGTCATTGCCCTTTGTGGAAGATGTAACCAGACAGAAATGTGATCATTCACACGTAGCTCAGCAGGAGAGAGTGCTGTACCAGGAGGATAATGTACACTTCTGGCCATTGCTACACCAAGAAGAAATGCAGATGATAAACGAGTATACATTGGACAAATATATTATACTAGAACTGACATGTGATTACATTTTCACGCAATTTGGGTTCGTAGATCCTGAGAAATCAGTACCCAGAACAACCACCTCTGACCGTAATAACGCCCTTGATACGCCTGGGCATTGAGTCAAACAGAGCCTGCATAGTGTGTGCAGGTACAGCGGCCCGTGCACCTTCAACACGATACCGCAGTTCATCAAGAGTAGTTACTGGCGTATTGTGACGAGCCAGTTGCTCGGCCACCATTGACCAGACGTTTTTAATTGGTGAGAGATCTGAAGAATATGCTGGCCAGGGCAGCAGTCGAACATGTTCTGTATCCAGAATGGTCCGTACAAGACCTGCAACATGCGGTCGGGCATTATCCTGCTGAAATGTAGGATCACAGAGATAAAAAAAATGGTTCAAATGGCTCTGAGCACTATGGGACTTAACATCTATGGTCATCAGTCCCCCAGAACTTAGAACTACTCAAACCTAACTAACCTAAGGACAGCACAGAACACCCAGCCATCACGCGGCAGAGAAAATCCCTGACCCCGCCGGGAATCGAACCCGTGAACCAGGGCGTGGGAAGCGAAAACGTTACCGCACGACCACGAGATGCGGTTTCACAAAGATCGAATGAAGGGTAGATCCACCGGTCGTAACACATCTGAAATGTAACGTCCACTGTTCAAAGTGCCGTCAATGCGAAAAAGAGGTGACCGAGACGTGTATCCAATGGCACCCCCATACCATCACACCGGGTAATACGCCAGTATGGCGATGACGAATACACACCCCGCCGGGAATCGAACCCGGGAACCAGGGCGTGGGAAGCGAAAACGTTACCGCACGACCACGAGATGCGGGCTCACAAAGATCGAATGAAGGGTAGATCCACCGGTCGTAACACATCCGAAATGTAACGTCCACTGTTCAAAGTGCCGTCAATGCGAAAAAGAGGTGACCGAGACGTGTATCCAATGGCACCCCCATACCATCACACCGAGTAATACGCCAGTATGGCGATGACGAATACACAATTCCAATGTGAGATCACCGCGATGTCGCCAAACACGGATGCGACCATCATGATGCTGTAAACGGATACTGGATTCATCCAAAAAAATGACGGTTTGCCAATCGTGCTCCCAGGTTCGTCGTAGAGTACACCATCGCAGGCGCTCCTGTTTGTGGTGCAGCGTCAAGGGTAACCGCTGCCATGGTCTCCGAGCTGATAGTCCATGCTGCTGCAAGCGTCGTCGAACTGTTCGTGCAGATGGTTGTCTTGCACACGTCCCCATCTGTTGACTCAGGCATCGAGACGTGGCTGCACGATCCGTTACAGCCATGCGGATAAGATGCCTGTCATCTCGACTGCTAGTGATACGAGGCCGTTGGCATCCAGCAAGGCGTTCCGTATTACTCTCCTGAATCCACCAATGCGATATTCTGCTAACAGTCATTGTATCTCGACCAACGCGAGCAGCAATGTCACGATACGATAAACCGCAATTGCGATAGGCTACAATCCGACCTTTATCAAAGTCGGAAACAGCAGCTGACAGGCATTGCCTGGTGAAACGTTGTTGTGATGCCTCGTGTAAGGAGGAGAAATGCGTACCACCACGTTTCCGACTTGATAAAGGTCCGATTGTACCCTATCACGATTGTGGTTTATCGTATTGCGACATTACTGCTCACGTTGGTCGAGGTCCAATGACTGTTAGCAGAATATGGAATTGGTGGGTTCAGGAGGGTAATACGGAACGCCATGCTGCATACCGACGGCCTCGTATCACTAGCAATCGAGATGACAGCCATCTTATACGCATGGCTGTAACGGATCGTGCAGCCACGTCTCGATCACGGAGTCAACAGATGGGGACGTTTGCAAGACAAGTATCTGCACGAACAGTTCGACGACGTTTGCAGCAGCATGGACTATCAGCTCAGAGACAATGGCGGCGGTTACCCTTGACGCTGCATCACAGACAGGAGCGCCTGCGATGGTGTACTCAACGACGAACCTGGGTGTACGAATGGCAAAACGTCATTTTCTCGGATGAATCCAGGTTCTGTTTACAGCATCATGATGGTCGCATCCGTGTTTGGCGACATCGCGGTGAACGCACATTGGAAGCGTGTGTTCCTCATCGTCATACTGGCGTATCACCCGGCGTGATGTTATGGGTTGCCACTGGTTACACGTCTCGTTCACCTCTTGTTCGCATTGACGGAACTTTCAACAGTGGACGTTACATTTCAGATGTGTTGCGACCCGTCGCTCTACCCTTCATTCGATCCCTGCGAAAACCTACAATTCAGCAGGATAATGCACGACCGCATGCTGCAGGTCCTTTACGGGCCTTTCTGGATACAGAAAATGTTCGACTGCTGCCCTGGCCAGCACATTCTCCAGATCTCTCACCAATCGAAAACGTCTGGTCAATGGTGGCCGACCACCTGGATCGTCACAATACGCCAGTCACTACTCTTGATGAACTGTGGTATCGTGTTGAAGCTGCATGGGCAGCTGTACCTGTACACGCCATCCAAGCTCTGTTTGACTCAATGCCCAGGCGGATCTAGGCCGTTAGTAATGTTTGGTTGGTGGATGTTCTGGGTACTGATTTGTCAGGATCTATGCACCCAAACCTCCCCCCATGAACCATGGACCTTGCCGTTGGTGGGGAGGCTTGCGTGCCTCAGAGATACAGATAGCCGTACCGTAGGTGCAACCACAACGGAGGGGTATCTGTTGAGAGGCCAGACAAACGTGTGGTTCCTGAAGAGGGCAGCTGCCTCTTCAGTAGTTGCAAGGGCAACAGTCTGGATGATTGACTGATCTGGCCTTGTAACAATAACCAAAACGGCCTTGCTGTGCTGGTACTCGCGAACGGCTGAAAGCAAGGGGAAACTACGGCCGTAATTTTTCCAGGGGGCATGCAGCTTTACTGTATGATTAAATGATGATGGCGTCCTCTTGGGTAAAATATTCCGGAGGTAAAATAGTCCCCCATTCGGATCTCCGGACGGGGACTACTCAAGAGGATGTCGTTATCAGCCGAACGAAAATTCGGAGCGAGGAATGTCAGATCCCTTAATCGGGCAGGTAGGTTAGAAAATTTAAAAAGGGAAATGGATAGCTTAAAGTTAGATATAGTGGGAATTACTGAAGATCGGTGGCAGGAGGAACAAGACTTCCGGTCAGGTGACTACAGGGTTATAAACACAAAATCAGATAGGGGTAATGCAGGAGTAGGTTTAATAATGAATAGGAAAATAGGAATGCGGGTAAGGTACTACAACAGCATAGTGAACGCTTAATTGTGGCCAAGATAGATACGAAGCCCACACCTACTACAGTAATACAAGTTTATATGCCAACTAGCTCTGCAGATGACGAAGAAATTGAAGAAATGTATGATGAAATAAAAGAAATTATTCAGATAGTAGAGGGTGATGAAAATTTAATAGTCATGGGTGACTGGAATTCGGCAGTAGGAAAAGGGAGAGAAGGAAACGTAGTAGGTGAATATGGATTGGGGCTAAGAAATGAAAAAGGAACCCACCTGGTAGAATTTTGCACAGAGCACAACTTAATCATAGCTAATACTTGGTTTAAGAATCATGAAAGAAGTTTGTATATATGGAAGAACCCTGGAGATACTAAAAGGTATCAGATAGATTATATAATGGTAAGACAGATATTTAGGAACCAGGTTTTAAATTGTAAGACATTTCCAGGGGCAGATGTGGACTCTGACCACAATCTATTGGTTATGACCGGTAGATTAAAACTGAAGAAACTGCAAAAAGGAGGGAACTTAAGGAGATATGACATGGATAAACTGAAAGAACCAGAGGCTGTACAGAGTTTCAGGGAGAGTGTAAGGGAACAATTCACAGGAATGGGGGAAACAAATACAGTAGAAGAAGAATGGGTAGCTTTAAGGGATGAAGTAGTGAAGGCAGCAGATAATCAAGTAGGTAAAAAGACGAGGGCTAGTAGAAATCCTTGGGTAACAGAAGAAATATTGAATTTAATTGATGAAAGGAGAAAATATAAAAATGCAGTAAATGAAGCAGGCAAAAAGGAATACAAACGTCCCAAAAATGAGATCGACAGGAAGTGCATAATGGTTAAGGACAAATGTAAGGATGTAGAGGCTTATCTCACTAGGGGTAAGATAGATACTGCCTACAGGAAAATTAAAGAGACCTTTGGAGATAAGAGAACCACTTGTATGAACATCAAGAGCTCAAATTGGAACCCAGTTCTATGCAAAGAAGGGAAAGCAGAAAGGTGGAAGGAGTATATAGAGGGTCTATACAAGGGCGATGTACTTGAGGACAATATTATGGAAATGGAAGAGGATGTGGTTGAAGATGAAATGGGAGATACGATACTGCGTGAAGAGTTTGACAGAGCACTGAAAGACCTGAGTCGAAACAAGGGCCCCGGAGTAGATAACATTTCATTGGAACTACTGACGGCCTTGGGAGAGCCAGTCCTGACAAAACTCTAGCATCTGGTGAACAAGATGTATGAAACAGGCGAAATACCCGCAGACTTCAAGACGAATATAATAATTCCAATCCCAAAGAAAGCAAGTGTTGACAGATGTGAAAATTACCGAACAATCAGTTTAATAAGCCACAGCTGCAAAATACTAACACGAATTCTTTACAGACGAATGGAAAAACTAATAGAAGCCGACCTCGGGGAAGATCAGTTTGGATTCCGTAGAAATGTTGGAACACGTGAGGCAATACTGACCTTACTACTTATCTTAAAAGAAAGACTAAGGAAAGGCAAACCTACGTTTCTAGCATTCGTAGACTTAGAGAAAGCTTTTGACAATGTTGACTGGAATACTCTCTTTCAAATTCTAAAGGTGGCAGGGGTAAAATACAGGGAGCGAAAGGCTATTTACAATTTGTACAGAAACCAGATGGCAGTTATAAGAGTCGAGGGACATGAAAGGGAAGCAGTTGCTGGGAAGAGAGTAAGACAGGGTTGTAGTCTCTCCCCGATGTTATTCAATCTGTATATTGAGCAAGCAGTAAAGGAAATAAAAGAAAAATTCGGGGTAGGTATTAAAATCCATGGAGAAGAAATAGAAACTTTGAGGTTCGCCGATGACATCGTAATTCTCTCAGAGACAGCTAAGGACTTGGAAGAGCAGTTGAATGAAATGGACAGTGTCTTGAAAGGAGGATATAAGATGAACATCAACAAAAGCAGAACGAGGATAATGGAATGTTTTCGAATTAAGTTGGGTGCTGCTGAGGGAATTAGATTAGGGAAAGAGACACTTAAAGTAGTAAAGAAGTTTTGCTATTTGGGGAGCAAAATAACTGATGATGGTCGAGGTAGAGAGGATATAAAATGTAGACTGGCAATGGGAAGGAAAGCGTTTCTGAAGAAGAGAAATTTGTTAACATCGAGTATAGATTTAAATGGCAGGAAGTCATTTCTGAAAGTATTTGTATGAAATGTAGCCATGTATGGAAGTGAAACATGGACGATAAATAGTTTGGACAAGAAGAGAATAGAAGTTTTCGAAATGTGGTGCTACAGAAGAATGCTGAAGATTAGATGGGTAGATCACATAACTAATTAGGAGATATTGAATAGAATTGGGGGGAAGAGGAGTTTGTGGCACAACTTGACAAAAAGAAGGGACCGGTTGGTAGTACATGTTTTGAGGCATCAAGGGATAAGAAATTTAGCATTGGAGGGCAGCGTGGAGGGTAAAAATCGTAGAGGGAGACCAAGAGATGAATACACTAAGCAGATTCAGAAGGATGTAGGTTGCAGCAAGTACTGGGAGATGAAGAAGCTTGCACAGGATAGAGTAGCATGGAGAGCTGCATCAAACCAGTCTCAGGACTGAAGACCACAACAACATCATGAACCCAAATTGCGTGAAAATCTAATGACATGTCAGTTCTAGTATAATATATTTGTCGAATGAATACCCGTTTATCATCTGCATTTCTTCTTGGTGTAGCAATTTTAATGGCCAGTAGTGCATACAAATATGAAGAGAAAAGGTGTAGAATGTCAATAACATTGGTTTCATTTAAAAAGCTTGAAGAGTTTTCACGTGAAAGATAGGAGACATTACTTTTTAGCACGCCCTTGTAAGTGTTTCGGGGGGGGGGGGGGGGGGTCACTGTGATAGAACAGCAGTGACATGCACCACCACACTGCCTTTTGTTCTCGTTCCACCATTGTCGTCGTTCCTCTTGGTTCCTTCCCATCTGTATGAGGTATTGCCACTATAGATGTTTTGGCGCTATAGCACTATGTTTTTGTCATGCTATAGCGATATACACTCCTGGAATTGGAAAAAAGAACACATTGACACCGGTGTGTCAGACCCACCATACTTGCTCCGGACACTGCGAGATGGCTGTACAAGCAATGATCACACGCACGGCACAGCGGACACACCAGGAACCGCGGTGTTGGCCGTCGAATGGCGCTAGCTGCGCAGCATTTGTGCACCGCCGTCGTCAGTGTCAGCCAGTTTGCCGTGGCATACGGAGCTCCATCGCAGTCTTTAACACTGGTAGCATGCCGCGACAGCGTGGACGTGAACCGTATGTGCAGTTGACGGACTTTGAGCGAGGGCGTATAGTGGGCATGCGGGAGGCCGGGTGGACGTACCGCCGAATTGCTCAACACGTGGGGCGTGAGGTCTCCACAGTACATCGATGTTGTCGCCAGTGGTCGGCGGAAGGTGCACGTACCCGTCGACCTGGGACCGGACCGCAGCGACGCACGGATGCACGCCAAGACCGTAGGATCGTACGCAGTGCCGTAGGGCACCGCACCGCCACTTCCCAGCAAATTACGGACACTGTTGCTCCTGGGGTATCGGCGAGGACCATTCGCAACCGTCTCCATGAAGCTGGGCTACGGTCCCGCACACCGTTAGGCCGTCTTCCGCTCACGCCCCAACATCGTGCAGCCCGCCTCCAGTGGTGTCGCGACAGGCGTGAATGGAGGGACGAATGGAGACGTGTCGTCTTCAGCGATGAGATTCGCTTCTGCCTTGGTGCCAATGATGGTCGTATGCGTGTTTGGCGCCGTGCAGGTGAGCGCCACAATCAGGACTGCATACGACCGAGGCACACAGGGCCAACACCCGGCATCATGGTGTGGGGAGCGATCTCCTACACTGGCCGTACACCTCTGCTGATCATCGAGGGGACACTGAATAGTGCACGGTACATCCAAACCGTCATCGAACCCATCGTTCTACCATTCCTAGACCGGCAAGGGAACTTGCTGTTCCAACAGGACAATGCACGTCTGCATGTATCCCGTGCCACCCAACGTGCTCTTGAAGGTGTAAGTCAACTACCCTGGCCAGCAAGATCTCCGGATCTGTCCCCCATTGAGCATGTTTGGGACTGGATGAAGCGTCGTCTCACGCGGTCTGCACGTCCAGCACGAACGCTGGTCCAACTGAGGCGCCAGGTGGAAATGGCATGGCAAGCCGTTCCACAGGACTACATTCAGCATCTCTACGATCGTCTCCATGGGAGAATAGCAGCCTGCATTGCTGCGAAAGGTGGATATACACTGTACTAGTGCCGACATTGTTCATGCTCTGTTGCCTGTGTCTATGTGCTTGTGGTTCTGTCAGTGTGATCATGTGATGTATCTGACCCCAGGAATGTGTCAATAAAGTTTCCCCTTCCTGGGACAATGAATTCACGGTGTTCTTATTTCAATTTCCAGGAGTGTATCACAGATAATGTGTTGCACAATTGGTCGATTTGGGTAAGGTAATTTGTATTCCATGGCAAATCGATTTGCAGATACAGTGTCGCATCTCGAACGTGAGTATTGCTTGGGATTGGACGACAGGGTTTCATGGGCAAATGGCTAACAACAACAAAGCGCGTGTGCATGCACATACTAATTACCATCGTGCCCTGCGGCCAACCGTGCAGTTTGAACGTCCTAACGCAAACCATTCAGAAGTTATGACGATTTCATATCATATATTCAATAACTGTCACCCTGTGCCTGTGAAGAATTAGACCGATGGACCTAGTTTGCGTAACAGTTCTCTCTACGATGTCAAATACATCAAGAAAAACTAATGCAGCAGTTTATGCGGCATTACACGAAAGTTGTGGAAATGGGGCTCTAGACAACGCTATAGAATTTGAATGATGGGCTTCGTTTGTATAACAGACAAGTATATGGAGTGAACCACAATAAGAAAAACAATTACTACTACTATTTACAGAATGTTACATGCAAGTCATGGAACTGGTGCTCTAGATGCCACTGTAGCGTTCGACTGTTGGGTTTAGTTTGCAATGTGGACATAGACATCACACTCACAAAGTCCAAGTATCGCCTGACTGCTACAAGCTAGGACCAAATATACTCAAAAAATACACCACGAAGGATTTGTGCTATTTGGTCACAAACGGAAAATGCAAAATTGTAAATTCTGGTGGCCAATGGACAAATGTGTGACACCGCAGTGTAATCTTACTGCACAGCTGGCAAGAATAGTTAACAGGGGCACGTCGATACCAGGGCATAAAATCTTTGTGAATTTCATTCCATGTACTAATCTGAACAGTAACTATACCTCGCAGGCAGTTGCATGAACAATCTACACAGATGTTAGCATTTGAGAGAGTACATGTACTTGGCCTCAAAGAAGCCAGTTGGAGTAATCGGCAATCCACTCAACATTTGAATAGGAACGCTGCCTCTTTTTTTTATGATGTTGGAAGGAATGGGTGAACCATGACCAAACACAATGTCAAGAAGGAAGCCATTGATCTAGAGACAGGACAGAATTAGAGGAATGTGTAATCACCAGAGAGGTAATCAGAGCCACGGATTCATCACAATCATCTATCTGAGGTGCAACTGGTGCTTCAGCAATTACAAGGACCATTAATAGGTGGCTCACAGAAATGGGGCTGAGCTCACGGCACCTCTTTCACTGACTACTATTGACCTCTGTAAACCAACAAGCCTATTTTCAGAGCTGTCAGGCACATTCGACCTCGAATCTCACAGACTGGAGTAGAATTGTCTTCAGTGATGAGTCCCACTTTTATTTCACCCCTGATGGCCAGTGAAGACGTATCTGGAGATGCCCTGGACAGCTGAAGGATACCAACCTGACTATTGAGCGCTGTAAGGCTCATCAGCCAGGAGTGATGATCTGGGGTGACATCTCACTTCACAGAAAGGCCTTTTCAGTTGTCATCTGTGGAACACTTACAGCACGTCAATGATATTCTACACCTAGTTTTGTTGTCCTTCATTGCAAGCTCTTCGTGGCTTACAGTTCAGCAAGATAATGACAACCCACACATGTCGAGAGGTTCTATGCTTGAATTTGTGCTTGCAAAACCCTACCTTGGCCAACAAGGTTGTAGGATTTCTACCCAATTGTGAATATTTGGAGCATTATGGGCTGGGCCCTCCACCCTGCTCGGGACTTTAATGACCTAAGGCGCCAATTGGACAGAAGTTCTGATAACATCCTCCAGGAGAACATCAAACAACTCTGTCAACCAATGCCAACCTGAATAACTGCTTGCATAAGGGCCAGAGGTGAACCAACGCTTTACCGACTTGTTCAATTTCTGAAGCTCTTTCTCTCGAATAAATCATCCAGTTTTTTTGAAAGTGTAATCGTTTGTACATCGCAAGTACTGGTCTCTGTTCCATCTGGGTAATTCCTTCATGATGGACTGGTTTCTTGTCTTAGAGTGTACTTCATTAGAAAAAGCTGGTACTAGTATATGCCAAAAATCCAAATGATGTTTGTCGAAGACAGTGGGGAAACAAGGACCATAAAAACTTAGGCAGCAAGTGAATACATTTATTGGTACGACATAATTGTAAAGCAGGTGGCGAATACAAGGGGAGAGCCAGCCCCTTCTGGCATCCATTATTTTTTGTGACGGTATTGGTCACTGCTTTCTTCTAGGTGACCCCCTAATTCTGTGATGGCAGTGCAGTGCACAATGCTCATGCCACTTGCAGCAGACGAGAACACCAGTTATCTCTAGTGATTCAGTGACTGTAATGTGACTAGCATGCAATATATGGAACATTGGAGTCTGCTCATTTTGACAGGTTATGAAAAATATATAGTACTCATAACAAGTGACCTTCATTATTAAAAATAGTGATTTAGTCCGGACCAAGATTCTTGTGACTTTTCTTAGGAATTTTAGCGCAGTTACTCCTCAGTCAGTTAATTTAAGGTGCAAGGAGACAAATGAGGAAGCCGTTCTGCAACATACCCAGTTTGTTACGTACCAGAACATACACTGAAGCGCCAGAGAAACTGGTATAGGCATGTGTATCGAAATACTGAGATATGTAAACAGGTAGAATACGACACAGCGGTCAGCAACACCTATATGAGACAACAAGTGTCTGGCGTAGACATCAACGCTATTGAGCATATCTGGGATGTCTTGTAACGTGCTGTTCAGAAAAGATCTCCATCCCATTATACTCTTACGGATTTATGGACAGCCCTGCAGGATTCATGGTGTCAGTTCCCTCCAGCACTAATTCAGACATTAGTTGAGCCCATTTCACGTCATGTTGCGGCATTTCTTCGTGCTCGTGGGGGCTCTACACCATATTAGGTGGGTGTACTAGCCTCTTTATCTCTTCAGTATATATCAGATCCAATGGTCATGGCTTTGTGCAGCAACTTCAATTGCTACAGAAGTTCACTAAATTTTATTTCTGCATCTCCCATCTCCACAAGCATGAGTCACTCAAATAGGCACCCATTTTCTATGAAATAGTTCTGGATGGCAAAATCAAATTTACAAATTAATAGTTTAGCTCTCCACAATGAACTTGGGGCTCAATAAGTAATTAAAAACTCACTCACTTACTCCGACATACACACTGTTTCTAATTATGTTCCCTTCATCTTTTCTTTATTCTCCTTCTTGTCATCATTTCTTTGACTCTTTACTGATGACCACCTACATAGAACATGGCCACTTTTCTCAAGCAAGCGCAAGACTAGTCCTCTGACCACTAGTCTGGCTGGCCGCGATGGTCTCGCGGTTCTAGGCGCGCAGTCCGGCATCGTGCGACTGCTATGGTCGCAGGTTCGAATCCTGCCTCGGGCATGGATGTGTGTGATGTCCTTAGGTTAGTTAGGTTTAAGTAGTTCTAAGTTCTAGGGGACTGATGACCACAGCAGTTGAGTCCCATAGTGCTCAGAGCCATTTTTTCTGATGTCTGTTCACTCATATCTTCATTTCCTATGCATCCAATCAACAGATTTGAGCTTTAGCCATTTCTAATTTGGTTGTGTAATTTTCACTTTCTGTTTCTTTTTACACTATCAAATTAAGGAATTCTGGATGCTACAGGGTTTAGTATGTAATCATGTTCCACCTTCAACAAATTTTCTTCCAAAGACTTTTTCCATTAGATGTCAATTTTATTTCTTCAGCAGTTCACATTTTTTGTAGACTGACACATACTTTCGTACTATTTTTCATTATTATGACAGTAACCCAATGCTTCGACCATGTTTATCATTTTAGTCTGTCCCCTTGTATTTGAATTTTTTTAAACATACAAGTGCCTCCAGTTTTGCAGCTTGAAAGATAGTTTGTACTTTTTGAGGTGTTTTGCCAGAATGTTCAGTGAATGCGCATAGAAAATAGCATTTTTTGAATGTGGTGGAGAAATATGTGCTTTAAAATAGTGTATGAATAAAAAGAAATGTAGTATATTCCTTCACAGACTTTCTATCAGCTAAAGCAGTTTAATTGTCTACAAGAACTGCCTTTGCAGGAAATTTCACTTTTCTGATTGTTAACTGAGTATCTGCTGTGGTCCTGAAATAATTAAAATCAGCAGACCTTAGACAGTACTTGTGCTGTTTCGGGTAAATTATCCCCTGCTGCTGAGGAGTTCCTCGTTGTAACAATATACATCTACAAAGTGTGAGTCATGTAAGATGTAATAAATACCACTTTTATTTGATGAGCAGTTAGTTCAAGATATCAATATATTTTTCCAAATGATATTACACAGTGTTGCAGGTAATACAGTTGCATGGATAATACTCTTTAACTCTTTCATCAACTGAAATATTAAAACAAATATGCTTTTTTGATGGAACTGTACTTTTTAAACGCCATTTTAATGTCCTTAAAAATATGGGTATGGTGACATACTGATTTTTAATGTTGATGTTTAAACTTTTCACAGAAGTATCTAAGAAATGTAGTGAAATTAGGAGGAAACTTGTCTGTGATCACCTGTTGAAGTGTAAAGAACTGTTGACAGATCTTGGTACCAACTGATAATACTTGAAACTGTAATATAAATAAATATACAAAATGATTTAGTGACTACCTATCTTCCGCAAAGTCAACATTTTTGCTCAATTAAATGAAGGTTTTTGCTTTTCTTCAATATGTGCTCAAAGTTTCCCATCTGCTGCATTGCACATTTGAAATTGCCACTGAATAAATGAGATGATTTCAATTAATGATATACCAGCATGTGCTACAGGAATTCAGAGACACACATCCTCTGGCATTGTTGGGATATTATGCTAGTCTGCACATTTGAGTTTAAATTCCCCCCCCCCCTCCAGAAATAAACCAAATCAGTGGATCTGGAATGTCATTTTACTGCAGCATTCCATCCTGGGCAATGGTCAGGGAATATTCGTGCAATATTTGTGTTACAAAACAGGAGAAAAATTAAGCTCGACAGTCATTGTGTTGGAACCCTATACACTGTCACTAAAACAGTGTTATCTTCTTTAGAACAATGGGTAGAGTGTAAGAAAATGTGTTATATACCTATTAAATATGATCCCACAATGAAATTTGCTATGATGTTACACCATACATTTATCCTCCACAGCCAATGCTGCTGTACCTAACAAACTCAGTCAGTACTGTCTGTTGCCTAGTAGTGCATCTTACACTAATTTACATTACCATAGTTAGTAAAAACTGCTTCGTAAGTAAAGAGCACACATTTAAAAATGCATCCTAATATCATCTCTGAGACTCTGCAAGCATGTGGACAAAGTTCTATACAAAATCCAAAGTAATTATCTTCAAGTGACTGAAATAATAAAAGGTATGGAGTTTATACTGAAAAAAGAATGGAACAACAGTCATCTGACTCATCCCAAATTCCTTGATGACATACCCTGTGCCATCATGTAGGTGTGTAAGTGTCATAGCCGTAAAATCTCCTTCATTGGTAGTGTTGGTTGGGTTTATCTCTTCTTGACTATCAAAGTGACCATTACACAAGTGCCAAGATGATGTGTGCAAGTGCCTGGAACTTCAGGTACCAAAGATTTGGGTAGATATCCCTGCACTAGAGGTGGGCCAAATGGTTATTCTGGAGTAACTGTTATCACAGTTCCAGTTATTCTCTGATAATCGTTATTGTTAATGGTTATTAATAACTGCCAAGTTATTTTTCGCTAGCGAATACCGAATACTCCGAGAGTTAAATAATGACGTAGTGATAGTTGGAATCTATCAGTTTAGTTACCAGTATAACTGCGAGTAGTATGAAATGGCAGGAATGTCATATGAATCGTGTCATAACCTTAGCTTATTAACAACGGGTACATTTCAGTTAATGTTAGAACAATTATTAGTGTTTCATATTATATATTTGTAGGTTATTGGTCGCTATTAGAAATATTATCTTCGCAGTTGCATCAGAAAGTACGCAGAACTTCGCCACAGCACTGTTTAAGTAAAATGTTAACAACATGCATTTTTAAGTATGAAGTAATATGTAAACTGAGCACTGTAGGTTAAATTCGAAGCTTAATTTCTTGTGCTGCTCGCGTAATAGAATAAAGTGTACAGCCTTGTAATACAACAAAAAATCGACGTAATGTGACAGACTCGTTTACTCCTGTGCTGTAAAAGATAGTCCTATTGGGGAAAGTGTGAGTACGCTAATCCAAGTTTTGTGTGAGATTTGGAAACTGCTCGATTTCTCCAGCTACAGCATGTTTATAACATATGAAGACATGCAGATCGAAAAGGTTGACAGTGTTACATTTCTGGGACTACAACTCGATAATAAATTCAGTTGGGAAGGGCATACCACATTTTTTTCACTCTATTATTTCATAAGGGAGCATATTCTGTGGTAACTCATCAAACGTAGCAAAAGTATTTTGCATGTAAGAGCATGTAATGAAAATCATTTGTGGTATAAATTCAAGAACATCATGTAGGAACCTGTTCAAGGAACTCTGTATTCTAACCACTAGTATATTTATTCCTTAATGAAATTTGTTACAAGTATTTCCAACCGATAGCTCAATACGTAATATCAGTACTAGAAATAGTAGCAGCAATCTACTTAAAGACCTAAAATCACTTACCTTGGCCCAGAAGGGATCCAATATTCAGGAACATGCATTTTCAATAAACTGCCAGCAAGTCAGCAACCATTAAAAACTTGGTTTCAGATAAAGCAGGGTTTACAGTGTGTTTGAAAGACTTTTTGATACAGAAGTGCCTGATTCCACCCGTCATCAATATGCCGGAAATGGCTAGTTTAAGTGTGTCACTACACACACACACACACACACACACACACACACACACACACACACACACACACACAGCAACAAACACGAAGATACATATAAATAACACAATAACATCAACCACCAAAAGTACAATCAAACAAACGGGACAACTGCGGGAAGTGGGGGGTTTTAGGGTGAGGGCAAGCTATTAAAAAAAACACACCATGATCCCAAAACATAAAATGAATAATAAAAAGAAAAAAATACAGCATTCTGCTACACCAACAAAAATCTGCAGGAGTCGGACACTTCCCTTGAACACTATAGGTCAACCATAGGTGACCGTACCAAAACACCAATACCCACAACTAAAAGCACAAAAATTGGAATTGGTCATTTCCCTTGACCTACATAGGTAAACCTAGGATGACGATAGCAAAACATCAACACATACAACTATGAAAATGGGAATCGGTCATTTCCCGTGACCTATATAGGTCCACCACAGCTACTGATGTCAAAAAACCAACACCTACAACTGCGAAAAATAAAACCACAATCCCAAAAGTCCACAAATCAATCATCCCTACACAAATTAAATCACATTCAATACTCCATAAACACACAAAACATCATAGCTAGAAAAAAAATTGATAACCGCCAGCAAATTCCTGCACTGCAAACTAGATTGGCCAGCCCTTCCCCCCCCCCCCCCCCCTTTCACACACACACACACACACACACAAACCAACTCATAAACACCGTGCCGTAATGACGTTCACACACTACAACACCTTTTTACGTTGAAGCAGACAGGTGGAATCGAACGCTTCCATTGACCCCTCCTTCTACTCTGTAGATGAGTATCGTAACAGAGACTGATAGACCAGCTTAGGTAAAAATTCTGCTATATTTCAGTTTTGACAGCACTTGGTTGCAACAGTCAAGGTCGGATATTCTGTGTATGATAAATTTATTAAAAGTGCGTAACTGTGTTTTATTCTGACAGTGTATCAATTCTGTAAATATTAGCAGTTACTGTAATATATTCACATATTTTGACAATCTCCTGGCAAATGATGAGGATAATCATTATTATATTCAACATATTATGTTATTCTTCCTGACATGTTATTTTTCGTTCACGATGGCCAGCGGCTATTTCCGAAGAAGTACGTAAATATTTGTTCGCTCCAGTAACTATCGTCTCTGAAATATCACTGGGGTCTAAGACTGGAGTCACTGTATCAGGAACACAGACACACAGTCATTCCGTTACCAACTTCCAGGTTACCTGTAATGGTAGCCCGATAGCTGCCAGAGAGCGAGAACTGTGAGCCAATAACGATAACTGCCAGAGGAAAATACCGCTCTCTGAAAGTTATTTCCATAGTCGCTTGAATTCCATATGGTGCCTCTCTTTATACTACCCGTCCAAGCTAAATTGTCATATGAGGCGGTGGCTTAAGGGAACGACCATACTTGTTAATGCCTGTACTGCAGCTCCTATCAGCCACCGCTCGGACATTAACTTTATTTAATTGTTTGTGCTAAAAGTAATGAAGATGCACGATATAGTACACAGTTCTTATCAACAGATGGCGCGCAGTCTCACAGTTATTCCCATGGCCTATAGAATGCCTTCCAAATGGTCTACCCTCTCCCTTGTTCCTAGCCAGATCTCGGATGAGTTGACGGGAAAGTGTAGTACGATCTTTGGTCAACAGATGGCGCGAGGCACTGTTGACATTAGACAGTTATTGAAATAACTGCCTGTATCAGAGGAACGGTTATCACAGTAACTGTTACTTCTCAGTAACTGGTTATTTCTATCAGTTATGTTATTTTTTGCCACCTCTACCCTTCACAATTTTAGTGTTCTGATAGGATTTCTTTGACATTTGAGTTAAATATCTGACTGCTCCTAATTAGTGTGGTGTCGGTGCACAAGAGATGTTGAATCAGAAAGAAAGTAGCATAGGACAGCAGGTATGTTGATACACTTAAAATGTATCCACAGTCATACCTACATTTCAATAAATTAACTTGTTGATAATAAATGATTTAACTGAGTTGAGTAACTCAGGTTTCTTGTAAGTTCTCCATCTATAGTAACATCAGAGTCCAGTTTTATATGTGGCAAGCAATTTTATGTTGTGTTAACCAAAAAATAACATTGACAAAATGGACAAAATACTTTTAAAATATGTTTCTTGTATCACAACACAGACAAGACTGAAAAATTAACAGAACACTGAACTGATGTGACTACTGTCATTGCTGATAACATAGATTCCAACAATTACAAAGATATATTATGCATTGCTTAAATCAAACGTTTCAATTTACAATCAATATTTTGACACTTTTGCAAAACTGGTTATGGAATTTAGATTTACATATCATTACAATGTTTCTGAAACAGTTAGCATGTTAAACTACAACAGTTTTCACACTAAAATCATGTGGCATGTGTGCCAGTAACAGTGTATTTATTATTTCTGTTAATTACTTTACAAATACAATGCGACCTTTGTTCCTAAAAAAATCCTGTGTTGTTACAATTGGCTGTATTGTGATTACTATCACTTTTATACACATAAATTCCACAAATGATAAACTGTTCTCTTGTTTACATTATTTTTGACATATCTCTAGTTTTTATTTCAATGTCTCTATAAAATACCGAGAATTCAGCTTAATTGATCACAATTCATCTGAAGTTGACTTATTCTCATCCATACAGTAATGCAATTCAAGCTTTTGTATCTATGTAACTTTGTGTGGTACTATCACAGTCTCTGATAATGTTTGGAATAATATTTTTCATTAAATATTGTTCCATTCTGCTTCATTACCCATTGTGCATTTATTGTTAGTTCTGTACTGTAGGCATGTAAACAGCTAAAATGCTACACATAAAGGTGCAGCCTGTCATTTACACCACAATAACAGATTCTGGATGTCATGCCTCTAAATTTTACCACATTTCTCAGATACTTCTGTGAAAAAGGCTTAACACTAAGTCTTTTTGAATTACATTAAAAAGGCATTCTATTCCATTTAGAACAACATACTTGCTTCAATATCTTTGTTAATACAACAGTTACAGGTATTAACCATACCAAAAAAATTATATACTAATATACATTGTATCATCTGACAGCACCTGAGTCTTACCCATTCACTGGCATAGCCACTGCCTGAGTGAGTCTTGGGCGCCATTTCAAACTGGTTAACTAATGCTGTGTGTGTGCATGTGTGTGTGTGTGTGTGAGAGAGAGAGAGAGAGAGAGAGAGAGAGAGAGAGAGAGAGAGAGAGCACGCTTGAGTCAGTGAGTGAGTTTTGTTGGACAAATTGATGACATATTTGTGCTAATGATAAATTATTTCAGGAGGATCTTTACAACTCTCTCGCAATTCCAAAGAATCTTGGGATGAATGGTGCCATAATTTGGGGCAGCTCAAAAGATGTAAATAGCAAGAAGAAATGTGAAGATCTGGCAAACTATGTAAAAACTGAACTAGGTCCAACTGTAAAAAATTTAATGGACATAAGTAACATGCCATGAAAGAAAACAGTAACTAACCTTTACTGGTTGCCACTCATGGTTACTTTACAGTAACTTTTTGTTATTTCACTGACATTGTCTGTGATAAAATTAAATATTGGTTCATTTTAGGAAGAAAATGGATAATTTTCTTCTGCAGTAAAACATTTTTGTATAAATACAAAGACTGTAAACCTATGAAGCATCAGTAAATCTTAAAATATTTTGTGCTTGTATGTAACTTGTTGTGTTTGTATCTATGTGTTTGTATATGGTGTTCTTTTAGCCTCATAATGATATACACCTTGATTTGTACCTGATTAGTTCTGCTGTCAAGTAAATAATTCATGATGCAGGCCATTTTGTAATAAATATATTGGCTATTATGGTGCAGATTTTTTAAATTATTCCCATAATTAAAAATTGTAAAATTTGTATGTATCTTGTAAATAGATACTTTCCTTAAAATAAAGGAGAATAAACTGTAATTAATGTCTGTTCCATTTTGAAAACCCAGAAATTGTTGTTAGAATAAAACTGCTTTTCAAGTTTTGGGAGACGGAAATGGAACAACATGAAAACTGTATGTTCACATAATTATTTAATGTGTTCGCTACAGAAATAAACAAGTATATTAAGAACAACTATGGATCTTACTGTTTGTTCTCAGTGGCTAAGGGCATTTGCCATGTAACATTTTTAGGATTTAGTAGTTTCCCATGGTCACCTTTACATTTAATTTGATGTGAAACATATCTTAGCTATCATTTGATAAAAAAATCCCAGATGCCCTATCAATTAAACTGGGAATGGTTACTACGGAATCATAGTTGTGCACTGAATAAAGCTGTTAGCACACTGGACTCACATTCAGGAGGATGACATTTCAAATACCCATTCACCTCTCCAGGTTTAGGTCTTCTGTGATTTCCATAAATTGCTTAAGGAAAATTCTGGGATGGTTCCTTTGAAAGGCTAAAGCAGATTTCCTTCCCCATCCTTCCCTGACCTGAGCTTGTGCTTGATCTTTAATGGCTTCAGTGTCAATGAGACGTTAAACTTAAATCACCCATCTGTCAACCATGATTCCAGCTCATTGACAGGGCTTGTAAAAGTACATTTTAAAACTTTTGTAATTGAAACTGTAATTTCTTTTAACTGACCATATAGTATCTGTATGAATTTCTAGTCTCTGCTTATTGTAAAAATGTATATATGTTCAGTATTCGTCCTAAACTACTGGATTGATATCATCAAAACTTGGTACATATTTCACTCACTATCTGGAGAGAAGCCCTATGGGGATAGGGTGGCACATGGGGCTGTAAAAGAAGTCTAACACAACCTGAACAAATACCCAGTACATATTCATCCAGTATTTGAGAATGAGAGCACTTAGCAACCTGTAACAAACTTTACACATAATATGAAACTTTCTGTTGCTGACATCCCCCAAAGAATTTATGAAGGGAACAAAGTTGATGACTTGCTAGATTTTCATGATCATGCAGTAGTACTGCTACATCAGACATGATAGGAGGGTTAGGACTTTAATAGAGGCAACTATTTATTTACAGCTCATACAAATTAGATACGTATTTCAAAGTTTAACTGACCTTCACAGTAGGCACCAGTATTGTGTATAACCCATTGCCAGCGATGTGGAAGTCGTAGGATACTCTTAGCAGAGCCAGTTGAGTTGCCAGTTTGAGCAGCACTGTCTATTGCTCGACTAATTTGTAGCAGTTCTGAAGCGAATGCAATGAAGTGTTTCCTTCAGTTTAGAAATTGAGTTGAACTCACGACGGCTTAAGTCAGGGGAGTGCAGCAGTGGTATAGCACTTAGCAGCCCAGTCGGTCAAACAAATCACTAACGGCTTGCACTGTATGTGCTTGAGCATTGTCTTGCAAAATGATGGTCACTTCCTGCACAAAGTATCATCACTTATATCTCTATGCTGTTCATTTTTGGAACACAACCTATGACCAGCTTAGAGACAGAAGTGATGACACTTTCTGCAGGACCTGACCATCATTTTGCAGTCTCTTATTTGTGCTCTTCAGTGGGTCAACAAAGTCACAAGAATGTGCAGCAAGCCAATAATTTTGTTAATGTGTTTTGGGACCTAAAGCAAGCCACACAGCTGAATACCACAGATACATTTAACATCATCTCTGGAGTCATATGGTGCAAAGAATCAGACATATACACTATGTGATCATAAGTATCCTGACACCTGGCTGAAAATGACTTACGACTTTGTGGCGCCCTCCATCAGTAATGCTGGAATTCAGTATGGTGTTGGCCCACCCTTGCTCTTGATGACAGCTTGCATTCTTTCAGGCTTATGTTCATCAGGTGCTGGAAGGTTTCTTGAGGTATGGCAGCCCATTCTTCATGGAGTGCTGCAATGAGGAGAGGTATCAATGTTGGTCAGTGAGACCTGGCACGAAGTCAGCATTCCAAAACTTCCCAGAGGTGTTCTATAGGATTCAGGTCAGAACTCTGTGCAGGCCAGTCCATTACAGGTATGTTATTGTCATGTAAACACTCTGCAACAGGAAGTGCATTATAAACAGGTGCTCGAATGTGTTGAAAGATGCAGTTGCCATCCCTGAATTGCTTTTCAGCACTGGGAAGCACATACCAAGGCAGACGATATTCACCAGGCATTCGCCATACCCACATCCTGCCATCAGATTGCCTAATTCTATACCATGATTCATCACTCCACATAACATTTTTCCACATGTTCAATCGTCCAATGTTTATGCTTCTTACTCCAAGCAAGGCATTGTTTAGTATTTACTGGCATGATGTGTGGCTTAGGAGCAGCCACTCGACCATGAAATCCAAGTTTTCTCACCTTCTGCCTAACTGTCATAGTACTTGCAGTGGATCCTGATGCAATAGATGTCTGCCTATTACACATTATGATCCTCTTATACTGTTGGCAGTCTCTGTCAATCAACAGACGAGATTGGCCTATATGCTTTTGTGCTGTACATGTCCCTTCACATTTCCACTTCACTATCACATCAGAAACAGTGGGTCTAGGGATGTTTAGGAGTGTGGAAATATCGTGTACAGACGTATGACACAAGTAACACCCAACCACCTGACCACGTTCAAAGTCCATGAATTCCGCAGAGCACCCCATTCTGCTCTCTCACGATGTCTAATGACTACTGAGGTCGCTGATATAGAGAACCTGGCAGTAGTTGGCAGCACAATGTACCTAATATGAAAAATGCACGTTTTTGGAGGTGTCGGGATACTTTTGACCACATAGTAATGCCATGGGTGAGTAGAGTTTTATTTTATCTATACAATTAAATTATATTTTCAAAAACTGATTATTTTTGTTGCTGTTTTAGACATACATGTGTGCAATACCTGGTGTACAAGTTTGAAATGCGGATTTTTTGTCTAAAAAGATGTTAATTCAGAAGAATGATAAATAGTGCTTTATTCAAAGTATGCTCCATTGTTTGTTATAATTTTTCAGGCAATTTATGAATACCATGCCATTTCCTCTTTTGCTGCGAACCATTCATTGAGCCATTTTTTCACATTTTCGTATGAACAAAAGTGCTGCTCAGCAAGTGTTTGAGCCATCAATGCAAACAAGTGGTAATCAGAAGAAGCCAAGTCTGGTGGGTAAGCTGCATAGGGCAGAACTTCCGAGCGGAGGGCCTCCAATGTCTCACGAACTGGTTTTGCTGTATCTGGAGGTACATTGCCATGAAGAAAAATGACTTTGTGTTGCCTCTTTCGGTATTGTGGTTTTTTTTTTTCAAGCAGCAAACTGTTCAAATCAGTCAATTGTTGTTAGTAATGTTTAGTATTAACCATTTTTCCACATTTTAACAGCTCATAATAGACCACATCTCTCTGGTGCCACCAAACACAAAGCGTCATCTTTCTTCCAAAACGATTCAGTCTTGCAGTCAGTGTAGATGGTATGCCTTGGTCTACCCATGATTTTTTGCCCTTGGGATTCTCAAAATAGATCCACCTGCCATCCCCTGTAATTATATAATGCAAAAATGACTTCCTTTTGTACTGAGCGTGCGAAACCGCACACATGTTTTTGCACTTTTCTGTTTGCATGTCATTCAACTCATGTGCTACCCATTTACTGATGTTCTGAATCTTTCCCATGTTTCATAGCCAATTGCAAACAGTTTGTTGACTAATGCCCAATTGCTCAGTGAGTTGTTTTTGTGTATCAAATCATCTTTGTTTAACAACGATTCCGATTCCAAATCTTCATATTTTCATGGTGGTTTTCCGCGTTACTTGTCTGAAACATCAAAGTCACCATTTTTGAAATTCCAAAACCATCATTCACATGTATCTTGTGATGAGAATGGAGCATGGATCTTGTTGAAGTAATTGGTATGATTCACCAGCAGTTTTCTTCAAATGAAAACTAAAACTTAATGCTGTCCACAAATGCTCTTTTTTCGTATAAATTTCAACAGATTGAACACAACAACACAACACTATGCACACACTTTTCCAGTTTATCACTCATGGACATATGACACTTCTCGATGACACAACAAAATGATGCAGTGTCAAATGTTTATAGCACAAACTGCATTGGTGCAACATCTGTTGTCTGAAATCTGCATTTCATACTTGTACACCTGTTATATGTCACATAGGCATATATTCAATGCCTCCTCCTAAATCCATGAATCGATTTCAGCAAATTACTTACTATCTGGAGAGAAATACTGTGGGGGTAAAAATTACTAATCTCCCATTGGGGTGGGGGTGATAATGGAGCAATTGACAGAGAAGAGGGAGAGGAGGTGATGGACAGCCAGAGGAGGGAGGTGTAGATGTATTAATAGAAGATTGGAATAAATAAATATCCACAAAACACCAGGTTTTTCAGTTAGTTGTAAATACAGCTACATGAGCTATTTTTGTGTAAATTGTGGGGGAGAGAGTGTGTGTGGGGGGTGGGAGGGGGGATGCAGGGGAAGGAAGGAGGGGGGTAGAAGGAGATTTTGATTACTGTACTGCTTTGGTATATTCTAAGATATTTTAAAAATTCTGTTCATGCTTCATGCATTAACTCTCCCTTTCTCATTTATTGTTAGGTAATTTACTAATTTTTGAGAAACAGTCATTTACATATGCCACAAAATGAACAACAAACTAATGCATAAACACATCTTAGTCATTTTTCACTAAAAGCTGATGTTAAACAAAATAATAAAAACAGCTCACTCCTAGAACTTGGTTTCTCACTGACTTATAGAACATTTACTTTGCCTTTTGGCCCCTTGTACAACTGTGCTCTGAATCATCAGTATATGTGTGATCACTGTGGTGTTGTTTGCTCCATCTTTGTGTTTGCCATTATGACCTTCCAACCAGAGCAAAATTTTGGTGCCATCTTAATTGTACCCTCACAACAACAGTAACTAAACTACCAGAGGTATACAAAGTTATTCTGCCTAGTCTTATGACAGCACACAAGAGTCATAATGAAACTTCATCTATTACATGCTATAGTGGAAGTTAATTATACAAACTAATATAAACAAACAACACCACATTCACAATAGAACTTCTGATCTTAATATGCATCTGAAGGACACGGTGTTAGCAGAAAATATTCCAATGGGAATAGCATTAATGAAACATATGTTGCTGACCAATAGAAACACACAATATCCAATTCTGCACTCATCCCTACAGCATGCCATGTTACATGTTTATGTATGTAGAAGAGCAAGAAATCTAAAATCTCCACTGTTTTCTCCCAACAGTGACATTTAGCTGAACTAATGGAATGCCTCGGATGATTGTATCATAATTTATAATGGGTCACACACAAAGGAAAGGTAACTGGTAAAGTATTTTAAAATAATTAACTTTTCTCAGTTCATTCAGTGGCATTACCATTGTTTCCAGTAGTGGATTCCATCTACAGTGACAGTTTAGGGTTACACTAGGCCCATAGCACTGATGAACTGCAAGGCCTGTTTTCAAAAATATGTACTCTTCTTGTGTTTAAATTTTTTATTTTACTCCCCTGAAACAAATAAATTGGAAAAAAATAGATCCATTGTCGACCCTCTTGGTCTAAACACATGTTGTTTCTTTCTTGCTCCTCCTTCTACTCTCTTTTCCAGGATCTTCTCAAATACCTTGGCAGTCTGACACACCAATGAAGCTCTCCTAATACTGGATTAATTTCATTCAACCCTTTCCAAAAAGTATCACTATGATTTCATTTTTACAAGCTTGAGGTGTCCTTTTTTCTATCTGTTCTGTTTTCCTGACTGATGGAGCTACCACTCTTCAACAGTGCCAGCTGATTTTATCATTTCCATATGGTGTTACAATGACAGCTCCAAGTTCCCAGCAATCAACATGCATCTCTCTGCACAGCTCATCATCTCACAATCCCAATCTCGAACATTTTGAGTCATGTGAATGGAGAAATTATCATCTCAACTCTTGCACAGAGGCAGCTTATCCATGTATTACATGCTACATTCCCCATGCTTTCGAGGTCCCACAGCTGCACTTCTCTGAGTTGGCAATACAGAATTGAAAATAATAGTATTGTTCAAGCATAGTTTTATTGAATGATAGTACCGTTTAGGATTGTTAGTGCACAATTGCGATCATGAAGCAAAATATTCACACACCCTGAATACTCTCGAAGTCTAACAGCTATTCACTGGAATTAAGGTTATGGATAATGTAGCTCACTTAATTCTGTTTTGGTAGTCCTTTTGCTAACTTTAATTTCAATCACAGGGTTCATTTACTGTAAATTTGTCATCATGTTTCAGTGAATCTCTGTAAAGCTTTTATACTCCAATGTTCAACATATTCAGATATGCCAGTGTCCCCATACTCTCCTGCTAAATATCATAACATTAGTTTCCACATTCCATCATGAAGTACAATGTAGATCAGATTTTGCCAATTGGAATGTTGCAAGATTTCACACTGTGGCATAGTTCAGTGGAATGTAGATGAAAAATATTTACAAACTTTTTGTCTGCTTGTGCCCATAATCAGTCGATAGAGAAACATTACCTTGGGGTGCAGGGTCATGACAAGTTATTGGAAAGATATGTGAAAAGGGTCAGGAATGCCATCAGAAGCTTCTGTTTAGTTTTTCAGGAAATAGTTACATCTTGGAAAGCATGTGGCCTAGTGATAGGTCTAGATTCACTTTTAGCAAAAGACCGAGGAACTTCTGACAGATAGAGAGGTTAATCTTAGAGGTTGTGGCCATGTGCCATGCTGATAGTGCTGGAGTAATGAGTGAGGAAAAAGTCTGATGGCCACCTGAGAGTGTGGTATCAGTGAGTAAAGAGCATTTGTCTGATCTGTGGTGTTATAGGTGCCAGGTTAAAGGGCACTTGGCAAGGAACTGCCTGCTGCCGAGGAGCATCTCTGATACATAACATAATGGGAAGGGGGCCTCACCTCAACTTCCGGCGTTTTGTAGAAAGAACGTGGCCACCCAATCTTTAAGTGTTCCAGTTGTGTGTGGAAGTTTTAGTGGTGAAACAGTTTGGGTGCTTTTGGATTCAGGCAGTTCTTTGTGTATGATTAATGAACATTGGTATTTGGCACATGCGGCCTTATATGTTTTCCCAGCTTGCTGGTGTGGAAGAAAGGTGTAGAGTAGCTAATTTTGAGAAGATGCTGTTCTTGGGGGAACCTACAGTTAAGGTCTGGACTGAAAATTTCACATTGAGGTTTAAGTTGAAGGTACCTTGGAATTGTCAGTTTCTGCTATTGTGGGCGCAGACTCGCTCCAACATGTTGGCCTGATTCCTCATTGGAGAAGAGACCAGTTCTCTTTGTTAGCAGCTGTCAGGAAGGGGTACTGAGAATCAGTCAAGAGTGGTTATGATGGAAAGAGTTAAGAATGGTTATGATTTTAGACATCTGTCCCCTGAACAGGCACTGGGGTTACACCAGTTCTGTAATGAGTTTTGCAGTTATTGATCAATTGCTTGGGTGGAGTGAAAGGAGAAGAATATAAGATTGAGCTTACAGGCAACATACCAGTATGGCGCCCAATGTACCATCTCTCTCCACCTCGTATTAAGCAGCTCAAGTTGTGCATAGACTAAATGTTGAGAGAGGGGGTTATTAGGACGTCTACATCATGCTATGAATCCCCCATATTTGTGGTACTCAAGGGACAGGATGGGGTACACCTAGTAGTGGATTACAGAGCCTTGAATAAGAGGTAGTTCTGCGGTCAATACCACTACTTGATCTGCCTACATGTTTTGGCTGGTTTAAGAATGCCAAGATTTTTACAACTCTCAACCTTAATCAGGTTTACTATCAGGTATCGTTAGCTGAAGAACCAATACCCGTGACAGCTTTCATTACCAAATGGAATCTTTATGAGTACAGTAGAGTGCCATTTGGATTTTCCAGATGTGAAGCAGTCCTGTCCAGAATTTTAGATCATGCTTTTTACAGGTTAAAATTTAGATGTATTTATCATTGTCTTGGTGACCTAGTGATCTTTACTGAGAATTTAGAACAACATCTTGAGCATATTAGAAAGGTTATGGAGTATCTTAGGAAGGGTGGGTTTACTGTTAAGCTGGCCAAAGTGAAGTCTGCCCAACCTGAAATTTACTTTTTAGTACACCTAGTTTCTAGCCAGGGGGTCAAGGTGAGGGCCAGCGCAAGCCCAAGTGCCACCCACTGCGAGCTGCTAAATTGCCGCTACCCCCCCCCCCCTCTTCCCCCCCCCCCCCCACCCAGGATTTTTTTTTCCAACCGTCATGTTGACAGCTACGTTCGGCATGACTCAAAGCATTGAGAATAGCCACACTGTCCCGAAATCTGTGTAGATCTGGAAAATAGAAACAAAAATTGCGATTGATTGCTGACATTCTCCATAGATTTGTACAAAACAGTCGCTGGGCACCAGCTCAAAAATGCAGTCAAACCTGACTGGAGAAATCTAGCTAATTTTAATAATAAGCCTTGTGAATTTACAAAAATGTTCAAATGTGTGTGAAATCTTATGGGACTTCAACGCTAAGGTCATCAGTCCCTAAGCTTACACGCTACTTAACCTAAATAATTCTAAGGACAAACACACACACCCATGCTCGAGAGAGGACTCGAACCTCCGCCGGGATCAGCTGCACAGTCCATGACTGCAGCGCCTAAGACCGCTCGGCTAATCCCACACGGCATGAACTTACAGTTAACGTAAATAAACATTTTTCACTGTTTGTGAACAGATAATGTTTTCAACGGAAAACTAAATATATTTACAATGTAACGCGAATTTGGTTTGAACAATAATATTTACAATACAATACCTATTTAATGTTGAACAAAATGAGAAATAACACAGTAAATAACCAAGACACTGATCATAATATAAAAATTTTAAAAAAATACCACGCAAACCGAACCTTCCTGGCTTTTGCTTGTGCAAACTCTTTCATATGATCTGTGTAATTTAAGTCCTCTGCAAGCTCGTGCTCAATCGATATTTTTGCAAGATCATTCGAACGACTTTGGCTCATCATTGATCGGAGGTATGTCTTTATCAATTTCAGTTTTGAGAACCCCCTCTCTCCACTCGCAACTGTCACTGGGAGTGTTAGGAGAATTCTCAGAGCAATGTTAACATCAGGGCAAAAATTATGTCTTTCAGAGTCTCTTTTGGACCTATTCCAGGTTTCAACAATGTTGAAAGCACTTTTAGTTCTTCCCTCAACTCTAGTGCATCAATGTCGCTTCACCCATTACCTTGCAAAATCACTGTGAGGTTTCTACACTTTGTGTCCAGGCTGCCAGAAGGTGCATTCTTCAGCTCGCCGATGTCTTAGAGAAAATCAAAATAATCACAATGAGATTTCAGTTGATTGAAGCTCTCATCCAAAGATGGGGCTACTATATCTAAAAGATAATAGTAGAATTCAATCTTGTAACTTTTTGTTCGGTCATGTATTGTCTCATCCCTTCCTTCATAGGTAAAACGTATTGGCTTCTTACTTCGTCGTCGGGAACGCTCAGGGGAGAGTAGGTCACTCTGAACCACAGGGCACAATGAATCAGATAGCATAATTTCATTATAAGGAGGTAAATTATTTTTTCCTCTGTGCATATGTCAGTACTGCTCTACCAACTGCCACTTGTATTCTGCAGGATCTAGTTCCCGCCATTAGTGTTGTACTTGTGATATGTTAGTTTTGCGACAGTGAAGTAATTTTTGGGGACATAGATAGATTGAATTTTGTTCAATCCTTTGTCACCAAATTTTAGAGAAAGTAAGTCATTGTAACAATATCAATACTGTATTTTAATGATTCACATCTTCAAATATTAACAATGTTCATACATAACCTCACATGAGCTTTGTTTGAAATATGTGCTGTTGGGGCACATTGAACTAAGGTCTCCTGGGGCACAATGAGCCATGGTTCATTGTGCCTCAGGAATCTTTTAAGTGTCCAATACCAGCACTCTGTTTCCTTAGCATGGGTAAAACATATGTGTAGGAATTTAAGGCTTTTAAATCATAGACGTTCAGCAGTCATGTTTTATATTATCAGGTTTGAAGATGGTTCTTTCATACAGCAGGAAGACGGACAGAGGTAAAACTGACCATTACTTTATGCAAGAAGCTGTACAGGATGTTCTTAATAAGGGCAAGGCAGTTCACCAAGCAGCTAAATCTCATTTAATACCTTACCCAACTCTTCATTGATATGTTCAAGACATTAAATGTGATTCCAGAGAAAGATTGACACCAAACTATGACAATCGTAAGGTATTTTCTATGGAGCAGGAGAAAAAATTAGGTAAAGGATGAAGCTTTTGTTTCAGATAGCAACATACTTTATGTGGTCCCATGACCTGCTACTGATGGTGTGACAAAGAGACAAAAATCATATTTCAAATTTGGAATCAGCTTCGAGTCCATTGATGTTCAGTAATTCCAAAATAAGTAATATGATTGTGTGCCTACAGATTTAATTATATGATTCACACATGGAATATATGTACAAATTATGTTTAAAGTATATTTACACTTACTTTGTATGCTTTAGCATACCTGTTTAAAGTGTTTCATTGTACCCCACATGTGGGGCACAATGAACCATTAACCAAATTTTCTTCAAAGGCCTGCAGCTAAACAACAATTTACGACAATGCAGTCATATAAGGCCATTTGATACTTGAATGATTAAACTGTAACATCTGTAAATCACAACTCTGTAATAAAATTATTGGATGAGTAACGCGGAGAAATATTTTTTGTGGTTCAATGTGCCCTACTCTTCTCTATCTGTGGTAATGTTAGATTTTCTAGCTCTAATTCTGTAACCAATTCTTTGGAATCCGTCAAGAAAGACACAAACTTTTCTTCTGTTCTGCAGATCTCAAAATATGCTTTCGTTTTTTCAAGCATTTCCACGGCCTCAGAAACATTTATGTCAATGGTCTGGAGGATCTTACTGACTACACTGATGTGAAGCAGAACATCGTACCAGATTACGAGAGAAGTGAGAAAGGTGTAATTTTTTATTTGATTCAGAAGTGACGTTGCTTTGTGAGTGGTCATGCCATCGAATTCTTCTGATATCTGAACCAGTGCATCATAACTGCCTCCAGTTTGAAACCTCAGGGGAGCAAGTGCATCGATGCGACTTTCCCACCTAGTATCGCACAGTGGCTTCAGCGGCAAGTTAGGCAGATACTTCTTCAAGACATCCCAACGTCGAACGGGGGACGAGAAGAAGTCATACAGGCTTTTCACTGTCGAAAACATGGAAACAGCATATCTAGAAGACATAGCGGCAACGTTTACAACAAGATTCAATGAGTGACTGCTACATGGTACATAAAATGCTCTCTTGTTCATATCTGAAATTCTTTTCTGGAGACCAGACATCTTTCCTTTCATGTTTACTCCATTGTCGTATCCTTCCCCTCTCATATTATACAATAGGATTTTTTTATCTTCCAAGAACTTGAGTATGACCTGCGTCAAAATGGAGCTGAAGAATCGGGCACTGGAAGAAATCCCAGGAAATGCTCCCGAATTAGGTCATCGTATACCCCGTCGAGTCTTGTCTCCTGGACGAAACGTACCACAACTGTCATCTGCTCAGCTTTTGAAATATCTGGTGTGCAGTCCAGCAATTGACAGAATACAGTGGAGGAGGAAACTTGTAGATGCGCGTGGTCCACTGGGCCTGATCACGTCGTAATAATAGTAGTAGTTCAGAATTGTACTGTAATACTTTGCAGATGTCATCATTAATAGAATGTTTTTAGTTATAGGTGATCCAATAAGGTGAATTACTGCGTTCTGTGTTTTTTTCCAAGATAATGATGGCCCTTTTTCTCACCTTGCTTTGTTCTGTGCAGGTGCTCCATTATCACAGTGTATAATTTTCCAAATAATTCAACGAGTTTCAAGAAGTTTCCGTTGTCAGGCTGAAAGAGTGTTCCTGTACTAACTCTCAAAGGCAGACATTGCTGACCCAGGAAATTGCTATTAAGCGCTCATGAACATTTTTTCCAATGTTCGCTTTCAGTATTCCGAAGCCTTTGATGATGGGCGTCGACAGTTCGTGACTTTTTCAGTCCCTCGGAAAACACGATCCACTTTTTATGTGAATTCAAATGCTCAGTAGACGTCCCGTGACTTTCGAGATACGAAGCAACCTACCGCCAGTCGCTTATACCGTTCTTTACAATTTTTACTGTAGATGACGAAAAAAGTTTGCAACAAAAGCAGAACACAGCATCCTTGCTCTTTGAATACACCAACCAAAGTCTATCTGCTTCTTGTAAATTCTTCAAAGAATAGCTGTAGTGCACAGGGCTGAAATGCCGGTTGTCCGCGTTTTTAGGACATTCTTCAGCTTCCTTAATGCTCTCAGGAGGACCTCGCATGACCAAAGTCGTTCGAATGCAGTCGGTAATAATTTCCAGCTACCTTCCAGGATCTGAGTCAATTGTGTCTTCCAGTTTAGGCTCGCCTTCAATCCCTTCTCCGGTGCTGAGTACCTCCGCTGATGTTCCTCCGGCATTTTCCGAATCGGGAAGCCTAATTTCAGTTCTCCTTGATGTTTCAATCTCGGAGCTTTTGTGACAAAGCAGGTCTCGAATCCAGACGAGGTCCGTTGAACATGTCGTGGATGGCCCGCTGTCAGCATTGCTACAGTATGCGGTGGTCGCGGTACTGTGTTCGTCAACTTTCTGGTCATGTCCTGAAGATTAAAATGTAGCTGTAGTAGCTTCACTAGTTTCTGTACTTTCAGGATCTATTTTTCCACCCTCGCCGCTGTTAGGTCGTTCTCTCTTTGGCTTGAAATATCGCTGTAGTGCATCCTTTTGCTTCTTATCGTCATCTCCCTTCAGCGCCCGTCTTTTCCTATATTCACTGCCAGCCAGTCTTTTTCTACCGTCGGACTTGTTTCGATCCAGCCTGTAGAGAACGATTACATGAAACTAACTGTTGATCTCAGTGTACGAACTTTATTTGCAACACACTTCAAAGACAATTTCCTGATATTCCACTGCACGTAAACGGAAAATTATATTACTGTAGGATACACTGTTCAGGAGATGAAGTCATAAGAACTGAGCCGCGTGAAACTGAATTTCAGGCTGAATTTCACTACAGACGCAGGTGAAACGGTCAAAGAGTGGGGCGGAAGACAATGGAGAGAGGAAGAATAAGGAGATGGAGTAACATGATAATGCAATAAATACACACCCGAGCATCGACGGGTACTAATGCTAGTCGAAATATATTAACTCACAGCACTGCGGTTGTTCAATTCAATGAACTGACACTCATCATCTGTCGTAATTTCCATGTGTCACTTCTTTCGTGTATGGTTATGGAATAAGTGGTAACAAATTAGTCATCGCCGTATCACTTCACTTTTCTTCACTTTATTTTCATTCTAGCTATTGGGACGATGCGTGCTTATTTGCCAACTTGTCAGTTTTTGAAGTAACAGATCATAAGAAAAATAAATTTTACTGTTCTGCAATCTTGAAATAGAAAAATTCTAACTTATGAGTAACGTGCATGCGCAATACTAATTGTACGTTATATGAAAAACACCTATCACATCCCAAGTTGCAAGAAATTCCGATGCACCAATTCTTCTGTTCTTACGAAACGCAATGAAAGTTCTTCTGACCAATCTTGACTCCCTCTGCCAGCTACCGAAACGAATTCTGTAGTTTTGGTTGTAGAGAACACAACAATACCTATTGCCTGGAAAGACGAAGTGGTGACGCGGCAGTGCGGGTCACGTGACGAGGTACAGCTAGGCTACGGTTAAACTAGCGGCCAAGAAGAAGAAGCAAGAAGCTCACAATAAGTATGTGACCGATGATATGGATAAATGTATTATCGGGCAGCAATTTCTATGGCATTACAAACAATAGAAAGAAATACGAACTTTGCGAAAACTGCACAACCTTTGTCAAACAGAAATGAGCTTCAAAGCTAACAAGGAAACCCTTAGAAGCACTGTTCTGTCTCTGGATTTTCGTTTTAGATGGTGTCAAAATTAAAGTTTTGTTTTTTGGGCCGGCCTTTGTGACCGAGTGGTTCTAGGCACTTCAGTCTGGAACCGTGCTACTGCTATGGTCGCAGGTTCGAATCATGCCTCGGGCATGGATGTGTGTCATGTTCTTAGGTTATTTAAGTTTAAGTAGTTCTAAGGTCTAGGGGACTGATGACCTCAGGTATTAAGTCCCATAGTGCTCAGAACCATTTGAACTATTTTGTTTTGTGTGGACGAGAGGGCATTGTTGCTAAAAGACCATACTTTCTCAGGTTTGCATCAGAATCAAAGCTACCAGTAGTTTACTAAAATGAAATATCTATTCACGCGCATTATACAGTAAATAAATGTTGGCAAAGTGATAGTATGCGAGTAGTATTGTCAAACAAAATTGCCGGTCAGGGGTTCAGAGTTTAATTATTGCTCATGCAGGTGGAGACAGGTGTTTCATGGCTCAAAAACCAAAACGTCCGACTATCACTCAGAAACGGATAGCAAAAATTTTCAAAAATACGTCGACACTCAACTTATGCCAGGCTTATTAGCAATGTCTTTATCCTCTCTAATTACTCGCAGCGTAATTACCCACTCGGAATACTTCTAGCCATTGTAGGTGTTGAACATGTTTGACTTAGCAATGTTCAATCATTTTTTCCATAATCTGGGAAGAATAAAATACTTGGAAACTGCCATTGAAGGGCTTAGCTTAACATGTAACCGCAGTATCGAATATTGCATTCGAATTTCCAAATTAGATTTCATCTCCTGCAAAAGTAGTTGCGAGTAAACGTACGGCGCGTAACAGGCTGGCAGCGCTCCACTCATAAGAATACTGGCGTGTGCGCCAGACTGCTTCCCCCTCTCTGTTCATCCGGCGTAAACACGACGGTGCTGCCACAGTGGCGAGGAAGAAATTAGTCCTCCCTCCCCTTGTTCAACAGGGGCGGCTGGCAGGTAGTCGAGGCGCCATGCCACAGTTTCTGAAGCCTCTCCCTCAGAGGTTTGGTTTTGAATCCCCTTTTGGACATGAATGTTGAATTTGTCCTAAAAAAACCGTGCCAAATATCTCACGAAATAAGCGTCAAATGAAAACACTACAAAGAACGAAACTTGTCTAGCTTGAAGGGGGAACCGAGATGGTTCTAAGGTTGGCCCGCTAGATGGCACTGCCATAAGTCAAACGGATATCAACTGCGTTTTTTAAAAATAGGAACCCCAAGAAATATGAATGTTTTAGTTGGGCCACTTTTTTCGCTTTGTGATAGATGGCGCTGTAATAGTCACAAACATATGGCTCACAATTTTAGACGAACAGTTGGTAACAGGTAGGTTTTTAAAATTAAAATACAGAATATAGTTGCATTTGAAATTTTATTTCGGTTGTTCCAATGTGATACATGTACCTTTGTGAATTTATCATTTCTGAGTACGCATGCTGTGACAGCATGATTACCTGTAAATACCACATTAATGCAATAAATGCGCAAAATGATGTCCGCCAACCTCAATGCATTTGACATTTGGCATTTCTCTCAACAGTGAGAAGTTTGCCTTCCATAATGTTCACACATGCATTGACAGTGCACTGACACATGTTGTTAGGTGTTGTCGGTGGATCATGATAGCAAATATCCTTCAACTTTCCCCACAGAAAGAAATCCGGGGATGTCAGGTCCCTTGAATGTGCAGGCCAATCCACCTTTCATGAAATATGCCATTCAATACCACTTCCAAAGCACGCAAGCTATGTGCCGCACATCCATCATGTTGGAAGTACATTGCCATTCTGTCATGCAGTAATACATCTTGCAGTAACATCGGTAGAACATTACGTAGGAAATCAGTATACATCCCACCATTTAGATTGCCATCGATAAAATGGGGGCCAATTATCCTTCCTCCCAAATGCCGCACCATACATTAACCTGCCAAGGTCGCTGATGTTCCACTTGTTGCAGCCATCGTGGATTTTCCATTGCCCAATAGTGCATATTATGGCGGCTTACGTTACCGCTGTTGGTGAAAGACGCTTCGTTGCTAAATAGAACGTGTGCAAAAAATCTGTCATCGTCCCGTAATTTCCCTTTTGCCCAGTGGAAGATCTGTACACGACTTTCAAAGTGGTCGCCATACAATTCCTTGTGCATAGAAGTATGGTACGGGTGCAATCGATGTTGATGTAGCATTCTCAAAACCGACGTTTTGTGCTACTGATGTGCAGATTAGCCGTGACATCAGTTAATACACCTACTTGAGCATCATCATTTGTTGCAGGACGTGGCTGACGTTTCACATGTGGCTGAACACTTACTGTTTCCTTAAATAACGTAACTATCTGGCGAACGGTCCAGACACTTGGATGATGTCGTCCAGGATACCGAGCAGCATACATAGCTCACGCCAGTTGGGCACTTTGATCACAATAGCCATACATCAACATGATATTGACCTTTTCTGCAATTGGTAAACGGTCCATTTTAACACAGGTAATGTATCACGAAGCAAATACCGTCCGCACTGACGGAATGTCATGTGATACTACATACTTATACATTTGTGACTATTGCAGCGCCATCTACCACAAGGTGAAAAAAGTGGTCCAACTAAAACATTCATGTTTCTTTACGTACTACACGAATATGTAATAAAAATGGGGGTTCCTATTTCAAAAAAACGCAGTTGAAATCCCTTTGACCTATGGCAGCGACATCTAGCGGATCAACTGTAGCGCCATCTTGGTTCCCCCTTCAAGCTAGACAAGTTTCGTTCTTTGTAGTTTTTTCGTTTGACGCTTATTTCGTGAAATATTTGGCCCGGTCACTATCAAGGGACCACCCTGTATAAGAATAATGGAGGGGGTAGGTAATCGCAAATTGTGTAGACCATTGTTTCAAAAAGGATGATCCTGCCTCTTACTTGTATGTATATATACACACCCACCTGAAAATATAATGTATTTAAAACAAAACTTAAACATAAAGAGACCATTCTTCACACAAAAGCACACAATACACAGCTATGATACAAGACAAAAACTGGGTTACACATCCAAAGGGCCAACATAAAGTTATTTAAAAATAGTTTTACCCATCCAGGTATTAAACTATATAATTCATTATAAGATTGCCTTAAACACATACAGAACATTGGTCACTTCAAATCTAAATTGAAGTCTTACTTGGTTGATCACTGCTTTTACACAATGAATGAATATGCACAAAATAAATTTTTCTCTTTTAACACAATGTATTCTCATACAAAAGAACATTGTGTATTATATCTGTGTTTATAGCATAACAACAATTATTTAAGTGTTCATCATTAATTAATGTGTGTTATTTTATGTACAAAGGTATATATATATGAAATTATTGATACCAACATAAAAATCCAAATATCTCTTGCAAATTGTGCAGTTGTAGATGAAATGGATCAGTAAATCAAATCAATTTCTCAATGCTATAATTCACTTTTTAGGTCTAACACAATTCTATTTAGAAAAGTCTATTTTATATTAAATTATTAAAAATGAATATTTTTTCATATTACATTCACCAATTTACAAAATAATTATTTTTTTAATAACAAGGTGAATTTCAGAAAATAAAATTTAATATTTTTTTATACACACATCAAAATAAAGTATTGCATCACCCCAGTTCTAAACTCAGGATAGACGTTGACTGTGGATATTGTATCACAGACACAGTCACTATGAGTGTTCTGAGATCTCACTAAACCTGTCCAAACATATAAGCAACCATGCATGAGCAGCGCCTATTACACAGAGGGGGTCTGACAGCCGATTAGTTCCAGTCATTCCACCAGGAAGGAGGTACACAGCTCGTGTTGTCTGAAGTCCAACCATGCCTTGACGGTCAATACTGCATTTTGATCACGTCGTCATTGTTTCTTTGTGCCAGGAAGGGCTCTCCACAAGGGGAAGCATCCAGGCATCTGACAGTGAACCAAAGCGATATTGTTCAGACATGGAGTAGATACAGAGAGACAGGAACTGTTGATGACATGCCTTGCTCAGGCCACCCAAGGCCTACTACTGCAGTGGATTACCATTAGACACAGATTATGGCTCGGGCGAACACTGACAGCAACGGCACCATGTTGAATAAAGCTTTTCATGCAGCCACAGGACGTCATTTTGTGACTCAAACTGTACACAACAGGCTGCATGATGCCCAACTTCACTCCCAATGTCCATGGCGAGGTCCATCTTGGCAACCACGACACCATGCAGTGCGATACAGATGGGCCCAACAACATGCCCAATGAACTGCACAGAATTGACATCACGTTCTTTTCACCGAAGAGTGTTGCGTATGCCTTCAACCAGACAATCGTTGGAGACGTGTTTGGAGGGTCACACTTAACGCCTTAGACACATTGTCCAGCGAGTGCAGCAAGGTGGAGGTTCCCTACTGTTTTGAGGTGGCATTATGTGGGACCGACATACGACACTGGTGGCCATAGAGGGCGCCATAATGGCTGTACGATATGTGAATGCCATCCTCTGACTGATAGTGCAACTATATCGGCAGCATGTTGGCGAGGCATTCGTCTTCGTGGACGACAATTCGTGCCCTCATCGTCCACATCATGTGAATGACTTCCTTCAGGATAATGATATCGCTTGATTAAAGTGGCTACCATCTTCTCCAGGCATGAACCCTATCAAACATGCCTGGGATAGAATGAAAGGGGCTGTTTATGGACGACGTGACCCACCAACCACTCTTAGGGCTCTACGCCGAATTGCTGCTGAGGAGTGGGACAATCTGGACCAACAGTGCCTTTATGAACTTGTGGATAGTGTGCCGTGAGAAATACAGACATGCATCAATGCAAGAGGATGTGCTACTGGGTACTGGAAGTGGTGTGCAGCAACCCAGGACACCACCTCTGAAGGTCTCACTGTATGGTGGTACAACATGCAATGTGTGGTTTTCATGAGCAATAAAAAGGGCAGAACTTATGTTTATGTTGATCTCTATTCCAGTTTTCTGAACAGGTTCCGGATCTCTCGGAACCGAGCTGATGCAAAACATCTTTTGAGGTGTGCAAAAGGTGAACATAAGAAAATAAATAAAATGAATTATGGCGAACACAAGAAATCTATTCCTTGCCCAAAATTGTCCTAAATCTTTCTTCCTGATAAGCCATTATATTGATATGAACTGTTGATTTTTCATGTTTCTTCATGATTTCTTGACTAGAGTTCTACCACTGTCACATGTAACTTTTATTTTCATGTATTTATTTTTACATTCTTTACAAACCCAGCAACATCCATCATTAACCGATTTTGAAAATTCAAAATGATAACATACTAATTTTTGCAGTTTTTATCCCCTGTATATCTGTGAAATTACTTCAAAATTGAATGCAAACATGCTGTAAAGATTTTTAACTTTTTCTAATTTTTTATTCACTTATAGTTAAAAATTTTCAGTAAGTATTCTGTGTTGTGCATTGTAAGCTAAATTTTTCTTACCATACATTGTTACATATGCTAAAGTATCCTTAGGAAATTTTTCATTAAAAGTTGCACAAACTTTCATAGATGTTTTCTGTGAACTTACAATATCCTTTCTATGAGTCAGGTTAATCACATAGATAAGAAGGTTCATTATGAAATTATATGGGGTCTGATTTGAGTATTGTAACTCTTTTAAAATCGAGGAATTGATCACATGTTTTGAGAAAATTATTTGGTGGGAAAATTTCATTTCTTCCATTTTTCAAGTATATATTCTGTAGATTAACGTGGTCGAATAATGAGGAGCCAAGTAACTGATTATTTTTACCATTTTTCTGAAATGTAACAAAACAGAAATATGCAAATCAAATTCCAGTGAGTTATAGTTATTCGTGATATCTAGTTCGAAAATTTTCTTATCACTGTATCCTGCAGCTTCTACAATTTGTAGTTCATAAAATGATATCGGCAGTTTTGGATTTCTCAGAATATTTCCTCATTGTTCTAACTCATCAGTTCCTTCATATTTAACTATTGGTACATGATTCTATTACAATTTTCCTTCCTCTTGAAGTGTATCTTTAATTTAACCTCCAGCATCATTATAATCAGGCCATTTAAAATTGCATCTCCAGAACTAGAAGACCTAATAAAAATTAGTGTTAAATCTCCTTCCCACATACTTTCTTTACAATCTTTGAAAAATCCACCAAGCACTGATAGTGGCTAAAGTACTTCATTCTTACACTTTATTTTTCCATTATTAAGAGTATGTCCTTCCAAGGTTATTTTATTACTAAGACACGAAGTCAAACATAACATAGCTGTTGATGAAATGGAAGGATGTTCGATTCTAGCAAAAATATTATGTCCTTTCTTTACGGCCACAAAATCAAACAGTTTTGCCACATAATTATCGTTTAATTTTTTATTGGATTTTCTGTCATATGTTGGATAAACTGATTCTGATCCATCGCAATTGTCTATAACAATTCTAAAGTTCATGTATAATAGTGCATGGTTCGGGTGAAGCCATCCATAACCAATATTTATTTCAATCTCTGTATCCTTGTTGAGTGCATTTAATTTTTTTCTCATTCACAGGGAACGAATAAAGCTAATAAACTCTCGATTTTGTTCATGATTTATTAAGACAAAATTTATTTAGACATTTTTAAAACAACTGTTACACAAGCACCATTAAAGCCAATGAGATCATCATTTACAACAGTTATAGTAATTTCAAATCTTGAATAGGATCAACATAGAAATATCTACAGGTTAATGTGGTTAATAAATTATTGGCCTTCCAAATTCAGCATTTGGTTTAAATGAAGCAATAATACACTCCTGGAAATGGAAAAAAGAACACATTGACACCGGTGTGTCAGACCCGGTGTGTCAGACCCACCATACTTGCTCCGGACACTGCGAAAGGGCTGTACAAGCAATGATCACACGCACGGCACAGCGGACACACCAGGAACCGCGGTGTTGGCCGTCGAATGGCGCTAGCTGCGCAGCATTTGTGCACCGCCGCCGTCAGTGTCAGCCAGTTTGCCGTGGCATACGGAGCTCCATCGCAGTCTTTAACACTAGTAGCATGCCGCGTCAGCGTGGACGTGAACCGTATGTGCAGTTGACGGACTTTGAGCGAGGGCGTATAGAGGGCATGCGGGAGGCCGGGTGGACGTACCGCCGAATTGCTCAACACATGGGGCGTGAGATCTCCACAGTACATCGATGTTGTCGCCAGTGGTCGGCGGAAGGTGCATGTGCCCGTCGACCTGGGACCGGACCGCAGCGACGCACGGACGCACGCCAAGACCGTAGCCTACGCAGTGCTGTAGGGGACCGCACCGCCACTTCCCAGCAAATTAGGGACACTGTTGCTCCTGGGGTATCGGCGAGGACCATTCGCAACCGTCTCCATGAAGCTGGGCTACGGTCCCGCACACCGTTAGGCCGTCTTACGCTCACGCCTCAACATCGTGCAGCCCGCCTCCATTGGTGTCGCGACAGGCGTGAATGGTGGGACGAATGGAGACGTGTCGTCTTCAGCGATGAGAGTCGCTTCTGCCTTGGTGCCAATGATGGTCGTATGCGTGTTTGGCGCCGTGCAGGTGAGCGCCACAATCAGGACTGCATACGACCGAGGCACACAGGGCCAACACCCGGCATCATGGTGTGGGGAGCGATCTCCTACACTGGCCGTACACCTCTGGTGATCGTCGAGGGGACACTGAATACTGCACGGTACATCCAAACCGTCATCGAACCCATCGTTCTACCATTCCTAGACCGGCAAGGGAACTTGCTGTTCCAACAGGACAATGCACATCTGCATGTATCCCGTGCCACCCAACGTGCTCTAGAAGGTGTAAGTCAACTACCCTGGCCAGCAAGATCCCCGGATCTGTCCCCCATTGAGCATGTTTGGGACTGGATGAAGCGTCGTCCCACGCGGTTTGCACGTCCAGCACGAACGCAGGTCCAACTGAGGCGCCAGGTGGAAATGGCATGGCAAGCCGTTCCACAGGACTACATCCAGCATCTCTTCGATCGTCTCCATGGGAGAATAGCAGCGTGCATTGCTGCGAAAGGTGGATATACACTGTACTAGTGCCGACATTGTGCATGCTCTGTTGCCTGTGTCTATGTGCCTGTGGTTCTGTTAGTGTGATCATGTGATGTATCTGACCCCAGGAATGTGTCAATAAAGTTTCCCCTTCCTGGGACAATGAATTCACGGTGTTCTTATTTCAATTTCCAGGAGTGTATTAGTTTCTCTATGTGAATGATCAGCTTGTTTAACAAACATTCCATCAGCTAGATTAAAACTGACATTTATTAATTCAAAGAGAATAGCTTTAGGAACATCTTTAGCACCAATATTTTTATTAGCTTCAACAACCTGATTACTAAATCATAATACACTACCAATACCATCTTTTATATCGATGTACAATATTACATCACTTTTCTATTTAAAATTTCATGTGATTTAATATGAATATTTGGATCTTTGAAATGAGTGCATTTTTCTACTTTTTTTAAAAAAAATTGTACTACCCTATATGAATTTCTATCGTTTCTCCATCGTAATATAGTTTATTACTTCTCTGTGTTATATTTGGGATTAAAAATTTGGAAAAAGCCAACTAGTGAAACATTTTTATACGTTTCTCTTATTAGAATGGCTCTTTTTTTAAGAACAGATGAATTTCCAGTCAGTTGAAACAGGCATACCATTAAATGAATACAATTTTATTTCAATAAAGAGATGCAGTCAAGACTGCTTTAGCTGTCAAACAGATTGGACCTCAAAAATAAGACTTTTAGAAAAGAATTCAAAAAATGAATATGGTAGGCTTTTATTAAAAATTTTGTTCGATGGGCAATCATAGGACCAAGTGTTTGTAGAAAAACACATTATTAATCGACAATTATATTCTAGCTCCAGGATCGTTGAATTGGAGTAAAATTAATCATTTGTATATTTATTCAAAAAGTTTAGATCAATCAGAATATCAACAATTTATAAAAAGATGTGAAAAAATTGAAAGCTAAGCATAATGGAAAAATTACTACATTTACGGAAAATAATGAAGAAATTATTCCATTAGATCAATGTCTACATAATTCAGTAGTAGCCATTCTTCAGTTTATATGATCTAGTTATGGGATCAAATTTATCAAGAGTTTGACCATCGATTAGAAAAAATGGGTGATACAAACTGCAGTCAACAATTGAAAATTTACAAGAGCAAATTTAAGATTTACAGGTTAATAATTAAATGGCAATTTGAGTTTTGAAGAAAAGTAAAGGAGAAATTCAAAAGTTAACAAATCAACTCAATGAGAAAGATTAAATGAAGATTGAAATACAATCACATGTAGTTACACCAAGTCAAGATATTAATTTGAGACAGATGTTTGTTTTTCTAAAACTCTTTGATGATGACTGTGAATATGATTATTATGTTATTAGAATACATAGAAGAGATGTACTAAGACTGTTAGGTGGAACTGTAGATAGACATTCAAAATGCAAAGAATTCTTAAGACTTGAGTACGTTCATATCTCAATAAATCTATACCGAAGAATCAAAGAAAATGTCAGGATTGTCTGTCATCTGAATTATTTTAATATTATGGATGACTATACACAATAAATTGATGATTAACGATATAATAAATCTTCACCGAATTTATTTGTAATTTTAACTTATTGGTCTGCCTCACAAAAATCAACATTTTAATAAAAGATAGGAGGGCTCCTATTCGGCCCCTCCACCACCATCCATCTTTTCTAATTATAACGAAAGTCAGTGATTGTAAAAATCGACCATCGAATTTAAGTATTTATAATCAGAGTGTGGTTTGTTTTTTAAAGTATTCATACACAATACAAATTGATTCACATTGATATTATATCAATAATTCACAATTTCATCAGCTAATTGATTTATGAATTTAGAGACTATATCTTCATCATCAAGAAAACTCACAGATAGAAAATACAGAAATCCTAAATTTATCATTCATACAAATTGATACATTTATATAAAAAAAATTTATAAGACATCTTTAAATTTAGTAGGTTGATGAAAATGATAAAAATGAAGAGAACAAGGGTCTTTGTACATGCAAAAAATTATTTCTCAATAAAAGTAAATTTCCAATTATTTTTTTCGTAAGTGAATTTCATATAACATTCATAAATATTTTTATATACGTTTACTAAACAAAACTCCCTAAATTCATCATTTGATTCCATCAACACAAATTTAAAATCCTAAAATGACTCTGTCATTAAATGGTTTTTGTTAACTTCTATTTGAATATCAGAATATACTCTATCTTCTTTAATGAAACATTTAGCAAAATGAATATTACAATCAATATCAAACTGGTTTTAAGTTTCAGTAATGGTTTCTATTTTTATATAATATTTTTTTAATAAGATAAGGTGTTCACATTGACCCTCTGTCCATAATCGTGTTGTATAAATGGAGATGATGTTTTAACTACTGATGACACCTTTGGCACAATTGTATTATTAATCTCCATTGCAGGTTGTAATTTTAGGTATTTTACTTCTGATGAAGGTATATTTATATAAACCGAAACCATGGTCAAGAATTTTAATAAATCTTTATCCTGCACCTGTTTTGGCTGTCATCATTTACTGTGAATGATTGCAATGTTGCTTTCAAATAATGTCGACTTGAGTTCTGAGCATCTGTAAATATAGCTGAGTGTGAGGAAGCGTTCAGAGCAATATTTTCAAAGTTAAGCAAGATTAAAAGAGCCTGAGACATAACATTCAGACGTCTATTTCCTTGCTATGCATGCAAACCAAAGGAAAATAAAAATAAATAAACTAACTGAAAATAGAAGGTGATGATCAAGTCATTCTCTTTAACTTAATCATAATGAAGTATGTAATAATAATATTAATAAAAACTGTTGGAGGTGATAGTAGCTTTTGACAACTCATACCTTGTTTATGTGACACATTATGAATAATCTTCTCTTCTGTGATACATCATGTTCCACTTCACTTTCAAAATGTGTTTAAGAGACTGCAGCTGCTCTTCTTTCTTTAAAAAGACGTGCTATAAACATGCGAATTACAAAGATGTGCTGAAAATTGATACCTCTGAATTTGTATTCGAAAGCTCTTAAAGCTTTTTAAATAAAACAAACATTATTAATGCTCTACACCTTTATTATTCATGACTCCATATTTATTTTTCAACACAGCCATCCTAGTAATGATCATATTTGTCTCAATGACAGACCAGCAACACAAGTACTTGCACTACTTTATCACTATCAAAGTGAAGTCCTTGAAGGTGTTCTTTAAGCTTTGGAAACAGATGAAAATCAGGTGGAGCCAAGTCGGGACTGTATGGGGGATGGTTGATTACAGTGAACCCAAGGCTTCTGATTGTTGCAGATGTTGCACAGCTCTTGTGTAGTCTGGCATCGTCATGCTAAGGAGAGGGTGCTACATGTGTGGAAAAACTCTTTGAATTTGAAATTCGATTACAGCATGCTGTTTGACATGCACCAACATAATTATGCTATACACACCACCATATTACACACTACATTTCAGAGGCTTGTAGTGCCAGACCGCTAAAAATAGGTAGACATGAAGAGCATAGGTCTAATATGTTAATAATGTTTGTTTTATTTAAAAAGCTTTAACAGTTTTCCTATAAAAAATCTGTGGGCATTACTTTTCAGCTTGCTCTTGCAGCAGGGTATTACCATAAATTTTTGGCATAAATCAAAGTCATTCATGTGAAATAATCAGTAATAAATTACTTATCCTTTTAGTGCCAAACTTAAATCAGCCAATCAAACATAACATTTGTAAATTTCCAGAAGAGCTTATAAACTGTCCCTCACTTTTACCTGAGCCCCATTAAGTGTTATATTGATGGCACATTTATTTAAATTAACAGCAATGTTGCAAATAAATGCAGAAATGCTACTTCAAAAGTCTTTCTGTGGTAAAATGGCTTTGTCTGTTAGACATAGGGATACCAGGTCTCCTGACAGCCTGGCACCAAGGGTATAGCATACAAGTTGCATTTGCTACTTTTGGCATTATGTGACTTTATCTTGCTTATGTGGGAGATTCTTGTCCAAGGCTTGTTTAAAGCAATAGTTATGGGTGGTTCCATCACCTCACCCCTGTCTGAGATTGTAACCTGAACCAGGTGGTGGTAGGGTCACTCAATGGACATATTTGAACAACTAAACAATAAAGCCACCAGACTCACGTTATTTATAGGTGTCACACTGTCACTCTGTCTGTCTATATTGACATTGTCACTCCAACATTCCAGTAGTTTTTCCATGAAGTCAGCCCGTCTCATTATTGTTTTCCTTGTAGATACTACTTCCTCTCAGTTCCAGTTAGGCACGTGTCAAACCATTTATTGGAGTAACCTACTGTAGAAGGGCAGTGTGTTTTTTGTGAATTTTCTGTAAAATGTGTGTGTATGCTCCAATGTATTGTTCCACTTAATTTCAAGGCAGCATTTGCCCACAACTAAGTGTTAACTTCAATATAATGAATACAGTTCTGGTAGGCCTATTTCAGTCATGTTCTCACTGCTGAATGCATCAGCAAACTCCTTTTATTTGTTTCTCCTCTTGTTGATATGACTTTCTATGGTGTTGAGTAATGGTGGCAGGGAGGAGATGGTTTATCTCATGCAACTCGCAGTAAATAAGAAATCCACTACCATAAAAGTTGCAGGACAGGAACCTCTCCTGCAAGTAAGAGTAGAAGCTCACATTGCTTATGCAACAGGTAGATTACAGACACATCCACAAGAAAATGTACACCATTATTTTAAAGATCTGCAGCGACATTTCTGGTAGTGGTGTTGAATCAGTACTCAATGCGCTTTTGTACAGTGTACAGTTAAACTGTGTGAGAGTTGACTGTTTTGCTCTGTCAGTTGCATTTTAAAATGAGTGCAAAATATCTGAAGTATCATGAGGCAGTGTTCCTTGTAAATCATCCAAAGGGACCAAAGCTTTCATATGGAGCTGCTGCTAAATTTCTTAGAAAGCCATAGACATTCATTGCAAAGTGGGTCTAATGATATTTAGAGGTTGGAAACATGGGTGACTTACTGGAGAGAGAGCTAATGTGCCAAGCTAAAATTAGTAACAGTGGTGATTGGACTAACTATTAGGTAATTGTGCAGTTAACTATAACATGTATTTTCATGTAAACATATATTTACATTAGTGTCTTTTATTTCATACAGATAAAGGCGTACACTTTCTTGTGGAACTGACTGAATGTAATCATTCTCACTGCATGTGCATTAACATACTCCAGAAGCCTATTCCTTCTTCACCCAGCTAGCATCGTCTGATCACCACCTCACTATCACCTTACTGCAACCTTGGTGGCCATGACAGGACTTGATGAACAATACATGTCTTGTCACAGAGTTTAGTAACTGCAGCTTAAGTAGTGAGAGCAATGGCAGTCACATACAGGGGGGGAGTGCACCCTCCCCCCCCCCCCCTCCTCACCACACCCTAGTGGGTCCACCCACATTGCCACCTGCGCCACCCTCGACAGTCAGCCCGCATGCTATTCGTTTGTTTCTTTCATCAGTCGATCGACTGAATCAAGTTATTGAGTGGTTGTACTTTCCTGTGTAGAACACACGTCCATGTCATCATATTTTAGACGTTTCTGTCTGGCAGATAGATAGCTAACAGATACCTACGAGAAAAGTCGCGGCCATTCAAGTGATCTCGATACGTTATTCTGTCTGGCATTTGTTCAAGAAAAGTCTTGAATATTCTACTGTATTCTTGTACAGACAACTTTCAATACATAGCATTACAAATATGGACTATTCGCTGAATAGGAAGCTAGTTTACATTCAGAAGCAGAAATATTAAGACTGAAGAATGAATAAGTAAAAAGTCGTAGTTGTAGCAAGTGCAAGTGTGAAGATTAGTCAAGAGTGAGAGTAATCTGTTGATTGTGAAGTATTAATAATAGTAATGCATAGTAATTTATCAGTAGAAATATTGTTACGAGACTCATAACAATATTTTTACTAATAACGTAACAACAGTTTCCCATACCTAACTTTTTATTGTGGTAAATGTAAAGGTAGCTCAAGATATCTTTAGCGCACCCTCCTTGAGGTTTTTCTGTACCCGCCACTGATAACTTGTACACACCTTCTGGTCTTTCTATAATTTGCTAGTACAGTTTTCTGATGTTGTAGCTTTCCTGTTTACAATAACTTTACCCACAAACAGCTTCACATAAAATGTGACCTTATCTACCATATTGTTTATATACAAACAAACAAACCATATTGTTTATACACAAACAAAATAAAACTGACAAACTGCAGGGACAGATTTCTGATTGAAAATGAAGGAAAGAATATCCCTTGAACAGGTGTCCACAAATGCATCGTTGCCATAGTAGATGGCGCTGACAAATGACAGTAGTTCCTCTGACTATGTGCCACGTGTTCCTTGTGTGTTGCAGAATGTGTGATTGATGCAGTGTATTGTAAGCAGCAGAATGGTCTGGTATTCATGTCAGAAACAAGCTGAGATAGTGTTTGCGTATGGCCAAGCAGATGGAAACAGTCGAGAGGCAGCACAGCTGTACCAAAACAAGTACCCTCACAAACATCAACTACATCACATGACATTTAAAGCCCATTTTGGCATATGTGTGATCGTGGGTCCTTCCAGACAGATGAATGTGCATTGAGGCAGTGGACTGTGCTTACCCCAGATTTGGAGAACATGGGTCTAGAGTACATTCGGACAAAACCTAGTACAAGCTCCAGGCAAGCGATCCAGTGTAACCCGAAGTATGATTACGTGTATCCTGCATGACAACCACTACTAACCCTATCACCTGCAATCCCATGGAGACCACTTTGAATGTCTGTTGTGATGTGGATGCAATGCAGCTCTGCGCCGTGTTCTGGGACGATTTGTTGTCATTGCACACACAACCTCCATTACCGGACACATGTTTGTAGGACCTTCTTTCCTGCATTTCCAGTCAGAAATCCATCCCTGCAGTTTGTTGGTGTTATTAATGTTCACCCTGAATATTGTGGACAGTGATATCACTATAACATACCCAAAGTTACTTTTACATCTGACGATTTCTGTTCACCAAGAAGTTTTAATTGCAGTTACAGTGCTGATCTGATACTTAGTAAGTTTGTATATTGTTTAGACACCAACATTGTGGAATTGTATCAAATGTCTTCTAGAAGTCAAGGAAAACAGATTCAACATGGGTGATGTTTACGGCATGCTGGATCTATTGGGTTAACAAAGCGAGCCAGGTTTCAGAAGATCGCTGTTTATAGAACTGATTTTGATTCATATTGAGGAAATAATGTAAGAGATTAAAGTGTGTTTCATAATTCTGTAACAGTTTTACGTGCACAATATAGGTCTATAATCATATGTATCTGTTTAATGATCCTGCTTAAAAATAGGAATAACCTGCACCTTTTTCCAATCACTTGGTACCCTTTGTTGTTCCATTCACCTAATATAAGCTACTGGATGAATGTGAACTAGTTCTTTCTCTTAACCTGACCTCACTTATCTTATTATCTCTCACTTGCATCTTTGTTCAATGTTTGACTGTAAGAAAATCTTCCAGAGTGAAACAATTTCAAAGGCCAGATTCAGTAGCACAGATTTTTGGCTGTCATTTTACATTTCAGTGTCAGTATTGTCACTGCACTGTTGAATATATGATTTTGGTCCATATATGGTTTTATGTAGAATATAAACTTCTTAGGATTTTTCATCAGATCATTTGCAAAATATTACTGTATAATTACTTTTTTGCATGCATTTTGGAAATATTAAATTGTAATAAAATACATACATCGAAAAAAGTTTTGCATCACCCCGGTTCCCAGAACTCCTGATGGTAGACATTGACTGTGGATATTGTATCACAGACACAGTCCCTTTCACTGTTCTGAGATGTCACTACACCTGCCCAAATATATAAACAACCATGCATGAGCAGAGCCAAATAGACGGAGGGCATCCAACAGCCAATCAGTTCTGGTCATTCCAAAAGGAAGGAGGTACACAGCTCATGTTGTCTGTAGTTCAACCATGTCTAGACGGTCAAAACCACAGTTCGATCACGTCTGCATTGTTACTTGGCACCAGGAAAGGGCTCTCAATAAGGGAAGTGTCCTGGCGTCTCATAGGGAACAAAAGTGATGTTGTTTGGACATGGAGGAGACACAGAAAGACAGGAACTGTCGATTACATACCTCACTCAGGCCACCCGAGGGCTACGACTGCAGTGGATGACTGCTACTTACGGATTATGGCTTGAAGGAACAATGACATCAATGCCACCATGTTGAATAATGCTTTTTGTGCAGCCACAGGATGGTGTGTTATGACTCAAACTGTGCGCAATAGGCTGCATGATGCACAACTTCACTCCTGACGTCAATGGCGAGGTTCATCTTTGCAACCCCGACACCATGCAGTGCAGTACAGATGGGCCCAACAACATGTCAAATGGACCGCTCAGGATTGGCATCATGTTCTCTTCATTGATGAGTGTCACATATGCCTTCAACCAGATAATCGTTGGAGACGTGCTTGGAGGCAACCCGGTCAGGATGAACACCTTAGACACAATGTGCAGTGAGAGCAGCAAGGTGAAGGTTCACTGGTGTTTTGGGTGGCATTATGTGGGGCCGATGTACCCCACTGGTGGTCATGGTAGGTGCTGGAATGGCTGTACGATACATGAATGCCATCCTCCGACCGATAGTGCAAGCATATCGGCAACATATTGGTGAGCATTCATCTTCATGGATGACAATTTGTAGCCCCATCATGCACATCTTGTGAATGACTTCCTTCGGGATAATGAGATCACTTGACTAGAGTGGCAAGCATAGTCTCAAGACATGAACCCAATTGAACATGCCTGGGATAGACTAAAAAGGGCTTTTTATGGACGACGTGACCCACCAACCACTCTGAGGGATCTGTGCCAGATTGCTGTTGAGGAGTGGGACAATCTGGACCAACAGTGCCTTGATGAACTTGTGGATAGTATGCCATGACTAATACAGACATGCATCAATGCAAGAGGATGTGCTACTGGGTATTGGAAGTACCAGTGTGTGCAGCAATCTGGAACACCACATCTGAAGGTCTCGCTGTATGCTGGTACAATGTGCAATGTGTGGTTTTCATGAGCAATAAAAAGGGCAGAACTGATGTTTATGTTGATCTCTATTCCAATTTCCTGTACAGGTTCTGGAACTCTTGTAACTGAGGTGATGTGTGTAATTGCTGAGTTACTAGGAAACTAAGTGTGAAAATTAAGCTGGCTCATGGCAATGGCCCAAGTGGCTGAAATGATCCCAGTGTAATAGACTAATAAAGCACCTCACCCAAGTTTATTGTCTCCCAAAGAATCCAGACACAAGGGTGTGGGATGGAGTACCTTATGAGATTATCTGCAGCAGAGATCCCTGCACTGTGTTCTGGAACCCTTTTTAACCACCAAAATCCATCTCCATTCAGTTGTGGCAATTCACATTTTCATTAGCTTTATTTTTTTCTCTCATTCAATTCATTCAGTTGCATTTATCTGCAAGTCTGCCCACAGCCACAAATTTTTCCTCATCTTCCACACCATAATTATTACTAACTGCACCCACTTCATCATTTTGAAGGTAGCTTTCATATCCCCAAATTCTTTTTCATTAATTTTATGCCCTGGAACTATAGAAACTGTCACATAATTTATTCATTGTGGTATGTGGTAAATCTAAAATATTATTTTGGGATGTTTTCCTTGTTAAACTGTTTTTTAATAACAAATAATGTCTTACACACTGCAATATAATTTTCTACTCCACTCTAACACTACATCATCTGCATTTTTCCTTTCATGCCTTCTTTTCCTGCAGTCTGGATGTTATCAATCAGTTCTGCCTGACAGAAGAACTCAGATGTTTCAACTTCTCCGTCTAACATTCAAAGACAATTTTCAAATACTCAGGCTGGCCACACCAAAGAATATTGAATTTTGATGTGGGATACTACAGGATTCCACATCCTGCTAAGAGGAAAACCATTGTCTCTATTAATCAAATTATCTGCAACCCAATTTTAATTTCCTCTTTATAAATACTGTCCCAGAAGCCATAAGTGATGGCAGTTATCACAGTCTCCTCAAATTCCATCCTGTCGCCCACCTTTATGAAATTTTCTGCTACCACCAATTTTTTTGGCTGTTGCAGCCTCTTTTGTTGGCGGTGTTGCATGCATCTGCACTGCACTGCGCTGTGCAAATTGAACAGTCCATGTAAGCCTTCACACACTGGCATGGTCTCTCACAGGGCAACACCAACAGCCCAGTCTTGGTGGTCAGCAGCTGTAATGGGCAGTGCATGCACCGCGTACAGTACAGAGGCCTATATAAGACATCGATTTGCAGCCTTGGCACCAGTTTTCAGTGGGCTCAGCAGCAGCAGCATTTCCCTGAGCATTGTAATATTGAATCATGTTGATTTTAGGATCCACAGCAAATGCAAGGGGTCTTTTAAGAATTATTACACTGGTAATGTCTACAAACATGCTATTATCTCACTATGCCTCTTTGAAGTGAAATATGACAACACCTGCTATTTACTAGAATTGGTCTGGACTTGTGTTTGGGAAGAGGCTGCTGTGCTTTCCAATTTACTATGTAACTAGAATGCTGAGCCTATTATCTGCATTCTAAAAGCTGGTAATGTATTTCTGTATAATGCTTCTATTTGATGAGCATGTGGTTTCCACCATTCTAAGACTTCACTGAAACTGGGCTTAATACAAATGAAATACTTGTACACAACAGCAAGTAATTATCCTTAGGCTTATATTAATATCAATCAGCGACTATTATTCTTAGGTTTTGTGGGTTAATGGACAATTTAATTTGTTGTTCCACAATGTTAATTCTGTGTTCAATGAACGTTTGCTGCCCGTAAAGTGAGTGACATGGTAGTATGTACTCCAGACATCTGGTAGCATATGAAAATAGTGACAGGAATGGAGAATGTTTATTTTATTTTATTTATTTATTTTTGTAAAAACAAATCCCATTTTCATTTTCAGACTGACTTTTTTTTGTTTGTCTGATTTGATGGAAAGTGCTAGTCTCTACACTCAGGAGCACAATAGGAAAAGACCAGTTTGGTGGTCATATGAGAGCGATATGAAGTGAGACAAGCATGTAATGGCAGTTGTGGGGAAGGCGGATAGTTGTCTTCAGTTCATTGATAGAATTTTGGGAAGATGTGGTTCATCTGTAATGGAGACCGCTTATAAAACACTAATACGACCTATTCTTGTGTACTGCTCATGCGTTTGGGATCCCTATCAGGTCGGATTGAGGGAGGACATAGAAGCAATTCAGAGGCAGGCTGCTAGATTTGTTACTGGTAGGTTTGATCACCATGCGAGTGTTACGGAAATGCTTCAGGAACTCGGGTGGGAGTCTCTGGACGAAAGGGGGTGTTCTTTTCGTGAATCGCTACTGAGGAAATTTAGAGAAACAGCATTTGAGGCTGACTGCAGTACAATTTTACTGCCACCAACTTATATTTCACAGAAAGACCACAAAGATAAGATAAGAGAGATTAGGGCTCGTACAGAGGCATATAGGCAGTCATTTTTCCCTCGTTCTGTTTGGGAGTGGAAAAGGGAGAAAAAAAGCTAGTTGTGGTATGAGGTACCCTCCGCCACACACCGTATGGTGGACTGTGGAGTATGTATGTAGATGTATGTATGTACTGCTGTGAAGAGGTACCATGTTCGAGGGGCATGAAGAATTTCACATCTTTGTTGCTTGTTGGAGGAATACTGTCAATACCCAGAGGTACGTAGATGAGGTACTGCAACCAGATCTGCAATTTTTCTATGATGTATTTGCTCTACATTTCTTGTATGCAGATGAGCTGCTCTGGTGGACGAATTTCCTGCAGATGAGTGTATCTACCATGTGGACTGACTAGTAAGTTTTTGAGTTTTCTGGATCATAAGTCATGTAGGGCATACCTAAGTTGCACTGTGGAGGGGAAGTGTGGCCTGTCAGCTGCACCAAGGATCTCAGAAGTGCTCTTTCACCAGAATAAGACCAACTGTCGGTAAGAGTTATAATCCACCTCACAGAGAGCTATCACATGACTAACAAATATGTGTGGCTGCTAGGGGTATCCATGTCTTCTGTTGATTATTTTGTTGTTGTGGAAGTACTTTTCTGATTTTGAAACTAAAAAATAATGTGTGTTTGTAAACATAATTGTCTAATTACATCTGCTAACACCACTGTATGTCAAATGCCTTGTAACTAAGTTTTTTCTTGCTCTGTACAACTTTTAACACCCTGCTCAAGAAATATGCTCTTACATCTTGATTACATTTAACATTTGGAGACTAACACAAATGAAAGGTACTAATAAGGACCTGATATTGTGACCAGTAATAAAAAGTCAGATATAAACTAAAGATTACAAAATTATTAGATGACAGAATGATCTTGAGCTACAAAAATTATGAGTATTGACAACAGACACATGTAAAAATACAAACATCTGTCATAACTTTTGGAACTGTTAGTCCCTTCCTCAAGGAGGAATATGGGATAAGTTTGGAGATAGTGGCTTCATCTCAGACAAATCATGGAATCTGGCAGTTTCTGTAATTAATTCACAAAGACATGATGGTGCAGCTTGCAGTGATACATCGATATCACTGTGTGGATCAACTATGCAACCATAGATTTATTCCATGCATATGTCATACCCCTTTGCCACTGGCAATGTCTCTGGCACCTTGTGTATCTGTGGCTACATCCGCAGTGGTTCGGTCCTCAGGTTTTAAAGGACAGAGCAAGTGCTGGAGTGTCAGTCACCTCAGCTCACTCTGAAGATGGCTGGATGGCATTCAGCAAAAATATTAGAAGAAGATGTTGAATTTATGTGGCTGCATGACCAAAAATATGAAGATGCACATCAAGTTTTGGAAGGTTAAACAAAAAGGATAGATTCAGAATTGAGAAGGATCCACCTGTTGTGAAGGTGAGGAGAGGCAAAGATGAAAGAGAAATGTTAGAGTGGGTAAGAGGGTAAATAGTACATTAGTATGCACTGTACTAGTTTCGGTCCAGATATGACAGCATGCCAGAGTGGGAGACAAAGACAGAGTAAACAGAAGAAAAATGAGAAGTTAAATCAGTGGTGCTATTAAGAAGGAGGTAAGTGGAGAAGATAGGAAGAACCAAAAAGATAAAGAGACAAATGTGAAGATGGAAAAATAAAAAGAAACTGAGTGAATTATTCAGTGAACCCATAAAGAAATACTGCCAAAAAATGAAAAAAAAATTGTAAATGGGGGAGAGGAGGGGTATATGTTAATGGAGAATAAATCCAGATGGGTGGCAGGAGACAAAATTCTTATCCCTAGAGTTCGGGGAAACTAATATTGGTTGGGAGGATCCAAATGAGCCATCTGGTGTAGCAGGAAATCAAATTTTTTGAGTCACACTATAGTGCAGACCTGCTCAAAGGCAGCTAGTCAAGTATGAATGCTGGTTCATGCTTACCACCTTGGAAGTGAGCACTTGTGGTGAAATAGGGTGGTCAGAGACCATTATAAAATACGGGGAAAGTGCTAACTATGTGCTGTTTTCATGTTGCCTTAGCCTTAGAGACAAGCATATATAATTACAGTGTAGCGCTTATCATAGAGTGTCACTCTTTTTAAATTGATGAAAAGAAGTGATGACCAGGGTAAGGAACTTCAAAGCGAAGGTCAGAGACACCAACATCTTTTTACAACATGTCAGAGCAGGATGCCAACATATTTATAATAATGAACAAACTGAGCTAAGTTAGCACTTATAAGAGACCTACAGTGAATACTTGTGAAGCCCTTCTGCAGTGAAGAGAACAATATCTACTGACAGGATCGCACTAACAGATTTCAAGTTAAAAACTTGTCTTCAAACTAGCTATGCTCGGAAAGTAGTACCCTGCCAGACACTAATGCTTTAGTTCAAAGTAAAATAAATAATGTTCATTGACATTTTGTGTTTATATGTTTAATGTGTCAATAAAATAGTCATGAAATACAAGTTGTCAGTTTAAACTTCATCTGAAAACAAGATTCATCATAAGGCTAAATCAATCATAAGAAATATCATATTTCATACTTAGCTTACCCATAATCTTCACTTCATCAGAATATTAAAGGAAACGTAAGTTTCACTTCATTATCATTTCTCACAACTGCTAAATTTGCCATGAAGCACCTTAAAGAGCCACCAAAAAGTGATACATCTTTTTAGAACATGACTTCATCAACCGTAGAATTAGACTCATTGAGAAAAGTTTCTCTTACAATATTTCCTTATTCCAATTCCTCTCTTCTTTCCCCTGACTCCGCCATACTCCCTGTAAGCCAACTGGTTGGCATGAGTGAGAGCCAGCTCACACAAGCAGATTGCTGAACAGGTCTGCTCTAGAGTATGCTGAGCAACTAGGTACTGGATGACCCCAAATTGACAGTTCTTCTGTGTCCATTCATGTATTTGGTCATTCCTATATAAGAAACAGACCAGTGAATATATGGCAGCTGGTAAACAAAATATGTGGTTTCACTTGTTGTTTCGCTTTTCATGTTGTAGGATTTGCCAGTGGTGGGAATGGAGTAAGAGGCAGTGGATGGGTGCATGGATAAGGTCTCACAGTGGAATTATATGAGTAGGAACCTTTGCATAGGTATAATAGGCTGGAATATCATATAGTTTGAGAAGGAATGTACAAATGTTAGGAGAGAAACAGAAGGTGACCAACTTTCAGGTGGACATTAGGAACATGACGGTTTACATTCAAAGACAGAGGTCACACTGATAGTGACAAGATGGATCCCAGATGGGAATGGAGTGAAAATGGATACAAGAGGTTCCAGGATGTGGTTGACATCTTTTATATAAGACGAAAAGTTAATTATGAAAAATTGGAGTTCCTACTCTACCACAGCTGAGATTCTTTCAACAGGATCTAGGGGCAATAATGAGATGGCTGGGATGGTTGTTTTTTCTTGTGTACTTTTGAAGTAGTTATAAGGTATGGGTGCGTGCATCCATCATAAGGGAATAAGGAGTGTAATGAAGTCATTAGTCAGTCCTTCTGAGGAGCCTAGGGTTTTTGGAATTTTCTGCTGCTTAGTCTAGATGGAAGGTCATGCAGAAAATAGTAGATAATAAAATATGGTGATATAACTACATGATAAAGTCATCGAATAAACAAAATAAGACTGCAAGAAGGTTGTAGAAGATCATTAAACTGAGAAAAATGGTAGTAAAACAACACAAAATGAGCAGAAATAAGGGAAAATGATCACTAAACAGAGAGACAAGATTGTTCTATAATGAGAACAGATGCCAAAGAATCTAAATACATAAACAAACAATAAGAGTAGACTGTAAACACTGAAAAATTATTGATGCACAGTGAGTGAAATTTACCAGACAAAGAAAAATGAAGTATAAAAGCTTCTCATGTGTTCACAAACCTAATTCCTGTATAGCTGTGGCACTGGCAGGGATGTTGTTCTTCTATCCATATTTGTATTACCCCATGGGGCCCATTTTCCAGCATACTGGAATTCACATTTTAATTTTATTTGCTACATGTCCCAGATGAACTGTTTGTGGCACTGATATGCGTTCGTCTTTGGACTCTGAGCATTGTCCTTGGACTCTGAGCATTGCCTTTGGGCTGTTCCACCATGTTCAGTTCTTTGTGAGCCTTGCATGTGTTTAGGTGAATTAATGAACTGCTGCTAAATGAGTGTTGTTTGGTGTAACCAACCCGAACTTCTCCCTTACTGGTGACCCCGAGTTGTAACGTCTTCTGTTTTCACCATTTTACTGTGTCTGCGACCTCACGCCAGTTATTTTCGCATGTGTTACATCGATACAGCGTTCAAACAATTACTTCGGCCCAGTGCCTAACGCTGGATTTTGTGATCGACATTCATGGTGTTGCCGGCGATGTACACCTGCCAGGACTGCAACACGATTCCTCCCACTTGACGATTATGCCGATTTTGCCAGACACTTTCGAGCCTGCAACAATAAGTGAGGTTAGGAGTGTGCATAACTACAGCTACCAAATGCCTTTGTTCCAGCCACATGTGCCCTCCCTCATCGACCGTGCAGTTACCTCTTACAGATCTCCGTGCAGCGTGCAACCAATGCAAATGCTTCGTTGGACAACCTACCACCACCAGGACAATGATTTACCATGCCACAATCCATGCAGTACCATGTGGATACCTGCCACATGGCTGGAACTGCTTTGTTCACAGGTCTACCTCCTCAGCATCCGACCACACCCGCGCCTGCCTTGGTTCAGCATCAGCACATGCCTTCCTACTTCCATACCTTGGCCTGCAACAGGAACAATAGCTTGTTATCTGCACCTGACCTCCACCTCCATCCCACTGCTATGCCTCAGTGTTTTGTGCCATGACATTTACCTTATCTGCAAACCGTTTTGAGTGGAGCGACTATGAATAGTGAACATTCACACATTCCATCCCACATTCAACATCATTCCCCACACTGTGCTTTTGGACAGCCTGCACCTCCGCAGCCTCCCTGCAACACAGGTGGCCCCGGCTCTGATCATACGTCAAGCTTTCCGTGGACTAACACGCATTCTCAAACTTTGAACTTTTTGTCACCTGTCGCCCCCACACCAGCTCCAGTCGAAACTTCCGCTGCCTTTCTCGGCACATCTCGGTGCCTCATCAGTGTGGGTCTTCCATGACACATTAATCCGAACAGACCCACAATGTGCTGAGCTTCCACATCCGCAATTGACACATTATGGTGTTTCACCTGCGTCGGCCTTCCGCGTCATGACAGATCGCGCTCAACCACTACGTGTCACCTTCACGATACCATCCAAACAGCCATTGTTGGCACATTCCCTGGAGGCACACTCTCCTGGAATACTACAGCAACAACAGCTCGATTCAAGCAGTGCCCCGACGAACTTAAATCAACCTGTTCTTCCGAACACTCTATAATGCTTACCAACGTTGCCACCGTTTAATCCCAACAGAGCAACAACATGGTTCAAAATTGTGGACGAAGTGTTCAACCACTACAAACTCGACGAGTCAACCAGGTTTCTGTGCCTCATCACCCACCTGCACGACCAGGACTACTTGATTGCTGACCTGGTTGACGCCCCAGACTCATCTACCCGGTACACTCTAGCCAAAGAGACAGTTTTATGTTGGCTTGCACGCTCAACTGAGGCAGCAATACGGCAAGTGCTGCACGTTGAGCAACTAGGCAATGACAAACCTTCCCAGCTCTGGAGACAGCTACGTGCCCTGGCTAGCGCCGATCTATTCTCTGGCACAGCTCTTCTCGCCATCTGTTCAGATAAACTATCTCCTCACATCTGCTTTGCTTTGGGTCAAAGGTCTCCTGAACCTGTTGAGCAAAGAATGACAATTGCTGACAAGCTACACGATGCATCACTGCTCTATTTTGCCAGCCACTGCTTACCTGACAAGTCTCAGGTTCAGGCTCGTCACCCTGCGGCCGGACGTGGCTGGTGCCATACTGTGCTGACCATTCCGCTCGCTCTGGGAAGCAGTAAACAAGCATCTGGGACATCACTGGCTCCGCCCACGATCATGCTCCCTCCTGCAACTGAACCTGCTGTGGCTGCCGAACCTCGGCCACCGCCACTGGCAATGAACTTTCCACAGGAAATGCAACTGCACTACCCGTACTGTTACCTCCACTGTTGCCTGCCTCACTCTGTTGAGGTTTCTCACGCCTCCCCATCTTGAACGTGCCCTCGCTCAAGGTGTTTGTGCCTGTCCCCCTGGACATAATCCATGATATCTCAATAATACGTCACAATTATACACTGTTCGTCGTGTGTTTCTCTTCATCCAGTGCTCATGACACAACCTCCACCATTCCCTGCCACCTGGTGAAATGTGTTCCCCTCCCACCCGACGTCGACCTGGACATGCTGCGTGTGTTCGCCACGCCCACCGGAGACATCATCGTCGTTGCTCCATTCCAGCCACAAACCTCCGGCCTACCTGTCACCACACAACCAGCACACCCAGTACGACACCCGGCTCTCTTCAACGACTTCCAGGTTCAGTGGCTGAACCTTTCTTCCAAACATCTACCCACACAGCTCCCCGACGACACTGTCGAGCTGACCGTGGTCCGGCTCCTGCAGACCACCCCTGCCGATGCCTTAGTCACCCCGCAACCTCCCCCCCCCCCCCCTCCGGCGTCTCAAGAGTACTCCATACTGCAGGGAGGGGGGGGGGGGGATGGCTATGTGGCGCTGATGAGGTCGACACCAGCATCGATATGCATTCGTCTTTGGACTATGAGCATCGTCTTTGGACTCTGAGCATTGCCTTTGGGCTGTTCTGCCATGTTCAGTTCTTTGTGAGCCTTGCATGTGTTTAGGTGACTAAATGAACTGCTGCTAAATGGGTGTTGTTTGGTGTAATCAACCCGAACTTCTCCCTCATGTTCATTTCTGACTGTGGCTAAGGTCCTGAATAAAGAAAGTAGTGAAAACCTTTTATGTATGAATTGCCAGAAACAGATTGCCGCCATTGGGCAGATCAATGTTACGTGGTGCAAGGCACTTATTTTGAACACATGCAGTATCTAAGAGCTAGTGCGAGATCTGAGCTAATCACTGGTTGTCAATGTTGATTGGATGTTAAATCCAGTTATCTTAGTATGTGAAACATACTTAGTATGTGGAACATACAGACACATTTTATATTCAATTAAGAGCCTAATTAAATGTGTTAACTTTTATGTGGTGAAGAGTGCTGCAGTGTTGTGCAGTAAACTACTATTCAAGGGCACAGCATAGTAGTAGGTTTTACGAAATTCCACAAGACAAAAGAAATCCATAAAGATGCAAGATATGGCTGCATTAAATTGGAAAGAAAGATTAATTTGCATATGAATCTACTAAAGTATGTGAAATAAGCAAACATATCTCTCATTGTGGATTACTGGTATTTAAAAATGAATGTATATACAACATAATGTAATATTTCACATGTGCATTCCTTTGTAGCATAACTGGTAAGAGCACTGGATTAAAAATGTAATTTTCACAAGATTGATCCTCACTCAGTGTAAATATTATTTTTCTACCTACTTTCTTTGCTTAATGTTACTGTCTTCTCAAGTTTATTTCATTTGTAAAGCCGTCAGCACACGGACCGTGCTGTCGAATGTTAACGTTGAGTGTGCCAAGTTCAAGGTTCTGCTGAACGCTCAGGAATGATGTGACTTGTTCATATGGTATGTAGGGTCCCAACATGGTACACGCGATCGCAACGCACTCCAGCGACAGTTGACGGATGTTTCTAGTTCGTAAATTACACTGTTTACTCAACAGGAGCGCGTAAAATTCCCATGTTAACTCTGTTAAAACGCTCATTTCCTCCATCGTCCACGAAAAGGAAAGTTCCATGTCCAATCAATAAAGACACAGGCTTATAAAAGTTCCATTACAAACAGTGCGGTACAAATTTGGAATACTTCTCCGCATAAGATAAATATTATTTCACACTCCCACATTTTAGTAAAACCCCAAGGTCAGTCTTACTTGATCACTGTTCCTACCCAGTAGCAGAATCATTGTAACATGTGAATTAGGAAGCATAAAAGAAAAAGGAGTAAAATATCTTTATAGTAGCACAAACTGTCCTGTAGATTAAGCCAATCGAACAAAGTCAAAAAAGGTAAACTTATATTTCCATACATCAAATATTATAGCATATACTTATATTAAACTAATAATAAAGTATCAGAACCTAACAAATACGCGAATGTTAGGAAAAAATCATTGGAAGTGTTACAACATGAACCACTGCTCAAATGAAAACTCTTTACCAGACAGGGACGCTACTCATTACGCTAAACCAACATTAGGCTCCTTGGACGTAAACATATTGTGTTACCCTTTGCTAAAAACATTAATCGTAGATAATTATGTTACTAATTTAAATTTAATTATAACAAATTGTACCAAGAACAATGCGTTTTGGGTGGATCTTCAGTGTGTCGCTACCTTCAAATAGCCTGCTCTCGTAATACGCAATTTAGAATAATTCTTTTGCCATGAATATGATGTTTCTCATTATTTTATTGGAACGAATCACACAAGTAACAACGAGTTTTCCAGTGATTCTCAATTTGTTGGTGCTCAGAAACTGCATATATATACATATAGGGTTGAAATGAATGCCAATATGGCGCCTCCCAACTCTGTGCTGAAGGGAGATGGCGTGCATGTGATATAGGTGGCGTTTGGCCATCTCATTGGTCAAAGCTCAGACGCATGCTCCGAATATCTGACATGCCCGATATTGCTCTGCACATTCGGAAAGACTCCCAACCGTGCTATTCCACGCTATGACGCCAGAAACTCGGCACGCACAATGCTCAACATTCGGATGCACGGTCCATGTGCCAACGGTGCAATAGAGCTGTGTCAGAGCTTGAAATTCCATACCATATTACATTTAAATATCTCTTTTCATTTTACATCTGATCAATTTGAGATGAATCCCAAGGATGTTGTTAAGAAAGTATATTTCATGTCTGATATAGCTCATATTCTGAAGTATCAGAGAAACCATTTAACAATTTACAACCACATTCTTCTTCTCAAACAAGTTGTTGAAGAAAATAATCAGCCAGTTCCAACCATCTACATGGAGTCTGTTGCAAAAGAGTATGATTTGGACACAGAGCAAAAAATGCATCATAACCAGGATATTATAATAATAAAATGGAAGTTGGTCCCACTTATACACTTATAGAGCTCTTGTTACTTCACCCTCATGTTACACAGGATACAGTGAGTCATATAAAGCATAAATTTATTCCATTCAAGTATACAACTTGAGTCTGTGATAATGGCCACATTTGCACTGGTGATGACGCATCTATCTATGTCACCTTATCATCTCTCCCATTTTGAAGAGCAAAGGCTGCTATGGTGAAGCAATGACTTGAAATGGTGCATACTGCACTTTATTCTTTCCTGCATGAGGAATTTTTTGGAGGAGATGACGAACTCTGTTGTGGCTGACCAAACGGGTAGAAAACAGCTGGGCTCTTTCTCAGCAACTTGGGTCAGCAATGCTCAAAGTGTACAGATGAAGCCAGTTTATTATAATTCACCATCACCTTTGCATAAAGTATTTACGTGGACCAAGCAAGCAGCTGGCCATTGGCAAGAATGCTCACTCTGCTGAAATGGGTTAGCATCTTGACGAGATGCCCTCATCATAAAACCAGGAGCACCTTTCACCTGCGGGAATGTGCAGGAGTGGGAGGAGGTGGTCTCTGCAAAAGCTCGGAGGTATCTGTTGTCAGTTCCAGTGCCTGTGAATCTGGTGGTTTTGGAGTGCCAAAAGTGAGGAGAGCTCAACCATCTGTATGTGCAAGCTTCAGCAACTCAATCAATATGTAGTCCTGCTCATCATTCTTGTCGCTGGCAAAAGTGTTTCTCCTCCTAGAAATGGCTTTGAAGGGCCTGGAATGGAGGAGGTGAGAGTGGAGACCAGACAAAATTATCTTTGAGCCACTCAAACTGAGAGACTTGCAAATCCTTATGGATGAAAGCTTCGCATTTTTTGTGCCTTTGGACTTAGGAGCCAGAGGTATTGCATGTGTGAACTCAGTTGTTGTATAAACCTTTGATTAAGGTGACAATAATGATGCAATGAGGTCATTGAGCACCTGTAGCTTCTCTCCGTACACCATCTGTGCTGGAAAATAGTGTGTACCTTCATTAATTGCCATGGGTAGCCTCAGCAGTACTAGAGGAAATGCATAAAACTATGACCACTCACAACACATTAAAGCCACATTTAAAGTGTGATGAAGTCACTCTACTATCCCTTTGTTGGCAGGGTGGTAGCTAGTGGTGCAAACGTGTGTGCTGCCATACAGCTGGAACACCTGTCAATTGTAATTGTTTGTGATAAGCCAAATCTCACAAACCATGACTGCACTAACACTCTGGACACTGGTTCAGCAGAAATATCTGTAATAGGTATCGCTTCTGGCCACATCAAGAAATGGTCAACAATTATCAAAAGGCAATGGTAGCCTATAATGTCTGCATGAACATGCGCAACTCTTGTGAGGCCACACAGTGACAGGTTGGCTCAGCATAGTCTGAACGTGATGATGTGTAGAATAACAATGTGTTTTACCCACCACAACAGAGTGAATGAGTGTGTGGAATTCCTGTGACAGCTCTATAAAGTGGTTGTCATCACATGCTGAAGCATCTTTAGCAGACTGCACATTCAGATCCCTACTCTTTTACTAATGTAGACCATTCTTGTAGCACAAACGTTGCATTTCCTGCATAGTGCTTTTGAATTCCTTAGTGGCAGCAGACAACTGTGGTCAAATGGACACGTTTTCTTTGTATAATTCTTTTCTTCTCCATACCTCACTTTGACTGTTGTGAGGTTGGCTTTTAGTGAATGGTATGTGTTCCTCCAATTTGAGAGTTCCTCTGGATAAGACTCAGGCAGAGCATATTCGAATGTACAGGATACTGAATTCTTCTCATGTAACGCATGCGTGTGCATTCTTCATTGAGTTGGGTGTGGTAGCAAGTCTTGTCGAACCAGTGCGCTTGCCGCAAGATGGTTGGACGTCTTTATGCAATGCAGTATGGCCCTCTCACACATCATGTGACCCAGCACAGAAGACTGATGAGGGGAGGATGCCACAGAGATCTCTTGCACTAAATAGTGATTAATGAGAACTCACATTAGCCAAAAATGTCAAAGGAAATCAGTGCCACTTATAGCACCACACACATTGGCCATTAAAAAAGTCCATATAGGGCAGAACCCATCATTCAAATGCAAGGTCAGTTTCATTTCCCCATATGTGAAATTTTTGAATCACTGGTCCCTGTCAGCAGGGGCTACAGAGTTTCTGTTTGGCACTCAGTCTTGCTCTTAAAGTACCCACAATTTTAGGTCCAATGTTGATGAGGAATTGTTCACCTGACTACAGGTCTTGCATGAAAACGATAAATAATCATTTGATAGATGGGACCATTGCATTAATGCAGTTTGTGTGGCACCTGTGATTCTCTTGATGAGTTTATGTGCACTCTAGTCTTCGCCGTCAAACTATGGGTTCTCTTGTGGCCTCGTACATTATCTGGTTGCAGTTCCGAACTGCATGTGAAACCAACATTTCCTGAATGTCTCACTCTTATTAGGGCTGATTCTGAAACTACACCTTTTTGCAAAATAGTGCTGCCTTTCTAGTTTCTTCATCTTGGCAACTGAGCCTCTATTGGATTCCTTAATAGTTGAGCATCCCCATTTCTGTTGGCCCCAAAAACCTGTTTTCTTTCTGTGGCAAGGTAGACTTGACATCTGGTGACCGGGGAGTGAAGTGTTTGGAACTTTCAAGTCATAATCTGGACCGTTACAATTATTCTATGGAAATGGCATCACGAGAAAGCAAGTTTATATGGGAATACTACAAACATAAGAAAAATATATACAGGGTGATTCACAAAGGTATGCAAATATTTTAATCTGTTATTCTATAAGTAAAACCAAAGAAAAAAGTTCATATAACATAGGTCTGCAAATGTTTAGTTGTGGAGCTATTGCTAATAAAAGATTCTGCATGAAATTTAGCAACTTCGCTAAAATGAAACCATCGTAAAACTGTATCAGGTTAAAGTAAAGCACGATTTCCATTTATTTTGTTGTTATTGGTCTGGTGAATCTAATACAACATGTCCCAGATAGGTATCTGCAGTAGTTTTCCATTACTTACTTGCACTATGAATGTGATAGAGGACATTAAGAACAACCCGGTGAAACTGAAACGAGCAACAAAATCTGTTCATAAATATGCAGCTAAATGCATTGAACTCAGTGGAGACATTTTTGAACATTTGTTATGAATGTATTGTAAAATTGTATGTATGTTGTACAACTTCCTTAACAATGAGCTCTGTTTTTTCCCAGTTTAACGTGAATACACATGCACTGTGGCATTCATAAAAGCAGATTATCTGATGCATTCATACAGTTCCAGTTAACGTTATTACCATCATTTTTCCAAAATTAAATTCTCTAAAACTTATGTTGAAAACTTTGTGCTATTGTCTGTAATTTAAAAAACAAATTGGGCCAAGTAGTTAATAAATTAAAAATTTTACAAAATTACTTCTTTGCTTCTCTGGATGTTCTGGAAAACTACTGCAGATGCACACCTGGCACATGTTTTATTAGATTTGCCAGACCCATAACAACAAAATAAATGGAAATCATGCTTTACTTTAACCTCATACAGTTTTGTGATGACTTCATATTAGCGAAGTTGGTAAATTTCAGGCAAAATCTTTTATTAGCCATAGCTCTGTAACTAAACATTTGTGGACCTATGATTACATGAACTTTTTTCTTTAGTTTGACTTGTACAATAACATATTAAAATATTTGCATATCTTCATGAATCACCCTGTATATATGATTTTGAGTTGAAATTTTTATGTTATTGTAACCCATATACAATTACATGCAGTATATGCTTGTTCTGAGTTGTCAGAACTATTTTTGTGTATGAAACATTGACTCTGGTAACAGGCTACACAATAAAGTCCATTATACTGCACTTTAGGCTTCTTGTAGTTAAAAGCTACTAGTAATTTTTAGTGTTTCATTTTATAAGGCTTTTAATATTTAAAAACTTAAATGACTAGTGTTCCATCACCATTAATACTAGTTTCATGCAAAAATATGTTATAATAGTTATAAAAAATATCATCACCTTATTATTATTCTCCACTGTTGAATGCTATAATTGCTAATTGATCTGGGGAATGTTCAGATATTTGCAATACTTTTGAACATTTGCCTATGTTGATGACAAAATTCTAGAATTAATAACTGTAAAATCTAATGAAACATATTTATTAAAGTTAATTAAGTCTATTAAGTTAAAAAACCCTATGAAGTTAACTCTCAAAGGACTTGAAGCTTTCATCAGAACTGGTACAGTAATAAGTTGCTTACTGTGTACCAATGTGGCGTCGACACACGGATTGATACGCCAAAACATGATACGTGTATAGTATCTTCGATTGATGTTCTTTGTAGGTTGACTTCCGGGAATCAGTTCCCATCTGTACCCTGTGCTGTACAGTTGATTATGAATAAAGTATTATGATAGGAAGCGAGAGACGTGGTTATTACCTTCCCACACTTGCGCCTTCCTCACCAATATAAGAATATACTGTGAAAGCAGATGGCACATTCCAGTAATTGTTCAAATGTCATACACAAGATTTTCCACACTATGAACACTTAGGAAAGTAGTGTTTGATGAGACTGTTCCAGAGAATAAACATCACCTTTGGAAATATCCACTGACAGCATTAGGAATAGATGTCTGATGCAAAGCAGGGACAAATACATATGTGTAGATGACATGATTGTCCCTTTTTCTGGTGCATGCAGTGTCAAATAATAATTTCTTAACAAACCAAATCCAGTGGGGCTGAAAGTATTTGTTTTTTGTAACTGTCTTAGATTTCATTTTCCGCAAAGATGAATGTACTTTCCCAGAATTAACAGCTTCTGTGTTTTTACTGGGAGAGTCTTCTGTATTCAAACTTACTGAAAGTCTTACATTTAGTCAAGGTGTTTACAATGATAGGTATTTCACAAGTGAAAAAGTAGTCGATGAACTTCTGATTCAATTATTTCTGTCTACTGGTGCAACAAAAAATCTTACGGTCGTGAAAAAAGTGCAACTAAAAAGTGATAAAGAACTGAGAAAGGAAAGAAAAAATTCCTGTGATATGTTGGTTTTCAAGATGAGAAAACTTGCATTTTAAAGTGTCTGGATAGGGAAATTGTGACCTTGATGTCACTAGCTGAAGCCACAGATTCTTCCATAAGATAGACTATAATAAGGATATAATAGAAACATGGGCAGAGTGGCTTTCTAGAAGAATAATGTCTTATTGTTCCATGTGAGCTAGAAATGAAAAATGGACAATTAGGACCATGTTACATCTACTGTCTAGACCTAAGTGTTGCCAAATCATGGCTGCAACTTTGGCAGGACAAATGGTGCCAAGAAGTTCTTGGAAAGACGATTCATAAAATGAGAAAAGTTTTCTTAGGGGGAAATGCTTATCTACAGCAATGAAGAAAACTCCCTTGAACTGAACAGCGATCCAGAAAATGAAAATGGGATTCAAGAACCAGCACTCAAAAAGATATGTAATCCAGTTCCCTTGCCACATGAAAGAAAAGGAGAAATGAAGTGATCATATGACAGAAGTAGCTGACATAAAGGACCAGGCAAAACGCAGGAAGCCAGGCTGCAAAGACATGACCAGAACTCCATAACAAATATTCAAAGTTTTCATTTTTCTGGTTCTGAATCAAAACTGTTTAGAAGAATGAGATTATTTGAACTGCAATTGTATTGGTGGCAGTTTATACTGTAATCTTTTTTTTTATGAAAACATATGTTCATGTCATATTTGAGTAGTTTTAATTAATTTTGATTCTAATATGGAATATGTTAAGAAAAGTGTGAGATTTATGTTGATGTCTATATAAATTTAACTGTCAATATTTCTGATCATAAACAGTAAATTTAGTGCATGAAAAAATTTTAAAATGCAATTTAATATTTTACTTTTACAAAAACAATGCCTGAGACTCTAAGTCCACTTTACAACACCACCCATTCTGGAAAAAGTAACACTGAAAAACTTTTTTCTAGTTGTAATATGTATCTTATGTATAGTTAGTTCCATAAAGAGTATATTTTAAATAAAAGTAAAGAAAAACACCTCTGGGCATTAGGACGATAAGGCAATGTTCCCATTCCATGTCAGTTACCACACTGACTTTAAGCTTGCAATGGCCGCATTCCATACTCTGAACAGCTGTAAACCACTATCTCTATTTATGTTGTTCTAATATATTTTAATCTCTGTAGCTTCTTTAATTATGTTATTTCAGAAATTGTCAGCCTTTGTAATGGTAGAGGTACAGCTGAAATAAATTTTATACCCATTCTCCAACTCGTGTGTAGTTACCCCAATTACCCTAGATGGTACTGATAGTGATGAGCAACCTGAGAGCTGAGAACTGCCAAGTTCTCAATTTCAACTCATTCTTGAGAATCAATCTCAGTTCTCACTTCTAAGTTCTCAGTTTTTGGTGCTCGCTTTTCAGTTCTGGTTTCATTTCTCGTTTTTAGTTCTCACTTATCAGTACTCATTTCTTAGGTCTTGCTTCTTTGTTCTAGTTCCCTAGTTTTCATTTTACAGTTCTGTGATTGTTATTTGTTTACACTGACCAAATCCAGACCAAAGTTCTCAGATTTGGTCTGTTTCCATGTTGTGTATGCTGTTTCTTACTACAGGAATTTGGGCTCTTTGATTTGTTCACTTGATAAATAGGTTACATTAGAACATCGAATTGAATGATGTTTGAAAAATGTATGAAATGTTATATTTACAACAAAAATATGGTAGACACAGTAGTATATTCCATGAATATTATGAAAATTCAAAACAAATTCTGATAAAAATAAATAAGCTTTCAAGCACTTAAAACAAGCGAGGCAGCAAAAATCTTTGCAAGTAGCCTGAAAGTGCAGGTTAGGGATGGGTGGTCCAAGAATTGTGAAGTTCTCAATTCAGAGTTCTCGGTCCTAGCTTTTGAGGTCTCTGTTTTCCATTCTCACTTCTCAGTTCATGTTTCTTTGATCTTGCTTTTCAGTTCTTGGATTCTTTCTGTTGACCAAAATGAGACCAAAGTTCTTGGATTTGCATTTGTTTTGTGGATTCTGTTCTTAATACAGGAATTTGAGCATCATTGATCCATTTACTTTTCAAGCAGATTTGGTTAGGGTTTTAGGTGATTTTTGCTTTATGGGCAATAGGCATTAGATTAGAATGTTGTATGGAATTGTATATGAACAACACATGATGTACTGTACCATATCATATTTGCAGTAACAAATACCAAAAAACTGTGCCAACTTTGGCCCTTTGAGGCAACTTTCTTCCACATACAGGAAAAAGATAAATTATTTTCCTCCACAGATTATGTTGAAGATGCTATAAATCCAGGTGTTCTGTACCCTTTACTAATGTGTACAGTCTCAGTCTTAAGTTGGTCACACTGGTTTCCAACTCCGTTTTCACGGATGAAGTATTGTTACAAGGACTTCCCCTCTTTGGTCATTGTATAGTAGTGTAACAATCTTAATTTCACCCTTTAATATTAAAGTTAGCTATCAGTGCCCTTATGTTATTTAGTGTAAAATAATATTGCTCCTTTAATAAAGGTTAATTTCTGTTTATTTTCATACAACATTCCAAAATTACACTTTGTGTTGTAATATAGGTTATCTATGACAACTTGGTTGTGGATGAAAATTGCACCAGTTACAATTAAATATACTTACTCCTGTAATATTATATGAATGTGAAAACTACAAATGGAAAAGAACCTAAGACTTTGCCTACGGATGTTTCCAAGGTTGATTAAAAAGCTAGTGACAGAATGTCTCCAAGGCAAATAAGAAAATATGGTTTCAGGTTTTATAGTTTATGGTATCTATCTTTTTGATGCAAATGCAGTTCTGAAAAATTTGTCAGCACTTAAAGGTCTGTGACTGTGTCAGTGAAGCATTCCTTGAAAGAGTAATTAGTAAGAGAGCAGAGGGTACACCTGTTTTAAGAAGAAAAAGGAAATTGATTAATGTGTAGCCTGGAAAAGGAATCACCACTGAAGACTTAGAAGTGCAAATTCTTGACTCATCAGTAAATGAGAAGAAGAGAAAGGTGCAAATGCCAAGTAAAAACTGCTCACTAGAGGAGTATGGCTTCTGTGTTGATGATTCTACAAGCAATGACCTGGAGTGTGGGCAAGAGGAGTGTGACACTAATCAGAACCCTACTCACAAAGATGATGAATCATAGAAACAAGAATTGAAAGAAAATAACTATAATTTTCAGTGCAGTAGGGTCTGCAGCTGCAATGAGTTTTTTGAATAATTTCATGATGCCTTCAGCTACCATTCTCTTTATTTCATGTCTGATTGTACAATTACAGCCTTGGGCCATTTTCAAGTATTTTTTGAATGATTCTTTAGTAGTATATGATTCCATGTACATCCTTCCTCCCATGACTGCATGTTATACTCACAAAATAAATTAGACAGGGTTTTCACTATTTTAGGAACACCTTACTTTCAAGCAGTTATTGCAAGGCTGAAATTGTACTGTCGTACATGAAATAAAGAGAATTGCAGATGAAGACATCATGAAATAATTCAGAAGAAGACTATATTGCCATTAGTTATAACAGACTGTTCTACCCTGCCAAACTTGTTGGTTTTGTCAGTGAAGATGGAACCCATAAGGTTAAGAGTGATAAGCATAGAGAAAACTATGAGGTTTTGGATGTGGCCAGAAGAAAGGAAAGATGTAATGACATATGATTTTTCAGATATAAAAATGAAAACAAATGACCCATACAAATTAGGAGAGTATATTACTCTGTTTTGAAAGTGGCTGACTTCATTCTTTTCTGATCTCATAAATGTACTTCCACTGTTTGTGTTGCACTCCTATATATAACATTTTCATTGAATAAAACATTCAGTTAAGTACCATACCTGTACATAATTTTAACTGCCTTTTTTCTGACTTACTTTACCTTACAGAACCTGCATTAACATAACCTCTTCAGAACCTACTTATAATATTAATCAACTGGTCAAAAAAATTAATTCCAAAAAAATAAAATGTGAAACGGGCTGAAGTTGTTCTACAATGGGCCAACATTTTCCTATATAGGAAAAACGTTTTTTTCTAAACAACAATGATTAATTAGGCACTGTGTGTATATATATTTTGGAAGCATAAATGGACATAATAAGCTTCAGTCCTGAAAAACTGGAAAGTGGGCCAAAGTTGGTCCAGTTTATGAGTCATAGTATGCCTTGAAATATTCCATTACCGGTGACTTACAACTATGATTATGAAAATGCAAGAAGACAAAATACTTTGGAAACAAGTTGTGATGAATAGAAAGGGAGGAATATTGGGTTGAATGTCCTGTTGGCATTGAGGTCTTTAGAGATGGAGCACAAGCACAGTTGGTGTCAAGGATGGGGAAGTAAATCAGCCATGCCCTTTCCAAGGAACAATCCTGGCATTTGCATGGAGCAACTCAGGGAAATTGTGGAAAACCTAAATCTGGATGGCCAGATGCAGGTTTGAACTGTCATCTTCCTGAATTGAGTCCAGTGTTCTAACCACAGCGCCACCTCACTCAATTTGTGATGAAGGTAATGAAGCTGTTTAAGAACTGTAATGACATGATGACATGGGAGGCAGCAACAATCTCTGGGCAAGGGGTGAGGGGGTGGGGGGGGGGTGGGGGGGGGGGGGGGGGGGAGAGCTGAGGCGAATGAGAGTGTAAATTCCATCATTGAACATAATGACAGAACATCACTGTCGGCCATTGCATTACTCCATCAGTGCCTATAATCTCAAAGGAGCATCATTATACACTTACTAATTTGAGTGAATTACATACAGCCCAAACCAATGACATGTAATCTGTGTGTACTGTCCACACAAGGCAGGTAGTATTGTATTGACACAGAATTTTAGTCTGAGCCTTAATTAATATTTAAAAAAATGAATGTTTCTTTGTATGTTTGTCCCATATGTGTTCCTAAACCACCCATACGTCAGAAATGAAACTTTGGTGAGTTGTTCTCCGTACACCCACAAAGAGCATGATACATAGTTCAGGAGATATGAAGTCATAAAGAGATTCCACCATGCAAAAATACCCAGATTTATGCATCCACCATTTCAGAATGAGAGCACCTAGCGACTGACAATAAATTTTACATAATTTATAATTTCAAACCCTTATGAAAAATTTTCTAGCTAACACTCTCCACAAAATGATAAAAGGAAGAAATGTTAATGCTTACTACATTTTCAGTTTACATGCTGTAGAACTGCCACATCAGGCATGACATTTTAATGTATTACTTCATTATTACCAGCTCTGTTTGCAACGTTGTAAGTGCTAATCCTCACTGTTCGCACAGAAAACACATGTTTTTCATAGAAAGTGAATACATGGTTGACTGTTAGTTAGGCAGACATAAACCATGAACAACAACCTTCATGTTTTGACATGTTTTGATTAAAATAAAAATAATTAATCTCTTACGTAATAGTGGAAGGTTAGAGTGGATGAAAAAACTAATCAGGCTTCTAATATTACTGGTTTATTTACTTTAATTTGAATATAAAAAGATTACTTGATTGCAACATGTGTTCAATGTGTGAGCCACCCATCAACAACATGCAGAGAGATGATCATATGGCACTGTTGGCCGGGAGGCCCCATACAAGGGAGTTTGGCCACTGTATTGCAAGTCCTCTTTAGTTGACACCACATCGGCGACTTGCGAGTCAATGAGCAACATGCAGTTGATGCATCACACATCAGTTCACCATACATGAGATGTATATCTCTCTCAATTCATCACTGCTTCACTCCATGATGTACCTAGAGAGGAACTGTTATAGGGTAATCCCTTACAGCTGTCTCAACAGTGGACTGTTGGTTATGATGATACAAATGTAAGCACAGCACAACATCCAATCCCCAATTGAAGAAAATCTCCAACCCAGTCGAGAACTGAACCAGGGCCCCTTCAGTTAGCAATCTGCTGCACTGACTGCACAACTACCAAAGCAGGCATTCTTTACACTTGATGCAATGGGGAGAAAGAAGAAATGAGACTTTTGCCCATAGTAATTTATCAGTTTTCTAAGTCTGCTTGCTTAGGATAGAAACATCAATCAGTGTATCAGTTCTTACAGCATGTGAACAGTAACGCGGGATGCCTAGGTCCCAATCAACCAGCTACTCACCTCTCTCCTCCACCTCCTGCTCCCAAAAAAGAGAAAAAAGGTTACTTTTTAAATTTTTTCTGCACGCTGTTTCCCAACATGCCATGCAAACTTGTCTCAAGTCCCGGACTACAAAGTTCTATGCAATTTCAGAGTGTGAATCCCTGTTCTATGTGTGAAAGTGTGCAGTCTATAGAATGCTGTGTTGTGTAGTAACATGCCTCGTGAGGGTTTGTCTTCATACTGGGTTAATATATAATAATGAAAACACCCGATATAATACTTGATCAAACAATGTTTGGTTCAAGGTACTATACTCAATACTTGTGGAATCTGTGAGCTGAAGTGACCAGGTTCTCCTTTGTATGTGAAAATGGAGAAAAAAACCTTGGAATATTTTATGTAATTTTATAATCTACTAGATAGCAGATCCCAATTTACCGACTTAGTAGCACTTCTTAATTTAATTTCAAGTCATTAGTATTTTTGCAATACAAAATTTTTTAAACACTTTCTATTAACAGCTGGTCTTTTGTAATGCCATATTTGCCTTAAGCATAGGCATCACATTATACTGCTTTGATTTCTTGTTTTTTTTTAGTACACACCAGTTGTAATATGCACAAGTGGTGTCTAGCTGGGAAATCAGTTAAAGTAATCATAATGTACTCTCGTTTTCAATTATCACAGACAGGAGAAGACTGTTGAAACCACTGTTTATGTAGCACACAAAGATAAAAGTTCAACAACCCTTTTACCAACAACATGTAGGAGACAAACTGCTTGGCTCCTTGAGCAGCAAAACAGTTAACTCCAGGCTGTATACATATGATGAGAAACAATTAGCTGTCCTTGGATAGTCATTAGCCCAAATATTTTTTTTACTCTCCATGGAGTGTTGAGCTGGTATATTAATTCTTCCCATGCACATATTTCATAGACAAAAATATCCAAATATACACATAGTAAAACTTATATAATTCACAGATATGTGGAAAAACTATCCTTCTGCTATTAACACAGTTTCATTAGGATAAATCATACTAAACCCATAAGTTCATGGCAAATACTAAGTGGAAAGGTGAGAGGTTGTAGACAGACCTAGTGAGACATTTCAGGAGAGAAGTAAAAATAAAATCAGAAGAATCCAGTTTTGCAGTTCACAGGAAATCCTGCTCTTACTCTTCAAGGCACAGTATGGCAATCAACTACCTTCAGTGCGTGCTTAAGACTGATTATCCAAATTCATAGCATCAAAATTGGAAGCAAATTTTCATGTGTTTTTATGGTATATGTAAAAGCTACTTGATCAAGTAATAATCCAGTATCATAACAATCCAATATTTACCAATAGCTGACTCAAGGAAAAAGAAAATTAGAAAGATGCCTGTTACATAGAGGATCATCATTGACAAATACTTCACAAGGAATTCACTAAGCTGCTAAGTGCACAGTTGACAGATTTCGAATTTTTGTACTTTAAGATTTGTAGCACCAAATTTCACTGATATGTACAGTAATGAAGAAAAAATTTCATACATCTGATGAGCAACACTGGAAAGATTTGGAAATAATGAGGAACTTTTGTCTGTAGATAAGTGTATTTGCTGTGATACATCATACAATCTAACATTAAAAGTCAGAAACAGTCAACACTAAAATGTCAGACTCTATACCACAGTGTAAATCATGGAATACTTCTAGATAAGCTCAAGTACTGTGGTATGAATGGGACAGTGCTCAAATGGTTTAAATCATAACTGGAAGTGTGCAGAAAGTTGAAATAAGCAGTTCACATAATATGCAAAAAACTGGTGAGTTCTCAAACAGGGGAACAATCAAGAATGGGCTGCTGCAAGGTTCAGTCTTGGAACCTCTGCTGTTCTTAATATGTATTAATGACTTGCCATTCTATATTCACAAAGATGCAAAGCTGGTACTTTTTGCCGATGATACAAGCATAGCTATCACACCCAACAGACAAAATTAACTGGTGAAATTGTAAAAGATGTTTTTCAGAAAATCATTAAGTGGTTGTCTGGAAATGGGCTCTCATTAAACTTTGACAAAACACAGTATATACAGTTCCACACAGTAAATGGAATGACACCATTAATAAACATAGACTTTGATCAGAAATCAGTAGCTAAGGTAGAATATTTAAAATTTCTAGGTGTATGCAGTGATGAGGGGTTGTACTGGAAAAAAACACACTGAGGATCTGCTGAAACATTTGAGTTCAGCTACTTATGCTATTAGGGTCATTGCAAATTTTGGTGATATACATCTCAGTAAATTAGCTTACGATGCCTATTTTCATTCTCTGCTTTTGTATGGCATCATATTCTGGGGTAACTCATCATTGAGCAAAAGAGTGTTCATTGCACAAAAGCGTGTAATGAGAATAATTGCTGGTGCTCATCCAAGATCATCCTGCAGACATTTATTTAAAGAGCTTGGGATCTTCACTGTAGCCTTGCAATATATATATAGTCACTTATGAAATTTGCTATTAACAATCTGAAGGAATTCAAAAGTAATAGCAATGTACATGGCTACAACACTGGTCACTTACCTAATAGCATCAAAAGTCTGTCAGATAGCCATATAGCATTTAAAAGGAAATTAAAAGAATTTCTTAATGGCAACTCCTTCTACTCATTAGATGAATTGTTGGATATAGTAAGTGGGTAATTTCCGCATCCCCCCCCCCCCCCCCCCCCCCACACACACCCAAAATAAATAAATAAATAAATAAATATAAATAAAATAAAATAGAAAGAAACTTCCACATGGGAAATGTTTTTAAAATATAAATATAAACAAAGATGATGTGATTTACCACACAAAAGCGCTGGCAGGTTGATAGACACACAAACAAACACAAACATACACACAAAATTCAAGCTTTCGCAACCCACGGTTGCTTCTTCAAGAAAGAGGGAAGGAGAGGGAAAGATGAAAGGATGTGGTTTTTAAGGGAGAGGGTAAGGAGTCATTCCAATTCCGGGAGCGGAAAGACTTACCTTAGGGGGAAAAAAGGACAGGTATACACTCGCGCACACACACATATCCATCCGCACATACACAGACACAAGCAGACATATTTTTCCCACGTGGAATGTTTCCCTCATGATCTGTGGAACAAGTACTAATCTAATCTAATCTAATCTAATCTAATCTGTCCAATCAATTACTATGACAACAGCAAAAAGCAGAATGTGTTGAAACATGTGCATTTCCTCTGGAGAGTTGCAGTAGTGTCAATATGGACTCAAATCCAAGTGCTTACTTTTTTTTATCATATTTAAGGTACAAAAATGATAGCAACACTTCTCATACAAATGATATACTTTTGATTTTGCAAGATTGGATTTGGACTTCCACAATTATTTTTGCTCCATGCACCAGTTTCCCTTAAAATTTATGCATACTATGATAACAGTGACATTAGATAATTTTGTGTTTAACTCAATTCGGCATTTTTGCTCTGTTTCTCAGAAATATTTGCTCACTGCTTAAACTGTTGGAATTTCAAGAAGTACTTTTATTTGCAAAAGATTGGCAGTGGCTTTCTATTTTCGTATTACACTAAGAGATGAAGTGCGTAAGTGTGTTTGTAGAATATGGTCACAGTGAGTGTGTGTCAAAACGTTCCTGGAATTGGTTAATAGCAAAGCATTGTATTAACAGAATTTTAAATTATATTTCAAAGTGTTCTTCTACTGCACACTCACACTTCTTCAAATATTCATTCCATCATTTGAAACTCTCCTGGGACCCTTTACACTAAACTTCCTCCAGCCCTTGCATTGCAGTTCCCATCAGTTTCTTATGGTGTCCTTCCAGTTTCATTTATAGCCACAGGTACGTGGGTGAGGGAAGGGAAAGGACAGGAACAAACAGGAGTTTGATGTTCCAGTTAGTGTCATTATTGCTAAAAGCACCACTATACAACACAATTGTACTAATTACTTTATTTTTTTTTTTTTTACTGTCAGTTTCAGTTGGTGTCGGACCATCATTCTACAAATTAGGTCAGTTTGGATATGGCACTTACTGTAGTAGACCATTTCAGAATGACTAAGCATTGCAATTGTGGAATAAACAGCTGAACAAGTCTCATGACCCATGTATGCTCTGAAATTGACCAAAATCAGTAGTCAAAATTGAATTAAATAGTAAAGTTGTGTACTATATAATACAGTTCTTAACATTCCTCAAAGCTGTCCAACATCATCTCTACAAAAAAGTAACATTATTCTTGGACAGGTAGCTTTTAATCAGTAATGAACAGTATGTAAGGGAGCTGTTATACAGCAAAATTCTATTTTCTACTATCAGCTTAATTGGATATTTATGTCGGATATTTTCTTATGGGTGATAGTGGCTCTACATAGTTCCTCAGCCATCATCTGGCTCTCTGGGATGACTTTTTAATAAATGACATGTGTAATTGAAAAATGTATCCATCTTTTCCTTCCCTCTGTTGTTTTACGTGCAAAATATTTCCTCCCTCAAAGGATATTTTATCTTCCATTTTACAGAATGATGTTTAATCTAGTCAGTGGTGTGTGTGTGTGTGTTCAATGAATGGTATTTTCATAAATGGATGTACACAAACCTAACACACAGCTGAAATACCAAGATTAATGCTATGGAGCAGCTCATGTTGTAAAAAGAAAAGACTTGATATTATATATATTATTTAAGTCCTTGTGATTTCATTTAAGCTCTCAGTGCGTTGACAGTTTTGGAAGTGAATGACAGCCAAACTGTGTATTACCTATAAACTATCTTAATCACTCAAATACTAGTGAATTATCCAGTTGCTTTGATTCTGTAGGGTTCTGTCATCTTAGATAGCTTGTGTTAATATGTGTCTGGCATGCAACAGCAATCAACTTTGCTTCCACAGTAACATACAGAACAGGATGTTTTTAATCTTGTCTGGTAAATGAGATAGGGAGACCTGACTGCACAAGCACTGTCCTGACTACAGTGCCAGTTAGTCAAGCGATGGCAGCTGCACAGTACTGTTCATCTGTATGCCTTCTCTTCTGATAATACCAAATAGGCAAGTCTCTGGCAGTGATTATGCACAATTACATATACGTTGATTCCAGAAACTCTCTTCTTTCTTCAATCTAGCTGGACCATACAAAGAGCAAAGCTGACTTAATGTTGTCTCTGGCTAAACATCTTAATATCTGCTGCAAGGCATTGTTTTACTGGTAGTGGAGTTCCTCTGTTGTTTGTGATATGTCTCCATAAAATATCCAAAATATAGACATAAAATGATAATGAAAGGTGTTGGATACCACAAAGACAATTCTTTGAGAGCATCTCATACTTCATTAATATCTTGTTGAGTGAAAAGGTTGCTTAATTGAGATACAATGTTGAAATAAAATACAACATACAGGGTGGCGCAAGAAATGGTCCAACATTTGTTTCTGTAAAAAGTGTTTATTTCAGTCGAAATAAATAAATATAAAATATGATGTGTTAACAATATACCTGAAGGTTATGTTCTGTTTATGATGTGTTCAGTATGACCACCATCATGTTTACCAATTTCTCCAATACAAACTACTATGACCTGAATTACTTACTGACACATATCCTCAGTAACCTCTTTGCAAGCCTCATTTCTCAGCACTCACAGTTCCACCACTGTATGACAATGTTTAGGGAAAATCTTTTCCTTTAGATATCCCCTAAGAAAAAAAATCACACAGATTGAAATCAGGGCTGTTCAATGCCAGTTTTGTCCACATGAGAAAAGAGAGAGAGAGAGAGAGAGAGAGAGAGAGAGAGAGAGAGAGAGAGAGAGAGAGGAAATCGGTCTGAAGTGACATTTTCCTTAAAAGTTTCACGCAGGAAGTCTAAGACCACATTAGCTGTTTGGGTTTGGCTCAATTCTGCATGAACCACTGGTTTTGTAATTGAAACTCTTTTGCAAAAAGTTGAGGAACAAAATTACTAAACAGCATGTTTAGATATAATGTTCACTGTTCACTATGTGTTCAAAAAAGAAGGACCCTATTACCCCATGACTTGATATAGCAACTCGTGGAGTAATTCCTGGAGCTTGATGTATTCCATCATGAAGCATGTTTGGATTCTTGGAAGCTCAAATGTGCACATTTTGTTTATTAACAATGTCATTAAGGTGAAACTGCCTATCTGAGAACCAAACATTGTTCAGCAATATGCCTTGATTCACAGTCCATTCAGTGAATGTCGTTCTTTGATGTTTGCTGTCCATTGTTAATTTAAGCAACAGAGTTATTTTATAAGAATACAAAGGCAAATCATTTTTTTAAAATTTGCTGTACAGATAGTCTAGAAATCCCAAGATGAGCTGCTGTTTTCCCTGTTGATTTTCCTGGGCGTCTCAGTCATGCTGCTCCAATAACTTTGACATTTGTGGAGAACGGGCATTAGTAGGCCGTTCATACATCCTCTCAAGCACTGAACCATCACTATTAAATGTTTTCTTAAGTCCACATATTGTTTTAAATGAGGGCGACCATCTAGCTTTACACTGTGCACAAAACTGTCTCTGTGAAATAATCATACTTTTCTTTTCATGAAAAAATTATGCAGTTTTAATGAACTGCTTGACAGTCAGTCTTCCTTTGTCACCCATCTTGGAATGAAACACAAACAGTGCAATTGGAAATGAAAAAAAAAAAACTAAATCTCCATGAGATACTATCACTTTTACCAATATAACACACAATAACAACCAGTAACCTAGGAAAAAATCCCAAAACAAATGTTGGATCATTGAACCACTCTGGAATATGTTCAAGATGGACATATCAAAGAACTTCAAACAAGACTGTTTGGCTTCAAGTGTAGCTAGATCTGGGCTAACCTGAAATTCTACAAGGTTACTGATGTTATTTATTCATTGAGAAGTCTTCCTCTGAAACCCCAAGTTATAACAAGATGACTAACTTCTCATCAATTAAAAAAAGAGTATCAAGTACACTAGAAAGATGTTCACCTGAAATCCTTTTTTAATTATGAATATAACACAACTAATTACTGTCAACATTGTATGAATTTTTTTTTTTCAACTAAATATTTAAAATTAGTGTTTCATACCTGCATTGTTTCATGTCTACATAACAGGCCACAGTAAATGTTAAGGATTTTTAAACATCAGCATAAACTGTAGAGCTGCAGCTTTTAAATTGAAATATGGATACAAAAATGCAAAAATCATCCACAAATCAAGAGAATTTCACAAGGCACTTTACTATGGATAATATTCTATTAACAGAAACAAAAAATGGTAACACTTAAAACAGTCATATGACACCACGGTTCACTTTAAATCTGTGTAAATCTCCAACACTGACTAACTGCTGGCACACTGAGTTAAATGCAGTATTTTGTAACTGTTCACAAAATTATTCTCACTGTACTACTGTAACATAGTATATCACAAGCACATCCTAAACAAAATGTGTTCTAAAACTGTATTACTTGATACAAAAGCAAAATTTTAACTCAAAGTGAGAAACTATATAGCAAGTTAGAATGGTCACTACCTGAACACAAAATATTCAGTTTTTTTTCTTTTTTCAAATGAAAGACACACATGTTACTATATTACTGCTCACATTCATGGTCATTCACTGAAGCACACACTCTCTCTCTCTCTCTCACATACACACACACACACACACACACACACACACACACACACACACACACACACAGGAAAAAAAGAGAGAATCACTAAGAAACTGAAAAAAAGACCACAATTCATTGAGCTAAACAACACAAAGCCTTCAGTTATTTTTCATATCTACCAGCCAAGTTATTGCATGTTATGGGCTATGGCAATGGAACATTTATAAAACTAACAATAAAATGTCATGTTGGCATAATCACATTTTAGAGAAAGTTTATGTCACTATTACATCACACAGATGACACACATGAAGAACTCACTACATACTGTAACAATATTATGGAAAGGATAGTTGTTACTCAGCATAAAGCAGAGATAATGAGTCGCAGAAAGGTAGAACAAAAAGACTGTTGGAAAGTGAACTTTTGGCCAACAAGGCCTTTGTTGCACACACACACACACACACACACACACACACACACACACACACACACACACACACAAAACCACAGTCTCTGGCAGCTGAAGCCACACTCAACTTCTGGCTTCAGCTGCCAGAAACTGTGGTTATATGTGCGTGAAATGCAGTTTGTGTGTGTGTGTGTGTGTGTGTGTGTGTGTGTGTGTGTGTGTGTGTGTGTGTGTACGTACGTTGTCTATTTTTAACTATGGCTTTTTGGCCAAAAGTTTTCTTTTTCGACACGCTTTTTGTTGTGCCTATCTTCGACTCAGCATCTCCACTATATGGTGAGTAGCAACTACCCTTCTCATAATCTTGTCATTACATAGTGTAGCTTTTATGTCTGTTAATTCTCATGACACATGGTTGACAAATGACTGGTATAGCTACAATGGGTTAGATAGTTAATGTGATGACCAGCATTTACAAGTAAAATTATGAAAAAAGCTGAAACAGGGGCCAAAATAGCCCACAGAAATAAAATTTTGAAATTTGAATTAGCAAAAGGGGAGCTGCAGTACTGAGTGAAGGTGGGGCAGTGAAGATGGAATGAGTGTAGGGTGGGGGTTTTGGTGGGAGGAGGAGGATGAAGGGGTACGGGAAGGGGAAGAAGAGGATTAAGAGAGACTTAAAATGCAGGTTGGAAAGAGGGTAAAACTGTATATTCGCACAAATTCTGGATCATCACAGTATGAGATTATAATGTTTTGCCACAAATATTAGATACCCTCCACCATACATTGAAAAGTGGATTGTACAGTATAAATGTAGATGTAGAATATGACTTTAAAGGTTTCAACTGTTGAGATCATTTATATTATTAATATAAAATACATTAATTTGCATTGTACCAGGTTTATTCTGAGGAAGATCAAAACACTACCATGTGAGACAGGCTTACATACAGAGATGCAACAAAATTTTACTGGTAATTTTAAGTTATGAGTTGTTTCACACAAGACCACTAAATAATGTCACTGTAGAAATATTCTTCTGTTGCTCGTTTCTTAAACAAGGATGATGTAACATATCAGAGATACAATCTAACCGGGCTAACAAAAGCTTTAAAAGTTTTTTATTTATTCAACATTTTTGGATTTGGAAAACAATGGGTAAAACTATTACCCATGTGTACACTTTTTATGACTGATTAAGTACTCTGGTATTATGAAAAACTGTACACATTCACATTTTTGTTTTCATGGCAGCATTGCTTGAAATGTAGTGATACCAAATGTGGTTAAAATGTAATTGAGTACTCTCCATACTCATTAAACAAACTGTATATGTTTAGGTTCTCTGGGCTATTTTGCATTAAAAACAGACTTCTTTGAAGTACACCAGAACTCCTTTCAGATACTGTCATTCTTTAAAATAAAACTTTCAAATATACTAACATATTATTTACATTTTAGATAACAATGACATGCAATTGATAACACTTTATAATTCTGAACAACACAAGGCAACAACAGGAGCTTTTTCAAAGCTTCACATTAGTTTCTTTTTTAATCTTACATTTTAATCATTTATAGTCATTAAAAGACTGTTAACCAAATTTATTTCTCTCTGGAGACCTAGCACCACGTATTTCTTCGTTTCATTTAATGAGAGTCAAAACATTTGCTTAACTTTAGAGAGTTACAAACATATTTTTGAAGCAGTGCCACGAAGACATTAACAGCATTAGCATTCCATTTGTGCCTTTTGGTAATAAAATCAAAAATATTTAAAAGAATGTAACAAAAAACTATAACCTGAAATTCAACTAATATGAAGTTATGGAAAGTTCCAAACACAAAACAATATACAGTGTCTATGTAGAATTATAAAGGCAATTTTGTACATCCATAAATTACTAACGTTTGCAGGCATTAAAAAAATTTCAAATACTAATGATCTACAACATTACTTCACAAAAGTAATGCCATTCAAAGCATACAATTACATTAATTTGTGGAAATTATTTCTGTCAAAAGCCTTTTATACCAAAATTTTTTATTTTCATTTTTTGTACTTCAATGTTTTTATTCTGTCGGATGAGTTGTCATTGTCAAATCTAATATTTGTGACAGAGACCCAAAAATCTTTACAGACTGTAGTGTTTAAAGGGTTCATCCCTTTAAATCAGTGTAATGTGCCATCTCCTGTACACAAACAAATAAAAACAAAAAAGAAGAAAAATTTGTATAACCATTTATACAATACTTCAATATTCCATTCAAAATAATTGTTTAATTATAAAAAAGGAACATATTTCTTAAAATTACATTTGCATGATGCTGGTAACTTCCTATTTTTATTTTAAGAATGAGAGTCTTTACTGTTTCGCTTTGACATTACTCCAAAATTAAGAGAAGTTATACCAAAGTAATAGTGCGCTAAATGGTATTATGTCATTCAGTGAAGTACTACTGTAAATGGTAAATGGAAATATCACTATAACAGAAAAAATTGAAACTGAGAATACTATACAGGGGCAAATGTCATTTCAGCCATTTTAATTAGAATTTAAATTATGTCCCTACTGGGAGGTCTCCGGTAACTTAAGGCAGCGTAAGAATACTTTGGTTACAACAATGTTTTCCAACAAACTGTAATGGTAACAACAGTATAGGAATTTAAATGGTCATTCACCCATTTATAAATGTGGCTTCCATCACATGTCTGCTCTGTCATTAATAGTAAACATATACATATATATGAGATACAGGCATCTCATTACCACATGTGTCTTCTGCAAAATATACTTCTTATTTGTAAATTACTTTTGTCCTACGATTAATCTAACTTAGTCTCACTTTAGCCTTTGAATGCTTTTCTTGTATAATTTCAGCCTGGCAAAGGCTAAAACACCAGTCTTCATGAAACAGCAGTCTATTCTCAATATGGTAACAATTTTATTAATGAATAAATTCTAGTACGTTCTTCCCTAACAGTTCATATCTGACTTGTAAAATCAAATATTTATTTTTCATTCAAATTGGCAACCAGTACAAAAGCCTTCTCCAGTAATGGTTATGGTAACTGATTCAGTTTCCTCACTGGCCTCATCTTGCAGCTGCTCAACAAAACCACACTATTTCCAGAGACTGGGAAGAAGTATTACATAGCAGTAGTGCAACTATCTATCTCACTTTTTTGTATCATAAAAGTCTGAGAGAGATTTCTGTGAAGTGCAAATACATATTTTAGATTTAATAGTCACATTACGGTCACTAGTCCTCGATCGATTGTCACAGTTCTGCTCGTAAATACTGCTATCTGCTTTGTTGATGTACTACCTTTGAATGGCAGAGTTCAGGAGGAACGGAACATAAAACATTTTGCTTTCCAGCAGTAAAGTAGCTGCTGACTGTACCTGCAACATAAAAGCACTGAATTACATGAGTGTTTCACTAAATGTCTTCAACGATTTTGGGAGTGACAACATATCATTATGGCCAGTTATCATGAAAAACATGAAACTCCAGAATGAAGTGAAGCTGTATGCCACACTGGTACTACAGACATGGCTCTTAATGACTTAGCTATTCAGGCCTGATTTTCAACCTACCCAAAGGTGTAGAGAAACTGCAAGAAAGGTAAATATGGATGAGTAAACAAATTCAGATTCCACTCTTCTACATTTGAGTCACGTATTTTAACCACAACAACAACAACAACAACAACAACATGGTCAATTTCTAGCTTTCAAATTTTATGTCAGATTTACCATAAGATGAATTTTGTAGTAAATCTCCACCTTGTCCTTCATGCTTTAAAATCTTATGTGTATTCTGACTGGTATCCTAATCAAATTTCCATTATGCATCTTACAATCTGTTAATGACATTACAGACAGATAGAACAATAAAATTTTATTTCCATATTACCATCTCTGTCTCTGTGAAGGCTACATGTAAATATGCAGTAGATACAAAATCAACAGGTAACCCTCATCCACAAATGACACATTTTACTGTGATATATAAGATGATAAATCTTTTCTGGAACATATACATCCAAAAACATAATAAATTTTATCCAGCGCCAGAATTTTCTTTGACTGCTCACTGCTACACATCACTACCTGAAGAGGATATTTTACATAAACTCCTGGAAATTGAAATAAGAACACCGAGAATTCATTGTCCAAGGAAGGGGAAACTTTATTGACACATTCCTGGGGTCAGATACATCATATGATCACACTGACAGAACCACAGGCACATAGACACAGGCAACAGAGCATGCACAATGTCGGCACTAGTACAGTGTATATCCACCTTTCGCAGCAATGCAGGCTGCTATTCTCCCATGGAGACGATCGTAGAGATGCTGGATGTAGTCCTGTGGAACGGCTTGCCATGCCATTTCCACCTGGCGCCTCAGTTGGACCAGCGTTCGTGCTGGACGTGCATACCGCGTCAGACGACGCTTCATCCAGTCCCAAACATGCTCAATGGGGGACAGATCCGGAGATCTTGCTGGCCAGGGTAGTTGACTTACACCTTCTAGAGCATGTTGGGTGGCACGGGATACATGCGGACGTGCATTGTCCTGTTGGAACAGCAAGTTCCCTTGCCGGTCTAGGAATGGTAGAACGATGGGTTCGATGACAGTTTGGATGTACCGTGCACTATTTAGTGTCCCCTCGACGATCACCAGAGGTGTACGGCCAGTGTAGGAGATCGCTCCCCACACCATGATGGCGGATGTTGGCCCTGTGTGGCTCGGTTGTATGCAGTCCTGATTGTGGTGCTCACTTGCACGGCTCCAAACATGCATACGACCATCATTGGCACCAAGGCAGAAGCGACTCTCATCGCTGAAGACGACACATCTCCATTCGTCCCTCCATTCACGCCTGTCGCGACACCACTGGAGGCGGGCTGCACGATATTGGGGCGTGAGCGTAAGACGGCCTAACGGTGTGCGGGACCGTAGCCCAGCTTCATGGAGATGGTTGCGAATGGTCCTCGCCGATACCCCAGGAGCAACAGTGTCCCTAATTTGCTGGGAAGTGGCGGTGGGGTCCCCTACGGCACTGCGTAGGATCCTACGGTCTTGGCGTCCATCCGTGCGTCGCTGCGGTTCGGTCCCAGGTCGATGGGCACGTGCACCTTCCGCCGACCACTGGCGACAACATTGATGTACTGTGGAGACCTCACGCCCCACGTGTTGAGCAATTCGGCGGTACGTCCACCCGGGCTCCCGCATGCCCTCTATACGCCCTCGCTCAAAGTCCGTCAACTGCACATACGGTTCACGTCCACGCTGTCGCGGCATGCTACCAGTGTTAAAGACTGCGATGGAGCTCCGTATGCCGCGGCAAACTGGCTGACACTGACGGTGGCGGTGCACAAATGCTGCGCAGCTAGCGCCATTCGACGGCCAACACCGCGGTTCCTGGTGTGTCCGCTGTGCCGTGCGTGTGATCATTGCTTGTACAGCCCTCTCGCAGTGTCCGGAGCAAGTATGGTGGGTCTGACACACCGGTGTCAATGTGTTCTTTTTTCCATTTCCAGGAGTGTATTTTGTTTTAGTTTTATCTCCACATACAGTAACATTATTAATCATTCCCAAATTTATATTACAATTCTCTCATGGCCTTTCCATGACCTTTACAAAAGCTTTTAAGTCTAAAGAACCAGCCCAAATTTTGAGAGCTGCCACTAACATCTTATCTTGTACACCACAAATAATTTATTGGGCACAGCTGAGTAAAACTGAGAAACCTTCCACAGCTAACACAAGAGGCTACAGAAGCAGGCCAGTTCAGGTTAGCCAGATGAACTGACAAATTCTGTCTGTGGGGCACTGAGACTGACTGCAGCCAAGCTGAGGAACCAGAGCCATAATAGTATTGATGCAGCAGAAAGACAGATGTGCTGCAGGATGAGTGACCTGCTTGCTTGACATTTGAGCCATGGTTCTGTCATGGTTTGAGTGACAGAAACATACTTTAACAAAACAAGGGCAAGTCAAGCCTGTATAAACATTCTTCATCTCTAGTCAGATGAATGGCTGGCTGTCAGCCACCAGACCTACTATGGTCTAGTGGATCAACCATACTGCTGTTAGCTGTGGCTCTGCTACGCATTCTAAGACCAATGCTATGGACTTGACCCCCTCCAAATGGTGGGCCGCCTGGTGGCCTCCAGTTCAAGCCTGGGGCTGTCCAGCCACTCAGCAACTTTGCTTGTGCGTGCAAACTTCTAGCTGCCTGCCTCTGATCATGTCGGCAGGCACTACTGCTGCTGCTGCTGCTGCTGCTGTGAGCCATCTCATCCGTGCTGGATTCTGTGTGCCTCAGCAAACCCTGTCCTGTGCACTTGAGCAGCCTTTCATCTGTACTGTAGGCTGCCACCCACTCCTGTTCTTGCCGCAACACTGCTGTCATCACTCAACCAGCCATATGATGCTGTATAACATTGGGCCGTCTGTTGACGGCCGCTCCTCCTTGCAGGCCACCCCACTTATGGTCAGGTAATGCTGGCTTCTCCAGTACCATAATGAGTGTTTTAGTTGGCGAATGATAAATGAATGTTTCAACAAAGGCATTTTAATGAAGATGCATGAGGCAACAACAGGCATCCACTCACCACTCCACTGATAGCCCACCCAGGGTGATGAACTGCTGGCCTCCTGACCTCTGCCAACCAGGTTCAACCGCACTACAGTAGAGATCACACCACCGGTCTCAACAACAAGTTCTACCACCTCTACATTCAATGACAGAGGAACTTCACCAACTACCATCCCTGGAGAAGATGGCTCATCAACTACAGGGCTGCTGTTTCATGCACATGCAGCAAATGAGTTCAGTACTTTTTTGTGTTTTTGTATGACTGCAATTGCCATGGAGAGCCAACTGGTTTTATATATTTGGCTTTGAGCAACAGGTATGGCTTGTTAAGTTTAAGCATGTAATTTTTAGTCTTAAGTAGGTATTCAGGTGTAAAGATTAATTTATAAGAAGAATGTTGCATTAGTAATACATTCAAGGGCCACCACCACCACCATCATTATTATTATTATTATTTTATGTTGTTCTCTGTACCGAGGTTTTTTTATATAACTGTCAGAGAGGCGATATCATATGGGACTACGCTGGATGAAACGTTGCAACTTTTAGCAGCTCAAGCAGCTCAGTTGCAAGCAAACAATGCGAATACATCTAAGTAAATAAGGCTCTGGAAGCACACTAGGCAAATATAGCAGAGAAAGTAAAAGTCAAGAAGGAAAGGAAATAAGACTGGCATAGACCAATTGCTCCAGAAGAAGTGGAGAAAATATGACAGGAATATGAAGCTTGGTGGAATGAAAATGTCAAGTATGTTTCCCCAGCAGTAAATAATATTAGAATTTTGAGGGAGCATCAAAGATTAAAAAGCAAGAGTGCTTGTGTGGGAGCATGAAATAAGGAGAAGGAAGCCGAGTTTAATAGATGCACAAAATTCTGGTATTGCAGAAATTATGCAGAGTAATGTAGAATTATCAGCTCTAATATCTTGGGGAAATGCAGAGTCTGAAGTAGCTGTAGTATGAGATACAGCAACTGTGTGCTGCACTGACGCAGATGAGTATGTAATTAGCAATATGGTTGATACTTGCACAGGTGCAATAGTGGTATTTATGCCACTGGGTGATAATGGTGGTTGTTTAGATACGACACAGCCTGGGCTCCACAGGGCTATACATTTTCAAATGATTTTTGGGTTGTGCAGAGTGGAACTGTGGAACTGCACACAGTAATTATGTTATAGATATTACAAAGTATGCACAGGAAGGTACTGCTGTTAGTTATGTTGCAAATTGTGAGGATAATAAACAAGTACAGACTCACTCACTTTCAAAGGATGCAAATTCATCACCACCTGTAGTGGCATCGCCTCCTCAGAAGAGGACTGAGGAAGAGAAGAGAGAGGAAAGGTTTGCAAGGCTAATGATTGAGCCAAAAAGGCAGAATCCTTTCAGGAATGTGTATGCGATCATCATAAAAAAAAGCTGGTAAGACTTGTAGTGTCACAGGTACTGAAGGTAAGAAAAAACATCATGTAATTGTTCTTTGGCAGCACGCAGGTGAAATAAGGAAGACATTGTTTCAGTTGAAGGAGACTGCTACAAATGACATGTTGTAGTAAGGGTCTATTATGATGAAAGTAGAATTACCTAAACTGCATATGATATCTTTAAGATAGGAAGTTGGTTTTGATGAACAAGGTAAAAGAAAGAATGGAATTGCAACAAGAAGTCTATCTGTAATTAGTGTTTAAGTAAAGGGAGTAAGTGAAACTACTGATCACTGTATCGTGTGTGGTGGTACCTTATGTAGTTGTTGTATGAGCATAGATTTAAGTACGTGTTTTTGGAGAAAAAGTAAAGGTAACTTTTGTTTAAAAGACAAAGTTCTGGATGGTATACCAAAGCAAAGAGCACAGAAACCACCAGACAGACAAAAATAAATGCTTAGTTAAGTAGGAATTAGATAAGAAGCTGCTGGATGTACAAGAAGAAATGCTATGCATTAGAAAAGACTGAGCAGAACTATTTACTGTTAAATGATTGCTGATGAATTTGACAATGAAAGAGAATTTGGTGATGTACTATTTGTAAGATGATAAAACAGAATCATGAGTCCTATAAAGAGGAAAGGAAAGTCCAGCAGACTAATTATGGAAAGTACCGTTTATAATTAAGAAACAGCCAATGAACATTGTGGTTTAAGCTGAACTAGTGCAAATGAGGAACCAATGTATTGTATATAATTGTCAACTTTTAAAATATGTATCAAGACATAGTGGAATTGCTCTGAGCTGAATTAAGTGTGCTGGATCTTCTGAAGGAAGAAGCACATTGTGTCACAAATAATTTAAAGGTGTGACTGAGTAAAATACACACACCTTCTACAGATAATGCAAGACACTGCAGAAGAGGGTCAATTCGGACCAGCGAGTTGAAGTTACATCACGGGCTACTCGCTGATATGACAAGTACTGTTTATGAGGTGTTGAGATGGTTACCACAGGCTACGGACAAGTGGAGGGACCAGAGATATAATACCATTCAAGCAAGAGAAAGATGGAGCTGCTGCAGTGTGGGTGATCTGGTTGCTTGACATCCGACCCACTGTTCTGTTATAGCTTGTGTGATAGAAGCCGATGCTTTAGCAAAACAAGGACTGGCCACACTCAAATAAATACTTCTCATTTCTAGCCAGAGGGATGGTACTGTCAGCCATCAGCTCCAAAAGGGGGATCTAAGTTGGTCTCCTAGTCTATGTGCATCAACAAGTCTCCACCTCTGTACCCTGCTGCTCTTAGTTGTGGCCCTGCTGCTCACACTAAGGACAGTGCTGTAGGCTTAGCGCCCTCCAACTGGTGGACCATCTGGTGGCCTACAGTTCAAATATGGGGTAATGCAGCCGCTCAGCCACCTTTACTTATGTGGACAAAATTCTTGTTGCCTGCTTCTGCTTGTGTAGGCAGACACTGCTGCTGCTGCTGCTGCGAGCCATCTATCAACACAGGGTCCATGGCATGATTCTGCACATCTAAGCACACCCTGTCCAGTGCGGCCTCTTGTCTGTATTGCAGGCTTTAATCCGGTGCTACTGTCAGTGTACTTGCATTATTTCTGCTGTCATTACTCTATAAACTGTAATGACGCTATAGGCCCCAGCAACTTGCTGACGGTCGCACCTCTTTGCAGGCCACCTTCGACATACATCTGGGTGATGTTGGCCTCTTCAATTATCATCATGACTGTTGTAGTCGATGAGCGATAAACAAATGTTGGGACTACAATGATACATCAGATGACTACCACTCACCGCTACACTGCTAACCCTGCCCATGGGGGGGGGGGGGGGGTAATTTCAGCCTCCTGGCCTCTGCCAACCCAGTTTAGCCCTGTCACAGTAGGGGTCACACCCATGGCCCCTACAGTTTTATAAAGCACAGCACAGCTATTCTATCTAACAGAACTTCAATGTTCAGAAGGTAACTGCTTCTGTTGGTACTATAAACCAAGAACTATATAAATAAAGTAAAATGTTGATTTGATCCCTGTGCAGTTCTATGACATACTCAAATTAACTACTGCTGTAGTTACACCTTATCATAATGTCAGACACCCTATCTGTCCCTTATATGTGCCTAGGTTTCAGGTGAATAACCTATGATGTTCACATCAGAACCACTGACAATCTTGCATCATAGCTATTACCAAAAGCAGAATACTAACAAGAGTAGATCTACTTGCACAAACATATGCTTAAGATATGCACTGCTATGTGTTACATAGGCAGTGCCCCATACATTCTGCACATTAATGAGTGGATAGCAACAAACAGCTTTAAGCAATAATGTTTACTTACCTGAAAAATACATTCATTAGTGTGATGCCAAATATTTGGATTTTTCAGCACTGATTTTCTAAGCACTAACTTTCTAAAAATTTGTGCATGGACAGCTTACCACCTTTTTACCTACTGTGCTGTTTCCTATAATTTGCAATGCAAACAGTCAACATGAAGTCAGAGCTAATAACAATTACTGGATGTGGAGTGCCCTTGGCTTTGATTTGAGTTAACCAGAGATGGTGCAACTTGTTGTTTTTCAGATAAAGTATGAAAGTATCAAGCAACATTTCCAATACACAGTCTGAGTGGTCAACAACAAGCTACATACTGACTTGTCTCACGAGACAATATCTGTTCTCTCTTTTTTTAAATGTCAATGGACCAATGGCTGTAAGAGGAAGCCAGGATGATAAATGGCTTCCAAAATGGTGAGCTGAGAGTCAATACCATATCCTCCTGATACAGAAAGATCTATCACCTAGTCAGTGTATAAGTTTTCACTCACAGAAAGCTTCTCACTTTCTTCTCAAAATACTAAACAAATTCACAGTCTAGGAGAAAATAAGAGTATGATTGACTGTCTTAAGGTGAAGAGAAATGAGACAAAATAATGTTTTGTATAAATTACAATGCTACCAATGTTACTCATTTGGATAGATATATGCAACTGAGATATCATGGACAAAACAGAGAATTAATTGTGTTCAAATTTCTACAATTGTCTTGCATAAGATTGTATTATATATCTGTCTAGATTTTACAACATTCACACCACATTCAATACAAGCATGTGCTTTTGCACACGACTTCCCTTGATAAAAATTTGTCCCCATGCTCGCGCCTTGCATATCTACTGTGACCTCATTATTAACTCAGTCTACTTATTGCACAAAGAATTCTGCCAACAGAACTGTACTAAACTGGCATATACATACTAAATCTGATTACTCAGATTGTAAGAATAATAGTAACATAATTTGCTATTATTATAATTCCAACAAAAATTAATGGGTATAAGGAGCAATTAGAATCAGTAAGTTGCTTTAGACATTAATCACTAAGCCAGCAGCAGCATCATGGGAGTTCATTTTGTCTTTTTGACAAACTGACATTACTTTTGAAGACTACGAGTTCAGACCTGCAGCTCAATCTTCCCTGCTTTTTTTTTAATCTCAGTCTCTTTTCTAATTACTGCAAAACACATTCTCAGTCATTCATTTCCTTTTTTCTCTTGATTTCTCAGTTCTTTCTTTCTACAGTTTGCATCAATTACTACCAACAACTACTACTCTCTTGATCTGGCAAATGCCCTCTTTGGAAATTCTTAGAACTACTGTCTTCATTACTGATTGATTTAGCTTCTGCTTTCTACCGTACACTTTCATAGTGTGCACTTCATTCACATTTTTACAGAGGCTGCTGGGCAATTTATTTTTCCATATTTTCCTTATTTACAATTTGGATGTGAATTACTTAGTTTTAAAAATAATTTAGGAGTAAAGGCAACAACATAGAAAGTAGCAGAGGCATTGATTCATCAACAGATACATGAAAAATTTTCAATATTTCAGATGAATCCATTTTTGAGACACACACACAACTCTACTACATTGTTCTGAGACTGCAGTTTAGCAAACAGACTGAAGTGAGGTGCTGTGTTTTGGTGCGTCCCTATGCCACTCCACAGGATATTTTGTAGGTCAGGTAGGCAGCGGACTACCATGGGTGGACAGAATTGTGGGTAGCAGGGCCCTCATATCCAGGCACAATGATAGGCACAGCCCTGATGGAGGAGATGGTTCAGTTGTTCCAACTGGTCCATTCGTAAGCCACACCCACTCCCAGTTCACCGATACAATCGTTCATATCCCTGTGGAAGACCTGTCCAATTTACCCATCTGGCAAGACATATTCTAGTCCTGTCATAGGCTTATCCTACCCAGGCAGAAGCAGGGTCATCTGTGAAAGCAGAAATGTCATATAACAGCTATTTTGAAGTTTTTGCACAGCATTTTATATGACCATGACCACGACCACCATCTTACAGTCAACCCAACAAATGACTTACTGTCGCCGACCAGCCAGTGACAGAACACTCTTCCGAGCACAAAATTCTCAATTTAAGTGGTTGCTTCACAAGCTGTGCCATCTGTATCCACTTTTCCAAACTACAAAGATGGGATTTATTCTTGTACTGCATCCTTTGCTCCTGTAATTCTCCTGGCCTTAATATCTCTTAATTCTCTGCACCCATTTCTCTTCCCCACAATCTCCCTTTCCTCTATTCTGTCACCTGCCCAGAATATATTTCCCCACATCATCATCATCATCATCATCATCACTGTAAACTGTGAACAGTTCCAGTGTTATTGTGTTGCATTCCTATCCCTTGCAACTGCTGTCTGTTCCTCCTCCATTCCTACCTCATATAGCTGCTGTCTCCCTCTAAGCCCATGACTGACACACACACTAGGATGCAATTTCACATTTAAATCTCCCATGATGTGCCCCTGAATACAATGTTTTACAGTCCAAAGTCTTCCATATTTTGATGACCGGACTAATGGCATTTAAAATCAATCTTTTTGTCATCAGTGCAGAGCACAGAACTGGAGCCATAGTCAGTGATCTATTTCCTACTTGTTAAGAGCAGTGAATGATTAAAAAATCAGCAATAAATGCCTGAAATTTATATTAATAAGCATGTTCCTAAACAGTATGCTTTTTCAAGATTTCAGATCTAGAGTTATTAACACTTAGAGCACGGTGCCCGTACGCCATACGAGCGTGGCCGCCCTGACTTTGGCGACAGCGCCCATATACCATACAGGCGAGCCTTTATTCGGCTCCAAAGCAGTTTCGTCAACTAATGTGGACGTATGTCATTCTTCTTCTGCAAGAGGCAAGCACTTATTGGCTATCTCATCCTGGGAGCAGCTGTGAGCACTGCAAAGTCAAAGTTACCTGCAGTTCATTCACAGGTGTTTACGATCGTGAAAATATCGCGCAGCGAGTTGACGGAGGCAGAGATCTTAGATATTCTTTATGGAGATAAAGGATCTGAAGTTGATGATTCAGACAAAGAGGATTCGTACTCTCCAGACGAAAGTACAAGTCACGATTCAGGTATGTATATGTCTCAATTGTTCATAAATTGAAGAGCCCGTTTGCCCGAAAAACTTTGAGTGGTGGTAAAAGCTGTTTTTCCACTTGTTTATAGTGTCAACTGTCAACAGTTTTATTTTATATAAAGAGAACACTAGCTAGAATGTATTCCTCGGAGACTTTATTCACAGAATGGGGAAGAAATTGGCTGAGAAGAGCGGAAATATTTTTCAGCAACAAGCCGCTTCATCCTCACAAATTGAGAGGACATTTGCAAGGCACTTTCTAGAGAAGGTCCCACCCACTGTAAACAAGGTGAATACTACTAGGTACTGCAAAGTATGTTCAGACAGGGGGAAGAAAGAGACGGGTAAGCGCATCATCAGGAAGGAAGTAGATGGTGATACAAGGACTGTGGCGTTGGCCTTTGCGTCCCACAGTGTTTCCAGGATTTTCACACGAAGGCTAACTACATCTGAACTATTAAAATACTCTAGTTTACAGGTACCGGCAGTTAGACAGTCAAGTGATATTTTGTTTTAAATTTAGATACAGTAATAATGGCATTACTCAAGAGAGAGATCATGTAAAACTTTTTTTATCCGCGATATTTTTGTTTTCTTTTTTTAATTATAACACCCATTTGTATTTTATATTGTAAAATAAACTCACTATCATGTAAAGCTCTTACTTTTTCCTTTTAAGTGATGCAAGAACCATATTCCTATCATTTTCCTGTTCTTTGCAATCTAATTTCAAACATTCATTAAATATGGCAGTTCACAGCCAAGTGCCGGGTGTAAAGAGGGCAGTGTTGAAAGTGTTATGGCTAAGGCCATGATCATGACTACTACTGATGCAAGTATTTTAGAACATATGAAGCTCAAAGGAAGCCAGTGACAAATAACCACCACTGCTAGGAACCACAACAATGGAAGTTTCCTGTTCTTCTCTCCAACTCTGCAGACTAATTAGTGACTATTTTTTAATGTTTACATTTCTTACAAAACTCAGTTTCATAGGCCATGAAGAAGACTTAATACATTATGAGAAATAATTATCTGACATACCTCTGGTAACCGCAGAATAAGGTCGTGGAAACGAGAGTGCTGCTGTGGAAATTTGTTTTCCACAAAACTTCTGAGACACATAGTATACCGCTCCTGAATTGCTTCCAGTTCTGTCGTGCTACCTCGACCTAGAAAGGAGTAAAATGTAAATGTAGCTATTTTAAATACGTCCTAAAATACTGTAAATAGTCACTGTGTTAATGAAGAATAACACAGAACTATTTTCATAGCTACATTAACTATTTTAACAGGAAATGGTGCCACATGTCAAACATTTAGATATGAAAAACAGTTGCAGCTTTGTAAACACAGAGACAAGAGCAGATTTATGTAATGAATTTATCACCACATGCATACTAGGAAGATTTCCGAATGATTCCAGACATTACAAGACATCACTGAAGTAGTCTTCTGCAGTTACTTCACAAATGAAGTAACTTGATACTCTAAAATATACATGTATTTGACAATGTTAAACAGTTTATCAGTATTAGACACTACAAGACTGTTCATTACTTCATTCTACTTTAGTATCCATAGCATATGCATCAATTTGGTTACATAGTCAAAGAAGGTGAAGTCAACATCATATTGACACTCACCATCATCTTTGATATCATTTGGGTCACTTTTACATAGTATTCAGGTGAACTGTGATAGGTTAACAGTAGCTAGTAACTCCCACCCACCCACCTAGTCTTAGTAGATTGCCAAATAGAGACCATTTAGCACAACACTCATTACTTGCAACACCATTAGCAACATGTAAAAGTTGCCCAACCATCTCCTCACAGCCTACATATTTCCACAGTTCTAAGCTGCAAAAATTGTTTCCAGATTGAGGCAGTAAGGATGGGTGGCATCACTGCTCTTGCTGTAATACCACTTGTCATAAGGTAAGGTTTACCCTGAACATCAACAATTTGCAGTGTAGTTAGAGGCAGACACAGGGGAAGAGAACATTGGGTTTTCTGCTGCTCTGGCTGTCTCACATGTAGGGGGTTTTCGTATAGTCAGAAAATGTGTGGCCTGGTCACAATTCAAGTAAGTACAAGAATGTAGCTCAATAACTAACTATTCTTGTTGCCAGTTCCCCTGTAGCAGCTAACGTTTTTGACCGGGACATGTTTTCTCTTTTTGGGTTTTAAATTAATGATTCAGTAAATCTTGTTGCAACTGTCACACTGTTTCATGACAAAAAAAATCTATGTTCAAACTACCACCAACTTTTTGAACCAACATTAGGCTGTACTAAAAACTTCCTAAGCTCATACATCACTTAAACCTTCAGTACTACTGCAGCTCTGTACAGCATGATCTGTCCCGTTTGTTACAGAGAACCTGTGAAAGCTGAATTACACAAATTATCAGACTCAAGTGTCATCAAGCCCATAGGCAGACCATGGGGTCATTAGTGGTCTCTCAAAGATACCTAAAACAGTTCATTCAGGGTATTTCTAATTGTGCAAATTACCTGTATGACACTTTGGCAACAGGACTTACCTGGGAACAGCATTTAAAGAATTTCCAGGCACTATTTGCACAACTCCAATTGAAACACTTTCATTGTTGGTTGGATAAATGTAGTTTTTTTGCACCTCGTATAAAATACCTAAGGTAAATTTTGAGCAAGAATGGAATCGTGTGCATGCTAGAATTTCAAGTTCCCCACACCCAAAAACTACAACAGTTCTTTAGTAAGGTTAATTGCCTTGGGTAGTTCATACACTTAGCATCCCAAATTTATGATCCACTTATCAGACATGGAAAAGGATGTCAATTTTATGTGGTCTGACAACTATCATTACGTATTTATGAATTTGAAAAATGCCTTAAATCTGTTCCTTTCTAGTGACATTCACACAGGAGAAGCATCTCTTGCTCATGACAGACAAGTCACAATATGGCATTAGTGTTATCCCACAAGCATCTAGACAGTAAGGAACAACCTACAGCATTTGCATTCTTAACACTGCTCAGTACTCTCAAATAGAGATGGAAGATTTAGTACTCATATATATGCTATTAAAAATCATGTGCTCTTTTAAGGGAACAAGTTTCACTTATTAATGGCCCATAAATCACTAGTTTCCCTTTTAAACCCACACTCAATGTTTCCCAAGAAACAGCAGAATGTCTGAAACCATGGGCCTTGTTCTTTAGTCATTATAACTATGAAATCCATTATTGGCCTACCATGCAACACCGTAATGCATAGGTCCTATTCTGCCCTCCTATGGGACTTAATACAGACTTTGGTCACTGTGCTGATGTATGTTTTGCAGTATAGAATAATTTGTGGCACACCCACAATGAGTTTCCAATTACAGCATACAAAGTAGCTACAGCTACATCTACATCTACCGGCCAAGTATTGCTGCTGCCATAGAACATGCAATCTGTCCTGCCTGTGCCTAAAAGCATATAAAATTTAACTCACTGGGCTTGGTGCTTCATGTCCATAACCAGCACACAAAGCCGTGGTATCCGGCTAGTTCCCATGTCTAGATTTGCAACTTTGACCAGATCCTGTAATGGATCTAGAGTATCATAACTGGCCACAGGAGGCATCAACTTTTTGATTTCAAGGCCAATCAGGATCAGTTAATTCGCCACTGCAACCAGTTCTGGCCACATAAATAAATAAAAACAGTACCACCGGACACAGCAGTCAAGGAGTCACAACAACTAGAACCTTAGGACTGCTACTAAGCCTGCTGGAAGATGCACACCCATTCTGCCATCCACATCTATGCCCCAACATCATTGCAGCCTCCAATACCATGGCACATCCACGTAGTTTGTTGAAGTCTCCGGTAAGCACATGTGGGAACCCACAAAGGAGAGCCTCTTTTACCACACACCCCTCTTCCTCCACCCAAACTGATAATTCAGGCCCCAGTGATCAGTCAAAACTGGTGGTTCAGCTGGCCATATGCCAATCATCAGCCTCAAAAATTGCCAATCCATATGGCATTATGCAAATTGGTGTGGGGGAGATCTGAGCACTACCTTCCTTCTACCTTACTGGTCCAGGCATAAACCAGCCCAATATTGGTCCTAGCTGCTGGTTAAAGAGTGAAGAAATTTAGTATCTCTGTCCAGTAATAGTATTGATTCACATAGCAACTTGAGAAATCTCTGGTTCCTATCACTCCCAGTGACGTTACATATGAACAAATTACTTTCTTCTAAATGTATACAGAAAAAAGGTTGTCCAATATACAGAACTAACTAGTTTATGACATTTGACACTGGCATTACGAAGTGGACTGATTAATTTTGTGCAGCTGATAAACAGATAATTTTCCACAATGCTGTCAATACAGTTTGATTAAGTTGTTGGGTACTGAAATATATTTTTTTTGGGGGGGGGGGGGGGGGGGGTTGGGGGGGGGTTGGGGGGGGGGGGGAGGCACATTATGGATGCTATCTAACAATATTGTTGAGCCTTTACACCCTGAATGGATCACTGTAGATCACATGTAAGTCACACTGCATTTCCCAGTCTATGTGGACAATGCTGAACAGTGCATTCTGTAACAAATTGGACACATCTGTAACATGCACCATGACATAAGAGTGCAATTACAAGGGCTCACCAATGTTAGTGAATGAGCAAGTTGGTTATTTATTTATCATAGATGAGCAGACATGATGTATTGTAGCAAAAAGGATAGAAAAACAACAGCATAACAGCATTAAGTTATATGTTCTTCAGAACTGATAAATCATATTAACTTCTCATAGCTGGCAGTTATAGTTTACAGGTTGCTCACTTGAAGCATGTTCTCTGCACTTTTCCATATAACAAATGTGTGAGGATATAAACTTACACTCACTGTTATATGTCTGGCCACTCTGACATGGCAAAAATAAATATAACACAATAACAAAAGCTAGATTTTCCCCCCAGAATCTAGGGCTATTAAATTATGCACAAAAGAATGTCTGTGCTTGAATGTTATCCACTTTCCAGATGTAAGGTAGCATTTGTTATACTTTAAGTAATAATTATTTGCATTTAACCTCTTTAATAGTTCCTGATATAATTCAATTACTCACAATCAGCTTGTTGACACTCAGTCTGTGGTATTCCAGCAGAAAATCCTGGTACCCTAAACTGAAGAAGAGAACACAGTCTGCTGGCTGCACAGTAGCAATGTGTGAACTGTATGATTTTCTATAAGAAGTGGAAGCATAGTCCAACATGTTTTATTTTATTTTATTTTATTTTATGTACACTGTAAACTGAGAGTCAACCATCTGGAGAGAGCACTGTCTCTTGAAATGCATAGTTTAATTGTATCAAGTATAATGAAAGTGGTTGAATTCAAATAATTATTACTGACGTGGTCTATGGTTATGACTTTAGCTGAAATACATCCAGCCACTTTACTTTGATTAATTTTATTTTTGTCTTTAAAGGGTACTTCGTAAGATTACACAGCACACATTAAATACAATTATGGTTTCAGTAACTACCTTGATTTAACATTGTGATGACCTTTAAGCAGACATATTCTTCCATCTGCAGTTTAATTTTGCGAAACATGAGAGTAACATGCGTTATTTTTTCCACCATCAACCCTACATCTTGTCTCAACTGATCCATTGTTATTGAACGACCCATCATTGAAGTGAGACATGTCTGCAGGATACACAGATTATTTGATACCTAGAACAAGAACATTGATAAGCTTGCAAACAAATCAAGGAACAATTGTATCTTAAATATGTTTATTTGCTAATTAACAATGAAACCACATTTTGGGGAAAATCAGTTTACAATGGTAACATTTTCAGAAGGAAAAAAATTATAATAAGAATTACACAACTGATGTTACTCCTAAAATGTCCTGAAGACACATCTTTAAAAAGCTCAGTATTTTCGCAACTGTGTCACAACACACTTACTCATCATTGTCATTTTCAATAGGGGGTGGGGGTACAAGATATGATTAAAATAATGAGACTAAAAGCAATGTCTGCAGTGACTTATAGGATATAAATTTAGTACAGAAATGAGTCAGCAACATGAATACATCAGTCATAAAAATATATCACAGTGTACCAAATATCTTGTCTGCAATATAACAGATTTTAACACTTCTGTGCCACTGAAGAGTACCTGCACACAGATTCTTAAGATATATGTTTTTAGATATGATATAATTCATATTAGCATCATAAGATTATAAGAGTTAATGAATTAAAGTTATTATAATCTATTGCACTTGAATAAAATAAAATTCTTTCTTTATCTTACAAACTTACTTCCAAGGGCTTCCCAAAACATTTTTTTAAATTTAATTTAAAGAATTAACTGAACAAGTTGGCCAAATTGTTTCAATCTGTCTAAAGGCTAGTGTGAGGGGAGTGAATTTTATGTGTGTCAAGTTTTTCTGTACTCCATTATTATTAGAGCACTAAGTCTCTGAAATTTATTTTGTGCTTCTAGTTAATTTTTTAAAATGGTTGATAACACAATTAAGAGTAGCTGTGTAAATTCAGTTGATGGTTACTCACAGCCCTGTGAATGAAATAGTGTTTTCTCTTTGTAGAACATCATTATTTAAACCAATTATTAAATAATCATTTCTTCTTATTCCTATTTGAATTTAACTCTCTCGCAGGAGAGCTTCTGTAAAGTTTGGAAGGTAGGGGATGAGGTACTGGCAGAAGTAAAGCTGTGAGGATGGGACGTGAGTCGTGCTTGGGTGGGCAGTTGGCAGAGCATTTGCCTGCGAAAGGCAAAGGTCCCAAGTTTGAGTCTCGGTCCGGTACACAGTTTTAATCTGCCAGGAAGCTGCACATATATTGTCTGCGCATGATCAATCTCCCAACATGCCAACAAGTGAGTGTCCTTTATCCATTCAGTTATTCATTCATTGAGTATAACATAAGATACCATTGGCATAACTGAATCACTTTAAATTAAAAGGCAAAATATGTTTGCTGTAAAAAAGTAAACTTCTTTCATTGTGCAAATTAATTAATGAGGCTAAGAAAATGTTAAGACCACTGCAACAAGACATATGAAAATCATCACCTAGTGTTTAATGCACTACAACATATACATGTGCTTAACCTTAATTTCCCCTAAAGTTCCTTCCAAACAGTTATACAGGAATGGAACTGAAGCATAATTTACCTGTCTCTTATTTTCAGTTTTTGCATGAAAGAAATACATTATATCAGTAATCTCACCGATTTTAGTATTTCCATGTAACTATGTGCTTGCTTTATCAAATAATAATCATTATTGTAAAAAACGCACAGCATGTCACAATTCATTAAAAACTGACCTCCTGAGTGAAGTCCGCTTCACTACTGTCGTTAGCAAGTTTATGAACTCCATGCATTGCTTGATACGCAGATGTTGTTAGAACCAACAATTCATGCCATTTGTGAGTCAAGAGCCTCGTATGAACCTGCAGCAGATAAAAAATTCATTTTAGGAGAAACACTAAAAATACTATAATACTAATTTGTCTAGTGAGAAAGGGGAGTAGACCTAAGAATACCGATAGGTAAAAGAACATTATAAGTATTATCATTATCACCATCATCATCATCATCATCGATAAACATTTTGGGTCTAATTATCCAGTTTACAACAAATTCAAATCTGCAACACGTGGAGACAGCACAGTCTTACTATGTCACTATTGAAAGTTAACTTTATGTGAGGAAGTCCCCCCACCCAAACACATATCTCCAATAAGGTGTTCAGTCTGTTACATGAAAGAGTGTTTTACAGCTAAGCATGTTATAAAAAAGTACTTTTTAGGTGAAAATAAGTTCTAGTCATGAACTGATGGAATTTGTAAGATTATGGGTAAATCACATTTTGTGTACAGTCCCTGTCAACGTTAGCAATCTCACAATATTGTTTGTAGCACTATCGCAATCATTTAATAGTGAATGTCATGTTGTAATGCCTGTCAGTTTGTTTAAAGTGAATGATGAAGAGTGAAGTGTACATCAGTTCTACTTTTGTAAATGTTCTGTATGAAGCACAAAGCACATGCATAGTGCCAAAACTTCATGAGAAAGATTCAGATTCTTTATCTGCCATTGACCACATACACTAGAATAGTATTTCTCAGTGACATCAAAATACAGCTGCAATCAAAGTATTAAAATTAGTGTTCACATTACATGTACAATATAAGTATCTTAAATACATCTATAACCTTAAAAATTAATATCATCATTGTCCATACCATAGAGTTATTTTATATTGTAACATGAAATTTATGTTAGCCAGTCACATGATTCCAATCATAATATTTTAAATGATTAGGATCGAGCAGCGAAAGGAAACTTGTTAAAACATTTCAAAGCCATTCACTATACGGGAGTTTCCTGTTATTGCCAACCTGTGCTTGGGATGTCAGTGTTGCTGTGAAAGACCAAGATGCAACGCCTGCCCAGTTCACCCACTCCGCAGTTCCTACTCCAGTCCTATCACAAATTTATTCTATCCCATCAGAGACAGGGCCGCCTGTGAAATCAGCCATGTCATATACCAATGCTACTGCAATCACTGTACAGCTGCTGTCAGTATGACAACCAACAAGCTGTCCACCAGAATGTATGGCTACCACCAAACTGTAGCTAAGAACGAAGTTGACCACAATAGGCAGCTGAGCACAACATGCTCACGTTCAATGGCTGGATCAGAACCCTTGGCATTTGGATGCTTTCCTCCAGCACCAGTTTTTCTGACCTACGCCGATGGGAGTTATCCTTGCAACACATCCTTCACTCCCAGAACCCTACTGGCCCCAATCACCTTTAATACACTGTCCCCACACCCTAAACCAGAGCTTTCCCTTCCTCTATCTTGTCACCCCCTCCAATCTATGCCTCCACATCACCTCCATTACGCACAGCACCTCACCAGCTCAGTTATCAGTTACCCCTGTGTTGCATGCCTAGCCAATGCACCAGACAGCCCTTCCTTCTGCATTCCTAGCCAGCAGACCTGCTACTACTCACCAAGCCACTAGTTACCCATCCCTAGGCCCTCTTCCTGTCTCCCACCGCTTTCTCCCTCACCCACCCCAATCAAAACAGCATTTCACCCCAGTCCACCTGCCAAAATGGAATCAACTCAATGCTTCGGCTATTCAGTTAGTAATCTCCTTTACTTCTAAATTATTTACAAGTACATTCTACCTTATACCAGAACATGTTGTATAAGAAGGTAATAGCTGGTTCCAAAAGAGGTAGATAACTGATTTCTTCACACTTTGGAGGTGCTTCCATAGATCAAGATATTATAAAAGATTGGAGGGTGTAACTTACAACCAGTTGTGTGTTTTATTTTGAAAACAGTTTTAGAACTCCAATGTAAACTCTGTAGTTTAATATGTCCTTCAGGTGTTTTGGGACAAAGGCTTTGTCCAGGTCATTTTTGTGATATAAACAATGTCTAAACTGGACTTTTATGGTATAAGATATGACAACATGAAACTTTTAAAATTTCATCTAGATAACAATAAGCAAGCTGTCTGTGTAAGTAGAGAGAAATCTAGCAGAGTAACATATATATATATATATATATATATATATATATATATATATATATATATATATATATATATATATATATATATATATATATATCACACACATAAATTGGTTGTCGAGATCAGTTAACAGCTGTGAGCACATGTGGTATACATTACTTAAAAAGCTTTGCACAAGGTATCCCAGAACATGCATAAAAACAAACAACAAATGAGAGATTAATTGCCCAACCATTCTATAGTGGAGATAGTCATGAATTTTAATATAATTTTGTGGCTTGGTGGTTCAGTGGTAAAGTGTTAGACAAAGGAACCAAATGCCTTGGTTCCATCTCTTGTCAGGGCTAAGATTTTTATCTTTTCATATCTTTCACCTATGGTAATGTTTGCTGAAAGCATCTGACACTGAAATAGAATAGCCAGAGCTAACATTGATTAATTTTCTCTTTGCTAAGAAGACAGCTGTTAAAGCCACCACCAGATGGCAAATTAACATTAATTCTCAATTTATGCAAGGCAATCTTTCGAAGGTTAATCGTACATTGGTCAACGAGGTAAGAAGCATTGGTTTTATAAAAAATAAAGCTAGAATTCTGTAACAATGACACTCTTTATCTCTATGACTCAGAAGAAAATTCATAAGTACAAAAATAACACATTAACAAATCCTTAGTTTTATGGAATCACACAGTGTAAAACTTCATGCTCACCTCTACAGGTAACTCCAAGTAAAAAGGAAGGCGTTTAGTCCACTGGACCAGTTTGTAGACAATTGAGTCACCTATCTGACATAATTTCTCTGACAGATCTGATTTATGATCAAGAAGTTCATCCAAGTTCTGTAACAAAATAGTTTAACAGTTCACATACATAAAATGTAAGTTTCAAACTTTCATGCACTAACATAGTGTACTAAAGCATAAAAAATATTTTGAAAACATTTGTATACAGACTATAATGAAGACATTAACAACATAGTTATTTTTTTAATAAAGTGAAAACAATTTTGAAAGAAAATGCATAGCCTGACAAAAGGAGTGATCAACTCAGAAGACATGGTCTGATGTCAATGTGACTCTGTACACATACACACTATTGGTAAGTATGTAAATGATTTGAGTTGCAATTCTCTGTGACAAGTATAATGCCCACCAGAGTGCATCAGTGTTATTTGTGTTTAGGGCTGTTACCAGGGTTTGTAGGGTGTATAAGGGGCATGAGTGATGTCAGATGTTGAGTGATCATTGTGAAGGACATGCAGATGGCACATATGAGACAGTATTATCAGGACCTGAAGGTGTTTGAAAGGGCCCTCACTGTGGGTCTCAGTAGGGGGGGGGGGGGGACTGATGTGCCAGTGGTCCAATGTTGGACTGCATGGCAACGTGAGGGCAGGAATATTCAATGTCAAGGTTCCGGATGACCCCATCTGACCACTACAAGGGAGGATCATCGTATTGTGCACCAAGCACATTGTAACCACTTCAGATCTGAGCCTGCCATCCAGCACACAGTAATGTATTCCAAGCAACATTTTGTATCTTCCTGCACCAATAGTCAGACACTAGCAGCTGCTGGATTAGGAAATTACCATTCCATGTACAGGCTGCCGATAACACCACAACAGAAAAAGTTCTGTCTGGAGTGAAGTTGTGGCCAGGAAGCAAGACTGCTGACGAATGACGTCACATTTTCAATGATGAATTACGATTCCCTATTCCCCAGATCACCACTGCTGGCGAGTTTGGCTGCATCCCAGCGTAGAGGTCCTGTTCTTCCAACATTTTAGAGAGGCGCGGCGGTGTTACTCATGGCATCACAGTGCGGGAAGGCATCGGGAATGACTTTAGGACATGGCTGATGATAAATGAGAGAACATTTTGCATCCTCATGAGTTTCTGTTCATGCAGGATGGTACCATTTTTCAACAGGGCAATGCTTGTCCACACATGGCACATATATTTATGAACTGTCAGAATGATGTTGAGGTACTCGCATGGCCGGCAAGTTCCTCTGATCTGTCCCCAATAGAATGTGTGTGGGACCAGCTCAGATGTCAATTCCATTCCAGTGCCAGTATCCAGGATATTTAAGACCAGTTCAAACAGTTGTGTGGCCAGCTTGTCTGATACAAATGCTTTTTGACACCCTTCTGAACAATTTACTTCATGTGTCCAGGCCACGTGCAATATCATACTGATAACAGGGGTCATCGTGCCAAGTTCTTTGAAAATTTGGCTTGATTTTATAATCACTAAAATAATATTACCCTCTCAATCCTTGAAGTTTCGTTTTGTTTCCTCCTCACCTACTGGATGCCTCACTTTATTTGTCAGGCAGTGTATATTTCTAATAATCTGTTCCCAAACATGCTAATTTCCTTCAGAGCATTATGCAGTTATTGCATTCACTGAGGACAGTCAGTGGATTTTCTCAAACTAACAGTTATCAACTGAATGGACCATTTTGAACTTCATTATTCATAGTCACTTACTATGAGAGATATCCGCAAAATCATTGAATAATTTTAACCTGCTTAATAATAACAAAAACAACAACAACAATAATAATAACTGTAATTGGTATAGATGTTTCACATTTTACCTTAGTGCTAGAAAATCACATTTTACAGTATCTTGATTGGTGCTATCAATATGTATTGAGTGTTACAATACTTACTCTGAAATAGTAACTCATTTCAAATGATGGCTGTCATTCATCTTAAAAATAAAACAAACTCAGGTTTCTATCATTTTTAGGTTTATTGGCATAGCAGTGTTGCATTCTGTCTTCAAAAGCCTGTTCCTCCACAAATCAGCCTACTGTGACACATCATTTACAATATCCTAATGTTGTGTCTTTTGTATTAAAAAAAACCTACTTTGGCCTCTTGTTGGATATATAGCTATATAGCTACTCACATCACATAGTTCATTTCCGAAATAGATAATGTGACAATTTATAGGTCATACACTAAATGAAATCTCTTTTATACATAAAATTGAACCATCAGCCACACTAGCTATCTATACTGCATGAATTGCGAGGGTGAATGAGAATTTTCAGCTGTATTTTGATTAATAACTGTGACAACAATTGCTTCAAAAATAACATAGGGTGAACATACTCAAATACTACAGGTGAAATGGACATGTGGGCTTCCACACCTCCACTGAAATGAAATCAGAATTTAAGATATCATCAGCTACACCAGTGATAATCTACAACTTACTCTTAATGTTGCAATGTCCTGAAATTCATCACAATCAATAAGTGTCTGAATCATCCCAAGTGTCACCTCCATAGGAAATGTGCGGTCTTTTGATGAGCTAACAGCGTTGTCCAGTCTCTGTCTCAAATGGACAACCTAAATAACAAAAAACAAATACCAAATATACCACAGACAAACTACAAAATCTAAATATGGGAAGATTAATCTTAAAATCGAAAAAGGAGCTTCAATACTTTCCAAATGTGTTACAAATGTGATAAAAAATGCTTGTGAATCCTAATTTTGCTACAGTAACATTTTTTAGAAGTGTGTCTAATTCCATAGGGCCTCCTTAGTTTGTATTGTCTTCTTCTTTAATCACATTACTTTATATTTGTATTTTTCCAACAGTACAAAAGATAAATGACATAATTTCTTTAAAAACATTTTCAATGAAATCTGTTTCTCACTTATGAAACAAATTGATGTATGCTTGTCATTAAACTTCCTCAGTTCAGGTTCTAGGATTTACTAAGTTGAGGCATGAATGGTAAATAAAAAAGTAGGCTTTTAACTTTTTTTACAAAAAAAATGACAAGATGGGACTGTTGACATGTGACATTACTATTGTTTCAAAAATTTGTCATTTTTTTGTTAAAAACCATGGCAGCCTACAAATTACAAACTATTTGATCAATTAGAGAAAAACTGTACCACTTAAGGCTTAGCTGGTCAGTACCAGGAGGGAATCATGAAGGTTGTGGTTGTTAGGGTGGAGGGGGGGGGGGGGGGGGGAGAGGAGACAGGGGGAGAGGTGGGAGAGGGGGTGGGGGGGGGGGGGAAGGGTAATAAAAATGGGAAGTGGTACCAAGAAATTGGGATCACTGAAAGAGAGCAGTATCAGAGAGTTTTGTCACAGGAAAAAAAATTAGTTTTGCTCTATTCTTCTCAATTACATACAGATGAGTTCTCAAGTAAATGTAGATGTAGTCAAGGATCACCAAGCTGTCAATATGAAACCAACTGTTTCTCAGAAAGTACGGAAAAGAAGACAAGCTCTGTTAGACAATGGTTATAGGAGACATGTTCAGCAGGAATTGCAGGAACAATTAGGTGCCAAGTACTATGATACAAAATCATTTAACCCTATTTAACCGAAGTACGCATCTAAGCCAAGTGATAGACATAGGTTCTTTCCACAGTGGTTTTACAAAGAAGATTCCTGTTCTGATAGTGGCTGGATGTGGGCTACAATACTGAGAGAGGCCTGCTGCATAAAGCTTCAGCAAAAATCCATAAAAATGTTGAGATTCAGTTGAACTGTTCTGTGTGATTCCTATTGATGCTGCAGGAAGACTGGGTTTGAATCATTACCTATGTTTCAATAGCAAACTGAAGCAAAAGCTCATTAAGCTGATAGCAGAATTTTTAAGAATTCAGACTATCAACATTTAAAAATGTTAATAAACTGAAAATTTTGAGCATGAAACACATGAAGTAAAAAAGGATGAGAATGAAATATGTACAGATAAAAAGGACCTTAAAATAATTTATTGCCAAAATATTACACACGTTAGATAAAATTAATGAATGATTTCTTTTGACGAAATGCTGATAACAAATTGCATAGCTATTAAATGTATTTCTGATTATCACATAACAGCTGATATAAGCATGTTGCATATGGACAGATAAGTAGGTCATGTACAGAGAAAGGAAGAGTTGCCACTTACAAATATGAAATACTGATATTCTTAGTTTTTCATTAATTACATTTTGAAACTTGTGTAACAGCAGTAGCAATTAACAGAATTTTTATAACAATAGTGAAATATAAAGGGTCCTAGCTGGTATTTTATATTATTCATGAAACAATTTCATTATGTGACGAATCATTTCGTGGTGTCGAGTCACTTCACAAAAAAGAAGAGCTAAAACAATACTAAAGAAGACAGGGAAAAAGGAAAGTATAGAGGGGGAGGAATGAGGGAGAGGGAAAATGAGGAATTGAGAAGAAAAGGGGAGGGGGATGATAGGGAGAGGGCAGGGGAAATTAATGAACTGTTTACTTTAGGTCCTATGCATAAGATGCAAAACCACGTAGTCCCTATAGTGTAATATGGAGTTAAATTATGGGCACAGAAGCTAAATGTTATTAATTTTCATAGAGTAATAATTGGTCCTGAATTATCTTCCAATCTTCAGATACAGAAAATCACACATAGAAAAACTGGCAATCATATATTTGCATTATGGGTACCATAGTTCTTGTGAATACAGAACTTCTCTTCGCTGACAACAGCCAGTAGTCACTGTAAAACACCTGATTTCATAATAGAGAAGACAAATGAAATCTTCATGGATATTTAACAGTGGACAGCATATAATAAATTAACAATGAACATAAAGAAAAAAACAGCATACATTCCAGTACAAAGGAGGGAAACAACTCTGTCACATTGAGCATAGGTGATAAAACTATAGCTTGCACAACAAACACAAAGTTTTCAGGGATGATCATTGATAGTCTGTCCGAGTTATATACATAATCATGGAACAAGAGCCAGTTTGAACTTTTATTTACCAAGGAAAAGTAAACAAAATTTAAAAACAGCACCTTCTACCAGGAAATAAAACAGCAAACATACATCTATTTACAAAGGCAGCTAATAGATACCACATAAGTAATGCATACAACATCATCAAAGATTACTTAGAGGACTCAGAGTAGGGATTAATAAAAAAGGGACAACTACAACACCCTGTAACATTACAATACACAACCACATTATAATGCTTTTACAAGTGAATGTGTCAAAATCTATAGTGTATGATTGTAATATTTTGTCATTCTCCTCATCTCACCATTTCACTCATCAGGGCAGATACTGACTCAGTTTTCCATGTGTACTGAAGGGGGGGGGGGGGCATGGAGATGTGCATGTTCATGGTCTTGGGCTCACTGGTATGCATCTGTAGCACTTGCACTGGTGCAGTACAAAACTATGTTTTTATTATAAGATATTTCGTGCACATTGTGTATAATCGAGAGAACACACTGCTGCAGGGACTAACCAACCAAGGTGATGCAAAAGACACTGACTTCATATTCGTGATTCAGATTTTCCGTGGCATTCCTAAGGCATTTCAGGCAAATGCCAGGATGGTTCCCTATGTAAGGTAATGGCCAACTGCCTTTCATATCCTCACACACATACTTGTATGTTCTGCATGTATTTATATTGGAGCTACTTATTTTCATTGTATTATGGCAACAAATCCTCATGTGAGATGATCACTGGATGTATGAATGAATGACTAAATAAACAAAAATAAATAAAAGTTTCACTTGGAGCTGCATGACAGTCACAATGATCATCTGTAATTTAAAAAATAGAAATAGATCAAGTAGGACCTATTTTAATTTGAAAAGTACAGCTCAGACTAATGTATAGGCACAGACAGTATGGCATCCAAGGCACATTTATTCCATTCATTTTCATAAAATATTCAAAACATAACTCTGCTATTAACACATCATGCAATATGCAATTTACATTAAAAACATTGCAGTTGCCAGCAGTATGACGGATACAATCAGTACAATAGCAGACAAAAATAATGTAGGCCAGTAATATATATGTATATTTAATGTGTGTTATCACCTTTCTTTCTTCTGAATTTTGACAACAATGAGCTGTGCAGAGCTTGAGGGTTCTTGGTCTTTCTTTTCCTCTCTTCCCAGAACATGTTATTCTTTCACCTCTTTTCTTTTCCTCCTCCTCGCAAATGTGATGTTGGGACGTCCTTTTTATGGTTCCCCTTCAAATAATTTTATGCTGCTGACTTTGCATTTGAATTCTTGCCTGTTATGGATCATCTCTAGTAGAATACCAGTTTCTTCTGCATCTTTTTTGATCTCTTCTGTGCACATTGAAGGTGGACTTTAATGATTTGGTGCAATTGAAGATATTTTTGCTCAGTACATTTTTCTCCACTCTTGTTGGGTGCCCATAAAATTTCAGCTGTCATTTCTACGTTGCGTCCATGGTATTTTTTTTATGAAGCTCCTGTTATTCTAAGTTTCATCAGTAGTCTTCTGAGATCCCATAATTTTACTGAGAAACTTCTTTTCCTTATTTTCAAGTTCTCAGAATGGTACCTTTTTCTTTAAAATATGACACCCAGAAGCAAATAGTTCTTCTAGTGTTATAACATATGATGTCATTTGTTGTTCCTGTTCTGTGTTAGTTTGTAAGTATGTTCTAATTTTTTGTCTCTCCCTTATATCCAGTCTACTGGGTTCAATCCATTCTCCTATGAATTTGAATTTACCTGTCATTTTAATCTTCCCACATTTTACGTCCAAGTATTTCTCCCCTTGATGTCTGTGTTCCATATATGCTGTCATTTCATGTGAAACTTACAGACCTGTTTTTCAAGGGATTTAATGCAAGATCTCCAGAATTCTTTGTGCATCTGTGCAGTTTCTAGTTAAAAGGGCAAGGTCAACAGTGAAAGATAAACACCCAATTTCCAGGTTGTTTCCTTTCTCCCCAAGGTATATTCCATTTATTCCTTACAACTCCACAGCTTTTTCCCAGGTTTTCATTATTTTTGCCAGGATGATATTGAAGAGATGGGAAAATCCATCACCTTGCCTAATCCCTGTCTTTATTTCACAGGACAGAGAGTTATCAAAAAATTTAACTTCTGGGATGGTGTCTGTATGGGTTTGTTTTACAATTTCCCCCTTTTTCTTATAAATTTGAAATTCTTCCAAAACCCTGTGTGTTATACTACAATTTTGGCATTTGACCAAGTGTTAGAAGTATATACTGGTTTACAGGAGTTCTGATGTCCACACAATAAAAATTCATTCAGTCATTAAGAACTTCGGGATTTCTAGAGCACATCAGAATCATAATGTTAATATCTGGACACTAGCTCAGCTGGAAACAAATAAGGGAGAAAATTGTGTGTGGTATTGTTGACAATCTGGTGTAATATTTGTGTAAACTGATTTAGGGAACCACAGAAAAGAACAATCTGGATTGTCAGACAAGGATTAGAATTACATTATTCTTGAGTATGAATGGAGTGTACAATTAGTGTTATCAAATATATGGCATCAAATTTATTTGTCCTAGTCTTTTGTCATTCCACACAATTTTTACACTCTCCTTTTGCTTATGAAATTTAAAAATCTTTTCTCGCTTTAAGTAATTTACAATAAGGAAAAGTAAAGTTTTATCTGCAAATTTGTAATTTGTTAAAATGTCTTCTAGAAAGAAGTAAAATATCTATGAATGAATTGAATTACTCGTCAATATGAAGAAGTAATATGTTGAATCTTAATTAGAGAGACAGAGTTTATTCTTACTATTCTGCAAAAGCTGATGTTACATACCTCACTAGGATTTGTAAGTGCAGTCTTGAGAATGGTGCCATTCACCAGATGAGGAGAAATACCATGCTCTGACAGTCCCAGTGCCTTCTGTTTGTCCGTTTGCACCTTCCCCTGCCCGTTCTTGGGATTCTTCTTGTGCTTCTTGTACTTCACCTTACAAATATAATGATACACATGGCGACTTCTGTTCACGTCCAGTTACACAATACCAATTACACACTTCATAGAAAAATAAGACAGTCAAAAGGAAACTGAAGTATGACTGGCAATACAAGATACAAGTTGATTCATAGGAAACATTGCACCTGATGTTGCAGTATAACAATGATTTGTAAAACGTAGGCATGTTGCAGTTTATGGATGCAACATTTCTTGCTACTTAATCACAACACAATCATCGATTGCACTAATGTTTCAGCAACAGACGTAGTCAATGCACTGTATTAATTTCACTTGTTCCTTCACGTCCCATGTTCACTTAGCTGTCATTTCTTAACTTGATGTACAGTTTTCCACATATATCAGAACAAGAAAGTCTTTAAAATGTCTTTAGCATAAGGGAATTGAGTTCACATTGAACAAGTAAATACTATAGTGGGAAAAGTCTAAACAAACATAGTAGTCCATGCAATAAAAATATCTATTAACCAGCTTTTATTACATGAAATACAACTCGTAAAATTTTATTTTTATATATTTATTACTTTCTTTTTTGTGTGTGTATAATGGCATGTTTCTCACAGACAGGATGAGAGAAAAAAGTGCCAGCTTCAGAGAAACAGCATTATATGCAATTCATAGACCATCAAGAGAAGTCCAATAAATGCATATATGTAAAACACAGCTTTATACTGTGTGAAAAATGTGAAGAACTTTTATGTTTCATCCAAAAGGTAGAAATCATGTATTCAAATGAAATACCTGCAGCAAGATGTCTGACTAAAATGAGAACTGCTGTCTCATTGATTTAATTTCTCTATAAAGCTAATTTTATATATGCTCACATTTGAAAAAGTTTTGACCACAAAAACATACAATAGATGACACAGAAGTTTGTTGATATTCATTTACACTCTTCTGCCAGTGATCAATACTTTTCCAAATGTTGAACTGGTAATTTTAGATTGGCCTGTTTCAATCACAGAACACTTCCTAAAATGTATAGTCAGGGAAAGAAAAGCAACCTAAAATTCATGTTTGCAAATATCTACCTCAAAATAAGTGTAGAACTATTGCAATACTGATGCTACCTATTAGGAGAAACATCATTTCCACAACATGTAATACACACAGAAGGGGTCTATTTTTATTTACCACAGTTATTCTCCATATGAAGATGATAATAAATATAAATATTGTGAATCCTTAAAAAGAACTATTTCCATGGAGTATTTATGCAGATATTTCAGAAGAAATTTTGTTGGAGAAACATTATTCCTGCTACATCACAAAATTTTTCTTCTCACAGTGAAATGCTAATGCTGTGTTGTGAATTTGTTTATCATAATCTGAGGACACATATATAAATACATATATATGCCTCTGCATTTTATTTCTGTTAATGCCTTATGTCTTGTATTGCACAGTTATATTTATTATCATATTTACATAATTATGACAATAGTTTCTAAGCAAAAAAGAGCAAGAGAAATGTTAAAAGATGTCAAGCAAATTAGCACATCACATCCGCCATCTCACATTCACTATGAGCTAGGAACTACTGCCACTCCTTGGCACATAATAAACTGAAATGAAAGTTTAAAAGGCAAACTGTAAGATACCTTAAGTATCATATATTACTTTAGTCGAAATGCCAAATTTAACAGTACAATGTCAAAGGCACTTCTTATCTCTTTACAAAAGTTTTGATGGAGGAACTCACTTAAATACCTGTACCTCTATGGTGTACCTCAGTTAATAGACCTAACTTAAAAGCTACAGCTTCCACAATACCATCCCTCCTGATTTTTCAGTATGCCATGAAACAAATGTGCAAAAAATCATTAGACAGATATGAAAATGAGATTTTTGAACATTTTTACACATCACAACAGGGCTGTCACAACAAGTTTTGCTCAACTTTTCAACAATCACAGGAGAAGAAGGTATTGGAGGGTGGAGGAAGAATTTGACAATCTCATACTGTCAATGAGGAACAGAACACAACCTCAGGTAGGACATTAAAGCAACCCTTTCTTTTCCAAAGGAACCATCCTGACATTCACCTTTGCAGATTAAGAGAGGCCATGGTAAGCCTGAAAGTTGATGCTTTGGCCAGCTCATTAAAAGATGAAAATTAGATGTATAAGCATTTATCTATAACCAAAACTTTTGTTCATGTGCATAGTCAGCTCCCTTACAGCAGGCCTACTACTTTCACATTTATTCAGGTGATGTCATTTATTTATTTCTCTTCCACAGATCACTTCCCTATGCTATAGGAATTGTCAGGCAATACAAAGCAAACCAACAGCTCAAAATATGTGCTACAGACAATACATAACGTGCTTTATGAGAAATGGTCTCATGGTCTACGAAAACTGTCTAGGTAGTCGGCCGTGGCCTTGTTTAGGAACTGTCCTGGCATCCGTAATGGTTTAAGAAAACCACGGAAAACCCAAATCAGACTGGCACGGCAGTGCGATTCCATCTTGCGAAATATATGGTCAGTACCTTACCAGTTTTACTGCATCATTCGATGAGTACGCTGTTTTCATATTTCCACATTTTTTTTCCTTCACGTTCTCCGTCTTACGAAAGCCCTATTTCATGCGATAAACATGTTCTAAGTTTGGAACACAATCTTCAAATGCAGCTTCAAGGAATATTAAGAAATGTAATTACTTTTGATACCTACGTAATAATGTAGCCTAATAACTAACCTGCTCCAAGTAAATTTTTAACCTGCGGTTTCATACACGAGTTTAATATACAGCGGCATAAAATTAATTTCAATACAACACCGTAACCTAACAGCGTACAACCACGTAGTGAATGCAACAAGTCACAACTGTCAATGTTGATATGGTTTATTTACGTCATGCAATTACTCCTTAAACTTTTACTACATTTATAAACTTTTTTTTATTGTCTGGACGTTCGGCTTCACATCTCAGTAAACTAGTGAGCTTTACAACTGTGCGAAAAGATAGCCAACAGAGAGCTTGGTGGGTTACAAACAAACTTTTGTTTTTGTACTAAGGTATGCAATACATGAGGAACACTACATCTTCTACGAAAACAGACTAGAATAGAGTCTATTCCTCAGTGATGTTGCACATCTCTTGACAACTGTGAACAGCGCAGATATGTTATTCAAAGAGATTTTTGTCGTGTTTGGGAATGTTATTCAAAAAATTCCATGTACTTCCATACAATTTTGACTATTTTTCTTATCTATTTGAAAATCAGGAGTAATTAGATGAACTAAAATAAGTCTCTTTGCTGAATGAGTAATAGATACAGCGACGGTGTATTGGTTCCGTTATGTCGCGTAAAAGGTTTAAGCGAAAATGTAACGTTTCTGTTGACGGACAGTGCGCGTGTTTAAATTTTTGCTGTCGTTCAACATCAATAGATTTTTGGAATAGTACCGGTACTTTGTTGGATACTCTATCGTGTAGTGAAAGTTTTCTGAAATCCATTGCTAATAAAATGGATATAAACTTCCTGATTTAGGTTACAATATTAGGGGTTATTTTGTAATTCACACTTCTCAATGAGTATTTACTCACCCTGTAAACAGGTAACGTTTTCACGTAGCTGTTTGTATTCAAAACCCAAGGAGGTTGGAATTTTAATATCATCGACGGTACCATTTATTCTTGCAAATAAACACTGTGAGTTCATTCTTTTTGTAGTTAACAGGTTTTATGGTTTACCGCGTAACACAATTCGTGTAACGCAGTTACGGACTAATACTGTGTGTGCCATATTATGCTTATTAAAACGTTAATGGAAGTTGTTATTTTTGACAACTGCGGATGCTGATACCTTGTACTTTTCAGGCTAAACGGAAATTAATAATGCGCATCACGTCCTCGGGCTGCACTGACGATACTTTACCATGTATAGCAGAGTTTGAGCTGTGCAGCATATACAAAAGTGTGGTGTATGTAGTAAGACATGGTTCTCTGGGTTATAGCTCCACTACTTAATCTCATGGAATATCAGATAATTTCATTGCAGTAAACCTCTCCTAACTGTCCACACATGGCAACAGAATTCAAAAATGGTAATCCAAGTAATTGAAACCTACCTTACTCACATTGCTGGCTAACTCTTCTGGCTGTTATAGAAGAGAGAGCCAGAAATGAAGATGCGGAAGACGTTTATTGGCTCTCAGAGAGTCTCAAGAAGCGGAATAATTTTGTAAAAGTACAGAAAAAATCTACAGATAGCTTTGTCATTGGATTGTATATTGTTTTTCCACCAAAGGTTATTTTATTCATTGTAATGGCGAAAATTCCAAAAGCTGTCAACAATTTTCCACATCTGTTGCTACCTATATTTCTCCAATTTAACTTCTGCCACACACTGTACAGTGGATGGGGGAGTATGTATGTTCTCATAGAAGCAGTGGTTTGTGTTTTGTTTGGTGTTGTGTTAGTAATTTGTGCTGTAACCTCACTATACAAACATTTGTTTGTCAGCTTAATCTAAACTGATAGTGATGCACAGTTTCTCTTGGGTGGCATGTGTCCATAACATTGTAGTTCAGACCTTCTGTTGTGCTCTCTGATTTCATACATAGACATATTGTAAGTGAAATAGTCTGCATCACTTCAAATGATTATTTGATGTAAGCAGAAGAGTGAACTAGAAGTCAAAGTGACTTGTAAGTTCAGGAACCGAATGCCAGTACATGAAGTTTGCTCTTCAGGTGAACTGCTCTTAAATTTTGTGATAACTTACTACACACATACAAGATATGTGAGAAATTAGCTAATTCCATACCAAGAGTGAAAATATTGCAAAAGTATTCGAGTGAGAGCCCAACGTATTTGAAATATAGTCTAAATGTCGTGTACATCATAGGCCAAGTGAATGTTCATTTGGCTCTGTGAACCAGAGTAAAGTTGAGTGAATGGAATCAAATTTGAGCCGTTCATACCTTTCTTCAGAAAATCTTTTCCTCCCTCCCCCCCCCCCCCCCCCTTGAGCACCAATAAAAGTTTTGGCTCTTGTTATCCTCATTGATTTCATTCATACAATCCCTTACCACACAGTTAATGTGCACTTTGTCAGCAAAATCTTATGAAGGAAATAACTCTGAAATAATGTTAGTGAAGCAATATGTTGTATGACTGGTACCAAAAAGTTGGACGTATAGTATTTTAAGTTTCTGAAACACATACTTGAGTGAGAAATATCTGCAGATATATTTCAGCAAGAGAGGATGGAGTGACAGAGCACATGCTGAAGCAACAGTGACAGGTAACAGTTACTACTGCAGGAAATTTAGGCATCAGATATTGAGGCACAAGCTGGTGAGAAGTTAGATACTTTGCTACATCTCATTTTATATACTGATTGTGATCTATTCACAGATTTGAAATGATTTATAGATGGTAGATAAAAAGACTGATTTATGTAAGGCAAGACTTTGGCTGATTAAGTTGTGCTACCTTATAGTATGAAGGTGATCTCTGGCTTCAGGTTGACTTTTTTTGGGTTATACATTAAGACAGCCTTATCAGAGTCACGTATGTTAGTAGGGTTTAGTAAGGCTTTGGATGTAGAGTGGTGATTTTCTTACCTAATTCTGGGTCTGCGTAGTCATGCATTTTTGCCGCATTTTTGGATTATTTTAATGTATTTGCAGAAAGGGTGTTCATTGTTTTGAAAAATGCCTGGGAAACATTTTAGAGTAGAATCAGATTGTTAATGTTTTTCATGAAGAGTACTTTACTTTTTTAGCATCAAAATTCTTGAATTTCCTTATGATAGTAAAATACCTGTTCGAAACACTAATGTCCATTGTTACAGGAAATGCAAACTGCTGTACATTGTACTACAGATTGAATTTCAGGCTGTAATGAATTTCACATGAAGGAAGTTTTTTTCCCCACATAGGTTGTGATGTGACAACTTTTTAAGTTTTAAGCACTGAACATTGTAATCTGACATCACTTGTCCTGACTTTCCTGTAAGACAAGATTGCCATCTCTCTCTATTCAGCAATCATTTTAAAGATGTAACTTCTTTAAATAATTCTGCAAATGAATTGGGACATTAAACAAACTAAAAAGCTAACATGCATGATGATTGCACAATTATTGTAATAACCTTCTAGTTCAGGCACACCTGTACTTAGAAACATTGCAAATCTTGGGGGCAAACAAATTGGTAAGTAGACATATTTTGCATATTTTCATTCAGTAATGTCATATGGAATAATGTTCCAGGGTAACTTATCCTTAAGGGATGGGGTATTCTAACAACTGCTTAACAGTACAGTTATTCCCTCTTGAAGTTTGTTGTAAATAATCCACTGCATTTCAAAAGTAACAATAATGTACATAGTTACAATACCAGAAGAATAAATGACGTTAATTACCCCACTTTACGGTTGTCTTTAATACAGAGTGGGGTGCACAGTTCTGCAACTAAAATTTCAGTAACTTACCCAGTGATATAAAATGTCTGTTAGACATCAAAGTAAAATTTGAAGAAAAACCAATAAAGTTTATCCTTGACAACTGCAATTCCATATATGAATGTCTATTACTGTAATGTATAAAAGGTGGCGGGTAGGAATTACTAACTGTCATCTGTACATTGAAAGAAATCTTCAGCGTGGAGTCATATTTACAAATTAATTTATGGTGTGTATGTAAAATGACTCATTCCACATCATTATGATTTATCGTTCACATGATCCAGGGAACATGAAACTAACTAATCAATGGGGCATTGCTTGTGATAATTCACCATAATGTTTCATATATCAACCACTCAAAAATACTTGATTATCTTTTGTCATAAATAATGTAATTTTTTGTCTTGCACAGAACAATATTGCCTGTAGCAATGTATCAAAGTTTACTGATGATAATTTTTAAAGTAAAGGTAGGTATCTGTTAAGCCCATGATACCTAAAACAAGGATACAGTATGTAAAGAATTTCAACATTTATGATCAAATGTCAGACAACTTACAGGACCAATTTTCTAGGTTATTATTGCAGTGTATTGATTTATGGGGCAAGAACACTGCGAAAGTTTTTCTAGACTGATTGAAGAGAAATAAAGATTTACTTTTACCATGATTTTTTTTTTTTTTTTTTTTGGGGGGGGGGGGGTCCTTAATCAAATACATACAGCTGAAAAGTCTCAAATATTGTATGCTTTGTTAAGGATTTTTACTGTAAACCACAATATTGTGGGGGCAAACCCTCTGAAAGTATGTATGGCTGAATGAATTTATCATTTGTATGTTTTTATCACGTCTCAAGGTGCACACATCCCAAAGCACTGTCCACTTGTTTTCATTGTTTAAATATCTATGCAGTAAAAGTATTAAAATATTTTAATCCTGTGCAGATTGTGTCATAGTAGCATTGGTTGTTTTAAAGAATAAAGTTAATCAGTATAAAAGGTTAGTATCAGCTAAATCTTGTTCAGATTTATACATATGTTATAATAAAATAATTAAATTTTCCTTGAGTTTCCAAGAGTATGTGATTCATACAGTTAGAAAGGAACCCGAATTCAGTAAGTGGTCATAGCTAACAAAGATTTATTTGTGCTTCTCTGTTCTTGTCTACACAAGTTTGCATTAAAGGCCTCTTCTCTAAATTGCTTACAAGCTGTGTGAGTAAGTTTTAAATGTATCTTACTCTTGTAATACTTTGCTGTTCTTTCTTTTCTTGGGGGAATTAACTCTGTTTCTCATCCCCCGTTCCCTTCTATTTACCTCCCTCTATTGACCACCTGGACTCGTTTCTTCTATCCACCATATCCCCAAATTCTATTTTTGTAACCTCTCCACTTACTCTGGAACAAAATATGACATGAAAACCAATAATCCATAGCTTTTTAGCTGCCAGAGAATGTGTGAACCTCTTCTGTTAATCTCGAAGAGCAAAAAACAAGAAGAAGAAGAAGAAGAAGCAGGAGTGTTGCATCATCGACAGGCACACACAAAAGGGAAAAACTGCTAGCTTTCGGAGTAATCTTTTTTTTTTTTTTTTTTTTTTTTTTTTTTTTTTTGAGCTAGAGTGCAAATACTGTGGTGGAGGTCATCAGGTTGGGGTGGGCAGAGGAGGAGAGTGACAGTAGGAAGGAAGAGCTGTTGGGGGTGGATGGCACTTGTGAGGGAGGGAGGGCCAGCAGGAGCATGGGCTAGGCACATGATGCACGGTTGTCAGAGCCGGTGGGGAGCAGCGCATGCTGATGATGATGCAGGTATGTGAATTTGGGAGTGGGTGACAGGACGTGAGAAGGGGCAGCTGTTGGGTGGAGGGTGTGGGGACAGTGCTTTACAGGAGATTGAGGCCAGGACAATTATGGGAGCAAAGGATTTGTTGCAATAACTCCCATCTGTGTAGCTTCTTATGAACTCTGAAAGGTAAACATTGGAAACTTAATAATTTGAGACTACTTCTTTTTAGTCTGTAATCAGAATTACAGGAAGTTTTACTCCTGGGAACCTATTGACATTAAGAATTTCCGTCGTGAAACCGATTCAGAAGTTACTCGAGTTTGTTCACTTGGACTGCAAAAATTGGTCTAGTAGAATGGTTTTCACCACATGGTCAGAATACAGATTGAAAAATTGTTGAAATTACTCGTTTTGACCATTAAGTGCAGTCTTTTTCACCTTAGTCTGTGGATCTGTATTGTTCCAATAACGAGCACCAAATTGCAGACAATCCATGCATACTTAATTGAGATGTTAGTAATAGCTGTTTTCTTTTGTATTTCAATAATCAAAGGCAGCAATGTAAAATTGTATTATCATATTATGTTATAGCAGTCTGCAGAAGTCAGACATCACCGATTGAAAGTAGTTATCGTATATTGCAACTTGCAATAAAAAAACCAAAAAAAAGCCTTTCCAGTAACCACTGGATCACTGTCAGCCTTGGCAGGAACAATGTTACATTTAATAATATGGTGTTACAGATGCTGTACATGCAGAGAAAAGAATGAGAAAAAGCAATTTCGGCATTTCCAGGAAGTCAAGTGGTTTAGAGTTGGAAGAAAATTACGAATTGGTAGTTTATTAAAAGCTATGAACTTGTCAACCTATTTGGAGGCTATCAATTTAACCCATGGGAGGACGCATTTTATTGTATGCCTCCTGAATTATGATTCACGGCCTTTTCTGTGTGCCTTTCTAGCTCAAATATAAAAATATTGCATAGTTATTCTACTTTTTGTTTCGCTGGTGGATTGTTGAGTTTGACGTTTCCTGTTGGAATTGTTAATGAACAATAATATTTGAGTATAACAATCTTACTGTTTATATTCTTCTGACAATGTAATTAAAATTGAAAGCAAGGTGTCTGATTTTTCTACTAGATATGTGCTGCTGCAACAAGAAAGGAGAAACAACTTTCAGTGTACGTGCTTTGGTTTTAATGTCGCAGGGTCTGGAGTTGGCAGTGGAATAGAATACAGCTACGACTGAACAGGAATGGGATTGGAATTGTTCTGTGTCCTCTTTAAAGAGCCCATCCAGACATTTGCTTTAATTGAAGATACAGGTAAACCACAGGAAACCTGTATCTTAATGACCATACATTGATTTTTAACTCCATTTCTCCAAATGCAAGTACAGTGTCCTAATTTCTGTGTACCTTCATCAGTGAATATGAATGGTGAAGCAACATAAATGTCAGAGACAAGGTGCAGTTAATACTATCAACTATGCAGCTTTTCAAACCTTCCCTTCCATTAAGAGCATATATACGGCATACTACTATGTTCTGAAAAGAAAAAGTCTTAGCCATGTAGCTGATTTATATTACTTATATTGCCTGTACAACTTTTACTATTGTTGCTCCCAATTAGTAGGTACATACTATGCATATCTACAGAGAATGGCATGTGTGCCAGAATTGCTCCAAGTAGATATCTGCTGTAGGAACATGTAAAAATCAGTCTAATAATAATCATAAGATACAGTGAAAAGGATTGGAAGAAAGTTTATTTAGGGTAAGCAAATGTGATGTTTTGCTGAAATCTGGTTCAGATTTACATGACTGAATTGAATCAACAAGTGATAGAAATACATTGCCAGTTACGGCTGAGGGGTCTTTAGAAAATGCTGTTTAAGAATAGAATAAAAAATATAGATGTACAGTATAATAATCAGCTGCTATGAACCAAGGAGTGGGCAGTAGTGTTACATATAACTTAATAGTTTACCCAAACCCATGTAGATAGAATGTGTCTGTTATTTATATACAGTGTCTAAAACTAATCAATCAAGTTTATTTCGTACAGAAGATGAGATGCTGTAAATGTGTACATGACATGCACTCCCAGTATTTTAGGTAAATGAAGAGTATATAGTTAAGGCCATTCCAAGCAAGAAATATGAAAAAAAAAATTAATAGGATCATAAAATTGATGTATTTCTATCTACGTATTTACAAGAAAACCTTTGTCACATTTACATAAGGCAGCACATTTAAACATAACCCATTTGAATCTGCTACAGTAATCCTCTGCAGTGGAAAATTTGCATTTTATACATACAATGAAGATGGCGGTGGTGATGCAATTAACAGTTGCTTATATATCTATGACTGAAAATAGCATGTCATACAGAGTAATTCATTGTGGCTACAATAATGTTTCTAAAGTACATATGTTAAAGTAATGTTTTAGTGGCTTTTGAGCTACATAGTTTAATTCTATAGCTGGATATCAGTTTAAATGAGGCTCTTTCTACCTATACCTTATACAAGTTATACACCGCTCCAGAATTGCGACCTCCTGGCATCCGGTCCTCTCGAACAGCTAACGGAGAACAAAAGAGCATCAGTCAGCTTGGAGTTAACTACATTTAATTCTTTCATCAAAAAGATATTTTGACAGAATTACAAGGTGAGTGCCAAAAACCAAATTTGATATGAACATGGAAATGGAAGTGTTGGTATGTGTTAAAAATTGGTAAGACTTAGAAGTAAGTACCGTAATCCAGATTTCAGTTCCCACAAAGGTGTTGGAGATGAAGTTAGTTGCTTTCAAAATGTAAGCATCAGTCACACTGAATGCTGAAGAAACAGACTCAGCCATTCCCTTGTGATGACAGAGTTTTCACCAAGAGCTTACATACATGATCATAGCTTACCAGATATCCTGACACAATTGCAGTTAATTTTAACAGACTTGATGGTTTTGGATGTATGCACAATTTTTAATAATACCAGTGTAGTTGATTGTCTTATATAATTGTGTACTACCTTTAACTGAAAAGATCACCCCTATGCATGTAATAACTATTGATTCTGTTTTTCACAAAATGGATTTCTTTTCTTACATTTTTGTAGAATGAAATTAATTCATTGAAGAATTATGGTTTTATCTTGTAGGAATGAGGTATTGGATGCAGTTGCTGAAATAAAACTTTTTGGGAGACCAACCTTGCAACACCATACCCTGCTCAATGCATTTCTTGAAGCGACAGTACTGACAGCGGTTTCTTTGTGCCTTCGTGATCTCGCAGTTTCCATCAGCAACACATGTATACACTCGACGATTTTGAACTGTGCGCTTGAAGAAGCCTTTGCACCTATATAAAAAAAGAAGAAATAAGTTAAGTTTTCTGAGTGAATGTACGAATTTAAATAATAGGTGAGTTGGCAATAAAAGACAGTACAGAAATTATCACACTCTTATGAACAGCAAGTGTTTGAAACAAAATCTAAATGTTTTAGTTGTATGGTGAAAGAGGAATTAATTTTGGAATGGAGTGCAAAATACCATATAAGAAATACAATATATCACGTGTTTTCCTGGATCAAATGTTTTCGGTTCGCATTGGAGAGGCACGTACTTTCGTCTACTAATCGCACGGTTTTGCGGTGTGGTCGCAAAACACAGACGTTAACGAAGGAACAGACAGATGATAACTTTGCAAAAATAAAGTAAGTAAACTTTTCGCTCGAGGGAAGACTTGAACCAAGGACCTCTCACTCCGCAGCTGCTCACGCTAACAACGGGACCACGGCGCTCCGGTGCTGACGTTACCCTTGATGTTGCCCATGGACTACTTAGTTTGTATATTTTGCTTATTTTTTTTTTCATAGTTGCACACAACTTCTTCCTGTTTTCTCGATTGATCAGTGTTCAGTTTTTCAAGGCCTATCCACTGTGCCAAATTATAACTAAATCTGAGGGGGGTGCGATGGGGAGGTTCCCTTGTCAGCACGATGGCATCTACCAGCAGAACAATGCAACATATAGCTCGCAGTGTACGTGCGTGGTTTGAAGAGCACCAGTTTGAGCTTACTGTACACCCCTGACCGCCAAACTCACCGGATTCAAACCCAGTCGAGAATCTGTGGAGTCACCTCGATTGGGCTATTCGTGCCACGGAACCTCAGCCGAGAAACTAAGTGCTGGAGTCGGAATGGCTTCACATCCCTGCCGGTACCTTCCAGAACAACACTGACACTTTTTCCTGCACGTTCGCACTGCAGTTCATGCTTTTGACATATCGTCTCATTAATGTGACTGGACCGTGTATATAGAAAATAGTGGAAGTTACAGTAAATATCATCGTTAAAGGTAAATGTGTTTTGCACATCTTCGGAAACTGTCCTTCAGAGATGCACGTTATCAGTCCATTTCCTACCGTCATGTTACTGATACTATGGTATTTACATGCATCTGCAAGTTTATGCCGAGAAATGGCTAATTTACTTTAATGTGCTGCATTATTGTGCTCACGTATCTCCCTCCATGTTTCGTATCTTCACTGGTTTTACAAGGTATTTTGCTGTTTTCTAAACTCTATGTTACTGCGTTTTTCTTTCTTTGTCTTACGCCTATGTTTCTGACTATTTTGAGTATTTAAAGCTCTTTCAGGAAAAGAAGTCATAATAACAATTTGCTGGTCTGAAATATATGTGACACAAAGGCGATGGCCTGCCGGGAGCAGTTAATATTGTCAAGTTATTCGCCTTGAAGATTGGGTGTCAGGGAACTTGTAATGTTCGTTATACTTTTGCCTTAACAAACAACAGAATAAACACGAGAATAGTCTCGATTTTATGATTTTAACTGCCCATTGTATAGCATATTGACCCACCTCTGAAAAGAAAATGTTAGTTCAGTGGTCTGTAAATGTAGTTGAGTGGGTGGTAGTACATGCTCCAAATGTCAACACACAGAATACGGCATTCTTTAGTATGAGGAGGTGGTTTGTGAATGCTGAGCAAGTGGTTAACGATATTTGAGATGTGTTCAGTAACCTACCGTAGCACGATTCTGGCCGGCTTTGTCATTCAGATGTCGTACTGATAAATGCTTTGTAAAGAATGCCCTTGTGGAGCTGGATTTTTCTCGCTGCCTGCCTGTTAACAAATTATCAATTATGTATTTGTACCATGTGGACGACTGTGTGCGATTTTGCGCTGTTTAGTGTTTTGTTTGCGTTGTTGTTGGTGAACATGGAATCCAAAGCAGAGATGGAGTGGAAGACGGTGCCAGTGCGTAGTCCACTACTCTCAAATAGTAGGAATGGAGTAGCCAAGTTTAATGCCTCATTCGAATAACAGCGCATCGTTGACGATGTCGCATGTCCTCCTCAGTGAGATACTGCAGAAAGGTTTAGAATTACTGGAACCTCACCACCTGCTAAAAAATATTGCTGACGAAGATTTCTTTCATGACCGTGATTGGCACCTGATGCCCTTCGAATCGACCTCCTCATTAGTGTACTCCAATGACTTCTATCACGGAGGTGACAGCGAAAAAGTGATATACTGCAATATACAAAAGATGCAGATAATCGCGATTTCAGCCATAAACAATACGTCAAAGTGACATGGAGGAGGAACAGAGCCTCAGCTGAAAGCAACAACATAACTTAATATACACAAAGGCGGGGGAAAGCAAAGATGGTGCAGATGAGGTATACCAGTCTGAAGCCCCACTAGTAACTAAAACTTGGAATTGGATCTAGCCCTATATCTCACTCAAAGAGCCAAATCCTACGTTATCTAAATGGTGTCCCGCATGTGTATACACACACACAAAAAAAAGTTTTGCATCACCCTCGTTCACAGAATTCCTGAAGCTGGATGTTGACTGTGGAAATTGTATCACAGACACAGTCCCTTTGACTGTTCAGAAATGTCTCTAAACCCACCTAAAGATATAAACAACCATACATCATCTGGGCCTATGAGACGGAGGTGATCCGACAGCGGATCAGTTCGTCATTCCTCCAGGGAGGAGGTACACGGCTCGAGTTTTTCTGTAGTTCAACCATGCCTAAACAGTCCAGTCAATACCGCGGTTCGATCGCGTCCTCAATGTTTCTTTGTGTCAGGAAGGGCTCTCAACAACGGAAGTGTCCAGGCGTCTCAGAGGGAACCAAAGCGATGTTGTTCGGACACGGAGAAGATACAGAGAGACAGGAATTGTCGATGACATGTCTAGCTCAGGCCGCCCAAGGGCTACTACTGCAGTGGATGACCGCTACCTACGCATTATAGCTCGGAGGAACACTGACAGCAACGCCACCATGTTAATTAATGCTTTTCATGTAGTCACAGGACGGCGTGTTACGACTCAAACTGCCCGCAATAGACTGCATGATGCGCAACTTCACTCCCGACGTCCATGGCGAGATCCATCTTTGCAACCATAGCACCATGCAGCGCGGTACAGATGGGCCCAACAACATGCCGAATGGACCACTCAGGATTGGCATCACATTCTCTTCACCAATGAATGCCGCATATACCCTTCAACTAGACAATCGTCGGAGACTTGTGTGGAGGCAACCGGTCAGGCTGAACGCCTTAGATACACTGTCCAGCAGGTGCAGCGAGGTGGAGGTTCCCTGATACTTTGGGGTGGCAATATGTGTGGCCGGCGTACGCCGCTGGTTTTCATGTAAGGCGCTGTAATGGCCGTACTATACGTGAATGCCATCCTCCGACCAATAGTCCAACCACATTGGCGAGGCATTCGTCTTCATGGACGACAATTCGCGCATCCATCGTGCACATCTTGTGAATGACTTCTTTCAGGGTAACGTAATCGCTCGACTAGAGTGGCCAGACATGAACCCTATTTAAAATGCCTGGGATAGATTGAAAAGGGCTGTTTATGGACGACGTGACCCACCAACCACTCTGAGGAATCTACGCCGAATCGCCATTGAGGAGTGGGAGAATCTGGACCAACAGTGCCTTGATGAACTTGTGGATAGTATGCCACGACGAATACAGGCATGGATCAGTGCAGGAGGGCTTGGTACTGGGTACTAGAGGTACCGGTGTGTACAGTAAATGGTTCAAATGGCTCTGAGCACTATGGGACTCAACTGCTGTGGTCATTAGTCCCCTAGAACTTCTTAAACCTAACTAACCTAAGGACATCACACACATCCATGCCCGAGGCAGGATTCGAACCTGCGACCGTAGCAGTCGCACACGGTTCCGGACTGCGCGCCTAGAACCGCGAGACCACCGCGGCCGGCGGTCTCGCTGTATGGTGGTGTAACATGCAATATGTGGTTTTCATGAGCAATGAAAAGGGCATAGGCCGCGGTGGTCTCGCGGTTCTAAGCGCGCAGTCCGGAACCGTGCGACTGCTACGGTCGCAGGTTTGAATCCTGCCTCGGGCATGGATGTGTGTGATGTCCTTAGGTTAGTTAGGTTTAAGTAGTTCTCTAAGTTCTAGGGGACTAATGACCACAGCAGTTGAGTCCCATAGTGCTCAGAGCCATTTGAACCATTTTTGAAAAGGGCATAAATGATGTTTATGTTGATCTCTATTAGGTTCAGGAACTCTCGGAACCGAGATGATGCAAACATTTTTTTGGGGGGGGGGGGTGTATTAACACGATGCCTCCCGTCCGTCTCTGGAGAGTATACTTGCAATCAACCCATATTTGTTGCAAGGGGACTTCAAAAAGTAAGTTACACATTATCATGGCAGACCAAGTAACTTTTATTGAAAGCTGCACTGGACCTCATAGTGACACAGATCCATAAACACTATTTTTTACCGTAGCCACCAAGTCTCTGTAAACAGCGGTCGGAACATTGTACCAATAGTTCAGTTCCCCGACAGTAGAAATCCGCTCCTTGGTTACGGATTCATTCGAGAACAGCTATGGGGACGTCCTAGTCGTTAGAACAGCTCTTTCCCCATGTATTCTTTCAACTTGCCATAAAGATGGAAATGACATGGTGCCAAATCTGGACTTCCCGATCAGCATCAACCACGTCTAGGCGATCTTTGTAAAATTGTTGGCACCTCTGCACTACGGCTGAACGTCACATTGCATTTGGTCGATATACCGTCAGAATTTCACGGCGACACTTTGTGTAATTTAGACATTTTGCCATCGAGAATAGTACCGCTCTGCGTTCAACTTTGGAGTACATTTACAGTTGTGTGGAATTTCACTCTGACCGTGTAATGCATCTGTTCATCCGTACCGCACCAGAACTATATGTGCAGGAAATCCGGAACATTTGCCCTCTTCTGGCAATGCGCCGGTCTTTTAGCGCAATGTACTTACACGTGGAATGTACTTTCTGAAGTACTGCGCAGAAGTGTTGCCTACTTACCAATTGGTTGCTTGAGATGACAGTAAACACTAGGGCTGACGACAGTTAACTGAGGGGTTTCTCGACTGATGTTCCATATTTTATTTCTTTAATACTTCTTCGCTACCCTTGACAGATTGTTTTGTCGTCACGGCATCGTCCTCTGTACATCGGTGTTGTCGCCATTTCGAGAGTTGTACGCACACTGTCAAATTGTAAGTCTGCAATTATGAAAACGTCTGTTTCTTCAGCTTGCTGTACAACATCCAGTGTCACTTATTCTTTAGAATAACACTCCCCATTCCATAAAACATAATTTTCCGTACTTGGCAGGATTTTGTTGGGTTCATATTTCACATATTTTATCGTTGGGCCAAGTACAACAGCTTCAAAGGTGTTGTAGAGATACAGTGAGGATTCAGGTTACACACGCATGAACACGTGCAACTTCTACAAAACCACCTGAAAATTAATCAAGTTGTGCCTTAAGCGCACTGTAGTTCATGCGTCTAATGCATGTCATTGCTATGTGTGGAGAGCACTCACTTCTTTGCAATTTTTAACGCTTATTTGGTAACCAAATGTCCCGTTGACATTCGTATCTTATTATAGAAAGGGAATGAAAGCGAATGCGCACTGTCGGCTGTTTCTTCCAAGATGACGCTTGTTTGTCACAAGCTGAGGAAACTTCAAAATACTGATAGATTTGATTACCTTGGAATGATGCAATCACAAAATTTATCACTAATATCCACCTACTATTTCGATTGCGCATCTGACTATAGCATTAATCAAACGATTTAGCAGCCACACTCCTTTCCAACTACAGTGAATATCATATTTTTTTCTTAGTGTGTTGCAAAAAATGTTGCTCAAAACTTTGTTTCCCCTATTTTATAGCTACTGGAAATACATTTGTCTTACTTACAGCAATGGCAGACGTGACACTAGCATTTTGGGACAGATAGACCTTCCCATTACATCTACACCGAAAGTGTACTATTGTCCGAGAAGCCATATACAGGGTGAACATGAATAAAACCGATAAACTGCAGGGACGGATTCCTCTTATTGCTGTGTATATGTGTTTATTTGTAGTGTAAGTGCATCGTACGTCTACTATTTGCGTATTGCCCACAGAGAAGACGGTGTGTTGGGGAGCCTTTTTCGCCGCACGTGCACATGTCTGCCCCAGAGTAATGCGACTTAAGTGAGTGGTATAAGGTCCGTGTCCATTTAAGAAGTGTACCGTACCGAGGCTGGGGTCGAGAAGCGGGAAACAATATTAGGCCGGTGATCAAATATTCCGTCAAATATATTTGACAAAGATCTTTGACGTAGCGCTAGAAGGGGTATTACACTGTTTACATTGTCATCATATTTTTCGTCAAAGTTCAAGATGGTAACAACAACTTGTTATTAACCGCAGCAGTTGCATGTACCACAATTGCACTGTGTGCGCATGCGGAAGAGAAGCAGGGGGAAAAAAGGAAACTTACCAGGACGAAGCCGTGGGTTTTACCACGACACGATAAAAGCATTCAACAAAACTTGTTACGTGAGCTTATAGTGGAGGACGTCAAGACGTACATCAATTATTTAAGAATGGATGAGCATACATTTCTGTATGTGCTCAGTGAAGTGTATCCTCATATCACAAAACACAATATTCACTTAAGAACTGCTACATCTGCAGAAGACAGGCTCACTATAACACAGGAGAGGGTTATGTTAGGTTAGGTTAGATTAGGTTAGGTTAGGTCAGGTCAGGTCTACAATCTTCTCAATCTATTTTTATATACAGGGTGCCTCACGTTGTAAAGCGCCTTATCAGCTTCATACATCTCTATTAATGTTGTAGTTGTCGGCACACACCAATTGTATTTACCGTCAATGTTTATAAAAACACTACAGACGACAGAACGCTGCAGCGATGCTAAGCGCTAGATGTTGTAACATGTAAAGTTGTGGCGATTCGTGAATGAGTCGTTCATTTGAACGACTCTAAATAAAGAATCGTAAGAATCGAATCGTGATACGGACGAATCGTCGTTCAAAAGAATCGTAAGAACGATTGCATGTTTCCGAGCCGTAACGATTCCAAGTTCCAACGATTGATTGATTCTTAGTACGCTAAGCTTCGAAGGCAACTTCCGATTCGTGCCGAGTCGTGCAGAATGATAACGACCGCCAGATGGCAGTCAAGTGGAGGATGCGTGTGAATACAGGAAGCAGTTTTGCACCACCTTTCGCAAAAATCGACTCCTCTTTCCTGGCATACTGAAATAAAACAATAGATGCAATCAAATCTAACGAGACCTTTCATCAATGAAGGCATTACACGTATAAATCGAGAATCACACTTGTAACGTCATATGCATGTTTACTCATAAATAAACTATTTGTGGCATGTCTTATCATGACACAGCTCGATTCTAACCCCACTGAAAATTTCAGACATGTCCTGCCATCTGTGAGTAAGATGTAGAACTTTTTGCATTCCGTAAGAATCGTGCATCGCAGAATAGAATGAATCGTGAGAGAATCGTAGGAATCGATTCGCAGTGTGAGATAGAATCGTAGGAATTGAATCGGGAAAAAGGATCGTGTTGCCCAACTCTAGTAACATGTCACATTGCAGTGAACAGAAGACAAGCGACTTCTTTGATCAAATCTACAGCGAGGCCCTAGATTTGATCAAATATTGGACGACATTTGACAAAGTTCCCTATTACACCATCAACTATCTTTGACAAAGAAATTTGATGGTGTTGTACCGGCCTCAGCGGCGAAGAATGGGAAATATATAGAGTGAGGATGTTACCCTTCGCAGGTGATGATTCCGTAATGCAGGCCGGTGGCCTTGTCCTCGCAGATCATGCAGATCATGGGCTGCTCCTCGTCCTCCTGGTCGTCGTGGTGCTGCGCGGGCGGCAGCGGCGGGTGCGCCTGCGGCTGCTGGTGCTGGTGGTGGTGCATGCCCAGCACAAACTTGGACTCCTCGTCGGAGGCCCGGGGCGGCGCGGCGGGCCAGCTCGCGCCGGAGCCGGCGGCCGCCGTCAGGTTGAGCGCGTGCGCCTGCTGCAGCGCCGACGGCAGCTGCGTCAGGTCGCCCGCCCACAGCCGCTCCATGTTGAGCGGCGTCGCGAACGGCCGCACCTGCGGCGGGAAGTGCTGCGCCGGCTGCTGCGGCGGCGGCGGCTGCTGCGGCGGCGCCTGCGCCAGCGGCTGCTGCTCCTGGCCCAGGTTGAGCAGCATCTGCGCCGCCGACGACTCCTCGCTGTTGCCGCTCGACGTCGACGAGCTGGACGTGGACCAGCCCGACGTGGACGCGGCCGCCACGAGCTGCTGGTGCGGCTGGTGCGGCTGCGGGTGCTGCTGCTGTTGCTGCTGCTGCGGCTGGTGCTGCAGAGGCTCGACGACCGTCGCGGCGGGCTGCGACCAGATCATCGTCCGCACGCCGCCGGCTTCGCCCATGATGACAGTCGGGGGCGGCCGTAGCACGTTGGGCGTCGCCGACGATCCGGCCATCACTCGCGACGGCGGCTTCATTTCAGTCGGGCCGATCGCCGGCTGCTGCGGCGTCAGCTGGTGGTACTGCGGAGACGGCTGCGGCTGCGGGTGGTGCGGCGGGAAGCGCACGAGCCCGCCGCCGATCAGCTCGGGCCGCACGCCGTTGATGCGGCACACGCCCACGCCGGCGGCCGCCATCCAGAAGGCGGGCGAGTGCTGGATGACGGCGGGCCGCGCCGGCTGCTCTTCGCCGGCTCCGCTACCGCCGCTGCCCGCGCCGCCCCCGCTGCCGCCGCCTCCCACACCGCCGCCCCCACCGCCGCCGCCGCCCCCAGCCGGTGTCGCCGTCCTGCCGCCGCCGTCGAACACGCTATTGTCGCCACCTTCGCCCTGGCTCGCTATTCGTGCTTCCTCGGGATCCTCTTCCTTCAACGGCTCCGCCACTGACCTCGACGCCTCTGGCAAAGCGGAGTCGGGAGAGGTCCTGAAAATACACTCTTCGCTGTATTACAGCTTCTTCCAGAGAACCAGAACTAGATATGGGCAATGTATGAGGAGGGAATGAAACTCTAAAAAAATGTGTGTGAAATCTTATGGGACTTAACTGCTAAGGTCAACAGTCCCTAAGCTTACACACTACTTAACCCAAATTATCCTAAGGACAAACACGCACACTCATGCCCGACGGAGGACTCGAACCTCCGCCGGGACCAGCCGCAAGTACCACATGTTATGTCTCTTGCTTTCCCTTTGGAACTTTTGACTTTTTAATTCCTTTTTGTAACAGAGTTCACCCGTTTATTTGTTGTTTTCCTCTCTGTGAGAGGTCTATGCGGCATCTCGCCAGCTCTCACTAGTCATCACATTTACTTGCGATGGTAATATATTCTTACCACATGAATCATATTCTGTAGCCAATGTATAGCATGACAATTGCCAAGACTACAGAAAGAGAAAAGACGCGTCAATGACCGGACGTAAAGTTCAAAATTTTGTGAAAAAAAAGGAGAGGCCACGACGAAGATTTGAACACGGCTCCCTCGCTTTGCAGTCCAACACCGTGACCACACAATCACGACGCCGATTCAGTTCTCTCGACGTTGCATATCATGAGCTTCGACCGTTCACTGTTCCTATTTACCTTTTTTCCCCTGTTTTTGGAGGGCTATTGACTGGGCCACTTTACCACTAAACCTGAAGGAAGTGCGATGGGGAGTTCCCCTTGTCAGAAAGTTCTTGACGGATTGCTTTGAAATTTTGACACAACGTTCCATTCTACTACAGACGTGCTTTTAGGTACCTATTTCTTTAACACATGTTATGTGCAGGATGTTCGGAAATTCCCGTTACAAACTTCTAAAACTTGTAGACAGGAGAGAGTAGCGACGTTTTCAATTAAGATGTTTAACTCATCCAATTCTACTTTAAGCATTGAATTAGGCGTGACGCAGTACAATTACTAGTTAACAATTTGAAAGGAAACATAACGAAATAACGTTGGTGGTCGCCACATCGAGCCCGTGTTGTAATGTATCAGTGCTGTTATGTACGTACAATATCCTGGGTTCTTTTTTGTTTTTGAATAATGTAAACACGTAATGTTTAAGTTTTAACACAAACAAATATGCTTAAGCGATAAATGGATGTTTCGTTATGTTTTCTCGCGAATCGTTACGTAATAATTGTACTGCATCACTCCTAATTCAATACCTCAAGCAGAAGTGAATGAGGTAAACATCTGAACTGAAGCGTGTTCGTTTCCGAACCTGGGCTCCTATTCTAAATATTATGTACACACTCCCCTCTACAAGTACTAGAAGTTTGTAATATTAAGAAAATAGGTAAATAAAAACACGCGAGTATACCAAATTTCAGTGCAATCGGTCAAAAACTAAAACCTTCGGAGATTTCCGATTAGGAACATCTACAGTTTTTTTATAAGTACGAACGTACATGTTCGTTTCTTCAAAATCTCAAACCTCCGAAAGTTCTTCATAGATTGCTTTGAAATTTAATACTCACTTGTTTTTATATACCTATTGGAACGCCATTTGGTGTACATGTCGTATATATATAATAAAAGGCGAAACATTACAAAAATGTAAATGTTAAATGTTGGTTTGTTCAAAATTATTAATTTTCGAAAGTTCTTGACGGTTTTCTCTGAAATTTTGAAAATATACAATAGTGAAATGTTATTAGCGAACAGAAAAGTTGTATTTATGGCTTATTGGTCTATGATTAGAATAAACAGATACAACGCTCAATGTCAGAGAGAGGGCGTAGGGGAGATGGACAGAGGTATGGGAGGAAATGGATATAAAAAACGAGAAGGAGGAGATTGGGAGAGAGGGGCGGGGAGATGATGGATAGAGAAAAGGGAGAGAAGGTGATGGACTGAGAGAGGGGGATGAGAGAGAGAGGGAGGAGGAGAAGATGGACAGAGAGGGGGAAGGAGGAGGAGATGGACAAAGGAAGGGGGAGGGAGAGATGGACAGAGACAAGGGAAGCTGTAGAACTAACAAAGGAACATTTCCAGGTCTAGATTAAAGTTAACGGGTATTTAGTGGGGTCCAAATGATGCAATATGTATTACTTCTTTTTTCCCATTTCAATTTTAAGGGTTAAAACCCCCCTCCCCCAAGGTAATTCAGCATGTCGGCATGTTAGATTTAAATGGAATATCTTCGAAATGGTAGTTGGAGTTAGATGCATGGGGCATTGCATATCAGAGATCGTTAGGGAATTCAATATTCCAAAATCCACAAAGTCAAGAGTGTACGAGAAAATCAAATTTCAGGTATTACCGCTTACCACGGGCAACGCAATAGCCGATGGCCTTCACTTAACGACCGACAGCAGCGGCGTTTGCGTAGACTTGCCAGTTCTAACAGTTCTAACCCCAGAAATCAACGTCGAACGTACGACGAACGTATCCGTTAGTGCGGCGAAATTTGTCGTTAATGGGATATGGCAGCAGAAGACCGACCGAGTGCCTTTGCTAACAGCACGACACCGTTTGCAGCGCCACTCCTGGACTCGTGATCATATCAGTTGGACCCTAGACGACTGGAAAACCATAGCCGGTCAGATGAATCCCTGTATCAGTTGGTAAGAGCTGTTGGTAGGGTTCGAGTGTGGCGCAGACCCCACGAATCCATGAGCCCAAGTTGTCAACAAGGCACAGCACAAGCTTGTGGTGGCTCCATAATGCTGTGGCCTGTGTTTAGCTGGAATGGAGTGAGTCCTCTTGTCCAACTGAACCGATAATTGAATGAAAATGGTTATTTTCAGCTGCTTGGAGACCATTTACAGCCACTCACGGAATTCACGTTTCCAGATAAAGATGGAATTTTAACGGATGACAATACGCTCTGTCACCAGGACACAACTGCTCGTGGCTGGTTTGAAGAACATTCTGGACAATTCGAGCGAATGAATTGGCCACCCAGATCGCCCGATATGAATCTCATCGAATATTTATCGGGCATAATCGTGACGTCAGTTTGTGCCCAACATCCTACACCGATAACACTTTCGCAGTTATGGACAGCTATAGAGGCAACATGGCTCAGTATTTCTGTAGGAGGCTTCGAACGACTTGTTGAGTCCATCCACGTCGAGTTGCTGCTCTACACCAGGCGCAAAGGGGGTGCGATACGGTATCAAGAGGTATCCCGTGACCTTTGTCCCGTCAGTGTAAGTACACTACTGGCCAATAAAATTGCTTCACCACGAAGATGACGTACTACAGATGCGAAAGTTATCTGACACGAAGATGATGTTGTGATATGCAAATGATTAGCTTTTCAGAGCATTCACATAAGGTTGGCGCCGGTGGCGACATCTACAACGTGCTGACATGAGGAAAGTTTCCAACCGATTTCTCATAAACATTCAGCAGTTGATCGGCGTTGCCTAATGAAACGTTGTTGTGATGCCTCATGTAAGGAAGAGAAATGCGTACCATAACGTTTCCGACTTTGATAAAGGTTGGATTATAGCCTATCGCGATTGCGATTTATCATATCGTGACATTGCTGCTCGCGTTGGTCGAGATCCAATGACTGTTAGCAGAATATGGAATCGGTGGGTTCAGGAGGGTAATAAGGAACATCGTGCTGGATCCCAACGGCCTCGTATCACTAGCTGTCGAGATGACAGGCATCTTATCCGCATGGCTGTAACGGATCATACAGCCAAGTCTCGATCCCTGAGTCAACAGATGGAGACGTCTGTCAGACAACAACCATCTGCACGAACAGTTCGACGACGTTTGCAGCAGCATGGACTATCAGCTCGGAGACCATGGCTGCGGTTACCCTTGACGCTGCATCACAGACAGGAGCGCCTGCGATGGTGTACTCAACAACGAACCTGGGTGCACGTCATTATTTCGGATGAATCCAGGTTCTGTCTACAGCATCATGATGGTCGCATCCGTGTTTCGCGACAACGCGGTGAACGCACATTGGAAGCGTGTATTCGTCATCGCCGTACGCTCTTGTTCGCATTGACGGCACTTTGAACAGTGGACGTTACATTTCAGATGTGTTACGAACCGTGGCTCTACCCTTCATAAATCCCTGCAAAACCCTACATTTCAGCAGGATAATGCACGACCGCATGTTGCAGGTCCTGTACGGGATTTCCTGGATACAGAAAATGTTTGACTGCTGCCCTGGCCAGCACATTCTCCAGATCTTTCACCAATTGAAAACGTCTGGTCAATGGTGGCCGAGCAACTGGCTCGTCACAATACGACAATCACTACTCTTGATTAACTGTGGTATCGTGTTGAAGCTGCATGGGCAGCTGTACCTGTACACGCCATCCAAGCTCTGTTTGACTCAATTCCCTGGCGTATCAAGGCCGTTATTACGGCCAGAGGTGGTTGTTCTGGGTACTAATTTCTCAGGATCTGTGTAATTGCGTGAAAATGTAATCACATGTCAGTTCTAGTATAATATATTTGTCCAATGAATAGCCGTTTATCATCTGCATTTCTTCTTGGTGTAGCAATTTTAATAGCCAGTAGTGTACTTTGTTTGGTAATGGTAGTTTCCTCTTGGCCAGGCACTTGGCCCACACTATTTACAACGCTCTAGACTAATTAGTCCTTATTCGGAGGTGGCATGTTTTGTAGGGTAAGCATATATAATTTTTCTTGATTATACGAATATTATAGACCAAATTATCTGTGAGGAGGGTCTTACTTGTACACTGGAGAAGCAAATATACATTAGCATCTTCAATTAAATAGCACAGTGCTATCACTAAGGTGAGTGTGTGTATTAGAAAGTGCTATAGAAAGGAATGGCTTACCTGTCTCTCAGGGCGGGACTCGGTGACTGCCTGGCTATTTCAGCTGTGCCCTTCGCGCACGGAGAAACAGGGCCAACCATGTCAGGCGAAGACGTGCTCGTATCGGCCACGCTCTCTCCTTTAAAAGAATAAACCAGATGTATTATGTACTATGAGAATACTGTAATCAGTTTCACGATCTTTTTAAGGAAAGAAGAGGGTTTCATCCGTAGGATCTATATTACAGTCTTGTATCGTAACTACGTTGGAATAATACTACATTCTCCGTCTGTGGTAGAAGGTAACAACTGTGATGTAACCGCAACAAGAAATTAATAAGTCCGAGGTACATACAGAAGAAGAGTACCAGTTTTTACTTTTCGGATAAACCATGCACATAGTTTTAATCTGTGAATTTTTCTGTCAGTTTTCAATATAGACTCTATATCGTTGCACACATTTTTCCTACTGTTCTGCAAGTTTAAGAATTCTCTTTGTAGAAGTCCGTTTCAGCTGCCCAAAGACACTGTAATTCCATTCTCGAGTGCTTCGTATCAGGCTCACAATGATGAAACTAGGTTTCATCACCTGTCACAACGCTATAAAAAATAATCTCCTATGTTTCGAAATTTTTCGAGGAAGTTATGAAGAAGCTCAGTAAACCATCCGTGACGACAGTTGCGCTCTCTCTTCATCATGTGAGCTGTCTGTAATTCAATTGCTAATGAGTGTACGTCGCTATCCAAAATGTTTCGAGACTGGGTAGGAAGAAATAGAGAAACGTTAAGATAGTGGTTTTAATGCTTCAGGTTTCCTACATAGTCCTTTCCAGGTATGCCTACCGGGATTAGTACTCCCACGAGAAAGGACACTGCGGAAAAATGACTTAACCACAGGCTAGGAGCGGGTCTGAACTAAGCCTGCTAGGTATGCAAGAGAGTTTTGGTGAGTTTTTTTAATGTTGGAGAGAAGTTTCGGCGGAAGTAAAGGTTTGAGGGCGGCTCGTGAATCGTGCATGGGAGGCTTAGTCGGAAGAGCAATTGCCTGGCCCGGTACACGATTTTTGGTTGCCAGGAAGATTCATCTAAATCTATTCTGTATTTGTCCTATTGTAGCTAACCCGCTGATACAGCGTATGGCGCAAGACAGGAAGATAAGCCGGACCAGGATCGAATCCACACTACGGGTTAACGACCGTGTCTGGTACACCGGCCACCTTGAATGCGGCTAGTTAATTAGTTAATAACTGTTCCATGGATAATTTTGCACGATAGCTCGTCATGATGTGGAACGAGCATTTATACATTCACATCGCAAATTAATTTGTACATGCGGCTACATTCCGAATATTTCTTTTTTTTTTACAAAAAGAAAAAAAGGGTTACAGATGTGACTTAGTAATTCCTACCCACCACCTTCTACTCATTACAATAATAGGAATTCTTTTACGGAATAGAAGCAGTTGTCTAAAAGAAACTTGCTCACTTTGTTATCAAATTTTACTTTGCTGTCTGTGAGACATTTTATATCACTGGGTAAAAGAACAAAATTTTTTGTTGCAGCATTGTGCACCCTTTTTTGTGCTAAAGACAACATTAATGTGGAGTAATGAATGTAATTTTTCCTTCTTGTTTTGTAATTATGTACTTCATTGTTCCTCCTGAACTGTAGTGAATTATTTCCAACAAACGCCATGAGGGAATAAATATGCTGTGAATCAGTAGTCAGCATGTCCAACTCTTTAAAAAGATGTCTACAAAATGATCGTGGGCGAGCAACACATATTATTCTCACAGCACGCTTCTGCACAATGAAGACTTCCTTTCTTAACGATGAGTTACCACAGAACATTATTTCATATGACATTACTGAATGTAGATATGGAAAATATGTCAACTCACTGATTTGCCTCTCCCCAAGATTTGCAAATGTGGCTGAGCTAAGTTATTTTAGGAGTTCCAGAACGTGAATTTTGAAGTTTCCACCCTATTTACTATTTCTTCCCATGTGTTACACTTATCATTGATGTAGTACCTCTAGATGTGCAGAATATATTGTGTCTTTTTAAAATTGAGGGTAAGACCATTCGCAGAAAACCAGTCAATGATACTTTTAAGAACTCTGTGTACCATTTCCTCTGTTTCTGTATGTATGCTTGGCTTGATTACAATATTACTGTCATCCGCAAAAATAACTAATTCTGCTTGTTGTATAATAGATGGATGATCGTTTACACATGTGAGGAACGGTAGTGAACCTAAGGTTGAACCTTAGGAAACCCCGTATGTGATTTTTTTCCCTCCCACGATCAGAATCATGTCCCTGGACTACATTGTTTGAATTACTAAGTACAACTTCCTGCATTCTTATCCATTGCCTGGCTATACCATCAATCCCAAAAAGTTAATTTATCTAGGATAATGCTCTGATTCACACAGTCAAATGCCTTAGAAAGGTCGCAGGAAACATCAACCGGTGCTATTTTATTATTTAGTGCTTGAAAAATCTGGCGAGTGAGCATGTAAATGGCACTCTCAGCAGAGCAACCTTTCTGAAACTCTAATTTTGATACTATTGTTGCTATGGTGAGGTACTGTTCTATGATACATCACCTTCTCAAAAACTTTAGAGAACGGTGTCAGCAGTGTGGTTTCTAGGCGGTTTCCAACGCTCGGTTAGGTAAATGATGGGCTACTCCCCAATTTACATCTCATAAAATACAATACGCAGTTAAAATACGACCACATACAGAACAAAATTTGCCTGATTCACAGATAGGTGGCACAGAGAACTTCCCTCCCTTTGGCAGCTGGCGGCCACAGCGACAGCAAGGACACCTGACCGCAAAGTTAAATAAAATAAACTTGCTGAATCAACCGAAGTAAGATGGGATTAACGCTAAAAGAAGTAAGAAGTTTGTTGTGTTGGAGCTACCTCTGAATTATATTTATGACACGACACAGGAGAACGATCGCTGCATTTGGATGGACAGGGGTGAGGAATCCCCTGGAAACCGCAACTGACCTACCAGCTATAACGGACCACCGGTTATTAAAACAGTATCGATCAATAAAATTTCGGGCGTGCAGCCGAAATTTTATGGGACAGTCTTTGTACCGCGAAAACATGAAGATGAGCATCGATCAAGATCTGACTTTCCCAAGCTAGCCCACCCACGCTTTAAGCAGGTCTTATGATCGGACTGAAGAGCGATAAGAAAATGGACTGCAATCCACTGACTATACGGAAGACCAGTGTCTTCTTCATACTGCAGAACTCGTTACAGGGCAGAAATAAGTCTATCCTATGGCAATGTATGTTCCATTGTACTTTATCCAGTTGTAGATTGGTGTTTCATTTATCAGATGGAGTGTTCTTCAGCGCCCTACTTTCTCAATTAAACTGCAATCTCTTTTTTGATGCTAATCGTTTTATGTGGTGTATACGTACCTAGTACACTTTTAATCCGAGATTTAGGTTTAAGGCTCTATTCAGTAGTCAGCACTGGGGAGACTCTGTTCTTTCAAGGTGATTACTTTTTTGGATTCTCATCATTCAAATCTAATCAAGGAAGTCGTTGACGTAAATTGCATGGGTTGTTAATATATATACTGCAACGCCTTCAAAAACGACGCGCGAGATTTTCATATTCTATCGCTCGCTACCCACAAACTTTTAGTCCTACAGAAAAATTAACAGGACTTCTGTAGGGAATTTCAAGTAGTTAAATTTTGTACTGGGATTCGTTATCGGTGGAGGCCACTGTTTTCTAGTTATACAAGAAAAACTTACAAAAGTGATCTTCAAACACGTTGTCCTACAAAACGGTCTTGTTCATTTTTTTTCTGTGGGGCTAGCAGTCCGTGCATAGAGAGAGGCAAAATATGAAAATCTCGCGCGCCGTTTTTGAAGGCATTGCGAGTTGCATAAAACCCATGGGTAGGTGCAGCTAACTCACCCTGAATTTTCTACAAATCACTGAACAGTGCACGGCGGCGTGTACTTTGTACCAACATTAGCCATTCCTGTCCCATTCGCATACAGAGCCACGGAAGTTAACGGTATGCCTCTGTTTGTGGCCTACTTTCCCTTACCATATTCTCAAAATCACAATACTCTCTTGTGTAGACTGTATAATTGTCCTCTAAATCAACTCCATAGGACACTGGACTCGCATTCGGAAGGACGAGGGTTCAATCCCACGTCCGGCCATCCTGATTTAGGTTTTCCGTGATTTCCCTAAATCGCTCCAGGCAAATGCCGGGATGGTTCCTTTCAAAGGGCACGGCCGACTTCCTTCTCCGTCCTTCCCTAATGCGATGAGACCGATGACCTCGCTGTCTGGCCTCCTTCCCAAAACAGCCAACCAACTCCATAGGGTTTCATGAAACAAAGTTCTATTTCTTCCGACGTTTCCCCATTTATGTTACACTATATTATGGGCTACATCTAACTGTTACAATGATCGCAGCGCATTTCCGAATTCTATCGACATCTACTGCCTCTGTTTGCTACTATTTGACAACAATTCCAAATGCTGGAGCAGTACTTAAGAACAGGTCGCATCGGCGTAGTTCAGCCTTTAATCTTAAATTAATTATACAGGCAGGTCCTATCTGTGATGTTCTCTATTCCTCTTGTTCTAACTATACTTACTGGCTCTGAGCACTATGGGACTTAACTTCTCAGGTCATCAGTCCCCTAGAACTTAGAACTACTTAAACCTAACTAATCTAAGGACATGACACACATCCATGCCCGAGGCTGGATTCGAACCTGCGACCGTAGCGGTCGCTCGGCTCCAAACTGTAGCGCCTAGAACCGCACGGCCACTCCGGCCGGCCCTAGACTTACTTTATATAAAAAGTGCGTTTGGGAATAATCAACGACACAGCTTAAGTGCATATGTCTTTGGTTCTGTGAACAGTATTATTGGTATGTACTAGTTTGAGACGTTCTACCACCTCCCCAACATATTCTGAAGTACGTGGGTTATTCGGAAAGTAAGGAACGACCGGTCGCGAAATGGAAACCACAGTGAAAATCCGATGAAGGTTTGCGCAGGTGTATTGGGCAGCGTTTCTAGTATGCCTGTCGATAGCGTTACGTCGTTCTTTTTTAGTTCTGAGCACACAGGGAGCACATAAAGATACCTAACACAATAGTGTCTCCCGCCAAGTACGAGGGCCTGGTGAGAAATTTCGCCTGAAGCTAGGCAGCCAACATTACATAAATGTCGTGCGTTTTCATCTTCAAGACAATTCTCAGCCGCATTTTGCAGGGGCAATAAAGATGCTCGTGCAACGTTTTCAGTTGTCGATGTTTGATTACCCACAATACAGCCCGTAATTGTCTCCCTCTGAGTTTCATCTCTGCTCACATGAACCGCTGGCTATCGTAGGATGAAGAACAGACAACGAGCTGTAGGCGAAAATTGGAGGAAAGCACTGGCGGCTGCCTTCTGTAACGAGGCTATTGGAAAGTTGGCACAACGCTACGACAAACGTCTAAGTCGGATCGCCGACTATGGAGATAAGTAGCTGGAAGTTGTAGCTAACTGTTGCAAATGAAATAGTTTTGATTTTTACTGTGGTTTCCTTTTCGCCACCTATCGTTCCTTACTTTCCGAATAGCCCTCGTACTAACGGAATATTTGACATTTGTCTGAGGATTTGGCGAAAAAAAACTGGAAATAAAGAGTGTTCAGCAGCCGACCTTCGTGAAGAAGTGTTAGACACTTTGACCATTCCTTCTAACCGGTCCGGCTGTGCCGGCACAAGTGAATGCGCGAGGTCACGTAAACATGTTGAGAAGGCTCCGGCGGGCAGCCAGTCGGATGATATAGTCTGCATGGAAGGCTGAACAAAGCGAGCGGCAGCTCTTCTTATGTACCCACATTGCGTGGTGGGGCGTGTTCTGTGGTCGAGCGAGCCACTCGGCTGCAGGTTACAGCTTCGTGTCCCGCGCCGGGCGTGCAGTTCAGTGGAGATCGTTTGACGGCTCATCTGTGCGTCACTCTAAGCTTTTTATTTATTTCACGAATATCCACTGCTCCTTATCCTTGTTGCCTATATGGACAGTAGTCTATCCAGTCGTAAATGGACAGTTAGCTGGTAACACGTGGAACACTGAAAGCTGGTCGAACTATTTCGTGCTCTATTCCTCGATATAGCTCCTATCTGAAGTTGCGCTCTGCCAAAACTACTAGTCTGTCGTTTTGATACAATACATAAATGATGTAGTAAATGGTAGGATTACCAGTAGTACTGCTAGCATTGATAGGGGAAGAAACATAAATGAAAGTGTCAGAGAGGGACTGGGAGCCGATGACTTCTCTTGGTTTTTTGTCTGTTTTGCACATAATTAGAACCGCACATCGTTAGGTGTTAGTCCATTGTGTATTTTATATCCTTGCAAAATATAAATTGCGTTTCATAAGCAATAAAAATTAGCTGATCGCGTAACTTTCGCTCTTTTATGTAACCAAAGCAATTACTTTTGATGCAATTATACTGTACATGCTCAAACAAAGAAAAATCTGTATAATTATTGTTATTATTTTGTACTCAATAAACGTTATTGATCAAAGGCAAGAGTTTTCTAAATCAGACATTGTAAAATAGTCTGTATTAAAATTGCGTAAAATCTCAAATGGTTCAAATGACTCTGAGCGCTATGGGACTTAACAGTTGATGTCATCAGTCCCCTAGAACTTAGAACTACTTAAACATAAGTAACCTAAGGACATCTCACACGTCCATGCCCTAGACAGGATTCGAACCTGCGACCGTAGCGGTCGCGCGGTTCCAGACTGACGCGCCTTGAACTGCTCGTCCACAGCGGCCGGCGTAAAATCTCAAATCTGCAGTAGCTGTGCATTTTGTTTTCTCTGTATAACGAACGCTGTCATACACTGGAGGTATATCTACAGGACATAGAATACTAATACTTCACGTGCCACGAATTGCAAGGAACAAGTGCGTGTAGAAACATGTCACTCATTGCTAAAACCTTAGATGAAGCGGCAGATGAGCACTTGTACCTCAGAATTCGTGGTACATGAAATTTTAGTTTTATATGACTGAAGATATACCTCCAGGATATGAAACTGATCGTCATAGAGGAAAAATACAATAAACAGCTATTGCAGATTTGAACTTTCACTCAGTTTTAATACAGAATGTTTTATCATCTCTAAGTTTAAATTGCTTGATTGTCCTTCACATTTCGTAGAAGGTTTTTGCCGTGGTTGTGTTATTTGTAATACCAGAAACATGTTTTATAAAAGCTCGACTAATTACTGAAACGATGTCTGATATGTTTTTGTTTTCCGTTTTTGTTTTTATTTTACTACTTTTGCATTTTCTAGCGCTATATGATAAATCTATCTGGTTGCCCTATCTGTCGGAGGATAGCATTCACGTATCGTACAGCCGTTACGGCGCCTTTCATGACCACCAGCGGCGAACGACGGCTCCACATAATGTCACCCCACAACACCAGGGAACCTCCACATTGATGCACTCGCTGGACAGTGTGTCTAAGGCGTTCAGCCTGACCGGGTTGCCTCCAAACACGTCTCCGACAATTGTCTGGTAAAAGGCATATGTGACACTCATTGGTGAAGAGAACGTGATATCCTGGGCGGTCCATTCGGCATGTTAATGTTAATGGGCCCATCAGTACCGCGCTGTATGGTGTCGTGGTTGCAAAGATGGACCTCGCCATGAACGTCGGGAGTGAAGTTGCGAATCATGCAGTCTATTGCGCACAGTTTGAGTCGTAGCACGAAGTCCTGTGGATGCAAGAATAGCATTGTTGAGTATGGTGGCGTTGCTGTCAGGGTTCCTCCGAGCCATAATCCGTAGGTAGCGGTCATCCACAGCAGTAGTAGCCCTTGGGTGGCCTGAGCGATGCATGTCATCGACAGATCCTGTCTCTCTGTATCTCCTCCATGTCCGAACAACATAGCTTTGGTTCATTCCGAGACGCATGGATACTTCCCTTGTTGAGAGCTCTTCCTGGCATAAAGTAACGATGTGGATGCGATCGAACCGCGGTATTGACTGTCTAGACGTGGTTGAACTACAGACAACACGAGCCGTGTACCTCCTTCCTGGTGGAATGACTGGAACTGATCGGCTGTCGGACCCCTCCGTCTAATAGATGCTGTTCATGCATTGTTGTTTACATCTTTGGGCGGGTTTAGTAACATCACTGAACAGTGAAAGGGACTGTGTCTGTGATACAATATGCACAGGCAACGTCTATCTTCAGGAGTTCTGGGAACCAGGGTGATGCAAAACTTTTTTGTTGTGTGTACTTGGAAAACTATCGTGGCCTACGCTTACTTGTGACAGTCTACAGTAGTTTATTGTAATTTTATAACTCTACTCCTATCTATATCCGTACATTCAAGTGACGAAACTCGTTAGGTTATTCAGATATATCTTCTGAGAAATTTGGTCAGGGGACTTGTGGGTCCGGTGACTTGATACAGAGTAATCGCATTTTGTTCGATTTCTTACCACCGGATGTTTTTATATTTGTCCTACAATGAAAATATCTGCACTGCAGTGTAAATATCGACTGAATACTCTCTACATCTTGTTTATAAACAAACTTAGTGTATTCACTCGCAGTTCTGGCTGTTGACAGTAGTAATGTCTTCTTTAATCTGCATCCTGAAGCTTGGATTCAGTACTGCTAGGTTTTGTCTCAAGTTTGTTTTTACGATGGTGTTAGTTTCACGTTAACAGTATAACGATAGTTACACGTGGCTCAATAGTCTGGTGCATGTGTTTCAATCCGACTAAACTGTGACAACTTGAGGCTCCCTAACCTACCCTAGTAATTCTTCCGGGGAAACGGAACAGTTTAATGCGGGGTCCCAGGCGCATACCGTTCCTGACAAATCTACATATCGTTCACAGGCTATGCCTAGGTTAGAGAAGGACTGAAATATTCCATGGTCCGATTAGGATTCGATCCGGTGACATTTCGATTACCAGGTACATATTTTACTACTAGCCCGCCAGACCCGACACATTGACATTGATACACAGTAAAATAGACGGACCTACTGACAAAGAGTTGGCCGATGTCTAAATGGCTTACATGTTCTCTCAATGCAATAAGTGAGCGGCACGACAGCGCTATGCTGTTTTGTAATGTATGATTTGGGGGTTGCATATTACAGGCTCTTTCGCTCTTTCGAAGGTGCGAGGGACGTTCAATAAGTAATGCAGGTTGGTTTTATTAGAGATTTCAATATACCACATACTTCCCGTTTAATTTGGCTATGGAAGTGAAATGAGCGTTTGGCGTTATTGGCCGGGAGGCCCCTTACGGGGCAGGTCTGGCCGCCTTGGTTCAGGTCTTATTATATTCGATCCCACATTGGGCGACCTGCGCGCCGGATGGGGATGAAATGATGATGAAGACAACACAACACCCAGTCCTTGAGCGGAGAAAATACCATACCCAGCCGGGAGTCGCACCCAGCCCCCTTAGGATGGCAGTCCGTCACGCTGACCATTCTGCTATCGGGGCGGACTCTTTTGGCTATAAAACCCTATTTTTCAACATAATCTCCGTTCAGAACGATGGCCTTACGCCACCTTATCGGGAAGGCGTGAATGCCCGCCTGGTACCATTCTACTAGTCGACGTCGGAGTCAGCGTCTTGCTGCATCAACAACCTCCCCATCATCCAGGTACTGCTTCTCACGCATGCTTCATTGGGCCAAGCAGATGGAAGTTGGCAGGTGCGATATCCGGGCTGTAGGGTGGATGGCGAAGAAAAGTACCCTAGATGGTGGACGAGTGTGTCAGCACTACCAACAGAGACGTCCGGTTGAGCTGTGAGGTGTTTCATTGTGATTCGTTGATCACCTCGAAGAAGAGTGTCCGCACGTTCCAACACCGCAGGAGCCACAGCTGTGTGCAGCTGGCCGATACATGGGAGATACTGGTTTTCACGACCTTGTTGCTATAATGGCAGACGCCTCGCCCAACGTCTCACCGTGCTTTTGTTCACTGCCAGGTCTCCGTAGACACTCTGCAAGCGTTTGTCAACATCTGCGATGCTCTGACTTTCCGACAAAAGAAACTCAATGGCAGCTCTTTGCTTGGAATGCACCTTCGATACAGACGTCATTTTGAAGGATACGTAAAGCACCCCGAGCAATCGGAACTTCATGAAACTATAGGTGCCAGAAATTCCACAATGTCAAAAACAAATTCCGCATTTTTTTTCAACCGAAATTGGCCGATAAATAATCTGTTGTAGTACTTATTGAACGTCGCTCGTATTTTCGCGGAAATAATGGTAATTGGTGTAACAAACCAAACAAAGCATTATTATCTTACTACTATGTAACTAGCTACCGGAGACCACGGGTACCCTGTAACAAAATGCTCGGAAGATATGTCCTAATGCGCTCTGAAATTTTGTCGGTAGACTTCAGTTCACCCAATATATCTAAGGTCTGATGTCATTCTGCCATAGTGACTGGCAATTTAGAAATTATGTTGAACAAAAAACATTTCTAAGTATTCAAATGAGATCACTGCCGTCCAGTGAAATAAAAATTCGTGAAATCAACACATGTCGCCTATCGCGGTTTAATGATATCCGGAACTGATCTCCAATGGCTGTTTGAAGTGTCAGAAAGGGCAACGAGGCTGTACTCAACCACAGGAATAGTAAGCAAATGGTTCAGGATATTCTCTACGATAAATGCTGTTCGCGAGCCTCACTCCGACCTAATCATCCCTAATGGTTGCGAAAAAAGTACATAGATTTCTTGAACAGGTAGGCTCAAATGACAATAATCTATCTGCCCTTATTGTACTGAAGTTACGGTTTTATGTCGATTGAAAGAAACAGAATGCCATGAGAGATAATTGGAATAGTATGCTCCATGTAATGTTTTGATTTTTTGGATTACCATTTTTCTGCTGTAGTCACATAAGTGCCTACCTAGTCTTCTGATTTTTTCCGGTTTTCATAAACTTTCCGAGCATCAGAAAAAATTTTAATTCAATTTTTTGGATGGAGTTTTGCTGATTTTGATGGTTCATAATACTGAATATATTATAAGCACCAAGCACGGAAGAAATATATTTAAACAGGGCTTCCATTTAACTGCCTCAGTAGTTGAAGGATGATCGAGACATAAATTTTATCAGATGAAAAGGGATGTTGCGGGGGAGAACTGCAGAGGTATCGTAATTCTGCACCCAGGGTAAATCAAGTGGACGGAAGGGCTCCCTATCGGAAAGTCTCGTTGGGCGCGCCATCCTAACGCTTGGCAAACAGGGGTGGCGGGCAGTCGTTCGTTCGGTTCACTGCTCTAAAGGCTGAGCGACTGCGTGTTCGCATGTGTGTGTCGCACAGATTCTCCGCTCCCTGCGAATACACGAATGTACTCTCCAGTTCTTATTTTAGTACCAGTTGAAGTGTAATGGATGTTTTGAAAATTCCGTAGTTTACAACCCAAACAATTTTGCATCTTTCGAGATAAAATACAGCTCGTTTTGGAATAAATTCATTTTAGAAACAAGTAAATATTTTCTTGAATTATAAGTCACACATGGTCGTAAAATTTCGTGTGACATATAGGAGACGAATCTTGTAAGTGTTTCACGCGAGTAAACAGTTGCATTGTGAGAAAGACAATCCTCACAGAGAAAAAGGAATTCTTTCAGTTTTCTTCTTCTGTTACAGTTTCTGAAGCCCATCATAAAAATATCCTAATGCCCTTCACAAGGATGCTCGAATGCCGCTACTGCAGAGCAGGTAATTGAGCATTAGCAAAAAAACCACATCGAACAACACTCCTTTGAAGTTTTTTTTCAGTTTAGTACGTCATTCGTATCCAATAAAGACCCTACGCGGCGACGAGGTTATAATCCAGTTCTTTCATTGAAGTGCTGTACGGCTTCCCAATTCTTCTAGTGGACGACACTGAAAGTTCCTCCACATCAAGATAGTTCACTATCACTGATTCTCGTGATTCATCGTCGATTCTACTCTGGGACAGCTCGGAGAATCATAGTCAACTGCTCTCTTATTCTTAGCTGAGGGCTCACCCTTCCATCGCTGAACACAACGCCAATATTGTTTTGAGAATCAGCTAGAACGTTACAGCAATTCTCACAAGACGGCACTTTTCTACAAAAGCAATATCTTCTGCGAACAATTAAGCGAATTAATAACAATATATACACCACAATTTGTTTTCAGTGTTAATGATAGCGATCTATAACATTTCATTGAGGCAACTTGAGAGTATTTTCGTTTCTGATGATGATGTTTCGTCCAACATTACATGGTGGATGATCTTGTGAATTATATTAATCTATAGTACTGTTATTGTTGACAAGACCGTCAGCTCAAAACGGAAAGAGGCAGCGTAATGGATGGGGCAAAAGACGCGAATTTGATAAGATTGAGGTTTAAAATCTCTTTCGGAAGTTAAATTTAGATTTTCAGTGATTTCCCCACGGTAAATGGGCGAATGGGTCATGTGAAATGACCTATCCCCTTCACCATCTCTATGCAATCCGTATTTGTATTCTGTCTCTAATCGACTCACCATGAACTGAACAATAAATCTTAATCATTCTTTCAGTCTTTACTGCAAGGAGGCGTATATGAATCATAAATGTCTGTTTGGATGTTAGAAGAACGGTTACTCATACCAAATCCAGTGGCATTTTAATTTGTTGACATTTTCGACATTCAGTACAAAATAACTGATTTAGGTTTTCCGTGATTTCCCTAAATCGCTCCAGGCAAATGCCTTGATGGTTCTTTTGAAAGAGCACGAACGACTTCCTTCCCCGTCTCTCCCTAATCCGATGAAACCGATGACCTCGCTGCCTGGTCTCCTTCCCCAAACAATCCAATCCCAAATAACTACGTTTGTGACAATAATGTTGTGTATCAGCTTTTATTTGTGTTTCCCGATAGTGTTGACCTCAATTCTCTGGCTGACTCGGCAGTGGTTGAAGTGTTTCCCCTTGAGCAATGCAGTATAGTATGGTTTTCACGGGTATTTTACGCTAGACTGACAAAAGTCATGGGATAGCGATATGCACATATGCAGATGGCGATAGTATCGGGTACGCAAGGTATAAAAGGGTGACGCATTGGCGGAGCTGTCATTTATACTCAGGTGATTCATGTGAAAAAGTTTCCGGCCTGATTATGGACAGCCGGCCGGAGTGGCAGAGCGGTTCTAGGCGCTACAGTCTGGAACCGTGCGACAGCTACGGTCGCAGGTTCGAATCCTGCCGCGGGCATGGATGTGTGTGATGTTCTTAGGTTAGTTACGTTTAAGTAGTTCTAAGTTCTAGGGGACTGATGGCCTCAGAAGTTAAGTCCCATAGTGCTCAGAGCCGGTTGAACCATTTGATTATGGCCACAGGACGAGAATTAGCGAACTTTGAACGCTGAATGGTAGTTGGAGTTAGGCGAACGGGACATTCTATTTCGGAAATCGTTAGGGAATTCAGTATTCCGAGAACCACGTTAATAGGCTATGCCAGCAGACGACCGACGCGAATACCTATGCCAACAGCACAACTTCACCTTCAGCGCCTCTCCTGGACTAGTGGCTGTATCGGTTGGATCCTATACGACTGGAAAACCGTATTATAGTCAGATGAGTCCCGGTTTGAGTTAGTAACAGCTCATGGTAGGCTTCTGGTGTGGCGCAGACCCCATTAAGCCATGGAACCAAGTTGTCTACAAGACACTATGCAAGCTTGTGATGGTTCCATAATGGTGTGGGCTGCGTTTACATGGACGGAACTCGGTCCTCTGGTCCAACTGCACCGATCATTGGCTGCAAATGGTTATGTTCAGCTACTTGGAGACCATTTTCAGCCATTCACGGACTCCAAGTTTCCAAACAGCAATGGAATTTTTATGGATGACACTGCGCCATGTCACTGGGTCACAATTGTTTACAACTGGTTTGAAGAACATTCTGGACAATTCGAGCGAATGATTTGGCCACCCAGATCGCGCACCATGAATCCTATCGAATGTTTATGGGACATAGTCGTGCACAGGATCCTGCACCGGCAAAAATTTCGCAATTATGGACGGCTGCAGAGCTAACACGGAGGGCTCAATATTTCTGCAGGGGACTTCCAGAGACTTGATGAATCCATGCAACGTCGTATTACTGCACCTCGCCGGGCATAAGAAGATCCTACAAGTAATTAGGAAGTATCCCACGGCTTTTGTCACCTCATTGTATGTCGATAATATAAATGTTTCTGGAGATAAAAGTTGTGCCTGTTCTCGATTTGAAATCATGACTCGTTGAAGATTGGGTAGTGAGCTACCATTCTGTGTGAGTGTGATTTTGAGACCGTTACATACTTTTGTCTCGGCGAATAAATGGTCTATTTAATTATTATTTAATGAAATGATAGTTAAATCGACACCCTAGCTGCAAACAGGCGTTGATATACATGATTGGGGACATGTTGAAAATGTGTGCCCCGACCGGGACTCGAACCCGTGATATAAAATTATTATTTACATTCCTCCTACTGGGATCAAGCTAGCAGCAATACGATTGTCGCACACAAGCTCTCAATCAAAAACAGGTGACAAACATAGGTAAATATTTCCAGAGTAATACAAAGATTTTCAAATTCCTTGTGTTAAGCTGATGATGTGCGTTGCTCTATAACCAATGTGGAGGATTGTACTGAGGGCTGTTGGTATGTGACGATTGTGGATTTGGATGGTAATAGAACAGAAGAATATAGGATGTGTATGGGGGAAGGATCTAAAGGATGTGACATTGGTATCTTCACATGGGTGCTTCTGCAGCATGGCAGGAAAAAAGTGGGTCGCCGTCCTCGTTTTGGTACATTTCGCCGATAATTTCACCGCTTGGAAATGACAGGCAATTAAACTTACCCTGAGGGGTAATGTGGTGTATTTGGAGGTGAAAGCGCTACTGACTCATCCAGGGGGACACAAGTTCATTTCCCGGTACCGCCATGTTTGGAGGATGGTACGGAGTGCATTCGCCCTCGTGAGGCCAACTGAGCAACTGAGGAGCTACTAAACCGATTAGTAGCGGTTCCAAGGTCAAGAAACTTGACAACGACGTGGAGAGCGGCGTGCTGACCGCGTGCCCATCCATACCGCATCCGATGACGCCATTGGAAGAGGATGACACGGCAGTCGATCGGGCTGGATTGGCCCAGCTAGGGCCAGAACGCGGAACTTACTTAACTTTACCATGTGCCTTCACAAGGTCTTCTTTTCCTGCGTTAACTTTAAACTTAAAAAAATTATTTTTATGCTATTCGAGGTATTTCGCTAGGTTGGTTAGATGGTTTGGGGGAGGGGACCAAACAGCGAGGTCATCGGTCCCATCGGATAAGGGAAGGATGGGGAAGGAAGTCGCCGTATACTTTCAAAGGTACCATCCCGGTATTTACCGGAAGCGGTTTAGGGAAATCACGGAAAATATAATTAAGGAAGGCCAGACGCGGGTTAGAAGCGACGTCCTCCCGAATGCGAGTCCATTGTGCTAATAACTGCCCCACCTCGCTCGGTTATGCCTCTATGGTTTTTCTGACCGGGTTTGCCATGGCGTGTAAAGAATCACATAACATAGTAAAACGAGTGAGTAACACTATTTATTTCACTTTCAATTACAATATAGCATATGCAGTCGGAATAATCTGTTACCGAATACTCTGCTCAAAAACGTTGCACAGTGTCCTAGCGGATAAATACTGCGAAGAAAAGTTTCGCCTCGTAGATGGGATCTTACTAGCGATAGTTACGCACAATGTCGGTGCACTTTCAATGTGCTAGAATCTTTGGTCAGCCTGCAGTGATGGATCGCTAACAGTCGGAGGCTGTCCTTGATCTTTGATGATGCACGTTGTTTGTTACAGAATCTAGGTCGCAGAGGCTTGTAGACAGTCTAATCGCCCTGAACTATCCTGTTGTGGCCGTGCTGGAGTGATAATATCGTGTTGATGGGATGTTCACGCATACTTGATTAGCCTTGATCTGTGGTGATTCTTTTTTTACAATGTAGCCATTTTCAGCCTCATAGACTGACACTGGATTGCCCACCAACGTCTGTGTACATGATCCGTTATGTCAATGAAGTGAATACACGTTGTTAGATACTGGGGTTTCGTTTACTCTTCCTTCTATCGCAACGGGAAGGATATTTACTACCAGAAGCACTTGTCTTAAACGCGTCATACGGTGATCATCTAGTGTTAATAATACACTGTATCCTTTCTTTGAAATACTAATTTGGTATAATTTCAGGGATTTTCTTGTTGTTTTCTACTCTTTTACCCATCTGTATCATTCTAGAATGAGTAACTACATATAACTGTAATGAAGTAATAATTTAAATTTCGAATGTTGAATGGGATAGTGAATTTATTATCGAAATCTAATATTACTTTATTACTAGATTCCACGAACTGACAATATCCACATGAATTAGATAGAAATATATAGTTTCGCATAAGATATGAATTATTCACAACCACAATGAAGATGATTTGTCGTCCTCTCATAATGCAAAACTGTGAAGAGACACAAAATGTGGAACTTCACAGCGGATGTCAGTAAGGGATAGCCTGTTTACTGAAAATTTCAGCAGTGAAGCGGTATTCAAAACTCTGGTGATGTATGCACCTATCTTAAGACACATAACTGAAAGAAGTTGATCGATGCAGAACGACCTGTTGGTCTCGTAAACTGACACACGGCCGGGAGAGCGGTGTTCTGACCACATGACGCTCCATATCCGTATCTAGTGACACCTGTGGTCTGAAGATGACAAGGCGGTCGGTCGGTACCGTTGGGCCTTCATGGCCTGTTCGGGCGGAATTTAGTTTGAACGACCTGTTGGATCTTTTTTTAGGTGTGCCCCGGGTCAAAGCAAAGCGTTAATTTTTTTTATTTTTGGCGCTCTCTGTGTGCAAATCACATCTATTTACATCCAGGGACGTGATTCTAATTGCTTCTAATAATTGTATGATATTGTATTTCATCACTACCATGAGAACATTTGCGTGAGAAGCACGGTGCTATAAGGTTAAAATTATGTCAGCGAGTGCTGACAAGTTGAGTTGTGATAGACTAACAGTAATTAAGACAGAAGAGTTGCCAGAATACAAGTAAACTCTATGTATAGAACAGTTTAGCAGCAATAAGCGCTTGAGGTAACAGAGTCACTTCGTACTCATAGACACACCAGCGCCCTTTCTTCTGTGTGGGTATTCTGTCAAATTCAATTAAAAGTACGTGCACTTTTTGCGATGTCGATGTTACCAGCAGATGTGAGATCGAACGGAGCAAAAAGATAGGTCTCCCAGAAGTACTTTAGTCATACTGAAACGTTCTAGCTCTCACAGATTGTGATGCTAGTAGAATGATGTATATGAGGGAACAGTTGATAGAAAAAGACTGGACGTAGCGAGAATTTGGCACTGCTTCAGGCTATGTGACCGCTGCACGGAATGACCGTCATGACCTTAACGGACCGCACAGTTTCGTCCACAGCATTGGCTCAACGCTGAAGTGCTGGAATAGATGTCTACCTGTCTGTGTCGACGGTTCCATGCTTGCTGGCATCGTGTAGCGTTTTCGGACGAATCTCTCTCCAAGTTGCCTTTCAGTGACTGCCGCTTACAGACAGTACCATGGTGACTGCGGCTTGGCAGTCCGCATTGCTGAGCCGCTTAATGGACACGCAGCAAGTATGAGGATTCGAGACATTTATTCGATAAAATACGCCAGCAATCGCTGCACCGAGGCGGTTACAGAGCCCGATGCACTGTCCCTTTTTCAGGCAATCCCATTTGCCATATTTCAGCAGCACAATTCCCAGCCACTTGTGGTCAGAAATGTACAAACCTTCTTCCAACAGCGCAAACTGCACTGCTTCTCTGTTCTGCACACTCATCTGACATGTGGTCAGTGGAACACGTCTAGGATACGGAATATAGTGGGTCGGCACCCTCTCGTCAATGAATGTCGACAGGAAATGCATTTCGACAGGATGAGACCTAAAGTCTTCACGTTGCTTTCGTCGCACCCAAAGCACTAACTCGCTGTTCACTCTCTAACGACATTACAGGCTCCTGAGTTAGTGGCTCATAGTCATAGTGACGGACGAATATTCGAGCGAACAGACAATGTGTCTCTACTAGAGTTGCGCTCTGTCAAAACTACGGTTCGATAGTTTTGATGCACTACATAAATGACGTAGTAAGTGGTAGGATAACTGGTAGGGTTGACAGAGAAAGAAACATAAATGATGTGTAAGACGGAAAGTGGGAGCCGACGACTTCTTTTTGTCCTTTTATTTACTTTGTTCGATTTCCACATCGTACGTCATTCAGTGTGAGCACATTGTGTATTTTATATTCTTACAAAACGTAAATTGCACTTCATAAGCAATAATAATTACTTGAACGAGTAACTTCCGCGCTTTTATGTAACCAAGGCAATTACTGTTGATAGAAGTACAGTTTACATGCCCAACATAAAAAATCTATACAATTATTGTTATTATTTTGTAGTCAACAGAACGTTCTTCATCACAATCAAAGATCAGAGTTTCCTGTTATTATTGATAAATGTGGAAAGTGTTAATGAATAACAGAAACATGTTTTATGTAAATTCAACGAAGTATTGAAGCAATGTCTGATATATTTTCGTTTTGTAGTTGTTTTTTATTTTGTCTTTTTGTTGAATAGACTGCGTTTTCTAGCGCTATATGGTAAATGTGTATTGTTTTCTTTATATTTACTACAACATCCCTCTGTTTCACGTTACAAACCAACAATTTTCGAATATAACCTGAATTTAAATTGACGTTTTCAATTTTGCTATAACTACTGTTTACTTCTAAGTAACAGTCATGAGGATAACTACACAGAGCAAAAATTTTCCATACATTACCTGGCCCTTTATATATCCTCACTCAGTTTCTAGATGGTTCACCACTTCCAATTTATAGGGGAATCTAGTAAGACACTGATCTCATACGTAAAGAAAACGATCGTTATGAGGTAACCCTCGACAGGTATGCAACACACCTAACATGCGGGTAATACGGAAATGACCTTAGCTGACAAAACCTACTAGGAAAACTACCGTTACTTACGACAGTCTACGATGGCCTATGGCACTTTCGCAACTCTAGTCTCTAACAAGTTTGTTTGCGTACCCATCCTCCGCATCATGCACAGAAATACTTGTTTTGTAAATAAAATCGCCTTTTCTTGCAGCAAGAAAATGTGGTTTTACTTACAAAATAAGTATCTAGTCTCTAATCTTACGGCAACAGTTTTGTGCAAAGAGAGGCTAGTAAGTTGATTGGCTTGTTAGAGTAAGTTAATATCTAATATTTTACTAAAAAGTCAACCAATTTTTGCATATGGCGCTCTCTTTCGATACCATCTACACGCCTCATTAACAACTCGCCAGCCTGCGTGTGTTTTAGGTGGTTTTTTAAACTAACTTTTGCGAATTCCGAGCTAATTTACCACTTCCGCTTTAAAAACGCCCCATACAAATAGTTAAGATACGAAAACGCCGAACGGAGTCTAATAAGTTTGCAGAAACCCTGTATGACGACATTCTTCAACGTGAATTAAGATGTGGCGTCGGGAAGGGCAACATGCCAAGGAAACAGGCAGCAGACACAAGAAGATAAAATACCTTGTGCCTTTACTAGCGGTATAACGCCAAGTTATAAAAAAATGTATGTACTATTGAACGACTTGAGAATGCAGTGACCGTAGCGATGGTATGCTAACATCTAGCACGGACACACTATTTATAGTAGGACGATGGAAACTTGACGGTGCTTGATACTGACTGCCAAGGGAGAGCCACACTGTGTTTTACAAGTTGCGCGCACATTTACATCCAGCATTACTCAGTCTCCGGTATCAGAACTGGATCGGTAATATTGAAATAAAGGAACTATTATCAGTTGTGAATTATATGGCGATCGAATGCGGCTGCTACATAGTTGTTTCATAATCGGGAAAGTTTCCTAACATGTAATTACCTACAACATTCAGATAGCGTGCGGCGACTCTTCGTACTAAACGGGATGAGCTTTGTACGTCGCATAGAACGTCAGTTATGAAAATGATCTTCTCTGCGTGTCAAGATGATCTATTACTTGTGATATGATCCTGACGAAAGTGATCACTAAATTTACAATACAATGCAAGGACGCACAGCTCACGTTGAACCAGCGATGGTCTTCCAGCTCTCGATAGTACTTACTTTAATGTTTAAGAATATAACTTGTTATTCGATAGTATGATTAAATATGTTTAGCACTGTTCATGGAGGTTTCTGAGGAAACAACGGAAATACACAGCTGTTGACTTTTAATGCGTGATTAGATGTTCCATTGCTTGCGATCTCCTCCTGATGAAACTAATCACTAATTCTACGACAGGATGTAGAACTAGTCTTAAACCAGTGACTGTGTTGTACGACTCGATAGTAAATCCCCTAATTTTTAAGAAAATAATTTCTTATTCGATGCTGCAATTAAATATCGTCAGCAAATGTTATAGAGTTACAAGAGATATAATGAAAATAAACTTGTACTGTAACTGACGAGGGCGTCCAACTGCATCTCGTCACATTTAGTTTTTTGTGTTGAATCCCTCGTCTTATACATGGTGATTCTTATTGCCGTTTTAAATGCCCCGAAGCGGCGTTGATGACGCTGAGACAAGTAATTTAATATAAGACACACGGGGATGCAAACGTTGGAAAATACCCCAAAAATAGATGAGAAATATTGAAGATGTGACGTCACCAGATAACGTACCTCTCTGAACGTGTATTGGTTGGACTTGGGCGTGAGAGGATGATTGAGCGATGCTAGACTCGCACTGGAATAAACGTAAATTTCGAACACATTTTGTAAAAGTGATCTGTTGTAAACGCAGAAGTTCCAAAACTATTGTCCTCGCTGTAATCAAGTAAAAGCTGTTCTTATTTTGTGTTTCTTTCCTTTTCTCCCTTATTTTTTTTGTTGACGGACATTATTTTGTAAAGAAAACGTATGTCCTTTACTGATAACGACGCAATTCAGAAGTTTCTACTCACGTACATGTGACGCAATATAGTAGGTTTTTCTTGTACTGTATTTTTCAATAAACTAGCAGAGACCGCCAGACTGATAAATAAAACAAAAAATTTTGCTCAATGTAAACGCATAATTGTCTAATGTAATGAAAAAAAGAATGCTTCCTGCCAGAAATAAGAGTCGAAGCCTGAGCTCCATGCGCTAAGTTGCGCACGTGGGCCTAGAGCCTCACCGACGTGGATACTTGTTTGGTTTGGGATGGTCAACTGCGACAGACCGACAGGCTCCAACGCTGCACGTGTAACAAGGTACCTCAGCCGTAAATCTAGACAGTGCCTTCGGAGTCTGAGCGTTCACGCCCACAAACGGAGCAACATGATCTGTTATGGACTGTCTTTTCATAAGAGTCAGCGGAGAAGTCGCGGCTTTACACAGTAAGCTTACGTTTTATCTGGAGATCAGAAGCTGTGCACCATGATCTCTCACACGCCGGTGTGGTTCCCTTAAAAGATTTATGCCTCCCGTTCACTTCAACAAATGAGCGACGGATCCCTCTCCTCTCCCACTAAATTACACTGAGATGACGAAACTCGTGAGATAGCGATATGAAAATATAGAGACGGCCCTTGAATCGTGTACTCGGAGTATAAGAGGGCACTGCTTTGGCAGAGTTGTAATTTGTACTCAGATTATTGATGTGAAATTTTCTCCGACGGGATTATGACAGCACAACTAGAATTAACAGACTTTGAATGCAAAATGATTGCTGGAGCTAGATGCATGGCGCATTGCACTTCAGAGATCGTTAGGGAATTCAATATTCCAAAATCCACAGTGTCAACAGTGTGCCGAAAAAAAAAAAAAATCAGGCATTACCGCTCACCACGGTCAACGCAGTGGCCGACGGCCTTTACTTAACGACAGAGAGCAGCGGCGTTGACGTACAGTTGTCAGTTCTAACAGACCACCAACACTGCGTGAAATAACCGCAGTAATCAACATCAAACGCAAGACGATCGCATCCGTTAGGACAGTGCTGCGAAATTTGGCGTTAATGGGCTGTACAGCAGACGACCGGCGCGAGTGCCTTTGCTAACAGCACCGCATCACCTGCAGCGCTTTTCCTAGACTCGTCACCATATCGGTTGGACCCTAGACGACTGGAAAACCGTGATCTGTTCTCATGAGTCCAGATTTCAGGTGCAAGCTGGTGATGGCTCCATAATGGTGGGGGCTGTGTTTACATGGAATGGACTGGGTCCTTTGGTCCAACTGAACTGATCATTGACTGGAAATGGTTATGTTCGGCTACTTGGAGACCATTTGCAGTCCTTAATGGACTTCATGTTCATGATTTCAGGTGCAAGCTGGTGATGGCTCCATAATGGTGGGGGCTGTGTTTACATGGAATGGACTGGGTCCTCTGGTCCAACTGAACTGATCATTGACTGGAAATGGTTATGTTCGGCTACTTGGAGACCATTTGCAGTCCTTAATGGACTTCATGTTCATGATTTCAGGTGCAAGCTGGTGATGGCTCCATAATGGTGGGGGCTGTGTTTACATGGAATGGACTGGGTCCTCTGGTCCAACTGAACTGATCATTGACTGGAAATGGTTATGTTCGGCTACTTGGAGACCATTTGCAGTCCTTAATGGACTTCATGTTCATGATTTCAGGTGCAAGCTGGTGATGGCTCCATAATGGTGGGGGCTGTGTTTACATGGAATGGACTGGGTCCTCTGGTCCAACTGAACTGATCATTGACTGGAAATGGTTATGTTCGGCTACTTGGAGACCATTTGCAGTCCTTAATGGACTTCATGTTCATGATTTCAGGTGCAAGCTGGTGATGGCTTCATAATGGTGGGGGCTGTGTTTACATGGAATGGACTGGGTCCTCTGGTCCAACTGAACTGATCATTGACTGGAAATGGTTATGTTCGGCTTCTTGGAGACCATTTGCAGTCCTTAATGGACTTCATGTTCATGATTTCAGGTGCAAGCTGGTGATGGCTCCATAATGGTGGGGGCTGTGTTTACATGGAATGGACTGGGTCCTCTGGTCCAACTGAACTGATCATTGACTGGAAATGGTTATGTTCGGCTACTTGGAGACCATTTGCAGTCCTTAATGGACTTCATGTTCGAAAACAACGATGGAATTTTTGTTGAAGACGCTGGGAAATGACAGCAGTGCACAATTGTTCGCGATTGGTTTGAAGAACATTCTGGAGAATTCGAGCGAATGATTTGGCTACCCAGATCGCCCGACACGAGTCCAGTCGACTACTTATGGGAAATAATCGACAGGTTAGTTCGTGCACCAAATCCCGTACCGGCAACATTTTCGCAATTATGGACGACTACAGAAGTAGCATGGCTCAATATTTCTGCAGGGGTACTTCCCACGACTTGTTGAGTGCATGCCACGTCGGGATGCTCCATTACGGCGGGGAAGGGAAGGTCCGACACGATGTTAGGAGGCATCCAATGACTTCTGCCCCCTCAGTGTAGTGCTTCGTTTCTAATGATCTCTTCTATACTAGCGTAAGTCTTTCCAACGATTTAAACTACTTGTATCCGAACCGACCCAAGCTGTATGGAACTCCGCCATATCACTTAGGTTTTAGTGACCATAGTAGCTTCATATAATGAATGCCCATATGTTCAGTTATATTGAAACTGCAATTACAAGAGAAGAGGGGACGTGGGTGAGGTTATGGGGAGGAGAGCACGCTGCACTGACAAAAGTCTTTCACGTATTACAGCCAGTGAGAAGCTTTTAATATTTAAAAACCAGTTTAGTAGGCACTATAATAATCGCATCAAATGTGTAGCTAGCCAATGATATTTTTAGGAGAACTTTCAGTAGGAGCTCAACCTGCTAAGCAAATTTCGCAAAACAGAAATGAGTATGTGAGATGTCATGAGAGTCATACTTAATGGAAATCGTAATACAGTCAGCTCAGTATCAAATTTTCGCAATAATTCAGCTTTAGCTGATGTAGTCCACGCAAGCATCACGTATAATCACCACTAAGAGCCAGCATTGGACATGGAAGAAGTGAATTCAGACTAAAATCTAAGCTCATGCTCACGACTGGTCTGCTGATTTTTTGCTACGGTCGCAGGTTCGAATCCTGCCTCGGGCATGGATGTGTGTGATGTCCTTAGGTTAGCTAGGTTTAAGTAGTTCTAAGCTCTAGGGGACTGATGACCTCAGATGTTAAGTCCCATAGTGCTCAGAGCCATTTGAACCATTTTTCAGTAAATTTGAACCATTTGCTGATTTTTCGCAGCCCACGTTAAGGCACCCAGATAACCTGGCCGCCGAATTCGGCAAAACATTTTAATAAAGAAAACATGCGTGTTAACATAAGGCACGGGAAGATGTATCCTAACCGCACACCTCATTGTTATCTCTAATATGGTGATTGTGATATTCCTTAAGCCAGCTATCCTACTTCTCTGAACTTCATAACAAATTCCTCTGTAAAAATTAAGTTCCTTACAAACAAGAAGGCTACGAATGTTACGCTCAAATACTGTTGCGAACGGCCATTCATGGACAAAGTAAAGGAGTGGTTTAATCCTATCGCCACTGTAACCACCCGATCGCAATATGGGGGCAGGGGTGTAGAACATTGCTAGATTTCTCGTGTACAACAAGTTATCGTAAATTTTCGATTAGGTCTGAACGTATGCCAATATAAAATTTTGGAATGTTTGTGTGACATTCTCATACAAGACAAGATATTTCTCAACTTTTACACGGCATTTCTTCGTCTACACTGTTGCTTCAGTCTGATATAGGCTACAAAACTAGAACGCTGTGGAACAAACAGGTGTTTTACTTAAATGAGATGGCACGAAAGGCATTCGGTCACAATGGTAAAAAATAATTGAAAAATTATACAATAAAATGAACACCGTAATCATGGGACAACGTTGGTAAGAAGAAGAGAAGTGTTTTACTTGAATAAGCAATCTCTTTCGTAAAGTGCAGTTTCCAGTCCCCATTGTAATGCTTCTAACCTGATTTATCCACAATTCATTACATTTAATCGTTTGATTTCGTGCTCCATGCGTTGTCACGTCGTAATATATTTACAAACGAAGGACAAAAAGTTTGTGGAAAAAAGTAAAAACAAAATAATTCCTGCAGGCTACATTTACATCATAATACTCTACTGCATCATATATTCGCGACGACCGCTGTCCGATTGTTTAAATGCTTCGGGAAGCTTTTACGAGAAAGTGTCCTCAGCTGCAGCAAAACGTTTTCCAATATCTCCTCAAAACGCACAAAATATTGTCCCTTACGCAACGGCGGAAACGCACATAAATCTGCCCAAACGATCTGGAAATGGTTTTTCTCGGTTTTTGAAGCGGATGCGCAGCTGCACCAATGGTTACGTTTAGTGCCTGAGTGACTTTCTACAAACTGCTTGTGCTACTTCAGTATTTTCTACACTGGTGTGCAAACTTAAGCACTACCGTAACTTTCGCATGATGTGTCCCACATTTTGTAGTGTCCAGGGGTCCATCATGAATCGCTGTGACTTCAGTGTGATTATTGTCTTTGAATAAAAGTATCATTTCTGTTCGTCTGATTGATAATTTCTGTATTACTGTAGCAGGTCTTTCTATGTATGGTCCGCCGGCCGCTGTGGTCGAGCGACTCTAGGCGCTTCAGTCCGGAACCACGCGGCTGCTACGGTCGCAGCTTCGAATCCTGCCTTGGGCATGAATGTATGTGATGTCCTTAGGTTAGTTAGGTTTAAGTAGTTCTAAGTCTAGGGGACTGATGACCTCAGATGTTAAGTCCCATAGTGCTTAGAGCCATTTTTATGTACGGTCCAAGTTATATCGAGCTATGTTACTTGGCAGTGACACAAGTGAATGTTAAAAGTTTTGCACACCAGTGTTTATCTTCATCAGCTTTCGTCATCATCTGCAGACTCCCAGAGGGTGATCCCGCAGCAATGAATAGAATCAGATCTTTGCACGCCTGATCGGTAGATGACATTTCGAAAGGCGACGAGCCGGCCTTCGTGGTCTGTGGGTAGCGGTGCAGTCTCATAAAGCGGAGGTCGCAGGTTCGAGTCCAGCCTCGGACATGGGAGTGGGTTTTTAATGTACCGTTACTACGTTCTAGAGACAGAACAGATAGTGAGAAGTATGAATTAAACAGTTGGTTCACTATATGAAACCTGTCATCTTCAAGCAACGCGTTATGCTTGTCGAATGCACACGAATAAAAACGAATAGGAAAGTTGCGACGACGAGTAAAAAGAATCTACAGTCTAATGGCAACTGCGCAAAATTCTCCACGTACTGAACGCTTTCTCTTTTGGTGGTATCAGCGGAGAAATACAAAACTCTCGTCCACAGTCGCCCTATCAGGTTCTGCCCATTGACTGTGGAAACTTTGTTATCCCCTATTCATATGATGGAAGTCTATTACATTGTTACATTTCCTTAACAACACAAAATAGAGTTCCAAGAGAACAGATACCATCGGTGACCATGCACCTCGTTAGAATGAAATTACAATGAAATGCACACCCTTAGCTGCTTACAGGCGTTGACATACGTCAACGGGAACAGATGAAAATGTGTGCCCCGACCGGGACTCGAACCCGGGATCTGCTGCTCATGTCCGAAAGAACAGATACCATCTTAGTATATATATAGTTAAGGCTTACCGGCCACTTGACCATCTTCTTCTTGTGTGCGAATGCACAATCAGTGCCCGAACTCTTACGGAAATCGGCAACTCGCCGCGAGTAATGAGTATAATGGGCGGGGGCACTACGAATGTAGTGCGGGACAATACGTTGAGAATGTGGGTTTCGCAGGAGGCGTGCCAGAGATAAATCCCTGCTATCACACTATTCTCTGTAACCTCGGTGGCTCAGATAGATAGAGCGTCTGCCATGTAAGCAGGAGCCCCGGGTTCGAGTCCCGGTCAGGGCACACATTTTCATCTGTCCCCGTTGACGTATGTCAACGCCTGTAAGCAGCTAAGGGTTTTCATTTCATTGTAATGTCATTCTAACGAGCTGCATGGTCATGTCCGAAAGAACAAATACCATCTTAGTATCGTGTTCAGACCAGGCTTGTCCAATCCCTGTATATTGTTACTGGTGTATTTATTCCTTCTTCTTCCTTAGGATAGATACTTGACTTCCCTCCACTCAGTTTCGTGTCCCTCCTCCCATAATTTGCACCTCATCGATTTTCTGTGCTCGAACATTTTGCTTGCATGTTCCGTCACCTTTCTCGTCAGCACAGTCCTTTTTTTTACTCATCGTTAATAAGCCTAATGATATCACGGCTGCCGGCGAAGGCATTTCCCCCGTCGCTCTCTGTGCTCGAATTGCGAAGTAACAGCGCGCACTGCTTTGAACTGGAACCTGACTGTACCTAGTCACGTGAGCAAGTTACTTCCTGCTACGACCAGGCCTACGAATCACTTTCTAGAGCCATACGCATATTACCCCCCAGAGCCGTGTCCTCGCCAAAAGTCCGGCAGGAAGAGCCGAATACGTAATGCGCTTGGCTGAAGCGGACCGGCTGTTTCGGAGAAGTCCGGGTTGCGTCCACACAGTTCTATTCGGTGTTGTCTATAAAGATGGCGGCGACGTGGAAGGAGAGCGACCGTCAGTTGGCCGGGCAGCCTACACGCTCCCCGCTTCACGGCCGCCGGCCTGGTCGGCGTACATTCCACACGCTACAGCCATCGCCTTCACCCGCAGTATGCAGCTTCTCGGCGAAAATAGTTTCAAAGCTCCTCACGAAACACAGCTTCCACAGATGTGGAAAACCTACTCGCCTTCAAACTAGCAACGATAGGGCAATGAAACGAACGACGTCCACTAAGAAGATTCGTGTCCTTGGTTCCCACTGAGGCGACCGGAATGTTGATTTGTAAGGCGTTCAGTGTCACTCAGCAGCTGCGATTGCAGTCTGAAAGCAAGCGTCAACCTACAGTTCATTTCCATACTTCCACTCTCATTTGTCTCCACATCTAACGCGAGGTTCGCAAAAACGCGGAATAGATACTACACTACTGGCCATTAAAACTGCTACCCCACGAAGATGACGTGCTACAGACGCGAAATTTAACTGACAGGAAGAAGATGCTGTGATATGCAAATGAGTAGCTTTTCAAAGCATTCACACAAGGGTGGAGCCGGTGGTGACACCTCCAACGTGCTGACATGAGGAAAGTTTCCAACCGATTTCTCATACACAAACATTAGTTGATTGGCGTTGCCTGGTGAAACGTTGTTGTGATGCCTCGTGTAAGGAGGAGAAAAGCTTACCATCACGTTTCCGACTTTGATAAAGGCCGGATTGTAGCCTATAGCGATTGCAGTTTATCGTATCACGACAGTGCTGCTCGCGTTGGTCGAAATCCAATGGCTGTTGCAGAATATGGAATCGTTGGGTTCAGGGGGGTAATACGGAACGCCATGCTGGATCCAAATGGCCTCGTATCACTAGCAGTCGAGATGACAGGCATCTTATCCGCACGGCTGTAACGGATCGTGCAGCCACGTCTCGATCCCCGAGTCAACAGATGGGGACGTTTGCAAGACAACAACCATCTGTACGAACAGTTTGACGACGTTTGCAGCACCATGGACTATCAGCTCGGAGACCATGGCTGCGGTTACCCTTGACGCTGCATCACAGACAGGAGCGCCTGCGATGGTGTACTCGACGACGAACCTGGGTGCACGAATGGCAAAACGTCATTTTTTCGGATGAATCCAGGTTCTGTTTACAGCATCATGATGGTCGCATCCGTGTTTGGCGACATCGCGGTGAACGCACATTGGAAGCGTGGTGGTATGGGGTGCCATTGGTTACACGTCTCGGTAACCTCTTGTTCGCATTGACGGCATTTTGAACAGCGGACGCTACATTTCAGATGTGTTACGACCCGTGGCTGTACCCTTCATTCGATCCCTGCGAAACCCTATATTTCAGCAGGATAATGCACGACCGCATGTTGCAGGTCCTGTACGGGCCTTTCTGGATACAGAAAATGTTCGACTGCTGCCCTGGCCAGCACATTCTCCAGATCCCTCACCAATTGAAAACGTCTGGTCAATGGTGACCGAGCAAGTTGCTCGTCAGAATACGCCAGTCACTACTCTTGATGAACTGTGGTATCGTGTTGAAGCTGCATGGGCAGCTGTACCTGTACACGCCATCCAAGCTCTGTTTGAGTCAATGCCCAGGCGTATCAAGGCCGTTATTATGGCCAGAGGTGGTTGTTCTGGGTAGTGATTTCTCAGGATCTATGGACCCAAATTGTGTGAACATGTTATCACATGTCAGTTCTAGTAAAATATATTTTTCCAACGAATACCCGTTTATCATCTGCATTTCTTCTTCGTGTAGCAATTTTAATGGCCAGTAGTGTAGATTGAGGCTCTGTTCGGTCATTCTATTTCAGGTTTTCTGTCTTTTACTTGAGACGAATACCAGGATGACTCCTCTGACAAGGCCACTGCCTATATCTTTCACCGTTCTTGATCAGAACAAACTTGTGCTCTGCCTGCAATGACTGCGACGTTGACCGGCCGTTAAAATATGACCAACTTTTTTATGGAGCATTTTGAGGAACCTGCATTAAATTTGGCTCCCCTTCATCCATATTCATTTTCTCGTTAGGTTGACGACACGCTAATGATCAGCTCACACGGCGTGGGAGCTCTTGAGCACTTCAAAAATGGTTCAAATGGCCCTGAGCACTATGGTACTTAACGACTGAGGTCATCTGTCCCCTAGAACTTAGAACTACTTAAACCTAACCAACCTAAGGACATCAGACACACCCATGCCCGAGGCAGGATTCAAAAAAATGTTCAAATGTGTGTGAAATCGTATGGGACTTAACTGCTAAGGTCATCAGTCCCTAAGCTTACACACTACCTAACCTAAATTATCCTAAGGACAAACACACACACCCATGCCCGAGGGAGGACTCGAAACTCCGCCGGGACCAGTTGCACAGTCCATGACTGAAGCGTCTTAGACCGCTCGGCTAATCCCGCGCGGCAGGCAGGATTCGAACCTGCGACCGTAGCTTCTTGAGCACTTCCATGAACATATGAAGATCATGCACATTCAGACTGTAGTGCCTAGAACCACTCGGCCACCCCGGCCGGCGGAGCACTTGGATTTTGAAATTAATCATCTGAAGTATGCCTTCCGAAAGAACTTTATGTGAAGTCAATGTTCTCCAAGAAAGAAAAATATGAAAATGTTGAACATCCACCTGATGAGACTCCGATTGCATTCCTTCGTTTCAGCGGCGCTGGATCCACCAGAATAGGCAGAGTCCTGGGAAGACGGGGTATAAGATCTATTTTCCAACCTTGTAGGAAGATAAAGGGGATGCTACGCTACACTTTGTTAAGGATAGTCTCGGCCTCAGGATCCCTGGGATTAACAAGATCCCTTGGGAGCGTGGAAGCAATTACATCGGTCAGTCCATCTGCTGTGAGGAACATCAGCGGCATACTAAAAATCTAGAACTGGAGAAATGTGCAGTTGCTGAGCACAGTCTCACAAACAAAAAATGCTGCTTGACGAAACAAAAGTTTTGTCCCAGGCTCTTAAGTACTGGGATTCTGTATTTAAAGACTCTGTAGGAATAAGAATGTGTGAGAATATCACCAACCGTAGCAGCGCATGGAAGCGAGCTCTCGATGCAGAGAAGAGCCAGATTTAATGGTGGCAGTGTTTACGCTACTGCGAGAGCGGTGGTGCCACCAACGCAGACGTTGACACCATTTGCGACAGCATTACGTAATTAACGACCAATCAGAAGTCGTCTATGCGCTATAGAAGGCCACTAAAGCAGCAGTTTTGACAGTCAGTCAACTGACGCAGCAAGAAGTCCGAGAACGTTTTACACAATAGTGCCGTCGAGAAACACTTTGTTCTCAAAGTAAGAACCTTTCTACCTTTCGTATTTGGGAACAGCGTGGATCAAATACACCACAGTCTTCATAGTTCAGGTTTCGAGCAAATGCTTGAATAGTTCAGATACCCGCCAAGATAGCCGAGCACATTAGCATGTCGCTTCCGGGATTCTGGAAAGCACCCCAGCCCAGATTGAATCGGTGCCGGCCAACCTAGATGTGGTTTTTAGGCGGTTTCCCACATCCGACTAGGTAAGTACCCGCCTCAGATACACAATCCGCAAACGTTTCGAAAACCCTTCTCACAGTACTAGACGGATCCATTGCGGGTACACAAATGCCGTCGCGAGGAGAACGGATGGCCACAGGATGGGCATCAGACCATCTACTACCATTAACACTGCAGATCCCGGCCCTCTGTCAAGACATCCCCCTCCCCCCTCCCCCCCCCCCCCCAAGGAAAAAAAACGCTGGAACAGTTACAACGTCAACATCACGGCAGGACCTTTCTCCCATCCTTGTCCAATTCGAGCCGGTGGTTCGTCTCTAATGACCTCGATCTCGACAGGGGGTTAAAACTCTAACCTACGAGGGACGTTCAATAAGTAATGCAAGGAAATTTTTTTCTCTTTGTTAATTTCAGTTGAAAAAAATGGGGAACTTGTTGTGGGGCATCGTGTAGTATTCTCGCTTCAGTTCCTACAGTTTCATGGAGTTCCGACACGTGGTGGCGCTATAAGTAGTCTTAAAACTGGTGTCTATAGCGGAAGTGCATTGCAGTCAGAGGGATGTCATTGAGTTTCTCTTGGCGGGAAACCGGAGCATCGCATATATTCATAGGCGTCTACGTAGATCTGGCAGTGAACAAAAGTACTGTCAGCCGTCGGGCGAGGCGCAGTCACCATCGCAACAAGGTCGCGCAGATCTGTGGATCTCCAGCGTGCCAACCAGCCACACACAGCTATGACTCCTACAATGTTGTGGATCCTCTCAGTCGAAGTGATCGACGGAACACAATCAAACTCCTCGCTGCTCAACTAGACGTCTCTGTTGTTAGCGCTGACACACTCATATCCAGTTAGGGTACTCATCTACCTCATACACCCTGTTGCCCGGATATCGCACGTTACGACTTCCATCTGCTTGGCCCAACGAAGGATGCACTCCGTGGGAAGCAGTACGTGGATAATACTGATGCAGCGAGACGTTGACTCCGAAGCCGACCCGTAAAGTCGTATCATGCGGGCATAAAGGCCCTCCCAGTAAAATGGCGTAAGGCCGTCGCATTGAATGGAGGTAATGTTGAAAAATATGGTTTTGTAGGCAAAAAAGTGGGGAATAATATGGTGTCTTGGAATCCTGAATAAAACCAACATGATTTCAAAAAAAAGTGTTGTGTTACTTATTGACTGCTCCTCGTATATTGCTCACTTCGTTCATCCAGATACATGTCCGGATCGTTCATTCCACAAGGTCACGCTTGGAAATATATAATGTCCATCTCTAGCCAGGCTAATGATACAACACTAAAGCCTTTCGCGTCGGCGATCAGTTATAGATTTTTGGAGCATGTATTATGTTCGAGTATAATGACTTTTCTGGAGACTAGAAATCTACTCTGTAGGAATCAGCGTGGGTTTCGAAAAAGACGATCGTGTGAAACCCACGCTATTCGTCCACGAGACTCAGAGGGCCATAGACACGGGTTCTCAGGTAGATGCCGTGTTTCTTGACTTCCGCAAAGCGTTTGATACAGTTTCCCACAGTCTTTTGATGAACAAAGTAAGAGGATATGGACTATTAGAAGAATTGCGTGATTGGATTGCTGAGTTCCTAGGTAACAGAAAGCATTCTCAGTGGAGAGAAGTCTTCCGAAGTAAGAGTCATTTCAGGTGTGCCGCAGGGGAGTGTCGTAGGACCGTTGCTATTCACAATATATATAAGTGACCATGTGGATAATATCGGAAGTTCACTGAGGCTTTTTGCGGATGATGCTGTGGTATATCTAGAGGTTGTAACAATGGAAAATTGTACTGAAATTCAGGAGGATCTGCAGCGAATTGACGCATGGTGCAGGGAATGGCAATTCAATCTCAATGTAGACAAGTGTAATGTGCTGCGAATACATAGAAAGAAAGATCCTTTATCATTTAGCTACAATATAGCAGGTCAGCAACTGGAAGCAGTTAATTCCATAAATTATCTGGGTGTATGCATTAGGAGTGACTTAAAATGGAATGATCGTCGGTAAAGCAGATGCCAGACTGAGATTCATTGGAAGAATCCTAAGGAAATGCAATCCGAAAACAAAGGAAGTAGGTTACAGTAAGCTTATTCGCCCACTGCTTGAATACTGCTCAGCAGTGTGGGATCGGTACCATATAGGGCTGATAGAAGAGATAGAGAAGATCCAACGGAGAGCAGCGCGCTTCGTTACAGGATCATTTAGTAATCGCAAAAGCGAGATGATAGATAAACTCCAGTGGAGGACTCTGCAGGAGAGACGCTCAGTAGCTCGGTACGGGGTTTTGTTGAAGTTTCGAGAACGTACCTTCACCGAGAAGTCAAGCAGTATATTGCTCCCTGCTACGTATATCTCGCGAAGAGACCATGAGGATAAAACCAGAGAGATTAGAGCCCACACAAAGGCATACCGACAATCCTTCTTTCCACGAACAATACGAGACTTGAATAGAAGGGTGAACCGATAGAGGTACTCCAGGTACCCTCTGCCACACACCGTCCGGTGGCTTGCGGAGTATGGATGTAGATGTAGACGAGAAGTTGATCTCTAACCTTCTACAAAACGCGAAGCGCCCAGTAGTTGGCGTATTGTTGTCCCAACCAGTATTCCAGTTGAAATTGAGGTTTCTGACTGGTGTTGTTAGAGCACTCATTTAGTATTCACTATTCTGCAGATAAAAACGATTTTTGAGCAACAGAAGAAGTAAATGTCCTGTATGTCAACAAAGATGGAAGACTTGTATTTGGACATCGGAGAGAGAGAGAGAGAGAGAGAGAGAGATTTAGACGTGACCTTTCTAAAGAGAACATTCTGATTTTGTCTGATTTGATTGAGAAAAATCACGATAGACTTAAATCAGAACGAACTGACAGAGTTTGATCTCTGCTCCTCCAGAATACATGCCCAGAATCTTAATCGCAAAGCCCCCGACTTCACTAATCAACGACGTTTCCGGGTTACGCTGGATACTGGTTCGACATTTATCACTGGTGATTTCAGAGTTACCTGCTTTCTCAAGTTCTGATATTCATCGAGATTTGAGCAGCAAAGCTAGAGATCCAGGTCTTTACGAAGTGAAAGCGCGATGTGAAAGCCTAAGTACACTTTAAACGTGGGACAATAGTTAGCTGGATAAATACAAGAGAGATAATGGAACGCACAGTGAACTAGCCACCAGGACAGATTCATTCTTTAACAGAGATGCTTGGAGAAAGGAACCAGTAACTCCTGTTTAATACCTACTTTCACATACTGCTTGTAATTACTTGAAGCGGACTCCGTCGTAATTGGAAATGTGTATTTCGAAAGAGCGTCAGGCAAGATTCACAGCTGTACTTGCAGTTACTCAAAGGCGAAGTTGTTTTCAGGTATGCTCTTTCTTAGGCATTTTCTTGCAAAGTTTAGTACGTAGAGCATATTGTCATGCAGCTATTACCGACTAGTCAAACGCTGAAACATCGCTTTCTACACCATTTACAATTTCTTTCGAAAGTAAAATGCATAAAAGGTTGTGAATCTCATGGACACTAAACATCAAGAACTCTATAAGTTGCACGAACATTCCGAAACAGGGTTTTATTCCTATTTCGTGATAGACTAATGAAACTTTATGATTTCAAAAAAATTATTTGCCGCCCCAACCTGGAATACAAAAATCGCTTTGAATTTTTTTATACCCTCAGACTATCTCTGGGTGCACAACGATCAAGCTAATATTGTGCCCTTGAAATTTTCAGAGATTTTAAGATATCTTCGTTAAGTATGAAATTTATAAATTTTCGGTATTGTTCGTTGAATTAAATTGTAAAGCTCCCCTGATAAATGAAACAACAGACTACAAGTGAACTAGATTCTGCCAGCTCCTAACTACTTGCTTCCAGTAAGTTGCATAATTTCCAGTGACATAATTTCAACATATTTTGTTCTACACTTACAAAATCAGACGGAATAACACGAAATAAAAGCGATCTTATTATAACTATAAAAGTATTATATTTTACAATATTGGATTTAGACTTATCTATAGCCTGCAGCTTTAACTGCAATGTTCCGTAGCCGCCGCGTCAAAATTTCAGCTGAGTTGCTGCATGTATAAGTAATAAATGTCAAATTTATGCATATATCGTTACAACCTCTGTACTGTGATGAACGTACCACATCTGTTGTTTTATACACTTATTTGTTGTTAAGGAGAGGAGAAAATGAATAAATATGTGACAAGGAGTGCATGTTAGGCTTATCAGTGGAAAAATATGATAAATTCCATCCATTACAAAGTGCAATAAAAGTAGAATCGTGTAGTTGTTTAGAACGTAATAATTAATTGTTAGGTTAATAGATACGAAGCCAGAAATGATTCACGTCGAATTAGATTAGTAAATAAAATCAATTGTTAACTCAAAATTTCATTTGAATACCACAGAAGCCTACTTGGAATTGCACTAAAGAATGTGATATATTGGACCATACAACCAGATCTACGTGGAACTTGCCGTTTAGCGTGGCTTTGAGACTAGGTGAAACTTGACTTTATTTGACATTAGGAGAGCACTATCTGCGGGGAAAAGGCAAAACCACAGAAAACAATTGGAACCAACCTGGGATCGTATCCTGGACGTCTGTAACTGTTGTCTAACATTTGCCTTTGCACCCTCCATGCCCCATCAACGTTACTTGGAGAATAATATTAGGTGTTGCTTTGAACTTCCTGTCTTTGTAGACGAGGTTATTCCGAAAGTGAATAGCGTAGCTTCAGCAAGCGCGGCATAATTCTTTGTTACTGTTTATAGTGACTAATGTACGAACTTCAGTAAACTGCATACTTCTCGTCGACAGCTGTTTCTGTGTCATCTGACGCTAAACGCCCAAGGCCCCTGACGCAGACAGCGCTGCCACGCTTTCGATTTCACCGAACGTTCTAGTGGTGCTGCGAAGCCAGCACACGAGTCTTGAGCAACATGTCGCAACCTTACCAACCTCGACATTTCTTAGAGACAAGATGCACTACGACACCCTGTTCCAAGGTTTCTGTCATTTTAAAATTAATAAATGTCTCTATTAGCGCTATGCTGACTCCATGTACGATTATGGTGCAATCTGCACAATGGTCCTTTCAGAGTGATTACTACTATAAAATCTCTGGTAGGCTAACCTTAAACGTGTTCACCGGAAATATTTATTCTTATTAGATTCCTCATTTTCTTTACATTCAACATGTTTCTAGCCATTGTCCTAGTGAACGCTCTAAACCTACTTCGCAAATGATATTTTATTCTTCGTCGCCTGGCTGAGAACGTTCAACTGCTTCAGTGCCCATCAAAGGCGAACACTACACGCATGTACATACATAAAAAAGTAATGCATCACCTCGGTTCCGAGAGTTCCGCAACCTGTACAGAAAATTGGAATAGAGATAACATAAACATCATTTCCGCCCTTTTTATTGCACATGAAAACCACACATTGCATGTTGTACCACCATACAGTGAGACCTCCAAAGGTGGTGGTCCAGACTGCTGTACACACCGGTACCTCTAATACCCAGTAGCACGTCCTCTTGCACTGATGCCTGCCTGTATTCGTCGTGTCATACTATCCACAAGTTCATCAAGGCACTGTTGGTCCAAATTGTCCCAATCCTCAACGGCGATTCGGCGTAGATCCCTCAGCCTGGTTGGTGGGTCACGTCGTCCATAAACAGCCCTTTTCAATCTATCCCAGGTATGTTGGATAGGGTTCATGTCTGGAGAACATGCTCGCCACTGTAGTCTAGCGATGTCGTTATCCTGAAGGAAGTCATTCACAATATCTGCACGATAGTGGGGTGAATTGTCGTCCATGAAGACGAATGTCTCGCCAATATGCTGCCGATATGGTTGCACTATCGGTCGGAGGACAGCATTCACGTATCATACAGCCGTTACGACGTCTTCCATGACCACCAGCGGCGTACGTCGGCCCCACATAATGCCACCCAAAAACATCAGGGAACCTCCACTTTGCTGCACTCACTTGACAGTGTGTCCAAGGCGTTCACCCTGACCAGGTTGCCTCCATACACGTCTCCGACGATTGTCTGGTTGAAGGCATATGAGACACTCATCGGTGAAGACAACGTGATGCCAATCCTGAGCGGTCCATTCGGCATGTTAATGTTGTTGGGCCCATCTGTTCCGCGTTCCATGGTATCGTGGTTGCAAAGATGGACCTCGCCATCGACGTCGGGAGTGAAATTGCGCATCATGCAGCATCTTGCGCACAGTTTGAGTCGTAACACGACGTCCTGAGGCTGCACCAAAAGCATTATTGAACATTTTGGCGTTGCTGTCAGGGTTCCTCCGGCCCATAATTCGTAGGTAGCCGTCATCCACTGCAGTAGTAGCCCTTGAGCGAGGCATGTAATCGACAGTTCCTGTCTCTGTGTATCTCCTCCATGTCCGAACAACACCGCTTTGGCTAACTCCGAACCCCTGATTTCCGTTGTTAAGAGCCCTTCCTGCCACAAAGTAACAATGCTAACGCGATCGAACCGCGGTATTGACCATCTAGTTATGGTTGAACTACAGACAACACGAGCCGTGTACCTCCTTCCTGGTGGAATGACTGGAACTGATCGGCTGTCTGACCCCCTCCGTCTAATAGGCGCTGCTCATGCATGGTTGTTTACATCTTTGGGCGGCTTTAGTGACATCACTGAACAGTGAAAGGGACTGTGTCTGTGATACTATATCTACAGTCAACGTCTATCTTCAAGAGTTCTGGGAACCGGGTGATGCAAAACGTTTTTTGATGTAGTATTATCAGATCCCTCAGAAACATAATTACACATCAGTCTCTTATTATTATAATTGGGGATGTTCTCAATATGCCGACGAGACGGATGTGTAATTTTATTTCTGGGAGATCTGAGAATATGAGGATCACAGCTAGTTACCGTCGAAACTGGACATGAAATAAACGATTTCACACCAAGCAATCTTAGCTTCTAGTATTATAAATTACTAAAAACATGTATTGTTTTGTAGAAAAGCGGTTAAATTCCTCACCGTTGTTTTATTGCTGTAAATGTAAATGTCGTGTGGCTAGGCCCTCCGTCGGGTAGACCGTTCGCCGGGTGCAGGTCTTTCTAGTTGACGCCACTTCGGCCACCTGCGCGTCGATGGGGATAAAATAATGATGAGGAGGACAACACAACAACCAGTCCCTGAGCGGAGAAAATCTCTGACGCAGCCGGGAATCGAACCCGGGCCCTTAGGATTGACATTCTGTCGCGCTGACCAATCAGCTACTGCGGGCGGACGTTTTATTGTTACGGTAGTGCTAATTATTTGTGGTGATTTTGTAATGCACTTACATAAAGAAAAATTCGTTCTTAATTCGGTATTCATCACGATTACTGTGTTAGGGCATTATTTTTAGGATTCGAAACTTACTAGACAAATATAAGAAGTAACAATACAAATTAAAGGCAATCATGTGCTTGATCGACTAGTACGATATGCAATCTTAATTAGAGCATTGGCTAAGCGAAGGTGCCTGTTAAGTAATTATTCGACTGGGAATTATCGTAGGAAAATTATCGGGGAAAATGCTGGTAAGAGAACCCTCCACCATAAAAGTGTTAAAAATGTTGTCGTCTTTTATACGGGGGAGGGGGGCAGTCAATAAATAACACAACCCTTTTTCTTCTGAAAGCATGTTGGTTTTATTCCGGATTCCAAGACACCATATTATAGCACATCTTTTGGATAGTTTTTAGTACAATCTCCTTACGCCACCTTACTGTGAGGGCCTGTATGCTCACTCTACTGGTCGACGTCAGAGCCAGCTTACTGCTGCACAAACAAGCTCCCCATCAACCACGTACTGCGTCCCGTAGAGTGCACCCTCCATTGCGCCAAACAGATCGAAGTCAGAAGGTGCGAGACCCGGGCTGTAGGAAGGATGAGGAAGAGCTGCCAAATCTAGTTTTGTGAGCTCCTCCCGGGTGTGCAGACTTGTGCGAGGCCTTTTGTTGGCATGGGGCACGCATAAGGAGAAGTTCGATTGGATTTTTATGGAGACGAACGCATTGCAGGAGTCACAGCAGTCTGCGGTCGGACGGCAAGCGGGATATCGGACAGGCTAGCGCGACCTTGCGATTGTGACAGACGCCTCGCCAAGCGGCTCGCCGTGCTTTTGTTCACTGCCAGGTCTCCTTAGACATTCTGCAAGCGCCTATGAGTGTTTCGATTTTCCGCCAAAAGAAGCACCACAGTTACAGACGCCAAGGCTACGTATAGCGCTACCACCTTTCGAAACTTCGTGAAATTATAGCGGGAATATTCCAAGATGTCCCGCAACAAATTCCGCATTTTCTTCAACCGAAACAGGCTGAGAAAAGAATGCGATGCATTACTTACTGAACGCCCCTCGTAACGTTTATCTACATGTAGATGTGGAAGGTTAGTAGATTTTTTTTCATAATCTGACGATTCAGTCCACAACGTCAGCGTATAATGACATGTCTGGCACACAGTGAAGTTCTTTGCCGACTTTGCGGGTTGCGGTGAGCTAGTGCAGTATCACATCAGTCCGTCAGAGTAAAGACTATTGGTATGACATGACGGTAACACCGTGTAACGCCGCCCATAACCTTGATAACGGCCTCAATATGGCGAGGAAGAGTCTCCACAAGTTTATTTTGATATGGTACACTGCCGGGGAAAAAATACCAACACAAAGAAATAACTAACGTAGAGTAATGAAATTTCGGGGATACATTTGCCTAGGGAACAAACATACACTACTGGCCATTAAAATTACTACACCACGAAGATGACGTGCTACAGACGCGAAATTTAACCGACAGGAAGAAGATGTTGTGATATGCTAATGATTAGCTCTTGCCGTCCGAAGTGGCAGTTCTAGGAGCTACATTCTGGAACCGCGTGACCGCTACGGTCGCAAGTTCGAATCCTGCAGCGGGCATGGATGTGTGTGATATCCTTAGGTTAGCGTTGAATGGTGAAACATTGTTGTGAAGCCTCGTGTAAGTAAGAGAAATGCGTACCATCACGTTTCCGGCTTTGATAAAGGTCGTATTGTAGCCTATCGCGATTGCGGTTTATCGCATCGCGCCATTGCTGCTCGTGTTGGTCGAGATCCAATGACTGTTAGCAGAATATGGAATCGGTGGGTTCAGGAGGGTAATAAGGAACGTCGTGCTGGATCCCAACGGCCTCGTATCACTAGCAGTCGAGATGACAGGCGTCTTCTCCGCATGAATGTAACGGATCGTGCAGACACGTCTCGATCCCTGAGTCAACATATGGGGACGTTTGCGAGACAACAACCATCTGCACGAACAGTTCGACAACGTTTGCAGCAGCATGGACTATTAGCTCGGAGACCATGGTTGCGGTTACCCTTGACGCTGCATCACAGACAGGAGCGCCTGCTATGGCGTACTCAACGACGAACCTGGGTGCACGAATGGCAACAGTCATTTTTTTCGGGTGAATCCAGGTTCTGTTTACAGCTTCATGAAGGTCGCTTTTGTGTTTGGCGACATCGCGGTGAACGCACGTTGGAAGCGTGTATTCGTCATCGCCGTACTGGCGTATCATCCGGAGTGATGGTATGGTGTGCCATTGGTTACACGTCTCGGTAACCTCTTGTTCGCATTGACGGCACTTTGAACAGCGGCCGTTACATTTCAGATGTTTTACGACCCGTGGCTCTACCCTTCATTCGATCCCTGCGAAACCCTACATTTCAGCAGGATAATGCACGACCGCATGTTGCAGGTCCTGTACAGGCCTTTCTGGATACAGAAAATGTTCGACTGTTGCCCTGGCCAGCACATTCTCCAGATCGCTCACCAATTGAAAACGTCTGGTCAATGGTGACCGAGCAAGTGACTCGTCACAATACGCCAGTCACTACTCTTGATGAACTGTGGTATCGTGTTGAAGCTGCACGGGCAGATGTATCTGTAGACGCCTTCCAAGCTCTGTTTGACTCAATGCCCAGCCGTATCAAGGCCTTATTACGGCCAGAGGTGGTTGTTCTGGGTACTGATTTCTCAGGATCTATGGACCCAAATTGTGTGAACATGTTATCACATGTCAGTTCTAGTAAAATATACTTGTCCAATGAATACCCATTTATCATCTGCATTTCTTCTTGGTGTAGCAATTTTAATGGCCAATTGTGTACATACAGGATGTTTCAGAAGTGATGGTCAATATTCAGGGATGTTATGGGAATGATCATTCGAAACAAAAAAGTCAAGGAAACATGGCGTCTAATACGCATACCTTAAGACCTATGAGCAATTCTTCATCCTCGATACTGTGAAACAAATCCCTTCTACTGGAAGCTCTTTTCTTTCTATATTTTGAGAAGTGGTAGTATGGTCCAAAACAAGAAAAAAAGTCCAGTAAACATGTGCTCTAAAATGCACACCTTAAGAGCTGTAAGCACTTGCTCAGCTTCGCCACTTTGAAACAAAACTTTGCTTATCAACAAGTCTTCGCTAGTTTCAAATACAGATCTTGTGATGAACAAGTGCTAACAACTTCTAAGGTATGCGTTTTAGAGCACATGTTTACCGGACTTTTTTATTGTTTTGGTCCCTACTACCACTTCCCACATTATGGAAAGCAAAGAGCTTGCACTACAAGTGATTTGTTTCACAGTATTAAAATTTGCTCATCGCTCTTAAGGTATGCGTTTTAGAACCCATGTTTACTTAACTTTTTTGTTTTGACTGAACATTCCTGTCATATCCCTGCATATTGATCATCACTTCTGAAAGACCCTGTATTAGCAATAATATGAAATAATGTATTAGACCCTACGTAAAATCAGACTCCTGTGCCTCTTCGGTGCAGGAATGTGATTGCTGTAAATGTCTTGTAAACGGATTTTTTCTTTAAAGCGTGGCACAATAGGCAGAGATTTATCATATGCACATCGGTCTTTGTTATCAACTTTTAAATGAAAATGTTTTTAAGATATTTTTGACTTATGTCACACATATATGGAGTATTTAACTTGGGCTCTGTGGAAGTTTACTAGCATATTAAGTTTTACTTGTAAACGTGTACTGCATATTGTCGTTTCATGAGACGTTCTTCATCCTTGATTATCTACACATTATGGAGCTACTGAAGAAAAAAATTCTTTTTCTTGTCCCTCTGTCCACTATCGGTGTTGGGTCGACGCGGTTACATACGGATTTGTCATGTAACTGAGGCGGGACATGGGTACCAGCGTAGTGTTCGCCTAGTGAGATGTGGGAAACCACCTAAAAACCACATCCAGGCATGCCGGCACAACGACCCTCGTCATTTATGCGCCGGGTAAACTCGATTCGGGGTCGGCGCACGTTCCCGTCCCGGAAGCGGCCCTTTAACATGCAAGGCCATCCGGGCGGGTCATGGATCAAAAAGCACAACTAATCTAATCTGATTAGAGTTGCATACTACATAAATGACGTAGTAAATGTTAGGATTACCGGTAGTACTGGTAGCATTGGCGAGGAAAGAAACATAAACGAATGTATAAGAGAGAAACTTGAAGCCGACAGTTTCTTGTTTTTTTTTTTTTTTTCAAATAATTAGAACCACAAAGTATTCAGTGTTCGTCCATTGTGTATTTTATACACTTAAAAATTTAAATTGGATTTTATAAGTAATAACGATTAGTTGATCGTGCAATTTCTGCGCTTTTATGTTCAAAAATGTTCAAAAAGTATGTGAAATCTTATGGGACTTAACTGCTAAGGTCATCAGTCCCTAAGCTTACACACTGCTTAACCTAAATTATCCTCAGTCAGTTTCTAGACGGTTTACTACTTCCAGTGTATAGGGGAACCTAGAAAGACACTGTTCGCATACGCAAACAAGGCGATCTAAATCAGGAAACGCCTGATACGTATGCAACACACATAACGTACTGGTAACGAATGTACTACCTCATCTGACCAAAGCTTCTGAGAAAATTACTGTTGTCAATGCTTACTTGTGGCACCCTACTGTGGCCTATGGCAGTTTTACAACCTCTAAATCTGATATCTCAATCAGTCAGTATACTGATCTTTTATTTGTGAGTTTACTCACAGATTCGTTACAGTACTGCTGTTATGCAGCGTAGACACAGTAAAGAAGTAAAGTTTCGCGCCAAGCGGGTCCGACCGACCGCCGTGTTATCCTTTACTCTGATGTCACTGGATGCGGTATCGAAAGGCAGTAACGGCACATTTAAAGTGCACACAAGAAGTCGAGACGGCACTCGGGCGCGCGGCCTAGAAGTACGACACTTCTCCGAGAACAGTCGTAAAAAGTCGCATAAAGTTGCCAACGAGCGGGCGGAGTGATGGTGTATTTGGGGCTGATGTGCGCGTGGCCTTGCGACCTTGCAGCGGCGCGCGCCATGGGGCTGCCGAGCAGCGGCAGCCGGCGCTTTCTACGCGCTTTCTCCTCCGGCCTTCACCTACACGCCGCACGCCGCACGCCGCACGCCGCACGGCCAGTTCGCGCTCACTTCCTCATACGTCACCGCCGCCGCCGCCGCCGCCACTCACTCTCCGCCGGCTGGCGCTCACACTTTCTCGTTAGCGGCCGGGCCTCCGCAGCTGTCTCGTCCCCGTTTCTTTCTGTCAGCTGCCACGCCAAAGCCGTCGGCACACGGGACGAGGCAGCTGACTTTAACGTGCACGCAGAGGGGATTTCCAACGTCACGAGACATAGCGCCGTCGACACACGGGTGGTTAACGTCAATTTGCGCTCTCTAGCGGCACTTCTCGACATTATTTGACTAAACAATAAGTTTAGGTTTATTAAAATTTTCTCCCTTATCGATATGCTAGTCATGTTGCCCTGCCTGCGGTATACATTAATAAAAACTACAGTATCCGTGAACTTGTACTAACACAAAAAATGATGCATATTCAGTCAGTAAGGGCACCAGCTTATAGAAGTTCCCCAACTCGAACAAACTCACTCCGTATTACAGAAGTTAGTGCTATTAATTTCGTAAGGAAGTACCACAACCATTTAGCAAACGCTAAGATGGAAAAAAAAGAAAAAAACAAACTCGGATATAGCAGGACTCCAACAACCTACCTATCTATCCTCTGGGGCCGCTATTCAATACACTGCACAGTAACTTGTTAATTGGCAACCATGTATTTTACACTGAAGTGACAAGACATTGGATACCCCTGGCCGGCCACGGTGGCCTAGCGGTTCTAGGCGCTTCAGTCGGGAACGGCGCGACTGCTACGGTCGCAGGTTCGAATCCTGCCTCGGGCATGGATGTGAGTGATGTCCTCAGGTTAGTTAGGTTTAAGTAGTTCTAAGTTCTAGGGGACTGAAGACCTCAGATGTTAAGTCCCTTAGTGCTCAGAGCCATTTGATACCTCCTAAGACCGTGTCGCTTCTCCTTTTGCCCGGCGTAGTGCAGCAGTTCAGCGTCGCGTGGACTCAAGTCGTCAGAAGTCCCCTGCAGAAATATTGAGCCGTCCTGCCTCTATAGCAGTCCATAATTGCGCGATCTGGGAAGCCAAATCATTCGCCCGAGACGTCCAGAATGTTCTTCAAACCAATCGCGAAAAACTGTGGACCGCTGACATAGCGCATTGTCATCCGCAAAAAATCCACTGTTATTCGGGAACATGAAGTTCATTAATGGCTGCATATGATATCCAAGTAGCCGAACATAACAATTTACAGTCAACGATCGGTTCAGTTGACCAAGAGGACCCGGTCTATCCCAAGTGACCACAGCCCACACAATTATGGACCCACCACAAGCTTGTGCAGTGTTTTGATAACTTGGATCCATAGCTTCGTGGCGTCTGCGCCACACTCGAACCCTACCATCAGCTCTTACTAACTGAAATTGGGACTCACCTGACAAGGCCACGATTTTCCAGTCGCCTAGGGTCCAAATGATACGGTGACGAGCCCAGGAGAGGCGGTGCAAGCCATGTAGTGCTGCTAGCAAAGGCACTCGTGTCGGTCGTCTGCTGCCATAGCCCACTAACGCCAAATTTCGTCGCACTGTCCTAACAGATAAGTTCGTCGTACGTCCCACATTGATTTCTGCTGTTATTTCACGCAATGTTGCTTGTCTGTTAGCACTGACAACTCTTCTCTTGGTCGTTAAGTGAAGGCCGTCGACCTCTGCGTTTTTCGCGATGAGAGTTAATGCCTGAAATTTGGTTTTCTCCGCAAATTCTTGGCACTGTGGATATTGGAATCTTTAATTCCCTAACGATTTCCGAATCTGAATGTCCCACGCGTGTAACTCCAACTATCATTCCGCATTCAAACTCTATTAACTCCCGTCGTGCGGGCATAATCACGACAGAGTAATTTCTCCGCTTTAATGATCCTTTCCATAACGATGGATCACTAGATGCCGTTAATCGAAGGCGGAGTTAAACTTTTAGCGTCTTTTCACGGCTACCACTGCTCTAACGACGAAATGGTAAGTGTTGAATTTCAGGGCAAGAAATGAAGTGCACGTGTGATATTTCTATTTCAAGGGGGGGGGGGGGGGGGGGAAGGGGAGGGTGAAGGAGGAGAAATCACTCGTTCACCTGGTTGCCGAATATTAACCTAATTGGTAAGAAGAATATTAATCTAATTGGTAAGAAGGAAAATATTGCCTGGGTTTGTAGCTCAGAAATATCCAGACAGAGCAGTTATATATTTGGAAAAACACTTGTTTTATGTCATACTGCATATTCTATTTATTTTCTGAAATCTTCTAAAAGAACTTTAACATGACAGCGAAACCCCGCATCTGGAACTCAAACGGTTCTAGGCGCTACAGTCCGGAACCACGCGACTGCTACGGTTGCAGGTTCGAATCCTGCCTCGGGCATGGATGTGCGTGATGTCCTTAGCTTAGTTAGGTTTAAGTAGTTCTAAGTTCTAGAGGACTGATGACCTCCGAAGCTAAGTCCCATAGCGCTCAGAGCCATTTGAACCTGGAGCTCCGGCAGTACCACTAATTATTACGTATTCGCTCTCGACTCTGAGTAAATAGGTTTTTCTTTACTACACGACGGGGGAGAGTCAGTTATCTACTTCTTATTCGTACACAACGATGTAACAAAAACGTTTCGGCGTTTTAATAACAGCTTATTGCAGGCTAGGAATATACTGCATTACAGCATCACTACCAATTCATCATATTTTACAATTAGTTATTTATAACCGCTTCCAAATGTTTATTACAAGCTAGGAGTTAACAAGCTAGTATTAATGCTCGAGTCTGCCACTTGGAGATCCATAAAAACGACTGTTTGAAAAACATGACTTGCCTGAAAAATGTTGTATTCTTAACTCTCTCTCTTCCACTTAGGCAAGGGTTATTATACGTATAATTTTGACTACAGTTAATGTAATTTAGTCAAAATACTGAAATTATTACTGGACACAGTTCTGTGTTTAGTTCGGGATCAAAGGCTGTACACACATAAGATAGAAAGTAGACGTATTGATTTCCGAAACTCGCATTATTAGCTGCTTCAAGTCTAGTACTAACCAGTTGGCACCGGAGTTAAGACATATCCAGGTGGAGCAAGTTTCACAATAAAATGCTCGTTCCTGAGGCTTTTCTAAGGCGCTACGTAAATCTCGAGACGGTTCCATATGCAGGACACATCCGGCCTTACTTTTCAGCTCCTCACACGTCTTCACACACGGCTAGGATACCTTCGCAATTCACTCGTACCGTTTTTATGGTTTGACCTTCATTTCGCATTTTATTTCTCTTATTTGATGCAAGAAGTCTTAATGCGGAAAAAGAGCATCGATAATATGTGAAAAGAAGAAGCTACAGATCAGTCTGAGAAAAAGTTTTTATGAGCCTCATCATCTCAAACTGTTATTTAAACCCAACTGAGTAACCTCATGAGTGGTTGTAAAAAAAATCTGGCCGTGAATCATTTCTCACGTTGAGCAAGGAGTATTATTTTAATATTCGATTTTCTATTGATGTTTGTATGCTACAAGCCGCCACAGTTGGCTGATTAAGCAAATGAAACATATCCTTGCTCAAATAATGGCTATTTGACACCAGTCTCCTTCATTATGCTACACGGCAAGTAGGCTACCATACGTTACGCTATACTTATCTTACGTTAACGGAAATTGAATAAAACGGAGTCAGTTCTTAGAATAATAAGAAAACTTATTAGCGTTACGATAGCCGGAAATCGAAGCCAGAGGTAGTTTGATATTCTGCAGTGAGAGAGTGCGTGAACGACCCCATTTCATTTGCAGACACACGAACAGGACTCACAACCTGATTTCACTTTCTCCAGCGTTTAGGTCTTGAGAAGGATATCCTGTCCTCACTTAATGCCAATCTGGCTTGGAACTCTTTCCTGTGCGACGAAGGGAGTAAGAGCTGTAGGTATACAGAAAGTTTAAGAAAAAGTTATAATAAGAGGATTTCTCGGCAGCCACAACACATTGCTAGCCAGTCTGACCAAAAAAACTGTCTCAGAGATTATAGCGAGGCGCAATAGCACTCTCAGGCCCTTTTTACGACTTACAACTGGAACGACGTAAGGAAAGAAGAAAGAAAATTAGGATATAGAGGTCATGAAGCCCCCGTTCTACACGGGACGTGTGAGCTTGCAAGATGACCCATGATGCACCGGTTCTTAGGACGCGAATTCATTTACACTCTGGACTCGCACCCGGGAGAAATTTTGTTCAAACTCTCGTCCAGTCACCGTAACTTTACATTTGAGTAGCTTCTCTAAATCTCTTCAAGCGATTGCCAGGATCGTACACCTACATCTACATCTACGTGATTACTCTGCAATTTACAGTTAAGTGCCTGGCAGAGCGTCCATCGAAACACCTTCAAGCTATTTCTCTACCGTTGTAACTTCAAATATCGAGCACTTAAATCTTTCCGTGCGATCTCTGATTCCTCTTATTTTATTATTACGATCATTTCTTCCGTGTAGGTGGGGGACAACATATTTTCACATTCTGAGGAGAAAGTTGATGATTGAATTTTCGTGAAAAGATCTTACCTTTTTAAAATGATTGCCAACCCAGCTCGCCGATTATATCCGTGACAATCTCTCTCCTGTTTCGCGATAATACAAAATGAGATGCCCTTCGTTTAACTTTTTCGATGTCCTCCATCAATGCCATCTGGTAAGGACCCCGTCTGCGCAGCAATACGAGGTTGAAACAGTGTGGTGTAGGTAGTCTCTTTAGTAGCCCTGTTGCATCTTCTAACTGTTCTGCCAATAACATGCAGTCTTTGGTTGACCTTCCCCACAACGTTATCTTAATTGAAGTTTTTCGTAATTGTAATCCCTAGGTATTTAGCTGAAATGACAGCCTTTAGATTTGTGCCGGTACACCAACACGCATGTACCACATACGCTTCCTTTCATCATCAACATCCAAACAATCGACTGGCTTGTGTTGCAGGAAATGAAAGTATACACTACCAGTAAGTCAGCCAGATAGAAAATGTGGCCTTATGGTGGAAGCCATTGGTTTCCGGACCTATGTTTACCGAAATTATTTGCGCGTTTCATCATCCTCTACTCGCTACTAATGTCTGTATCTGTGATAGTGACAGATTCTATATCACCTAAGGGGCAGTCAAATGAAAACGAAAACGAGACAGATGGAAAAAGTAAGTGAACTGTTAATTATTTCAAAAGTAATGGCCAAATCTGTTTATAGATTTATCCCACTGTTAAGGCCTTCATGGAAAAAATATTTTCGGTTGCCTACAGAAAGATGATTATGCCGAAGTGTGCACCTCTCCGCCCGTCCACACGTTGCCAAGATGGTTTCGAGTACGCTGTAGAAGTTTCTCTGGGAAGCTTTTACGCATCCCCTTTGCAGTCTCGATTTTTCCCCGTGGGATTTCCATATTTTTGGAATCCTGAAGAAAGACATTCGTGGCCATCGGTTTGATTCAGACAAAGAGATCCAAGCCTCGGTACAACATGGTTCCGTAGGCAACCGCAAACGTTTTTCCATGAAGGTATTGACTGTCTTCTGTCACAGTGGGATAAATGTATTAGCAATTATGACGATTACTTTTGAAATAATGAATAGTTTATTTAGCTTTTTCCATCTGTCTTGTTTTAATTTGAGTGCCCCTCATAACTTACGTGGTGCTTAGTGTATACCCCAGACACTAATAAAATTATAACGATCAACATCGTCACACGCCCACTTTATAGGAGACATTTCGGACAGGCTAGGAATTTAAACCAGGACACTGCGGAAAAATATGGTAATCAGGAATTTTATTTCACCACCGCCATTCTCTTTGCCAGGCAAATACTGTTGAGGAAACTTTCTTCCACCACCTGGAATCAAACCGCCTACCTCTGGCTCGAGTGTCAGCAACGGAGTTCGCAGCCTTTTTCATTCCATTACATCTTCGACGATGCGAAGATACGAAGCTTGACAATTGTAAACAGATCTCATCTTTCGATACTGTTGATGTTCAATATCCCATGAGTAGTGAGTTATTACAATTGAAAACATTTGCTCGTGTGACAATGCTCTAAGAAGGAACCAGCCACAGACTTCGGAAAAAATAGGATTAATTTAGTATTAATTTTGGCGTCAATGGGGAATATAATTCCGAATAGTCTATCAGGGATGTGAGCGCTTCTCCTGCAGCGTTCACAGGTGCTCCAACTCAGCACTGGGAATCAGGCCATTAGCAGAGTGGTTAAGACACAGCAACTTGATCGGCAGCTGCTGCAGATTCTACAGAAGCCTTCGCCCTAAGTAGCCGAGTGCCACCTTAAGTGGACCGTTTAGTACAAATCACTGCAAATAGTTAATGGGCCCCCTCCTTGTCCTTCTAAGGCCCGTGTGGCGAAGCGGAGAAGGCTCTTGAGCTTAACTGGTTAAACGGCGTTCTCACTGCTTGTTTGCACCCTCCTCTGTGCAGAAGGTCGAAGACGTACAAAATGCATACTGAAACTGTTCACGCATTTTTCAACAGTTGAGCAAAGACGCGAGCGAAGTTTCTTTTTATTTAAATCACGTTAATGACGTTGCACTGATTTTGGTACCAGTTATTGATTTCGTTTGAAGTTTTCTTTCGTAGAAATGCGCACAGTGTGATTTCGTAACACGTACTTGTCACAGGAATAGACACTACATTGTAGTTTCCTAATCCACCCTAATGACTTGTGTGACATAACGATTGTTACACAACTTTTCCGATACAGTCAAAGGAAGAAGAGAGACAAGACGTAAGCGTCCCTACGATGCCGAGGTCATTAGCGTCGAAGCACTGGCTCATTTGGAGAAGGCTAGGGTAGGAAATCGGCTTTTGTCTTGTTAGAAGATCTTCCCAGCATTCTCAGAAGTTGTTCAGGGAATCCATGAAAGACTTACATCATGATAGACGAACGAGGATTTAGAACCCATTCTTCAACATTACGAGTCCAGTGTCTTTCCCGCTGTTCTACCTCGCTCGGTACCTACCTCTCATACCGATTAACAAGTATGACAGCTCATATAGGAAGCAGTTCTCGATCAGGTGCAGCCAAGCTACATGGATAATACTTCACAGAACACATTAGTAATGCAGTTTATGTATCGGAATCTGATATGGAACAGTAAATCGCTTATCTTCTTCCTCTCTAAAATTTTGCAGGAATCATTTCACCGTAGTAAACCTGCTACTGAGATATGATGAGCAGACTGACCCTTTTGTACAGTTGTTGACAGAAATGCAATGGGCAAAAATACAGTCATGCAGAGTATTGTGGCAATATTGTTAACGGAAATAAATCTGAAATACGTCAGCTGTACCATTTAGCTCCTTTTGCCAAAGTGATGCTGATCTCACAGTGTGATGATTCTCTTACTTAGTTTTCTGTACCTAACCAATGCAGTATAGACATTTTGCCTGTTGGGTTCTCTCTCATGATCTTCGGGTGGTGTTTGTTCAACGATTTTCCTGACTTTTAGCCAGCACGAGTGGCTAGCATTATCAAATGTTCACCCTCCACTGTTGGTGGTCGAGGAGAAACTTTTGACAGTATTACTCACTCGTGTTCGCGGAACGCCAGGAAAGTCGTTAAACAAACGCCTGTCGATGACCCAGACAGAAGCGAACAGGCAATACGTCGGCAAATAACCACGAAAACATACACTATTTTGCAACATGGTGTCGTCGTTTCTGAAATATAACCTCACAACATGTGACCGATATTTGTTTGATAAGCAGACATATTTACCACACGTATTCTCTTAGTGATTATATTGACAGGTACAGAAAGAATGTTTTAACTTGATACTCACCATCACTGCTGCAACGAGAGTCCACCTTCCTTCGCTTCAGCTTCAGGTCTTGGAAGAGGCTCATCGTGTCCAATTCACACGGGGTAGTCGTAAGGGTCATACTTCCTGAAAGAACGAAGAAAACGAAATGCGTATTAGAGCTACGGCAGTAGTGTGTTTTCTAGCAACTATGCAAAACCTCTCGTTATATTGGTCTTGTTTCCATAAGCACTCTTATAGTTTATCGTTAGCATAAATCGAGATTAACCCACTTGCTAAGGCCGCACTATAATAACGCTGATGGGAAGCCGACATCCTTCACAGTGTTGCTCTCGGGTTCAGTCCCACGAAGCAGAGAGTTCTCATTCTGGAAACATCCCCCAGGCTATGGCTGAGCCATGTCTCCGCAATATCCATTCTTTCAGGAGTGCTAGTTCTGCCAGGTTCGCAGGAGAGCTTCTGTTAAGTTTGGAAGGTGGAGACGAGGTACTGGCAGAAGTAAAGCTGTGAGGACGGGGCGTGAGTCGTGCTTGGGTAGCTTAGTTGCTAAAGCACTTGCCCGCAAAGGGCAATGGTCCCGAGATCGAGTCTCGATCCGGCACACAGTTTTAATCTGCCAGGAAGTTTCAGAGAGCTCTCCTTGTTTGTAACTCCGTCCACGTACTTTACTGGCTGAATCAACCTATTATCAGAAAAAATGTGAATGACGACTCTTCGGATGGACACCCGGCACACGCGAGAGCCGACCAGTTTCTTCCACAGTACACGGACAGTACAAAAAATATCTAATCCCACAGACAAGGTCACCTATCTTCTTTGCTTCACTGACATGTGGATCATCACAAAAACTTCCATCAGCTCTCATAAGAGAGCAGTAATATACACTACTGGCCATTAAAATTGCTACACCAAGAAGAAATGAAGATGATAAACGGATACTCATTGGACAAATATATTATACTCGACCTGACATGTGATTACATTTTCACACAGTTTGGGTGCCTAGATCTTGAGAAATCAGTACCCAGAACAACCACCTCTGGCCGTAATAACGGCCTTAATTTCGCCTGGGAATTGAGTCAAACAGAGCTTGGATACCGTCTAAAGGTACAGCTGCCCATGTAGCTTCAACACGATACCACAGTTCATCAAGAGTCGTGACTGGCATGAGGTGATGAGCCAGTTGCTCGGGCACCATTGACCAGACGTTTTCAATTGGTGAGAGATCTGGAGAATGTGCTGGCCAGGGCAGCAGTCGAACATTTTCTGTATCCAGAAAGGCCCGTGCAGGACCTGCAACATGCAATTGTGCATTATCCTGCTGAAATGTAGGGTTTCACAGAGATCGAATGAAGGGTAGAGTCACGGGTCATAACACACCTTTAATGTAACGTCCACTGTTCGAAGTGCCGTCAATGCGCACGCTTCCAATGTGCGTTCACCGCGATGTCGCCAAACACGGATATGACCATCATGGTACTGTAAACAGAATCTGGATTCATCCGAAAAAATGACGTTTGGCCATCCGTGCACCCAGGTTCGTCGATGAGTACACCATCGCAGGCTCTCCTGTCTGCGGTGCAGCGTCAAGGGTAACCGCAGCCATGGTCTCCGAGCTAATAGTCCATGCTGCTGCAAAGGTTGTCGAACTGTTCGTGCAGATGGTTGTTGTCTCGCAAACGTCCCTATTGTTGACTCATGGATCGAGACGTGGCTGCACGATCCTTTACAGCCACGCGGATAAGATGCCTGTCATCTCGACTGCTAGTGATACGAGACCGTTGGGATCCAGCACGGCGTTCCGTATTACCCTCCTGAACCCACCGATTCCATATTCTGCTAACAGTCGACCAACGCGAGCAGCAATGTCGCGATACGATTAACCGCAACCGCGATAGGCTACAATCCGACTTTTATGAAAGTTCTGAAACGTGATGGTACGCATTTCTCCACCTCACACGAGGCATCACAACAACGTTTCACCAGGCAACGCCGGTCCACTGCTGTTTGTGTATGAGAAATCGGTTGGAAACTTTCCTCATGTCAGCACGTTGTAGGTGTCGCCACCGGCGTCAACCTTGTGTGAATGCTCTGAAAAGTTAATCATTTGCATATCACAGCATCTTCTTCCTATCGGTTAAATTTGGCGTATGTAGCACGTCATCTTCGTGGTGTAGCAATTTTAATGGCCAGTAGTATAGGTCTCGTGAGGAAATTTTCTATGTTTAACTTTTTCTAATTAATTTTGGAAACATGGCAAGATATAACTGCACATGAATGTGTATCTTGGTGAAATGTCAGTAGTGTAAATTAACTTTTACACCATCATCTGCACTCGTGATCACGAATTATAGGCTGGTCAGAGGTACTGCTTTACGTATTGTCCTCTCAGTGTTCCAAAATATATAATCATCCTTAGAAGTTTACAGATTGTACAACTGGAGTAGGAGCAACACGTGGCGTCTTTATAAGCATTGCAAGATTTGACGACGTAGTACATTTATACTTCGCTTTCCATAGAAGTCGGGTGATGAGTACTAAGCATTGTATTTCTCTCTATATTGATTCTGGAACTCTTACTCAGTAATGTATTCTTTCTGTGGATCCGAATATGGACAAAATGGTCCGAAACTTGAAATCTTTAGAAAAACAAATGCAAACTATGCGGGTGAAAGAGACAAAACTTCGACAGAAAGAAGTAATTGCGTTATTGGTTTGACATCGACCACATCAAAGCTGTGTAAGAAATGGAGTTGTGTTTCCTGGTTTCCTGTTATGTTTTCGGCTACGAGGAATATGACAAGTAGAAACTGACCAGTGGCTCTAATGTTTATTCCCTAGATCAGTTCTGTTGTATTCTCCATTCAGAAAACCGAACAAGACGACTAAGTGAAAGTTTTACTGAAGTTTCCCATTGATGTCGCACAACTGACAAATGTGAACCTTCACAAAAATGAAAAAAAAGTCTTAACGGAAGTCCAGTTCGAAGAAACACCGGGCGAAGTGGCGCCGTGGTTAATTCACTGGACTTATTTTCGGAAGGAACGAGGCTCATACCTCTGTTTGGTTCAAATGGTTCAAATGTCTCTGAGCACTATGGGACTTAACATCTGAAGTCATCTGTCCCCTAGACTTAGAACTACTTAAACCTAACTAACCTAAGAACGGCACACACACCCATGCCCGAGGCAGGATTCGAACCTGCGACCGTAGCAGCAGCGCGGTTCCGGACTGAAGCGCCTAAAACCGCCACAACGGCCGGTCTCTGTTTGGTCACCAAGATTTTGGTTTTCCGAGCTTTCCCTCAAACTGCTAAGCCAAACCCTGGGATAGTTCCTTTTAAAAAGGCAGTAGATTTTCTTCCTCACTCTTGACTTTTCAGAACTTGTGCTCCGTATCTAATATTCTCGTGGTGGACGGTACGTTAAAAGCTCACCCCTCCTTCCTTCGTTCCTCAAATAAAGAAAGGATGTGCAAGTTTAACAACTTTTCGACAGTACGCTGTCTCAGTTGCAGAAGGATGGGGCAGGAAGCGACTTTGACCTTATAAAACGAGCAATTTCGACATTCGTCTGAAATGTTTTAGAGAAACGAACACAATCTAAATTGCGGTAGCCGGACGCTAATCTGAAGGCCACTCCTTCCTAATGAGTCTTACGCACTGCTCCACCTAAATAGAGTTTTTTTTAACTACAGTGTACATATGTGATGCGATGGATAGATATGGTGGTGGTGGGGATATACCATGCCATACGAAGATAATCCTTGGCGTTCAGGACCAGGGATCATAAAAAACACGAAACGTTTTTTTTAATAGTTCTCGGACATATGACTAAAGAAGAGAGAAAATTACGTTTCTCTCTAGTTAGAAAAATCGTTTCTCATTACTACGAACAAGACGAGGAATAATACGAAAGCTGTGTATACGATTTCAGCGGAAAGTAATTATAGGCCTCTTACAATAACTGTTTTTGCGTGGAGTATCAGTTCATTCATTAAACATTTATTAGTTATTCGGTGACTGTAAACTTTGTTGAAAAGAACGAAGAGCTTGCAAACGTCAGCTGGTCTCACGCAATACCTTCTCTTGTGTCTTTGTTCACAGGAATCGCGCTGTAAATCGTATTGAGATGTTAGTGGGCGTTGCTACACCCTTCATTACAGCGTCATCTACGAATCCAACAACTATGAAAACGTGTTAAAAGTTGTAGCTGTTATTTCTGCAATGGCGTGAAACGCCATCACGTATCGCCAGACAACACATGTTTACGTAATGAGTTGAAGCTTTTGATGTGAAACAAGTAATATCGACTAGCAGATAACAGGGTCAATGATGCGGAAAGAGAGTTAGAACAGTTCCTTGCCAATCTACAGCATATGAGATGTTGTGCGCCGCTCTTTATCCTGCGTTGTAGCTCCCTCTGCCGAGGGAAATCTACCACTTGAACAGACCTTCATTGTACCTAGCCGGTATATATATATATATATATATATATATATATATATATATATATATATATATATATATATATATAAACTGTGCCTCATTTATTGACGAGGAGGCCGTGCCCTTATGTCTTTATCGTGTTACCTTTTACAGGTACGTACATGAAGCTGAAACAAAGGGACAGCCTGGAATTCTCACAGATGGTTGCGTAAACGCGTCCAAGTTTCTTTTCAGTTTGAAATCCTAGCTTTCTATCCTAACAGGCTATCCTTCTTAGGAATTGCCAGGTACATTTCCACTGGAGGATAAAGCGTATAACCCACAATCGATGACAACTTATTTGTATGCATCAATGGTAAATGGCGAAAAATTGAGAATAAATCGAAATACTAGATGCCCATGAAGACTAACTTGACCTAACTTCCGTCTTTCAACACTTAAAAAAATTAAAAAAACAATTTTTCTTAAAGATCTTAAGAGATGTAAGGTTGGAAAGTTTGGAACGAATAATGTCGAGGTGATGTAACTTTCCAACATTTCTTACAGAGTATGGAAGAAATATCCTATGAAACACTCAGATTCGTTCATTCTGAACTGTTTTTAGGAAGCTTATTTTCACCTGAAGACTACGCTTTCGAGTAACTGCTCAAGTTTCACAGGAATCTGTCATTTTGAGTGGATAAATTTTCCTTGTTAGAAAGTGAGACTTACTTTTGCCAACTTTTTATCAATAAATTTCTCTGTTCTCCGTGAATAAAGATTTGTCGAGAACGGCATTACTAAACTTCTGTCAGTGAAGTGATGTATAACGAACGTCTTCACAAATCCGGTATTGGTATTCCCTGAAAACAGGATCATAACCCAATAAAAAGTTATAACGCGATGGATAACATTTCTGATAAGGGAAAACTGCATGGTAAAAAGAATAAAACAGCAGAAAGTTTCTTACGCGGCGTTCAGTTGGCAACGGTGGAGCGACTGTATGTAGACTGCATCACTTTCACTGAGGCTAGGTGACGTCATTCGCGGATCACGTGACCAGCGCCGGTCGCTAACCCTACCTGCCTACAAGTAGGTCATTTGTTCAGCAAGCCGCCACTATCTGCCTCTGCTTTATCTGCTCACCGTCTGCAGCGCCAGAACACACTTCCGTAAAACACACTCGCTGCGAATGAGGAACAAATGAGCACCTTAACGCTAACAACACGGTGGATTTATTCGGTATTCGATAGTAAGTAAAATTACCTCGCTTTTACTGAATTAAAGACTTTGAGATCTCTTACGGTACGTTAGGTGAAATTTTTTTAGTAGAGGACTGCAGTCCGATTAGTAAGAATGCTAATGCGCCTGAATTGTGGGGACTGACAATATAGTCACAGCAGTACATGGGATGGTCAATTGGTTTTATTACGACATATGGAGGTATTTTTGTCAGTTTTTGGATACTGGTTGCGTGGAAGTTTGCAACATGAACGTCCTATTGAAATGCAAAATGAATCGTATGAACTCCTTTTATGCAACATATCAGAGTAACAGAGTTAACGTTTCTTTTACAGAGCATGCCTGATTGGCTCTATTTTTACACTTTCGCTGATATATGTTCTAAGTTCTTCAACGATATGTTTTTGCTGTGGTACCGCAAAGCGTAGTTTATATGATTAAGAAGTCACCGTTGCCCCTACCTTTCATAAACCCCTGTAAAGATACACGTCCTTAAACTGACATTTGGTCTAACCCCTTTTTCTCAATAACTGCGACAGTAAACTCCAGACAATGAATAGTTGAAGTGGCAAATTACTGGCGGTTTAACTACACGATTGTTTGCTAGTAGCAGCTTTTAATGTCACTGGAGATATATGTACTGAGGTGAAGTATAACTGACCCTCAATAATTTGTAGTTTGTATGTCCTTTTGCGTATCATGTATTGTTTTAACTATAGGACATGAAAGAGTGTTAAACTTTCTGTTCGTTACACTAAGCTCTGACTAGATCGATGCTGACATATGTTTTCGGTCAACACTGTGTATCACTTGTATCTTAGAATTGAATGTATAACACTGATCAACTCGAAAACTGATTTGAATACCGCGGTGGCTTACTAGGCTATGTCCTGTCCGAGAATCAGTTTACCAGACAAATAGCGGAGCTGTATTTAACGCGGTAGCCAGAACATGGTTGTCTTGTTTCATAGCGAAAAGCCCTGCCCAGTGCAAAAATCTTAAATAAAAGTACAGTGGAACTGAGAGCTATATCTTTAAATAATTACTCTGATGCCTATCGAGCCATGTTACACATCTCATAATTACGACACTCAAATAGAGACCTCGGTACCTCAGCAGTAAGCCATACGAATACTTTATTTGTCGCTCGTATTTGTTAGTGTGGAAGCGCGGATGCCACCGGTTTTCGAGATTCAGGCCTAATTTCCTACAAGCTGACTGCAGTAACTGTATTTGTTTGTGCCAACATTTTCAGGTTACCTGCCATACAAGACGATCAGGCTACTTCCTTTTTCGACGTACGTATTGTTAATTTGCACAGTGGAAAAGAGAACGAAGGAAAGTTGCGGTATGCCCTGTGGTCAGGTCATTAGAGAAGGAACACAAGCTCAGATAGAAGAAGGAATCAGAGGACTTAGGAAATTACGGTAATACTACCGGATTTTAACCGTCACCGTGCTGAATACGACTCCAAAAACACGACGACATAATTTAATATACGTAGACCACGTCGTTGTGAAATTGCTACGAAACGCAGAAAGACTTGCAGATGATTATAGCACTTGGTGCAGAGACTGAAATCTGGCGCTAAGATAAAGAAATATAACGCATTAAAATGGTTCAAATAGCTCTGAGCACTATGGGACTTAACATCTGAGGTCATCAGTCCCCTAGAACTTAGAACTACTTAAACCTAACTAACCTAAGGACAGCACACACACCCATGCCCGATGCAGGATTCGAACCTGCGAGTGTAGCGGTTGCGCGGTTCCAGACTAAAGCACCTAGAACCGCTCGGCCACCTCGGCCGGCCTGTAACGCATTAAACAGTCGAAAAGACTCGATACTGTATTACTAAAATCAGTCAAAGCCGCCAACTGTCAATAATATCTACGCGGAGGCGTTTAAAGGAGAAGGATCACACAAATCTTGCCAAAATTCTAAGCCAACCAGTAAGCGAGTGTGGTTAGTTGATTTTAGATCCGTTCCACCTTATGTATGTAATCAGAAGAACTAGATGAGATTCAACAGAGCTGCACGGCTCGTCTTAGGTTTGTTTGGTCAGCCGAGGAGCGTCGCAGAAATGATCAATAAACTGCAGTGGGAGAAATTAAACAACTTCTCAAAATTTCGAAAGTCCGTGTTGCACTACTAGTGAAGAAACATTTTACTAATGAAATAAAGTTATATGGCAAGAAATCTGTACATTTCCTTAATTAACCTTTACAACATTTGGGTTTTATGGGGTGACTGACTACTGTCTTTCAATATAAAACTGTCCATTCAACAAAACGTAAATGTTGACCGATCAAGTAACACTAGTTGTAGGAAAAAGAGATGACTGTGGAAGACTCGATACTGTATTACTAAAATCAGTCAAAGCCGCCAACTGTCAATAATATCTACGCGGAAGCGTTTAAAGGAGAGAATGTAATTCATCTGAGAAAGAAGTGGCTTCCAAAATACCGATTCGAGTTATTCTTGAGTGTTGCTCATCAGTGTGGGAGCCATGTTAGGTAGAATTATCAGAAGAGGAAACACGATCCATAGCGGAAATGTGCGACTTGTCACGTGTTCGTTTGGTGAGTGCGACGAGAGTGCTACGGAAAATGCTCTCCACACACAAAGCTGGCAGACACTACAAGAGAAGCAGTCTGCATCGAGGAGAGGTTTACTGATAACATTCCAAGAAGAGTCAGGCTACGTATCACTCCCATACGCATCTCACGAAATGACCATGACGGGACTGTCAGAGAAATTAAAGCTCATACGGACGCCTACCTTCCTCCGCATGCCGTAAGGCGGGTTGCCATGCATAGAGAGGCAGAAGGTATTCTTGATACTATGTACAGGATTAACTAGCTATCACCAGAAAGCACCAAATAATACAAGTGCCTGGGAGTAACAGTTCTTGGTATGATCCTATGGGGGTGGAGGTTAGCAATGGATGTGGAAAGTCTTGTTTCATCGTTAACGCACTGAAGTAGTTCACCTCGTGTAAGAGGCGACTCACAGTATGTCTATTCCAATTATCATGAAATAAGCTCCAACACGTAAGATTTTTATGGTGTTGGGTAGTCAGGAGAAATTAACGGGTGTAGGACGTCAAACGGGCCGACCTGGAGCAGGAGAGGCACCAGAGGACATTTTAAATCCAACTGTCCATACTTTTACAAATAAATTCATAAAACTTTGTCAGCATGACCAGGAAGGATTCAGGATTCACATTCATAACAGTGGAAGTTCAAACACACGACAGAATAAATTTTTTTTTTGCTTGTGAAATTTCACAATTTTTTCACTTACTATTGGCTGCATTTGTTGCTACAGGTACACTTTTCTTCATAAGTAAGAGAGATTGTTCGATGTATTTTGTACAGCATACAAACCATACTTACAGGTGTATGAAACTCTAGAATTTTCCAAATCTATTAAAAACTGTGGTAAAAATTGAGGTAATTAGCTATAAGAGTTGAGTTTTTTTCTAAACATGAAGTTTAAATGCAACAGCTCATTCATTTTATCATAAATTGAATTCTAGAGTTTCATATACCTGTAAGTATGGTTTGTGTGCTGTGCAAAATTCAACGAAGAATCGTCGATTTAAAGAGGTACCCAATTAATAAATTGTTCTAATGCACCCGGCCACTCCCGCCGGAGGTTCGAGTCCTCCCTCGGGCATGGGTGTGTGTGTTGTTCTTAGCACAAGTTAGTTTAACTTAGTTTAAGTAGTGTGTAAGTCTAGGAACCGATGGCCTATGCAGTTTGGTCGCTTAGGAATTCACACATTTCCAATGCAACCAGGTGTCACGAGTTTCCTGAAACATATATCCGCTGGAGTGTAACCATGTATGGAAGTGAAACATGGACGATAACTAGTTTGGACAAGAAGAGAATAGAAGCTTTCGGAATGTGGTGTTACAGAAGAATGCTGAAGATTAAATGGGTAGATCATATAACTGGTTATGAGGTATTGAATAGGACTGGGGAGAAGAGGAATTTGTGGCACAACTTGACTAGAAGAAGACATGTTCTGAGGCATCAAGAGATCACCAATTTAGTATTGGAGGGCAGCGTGGAGGGTAAAAATCTTAGAGGGAGCCCAAGAGATGAATACACTAAACAGATTCAGAAGGATGTAGGTTGCAGTACGTGCTGGGAGATGAAGTAGCTTTCACAGGATAGAGTATCATGGAGAGCTGCATCAAACCAGTCTCAGGACTGAAGACCACAACAACAACAACATATCCGCTGCTGAAAATTGCCTGAAGAAAATTTTAGTGGTTCGTCAAAGCGAGCTCTATCGTGCGGAGACGACACAGATAAATACTCTAAATTGCTTGCGTTCCTACGAGAGTAGTGGCGTCACCAGTGCAGACAGGGACACAATCTCTAACAGCATGACGCAATTACACATTGGACGACTAATCACAACTCTTCCACGCGCTATAAATGGTCACGAAAACAGCAGCCACGACAGTCAGTTGTCTCTAACGAAGGAGATGGAGGATTTCGTCGAAAGTCAGAAATTTTACCAGATTTGTGGCTGCAAGTCAACCGAGAGTGTTTTATGCCTATTACCTGTGGGTGTTGTTCGATAAAAAGTCTTATAACGTAACCACAGATGTGGAAAAAGTAGCTGTAGCTAATACTACCTGAAACGTCATGAATATACAGCACGAACAGAAGCTGTTTTTAGCAATATATATTATTCGTTTCGGGAGTTGCTTCGGGGTCTGCTGATGAACGACTCTGAGGATAACTTACAACGCTTTTCCAGGCAAGAAAACGAAAAGCGAGCGGTGTAAGTCCGAGCAAAGGACTGTGACCCCAACTACACGCGGTTTGCCGTCGTCGCTGCGGGCTGAATACGGCTAGCTTCACGTAGCTGATGGCAGAGCGCGCCGCTGCAGGCATTGCGCAACTGGATGCACTTTGAGGTCGCGGCTGAGAACGGCTGCCACCAGCGTGTAACGGTGAACGCGTCTACGAGTACTACTTCTGGCAGCATTTTTCTTACGCAGCGGTAATTACTCTCCTCACAAATAGAGCAAGCAATCAGATGCGGGGTTTCGCAAGCGGCGTGTTCGAACCCGGGACTGTGGGCTAGAGCGCTGCGCTAGCCTAGCGCCGGGACCTTGAAGTACCGCTTCCTGCCCGCCTGCTCGTCACAATAAAAATCCAAAGGTCATAGTGCAACTCTATAAAACGCGGACACAAGCCAATGCTGCGCTGTCGCTCTCAGACCGCCTTTTCCACAGCCGACAAACTTGTTTCGCTAATGAATGCCTCTGTTACCTTTCTTCGAATCGTGCTCTACTGGATGCTTATCATATAATATTCTGGGTGATAAAAGTGTTGAACCTATACTTAAATGAATTGCCACTACAAACGCGAATCTAATTCTAGACCCATGGTAAGTAAGTGAGAAACACAATTGTTACACTACTTCGAGCCATTTCATCGTGTCATAAATCCACTTTCGAGATCTGTAACACATGATTGTGAGACAGAGCTCGACTCAGAGATGGTCAGTTGAATCCTAGTAGTAGAAGAAAATTCTAGCATCGGTGTATGGCTAGCATGACGAGGAGTGGTGGTGTCGTGAATTTCCTAGACACGAGACTTTGTACCAATGACATGGGCTAAACCTGATACGTTCCGGTAGTTTCTCAAAAAGCGAAGGAATGTCAAATAGTTGATAGTGATTCTCACGTCCGTCAGATGTAGGACGATGTCCATAAGCTACGGAAAGAACACGATGGTATTCGATTACAAGATTACTGGGAACTTTAGTGGTCTTTTGAGAATTTTCATATTGCCAAATGAAAGCCTGTGACATTGTAAATGTTCAAATAATAATTTACTATGTCAAGGTCGTCTAATTACTACAAACATTCGCAATACCGGTTTCTGCAAATTACTGAGATTTTCAGAAGCGATGAAGTTTCGTCACGAAACTGTAGTTATAAGCATACTGAACATCATGCAAAAGATATAAAATGTCAATAAAATATACATCATGCCGTCACATGGTACAACATACTGCCAGTTTACTTTATTGACATTTTTTACGGAATTTACGTAATATTCTGTATGCTTGTACGTAACATAGCAGTTTGTTAATTTGCTGAAAACGGTAACGTATATATATATATATATATATATATATATATATATATATATATATATATATATATATATATATATATATGAAGTTTTTCACATACCTAGGGGTAACACACCATGTGAATACATGTGAAACTGAATGAACACGCGAGACTCGTCAGGAACTCAAATAGAAGACTTGTTGGAAGGGTTCTGGGAAAGTACGGTACATTTGTCAACGAACGGTATGCAAGACACTAGAGAGCACTGCTCTAGTGTTCGGAGTCCTCATGAAGTAGGCATACCTGGACACATTTATATATGCGACGATAGCATCGTAGCAGATCCATACAGGTAGTGGGTGGGCAACATATCTGGATGTTTGTACGGGGACTGAGCCGCCGTCCTCCCAAATACGAATCCAGTATGTTCCCAGTGCGCCACCTCGCACCTTTCAATACTAAACATCACTGAGATGCTTCGGTAACTTAACTTTGTATTTTTGGAAAAGTACCGGCGTTCCTCTCGCAACACCCTGTTGGGTAAATTTAGACAACTACTATTTGAGGAAAACCGTACGATTCTGTTGCACATGTTGTCAATCTTGCGAGTGGCCTATCATAATAGAATACCGGGTGGTTATAATTAAACTATCACTGCTTGAGAGTACCTCCATGAAACCGAGTGATAGTAGGACAACGAGACGTTGTGGAAACATTTGTAAGAGAAGTAACGAATAAACCAATGAAAGAAACTCATTTTAATTTCCAGGCAAGAGGGTAACACATGTTAATTGCGTGTCATGTTTAAGTTCCAGGTTACAAACATTGTTCAACGTGAAGACCATCGGCATCTACGACAGCCTGGAACCGCACTAGAGATAACATTTCACAATTCTTCGCTTGAGGTAACATTAACTGGAGATTTTAATTTAAAGTCTTAGGGGATACCCCGTGCACATTCATATTTAAATCACTTGTCATTTCATGTAATCTAGCTCTGTCACGTACAAGTTACAATAAGGGCTATGGAAACCAGCAGTTCTGCTATTGACGATATTTTTATAGACACACAGAGATTACAAAGTCATTGTGTAAATTAAAAGACTAATAAATAAAATGAAATTATGGTCTTTAATATATATTTGCGAAATAATACTGAAAAAGTGTCCATGACACACATGGCGTCCATCTTGTACCACAGCTTTTCCTTGAAAATCGTTCAAAAGCAAGTTTAATAAATTTCAGTTCCCGTTTTTATGTATTTTTTACAACATACAGAGTTCAACTGCTACTGCTACTAAACATAACTATTCATTTTCGGTATCGGAAATTCACGACAGTGCGGCGTTCGAAATACCGGTTGAAGTTGCTTTGTAAATGGGTTGTGTGTAGAGGGGCAAGTGAGCGATCGATTGCAGACGATAACGCCATAACTGAAACTCAGCGAATAAGATAATACCACTGAAGAAGCACTAGTCAAGTACACTGGTATACCTTTCCAGTTGCATTGACGTGTGAAAGAACGAAAAATTGAGTCATCTAAGTTTATATCTGTACTAGGCTATCCATCTTACGGCATGCGGTGGACGGTACCTCTAGCAGCAATAACATTTCCATCCTTCTCTAGTCCATTCGTGAATGATGCCTGGGAAGAAAGACTATCGATAAACTTCCGTAATAGCTATAATTCCTCTGATTTTCTTCCCCCTGGTGATTTCACGAGACATATGTACGGGGAAGTAATATGGTGCCTAAATCTTCTTCGAACGTACGGTCTTGGAAACTGAACAGCGACCTTCTCTGTGATACACAACGCATCTCTTGCAGCTCCTGCCACTGGAGTTTGTTGTGCAGCTCCATTGCGTTCTCATGCGTACTAAACGATCACGCGACGAAAAGTGCAGCTCTACGTTGGATCTTCTCTATCTCTCCCGGTCGAACAAGTATATTTTGAGCCGCTTCTTTCGTGGATGAATTACAGTTCCTTAAGATTAGAGTTGTAGAACTACCATAGGCTACCGTGGAAGGGTGGACTACGGCATTTTTCCTTGTAGATTTGGTCAGTTAAGGTCGTACCCGCATTACCTGTATGTTAGTTGTGATGCATACGTACGGGGCATTACCTTACAACGATCGCTTTCTTTACGTGTGCAGTTAGTGTCTTGCCGAATTCGCCAAGAAACGGGAAGCGGTTAACCGTCTACAAACGTAGTGACGATATACAAACGGGCACGAAGCCTACGGAAAAGTTTTGTTCTACATAGTTATCCTACCGACTGTTACTTGAATATGACTAGTATTTATATCAAAATTGGACTTGTCAATGTTTCATTAAGATTTTATTCAAAAATTGTTGATTAGTAACGTGAAACAGACGGATGTTGCAATAAAAATAAAGAATAGAATACAGATATATCATATAGCGCTAGAAAATGTAATTTCCTCAACAGAAAGGTAGAATAAAAAAACGCAAATCAAACAGACAGCAAACACCGCTTTAATAAAACGCCGAACTTGTATAAAACATGTTTCTGTTATTCATAAACAACTTTCGCATTTATCAACAATAACATGAAGCTCTTGGGTTTGATAATGAAGACGAACTTTCTATTTTTTATGTTTGTGCATGTAAACTGTACTTGCATCAAAAGGAATTGATTTGGTTATATAAAAGTGTAGAAGTTATGCGATCAACTAATTTTTATTATTAATAACATGTAGTTTATGTTCTGTAAGGGTATAAAATACACTGAAAGATGTGCGGTTCTAGCCGGCCGCTGGTGGCCGAGCGGTTCTAGGCGCTTCAGTCTGGAACCGTGCGACCGCTACGGTCGCAGGTTCGAATCCTGCCTCGGGCTTGGATGTGTGTGATGTCCTTAGGTTAGTTGGGTCTAAGTAGTTCTAAGTTCTGGGGGACTGATGACCTGAGATGTTAAGTCCCATAGTGCTCAGAGCCGTGTGCGGTTACAATTATGTGGAAAACAAACAAGCAAACAAACAAAAAAAAAAAACAAAGAGAAGTCGTCGGCTGTGAAGTTTCACCTTTAAACATTTATTTATGTTTCTTTCCCTACCAATGCTACCAAAGCTGCCGGTAATCCTACCATTTACTACGTCACTGATGTAGTTTATCAAAACTACGAACCGCACTTTTGGTAGAGCGCGACTCTACACATTATTAAGGTTTTATTTTTGACGACCACTCTATCACTTTAGTGGGTTGGGTAGTATGGGGCACACCTACTTACAAGGGAATCTCCCCATCGCACCCCCCTCAGATTTAGTTATAAGTTGGCACAGTGGATAGGCCTTGAAAAACTGAACACAGATCAATAGAGAAAACAGGAAGAAGTTGTGTGGAACTATGAAAAAAATAAGCAAAATATTCAAACTGAGCTAGTCCATAGGCAAGATAAGCAACATTAAGGCTAGTGTGAGCTCAGGAGCGCCGTGGTCCAAGTTAGAGTGAGCAGCTGCGGAACGAGAGGTCCTTGGTTCAAGACTTCCCTCGCGTGAAAAATTTTCTTTCTTTATTTTCGCAAAGTTATTATCTGTCCTTTCGTTCATTAACGTCTCTGTTCACTGTAATAAGTTTAGTGTCTGTTTTTTGCGACCGCACCGCAAAACGGTGCGATTAGTAGACGGAAGAACGAGCCTCTCCAATGGGAACCGAAAGCATTTGATCGCAAGGTCGTAGGTCAACCTATTCAACAGGAAAACACGTCTGATACATTCTATACGACACTGGTGACGGCATGTGCGTCACATGACAGGAATACGTTGTCGACCCACCTAACTTGTACACTTGGCGAATGGGTAAAAAGGTTCTTTTACCTTGCCCGATTTTGATTTTCTTCTGGATGTGATAATCACTGCCAAAAAAGTGATGAAAATATAAGGGTTTGTCACATAGAATGCAACAAATGAATGCAACAGTTTCACAGTCGGACAGTTTTCCTTGTGCTCTGTCAAAACATATGTTTTTAAGGTTTTCAAATTTTTCCGTGTGTAGACCGTCAAATCCTGCATATGTCCAAGCAAATCTGAACATGTCCTGGAATTTTGGAGAGCGAAGTTGATTATGTGTGAGTGCCTGAACTTTGATAATTGACACACGATCGCATAAACAATACTGCTCTGTGTACCAATGCAGCTTCACAAAATAATTGTCTGAAAATAAAAAATTAAACTTTTCACTCGAGGGAAAACTTGAACCAAGGATCTCTCGATCCGCAACTGCTCACGCTAACCACGGGACCACGACGCTCCTAAACTCACTTTCTCCTTGATGTTGTCTATCTTGCGCATGGAATACTCAGTTTGTATATTTTGCTTATTTTTTTCATGGTTCCAAACAACTTCTTCCTGTTTTCTCGAGTGATCTGTGTTCAGTTTTTCAAGGTCTATCCACTGTGCCACTGTCCACTGCTTAATCTGAGGGGGGTGCGATGGGGAGGTTCCCTTGTTAGAAGACCCGCCTAGTTCCTGAAATCTCGTTGTCCCAGGGCCGGCGAATTCAATAAAACGACGTCCGGTGCTGCCGGGAATAATCATCGAACATTTTGTCTGTAATAGAAGTTGTTCCCCATGACACGATACATCGTCACCCCGAGACGTTTGTCGCAAAGGATTTGAAACACCTTGTAAACAGAATCGTGTTGCCGATGTACGGCAAGAAGGGCAGAGTGAAGGACCGAGAGCGACGAGATGATTCCGAAAGACAGAGCCTGTGCGTGCGGAGCTATTTCGCACCCTGGTGGGCGAAGTTTAACGAGGCCAAGAGCGAGAGAGTTGGGCGGGCAGCCCGAAGTTAGGCCCTCGGGCCGGAGTTGGCGCGCCGGTACCACCTGTTGATTCCGGGGCCTTCGTCGTTCCAGCCGCTTCCCTTCAATAAAGTGTTCCGCTGCCGGGGTCAGCGTGATGCCTGCGCTCGCTGCTCCACAACTAACACTTCCCGATTACGATTCACCTACAGCTTCAGCCAGGGTCACACACACGGGTATCTGCTGATTCGAATGTACAGGGTGTTACAAAAAGGTACGGCCAAACTTTCAGGAAACATTCCTCCCACACAAAGAAAGAAAATGTTATGTGGACATGTGTCCGGAAACGCTTACTTTCCATGTTAGAGCTCATTTTATTACTTCTCTTCAAATCACATTAATCATGGAATGGAAACACACAGCAACAGAACGTACCAGCGTGACTTCAAACACTTTATTACAGGAAATGTTCAAAATGACCTCCGTTAGCGAGGATACATGCATCCACCCTCCCTCGCATGGAATCCCTGTTGCGCTTATGCAGCCCTGGAGAATGGCGTATTGTATCACAGCCGTCCACAATACGAGCACGAAGAGTCTCTACGTTTGGTATCGGGGTTGCGTAGACAAGAGCTTTCAAATGCCCCCATAAATGAAAGTCAAGAGGGTTGAGGTCTGGAGAGCGTGGAGGCCATGGAATTGGTCTGCCTCGACCAATCCATCGGTCACCGAATCTGTTGTTGAGAAGCGTACGAACACTTCGACTGAAATGTGCAGGAGCTCCATCGTGCATGAACCACATGTTGTGTCGTACTTGTAAAGGCACATTTTCTAGCAGCACAGGCAGAGCACCCTTATGAAATCGTGATAACGTGCTCCATTGAGCGTAGGTGAAAGAACATGGGGCCCAATCAAGACATCACCAACAATGCCTGCCCAAAAGTTCACAGAAAATCTGTGTTGATGACGTGATTGCACAATTGCGTGCGGATTCCGGTCAGACCACACATGTTGATTGTGAAAATTTACAATTTGATCACGTTGGAATGAAGCCTCATCCGTAAAGAGAACATTCGCACTGAAATGAGGATTGACGCATTGTTGGCTGAACCATTCGCAGAAGTGTACCCGTGGAGGCCAATCAGCTGCTGATAGTGCCTGCACACGCTGTACATGGTACGGAAACAACTGGTTCTCCCGTAGCACTCTCCATACAGTGACGTGGTCAACGTTACCTTGTACAGCAGCAACGTCTCTGACGCTGACATTAGGGTTATCGTCAACTGCACGAAGAATTGCCTCGTCCATTGCAAGTGTCCTCGTCGTTCTAGGTCTTCCCCAGTCGCGAGTCATAGGCTGGAATCTTCCGTGCTCCCTAAGACGCCGATCAATTGCTTCGAACGTCTTTCTGTCGGGACACCATCGTTCTGGAAATCTGTCTCGATACCAACGTACCGCGCCACAGCTATTGCCCAGTTCTAATCCATACATCAAATGGGCATCTGCCAACTCTGCATTTGTAAACATTGCACTGACTGCAAAACCACGTTCGTGATGAACCCTATCCTGTTGATGCTACGTACTGATGTGCTTGATGCTAATACTGTAGAGCAATGGGTAGCATGTCAACACAAGCACCGAAGTCAACATTACCTTCCTTCAATTGGGCCAACTGGCGGCGAATCGAGGAAGTACAGTACGTACTGCCGAAACTAAAATGAGCTCTAACATGGAAATTAAGCGTTTCCGGACACATGTCCACATAACATCTTTTCTTTATTTGTGTGTGAGGAATGTTTCCTGAAAGTTGGCCGTACCATTTGGAACACCCTGTAGTGTTTCGTTTCCACACAGCCAGCAGTGCGCTAATGAGGCAGTATTATACAGTGCGATTCAGAACGCGTAAATGGAAGAATCTTAAAAAGGAGTCAATATACAACTCTGGAATAGAAACTAAGGGTATTGGAAGGAATCGTGAATCACTGAAAACTACAGTGGAAAGTAGTGCAAGGTCTTCAAAAAATGGTTCAAATGGCTCTGAGCACTATGGGACTTAACATCTGTGGTCATCAGTCCCCTAGAACTTAGAACTACTTAAACCTAACTAACCTAAGGACAACACACACATCCATGCCCGAGGCAGGATTCGAACCTGCGACCGTAGCAGTCACGCGGTTCCGGACTGAGCGCCTTAACCGCGAGACCACCGCGGCCGGCAAGGTCTTCATCGGACACGTTTTTTCAGAACTGGTAGAGGGCATACGTGCATCGTCAGGTGTGAATACAACTAGACGGAGCACCTGCACACTTTTCTGTGAAAGTACGTGATGCATCCAACGCCGCATATCAGCAGGCGTTGAATCGAAAAAAGGGAGCTCCATTGTGTGGTCACCTGGCTTCCCTGATCTGACTCTCTGACTCCTCTTTTTTCCGGCCGCTGTGGCCGAGCAGTTCTAGGCACTTCAGTCTGGAACCGCGCGACCGCAATGGTCGCAGATTCGAATCCTGCCTCGGGCATGGATGTGTGTGATGTCCTTAGGTTAGTTAGGTTTAAGTAGTTATAAGTTCTAGGGGACTGATGACCACAGATAGTGCTCAGAGCCATTTGAACCATCTTTTTCCCTCTTGGTTTATATTGCAGGTGGCACACCAAAAGGATCGTGTACGTCACACCAGCTCCCGACGAAGAAACATTTCTCGCCAGGATACAACGATGACTGGTGTACTTGAGTGGCCAAGATTCTTCTACGAGCATGTTATGCCTGTACGGAATGCGGCAGTCGCCACTTCGAACACCTTCCGTAACGTACAACTCTGTTGCGTAAGCAGCACACTGTCTTTGACGAGCTTAGGGCGCACGTGCATTGATTGTCATTGTTGTTACTGACATTCCAAAGCTTTCACTGGTTAAAGATTACTTCCAACACCGCAAGTTCCTAGTTCAGATTTGTTGTATTTCGACTACTCTTCCAGCTCCTTCAATTTGTGCGTATCTTTCGAATCACCCTTTATATTTGTACCGACTAGCTAAGTGTCCGGCGTTGCCAGGGTATGTATTTATTCCAGTCTTGCCGGCCGTAGTGGCCGTGCGGTTCTAGGCGATACAGTCTGGAGCCGAGCGACCGCTCCGGTCGCAGGTTCGAATCCTGCCTCGGGCATAGATGTGTGTGATGTCCTTAGGTTAATTAAGTTTAATTAGTTCTAAGTTCTAGGCGACTGATGACCTCAGAATTTAAGTCGCATAGTGCTCAGAGCCAGCCATATTCCAGTCTTCTCTTAGACCGTCTCGTCCTTCCCCCTCACTGTGTGTCCATCTTCTCGTCCTCCATTCTCTTTCCATCTTATCACTCTCTTCCCAATAGGGGACTGGTGGTTCTTACCCCTACGCTATTTCTTTCCAGATCCTAATTAATAAACTAAACTTCGTCGGAACAGGCTTTGAAGATCCAACGGTACTGACCGACCGGCATTCCATCCTCATCCCACAGGCGACACTGGATGCGGATATAGTGGTACATGTGTTGTTAGTTTTCGTGACCGGAGTCGCTACTCCCCCATCAAGCAGCGCTTCAATTTGCCTCACAATGACTGAGTGCACCCCGCTTGCCAGCAGCGCTCGGCAGACCGGACGGTCACCCATCCTAGTGCTAGCCAAGCCCGACAGCGCTTAACATCGGTGAACTGTCGAAAACCACCGTTACTACTGCGGCAGATTCTAATACGTGTACCAAATTTGACAGAAATCGTTACAAGAGTTTAAGATGAACTTTTTACCAGTGGCTTTGTTCGCCCAACCACATGTGAAATATTTTTACACGTATTTAACAAATTTCACGCGTATGTGTACACATATTTCACCAGTATGCCTAGCGAATTTCGCCGAGCAGTTTCATTTACACGCAGCTTAACGTTTATGACGTTGTATCTCCTGACCTATGCGCTGTACAATTATATTATTTTTCCGGCATATCCGGTGGTATTTATGTCTACTGTCTGCGAAATATGTTACGAATAGAGTTACAAGTAAAGACACAATAACTTAAAACGTCATGATCGACGTGGCAGTTTCTCATGCATCTCATTGTTTACCACGTCATATCTCCTGAAATATGAGCCGTACAATGATATATTTTTGCAGTTACACTCAGCTGCATATGTGGACACTTTCTGTGAAATGTGAATTAGTAGCAAAGAAATTAAAACGTCACGAAAGACGCGACAGTTTTCTCTCGCATCTCAGTATTGGACGTCATATCTGTTGAACTAAGCGTCGTGCAATGATGTGATTCTTCTGGTACAGACAGCGATTATGTGAATACTGACTGCAAAATCAGTTAGCAGTAAGGAAATAATAAATTAAAAAGTCATGCTTCATGTGGCAATTTTAATGTATGAAGAGCGAAAAAGTATTAAGCGAAAAACGTTTTTTTCTTTCACGATTTTGTAGGAATCGTCAGGGAGAAAAAGTTTCGTAAGTGTTTGAAATTCTGTGTAAAGTTTGCTGCAAGCCTCTCAGTTCTCTCATTCTCAAGCACTGGATGACTGAGTCTGGATATTCTTGCGTCATGGGCAACACTGCTTTTTCACTCCCACCCCCATCCTTTTGAGCCCGCAGCTCGTGGTCGTGCGGTAGCGTTGTCGCTTCCCGCGCCCGGGTTCCCGGGTTCGATTCCCGGCGGGGTCAGGGATTTTCTCTGCCTCGTGATGACTGGGTGTTGTGTGATGTCCTTTAGGTTAGTTAGGTTTAAGTAGTTCTAAGTTCTAGGGGACTGATGACCATAGATGTTAAGTCTCATAGTGCTCAGAGCCATTTGAACCATGCTTTTGATAGATGGGTGGGTCTTACCCTCGCAGCGATATTTCCAGACAGTAAACGATATGTGAACTACGCTCGGTCGAAAACGGTCCAGTGGTTTAGGAAGGAAAAGATGTGGAACATACATATGTACATAAGTGCATTCCGAACATTTTAATCGCTTGTATGGGTTTTCAGCCAACGCGAGTAAGGGGCATTACAGAGGGCCAGCATAGCGCACATTTGGTGATACATGGCTCTTCGGTGAGCGTCAGTGAGATTTTTACTGAATGGTCCCATCTTGGGACAGGGCTTGAGAGTGACACCGTTAAGTTCAAACTGGATGGAGAAGACGCAGATAATGTCAGTCGTAGATCTCGTGAAAAATCGACCCTTACCAAGAAACTTAAGAGACACAAATATTTCGTTTTTCTGAGGGAGCATCGTGCCTGCAGGACCAGTTGGGTTGGCGACATCGGAGGAGTCGTTGCAGGAGACTATATGAATTTAACCAGCGTATAAATGCCAACGGTATTCAAGGTAGAAGAACACATCACTTCTGGACGGACGTCGTTAGCCTCAAGACGTGTCATACGACCATCTCCGAAGAAGGTGAGTCTGTGCTTCTGACGACGTGTGCATGCGTCATTGAGATAACTCGCCGCAAGAAACAACTTAGAAGTTTGATGGTAAACTTTCTGCGTGCAAAAAAACCGTTGTGTAATTATTCCTCTGATTTCTGCCCGTCTTTTTGTCATTGTAGCTTGTGCATTGAAGCTCACTGAAAATAAATGCAGTTTTTAACAGAGTTTTGCGTCCATAAATTATTTTGCTTGACCAAACCAAATAATAGGTTCTATGTTGCTATCCCCATCCATCTTGCAGCTCGGGGATCAAATCAACCACTTGTTGTTTAATCGTGACGTAGTGCCATGCCTGATAGAGAGGTCATGGCGGAATATATGTGGATCGTCGTCAACGAGATACATCAGTTCATCCATTAGTAGACCCAGAGGAAGCCACTACAACCGTGGCCGACACGTTGGTGTTGTCCATTAGGTGACAGTTATTTTACAACATAACGCAGCTCTACACCCAGAAGACTTTTATGTAAATTTATTCACTTGGATCAAGTGACAATATCAGCCACATCTACATTTGTCAGTCCAAACTAAATGGCTAAGAAAGAATATTAATGTAGTGTACGCAAGGTGACCTAACGACTACTTATGATCTCTCAAACTCAAAATCTATCTTGATACAAGGAATTTAATATTTGTCACGTCAGTATTTGTTGTTCAAATGGCTCTGAGCACTATGGGACTTAACTGCTGAGGTCATCAGTCCCCTCGAACTTAGAACTACGTAAACCTAACTAACCTAAGGACATCACACACATCCATGCCCGAGGCAGGATTCGAACCTGCGACCGCAGCGGTCGCACGGTTCCAGACTGTAGCGCCTAGAACCGCTCGGCCACTCCGGCCGGCGTATTTGTTGTACTGCACTGTCAATTTCTGGCCACTGCCTGTTAACTAAAGCAGAATTAATTGTTACGGCGGCTGGATGGAAATGCACACCGAAATCAGTTAACTGTATGGCGGGGTTGTAGTACGGCTGCCGAAATTAAGCATTCCAATGGTATGTGGACTCACCATAATCTGCCCCGTAGGGAACAGCAAAGTATTTTACCACACAAATAGCTTATTTGGCAGAAATGTCGATGTTTAGCCATATTATTTGGCCTGTGCAATTAAATGCAACACTAAAGTAACGTTTGAACATTAATATCACTGTTATAACACGAAGATTTAAGTTTACGACGTAAATGAAGTATAGAATCAAACGCGTCCGCTCTTAATCACAAAAACACTCACACCTGGTATTTATCGACTTATCTAGCATCTACCACGAATGGGAAACAATGGTTTGAGTAAAGCATACAAATGTTTATGGTCTAGAAACCAAATATGCAATAAAAATGAGGGGTTCTCATTTGAAAATACACACTTGACCATCCCACGCAGGAGGGGTGGTTAGGAGATGGCCTGTTGTATCCTTTCACTTTTCACCTAGAACATTTTTCTGGTACGATGCGTCGTATTGAAGATATTTAATCGTCTCAAGTTAAAAGAAACACCCTGTATACATGGTGGTCAGAAACCGTCTGAAAAGCTTGTAAGAGTATTGCAGGGTATGTTGTGCTGGGAAATAAAAGTTAAAAAAGAAAGAGACGTTGCACCATTTATGAAGTAATTAGCAATGAAGTTAGCCAATCAAGCTTTTCCGCGCGCAAATTCAAGCGGGCCGCCAGAGACGGTGTCGCCAAAAGTGTGCTTCGATTGTTTTCTAACACCGAACAAGACAGCGATAAAAAAAAAAAAAATGGGCATGGGACTGAAGTAAGGACCGTACCCGAGCCGAAGCCTCAATAGTATTGTGCACTATCATCTACGCTATGGGAACAACTACCACTAATTGTATCTGGCGAGCCGCTTGAATTTTCATTCACAACGTCCTGATTTGCTAACTTCAGTTCTAATTATCCATGAAACGGCGCAGCGTATCGAATTGTTTTCTTAAAAATTATTCCTTAGCACAACCTATACTGCAACACCGTTACAACTTTTCAGACTGTTTCTGACCACGCTGTGTATAAAACTATAAACTGAAATCGTTTGTTCACGTCCGTCCATATATACAGACTAGTCACAGGATCCGCTGTAGGGATTTTGATACGGTTTCGACTAATAGATACAATCACAATTCCTACTCTTAATGCATTGCAGAGTCTTCGAACAACGGGCAATGACTTACTTAACCATGAAGTATCGTAATTAATATAACCGATAACGAAAACATAACCATCTTTTCATCAGGCTGTAGTTCGAGAGTTACAATTTGAAAGAATCAAATATTTTTAACCTACAGTTTCCTTGCAATCTTTGAGAACAACTGCATAGCGAAAAAACATGTGCGGTTTCATTTTTTATGCTGCAAGTAAAACGCTTTCTGAAATACTGCTACAGCAGCTTCCGAAATCGCTTTGTTAACGAACAGTACATTTCTTTCAGCAGCGCAGTAGGTGACTCAACTTTCAGCTTTCTGCCTTCTTAGAATAAAACCTAGATGTGGACAGGGTTCCTTGGGTGGCGCGGCCAAGACCTCTGCCGTAAAGACACCACGACAAAGAATTTTGGCAATGAGTCTCAACAATGCTTCACAGTCACACTAAGCTTCACAAAATTCTCGTTTTTACTTTTATTTGTGCCACCTCAGCCAGACTCCGATACACATTGAATTATTCACACAAACGCACACCCATGATTCGTACACAATATTTACGTCGATTAAATATTGGGTGTCCCAGAAAAGTCAGCTCATAAGTACAAACCTTTTTTTTCCTTTTTCAGGTGTGACGACTTGGAGAATGGTTGAAAGTTGAGCAAAGAAAATTCATTCTGAAGTGTTGCTGGAAGACTGAGAAAGTAAGCGAAGTGTAAAGACAGTTCTGAATGAAGTTTCAACGAGTGCTCCAACGCGACTCACAATTTTTCGTCTGCGAGATGAGTTTGAAGAAGAAGGGACCGGTACAATGGCCACAAGAACCAGCCCAGAAGACCGTGACAATCCATCGGCCCACAAGAGAAAGAGAATTTATCGAAAGGTTTCAACAAACGCTTAGAAACCTCTAAGCAAGCGGCTCGTGAGACAGGAGTTCCAAAAACGAGCGTTAATCGCATTTTTAAGCATGTGCAATGGAAAAGTTTAATTCCTAGACTACTCCACACTCCAGATGAGGATGATCGCGTCTGGAGAACTGAATTTTGTGAGTGGTATCAAGCAAAATGCGCACAGGACAAACAATTCTTTTACAGTCGCCAAATTTGAGGCCTATTGATTTTCTTCTGTGGGAACATGTAAAGTACAATACGGCAGCTCAGCGTGTTCGGTCAGAGGGCTGCGTGCTCTCTGTAATAAAAAAAACTGAGTCAAGGATTCAACGATCAACTTGAAGAGATGTCTTGTCACGTCCGCCCAGACCACACGCAACGAACTATATCGAACAAAATGAAAAAAAAAAAAAAAATATGGTCAGTGCGACAGACTGCCCTGTGAGGGACCCGGGTTCGATTCCCGGCTGCGTCGGAAATTTTCTCCGCTCGTGGACGGGATACTGTTTTGTATTCATCAGCGTTCCGTCCTCATCTACATGCAAGTCACCGAAGTGGTGTCAATTAAAAAGACTTGCACCAGGCAACCGACGGGAAACCCTTGCCACACGAGATTTCATTTCGCTTCGCTAAAGAGTTGAAAGAAGCCATTGAAAACGAATGTGCCACAGTACTAACTGCAACGATTAGGAATGTGTTAGATTCCATCCGTCAACGTCACCAGCTGTGTCGAGATCACAATGGCCTAGAATGTTAACATATGTCGATAAATGATTGGGCTCCACATTTGTCCACATTATTTTGAAATTTTTCCTTGAAGTTTTCTTAATAAATTTTAGTGCTAAGTCATAAAAAAGCGTGTACATTTTTTTGGGACACCCTGTATATTACTTACATCACAATGTGCTCCCATCATTGCCGCGAGATGTCACTCCCACTTCAGTACGGAACGCTTACATCGCGTAAGTTATATATTCAGTTACTTAACATTGTTCTCCGAAATTTATTCGTAACTCCACGCAGTGGCCCGCAAACAATGTACGCTACGCCACACAAGTCGTCTGGCAGTGTATAACGCTGCCCGTGAAAAGCTAGTCGCTGTGCACCTAGATGTAATATCCGAGTCCTACGGAGCGAGCAGAAGCGGAAATGTGTGAGGCGCTAAACGCACGAAAGTGAGCGCTGAGAAAGTGTAGGCGGCAGACGCGTCTGGCTGGGCAGCTGATGTCTTGCCGACGGAGAGTAGAAGGCGCGCGGTGACGCAACTAGTTCCGCGGAATAGTGTCCGCCTAACGGTACACGCACGGGAGAGCGGCCGCTGCCAGCCTGAGCCAGCCGCCGCCGCCGCCCCCCAAGTAGGTCGCACGGTCATTGACTGAGTGCCGCCCCGCCAGGCAGCCGTTTACGCGAGACCCGTGCGCCTTTTGTCAGCTGCGCACTGCCGACTCTCTAGCCGCCAGCGTCTCTCCGCCCGGCCATCCTACCTGCGCTTGCAACGGGCAAAAAAAAAATCTCAACTTCTCACCACAGTCACACTAAACAGTATTTTCGATTGCATCGTTGGCCATCAAAACTGCAACGCCTTGAAATCCGCTCGCAGGAAATGTGAAACTGGCATGAAACATACACTACTGGCCATTAAAATTACTACACCACGAAGATGATGTGCTACAGACGCGAAATTTAAACGACAGAAAAAGATGCTGTGATATGCAAATGATTAGCTTTTCAGTGCATTCACACAAGGTTAGCACCGGTGGCGACACCTACAACGTGCTGACATGAGGAAAGTTTCCAACCGATTTCTCATACACAAACAGCAGTTGACCAGCGTGAAATGTTGTTATAATGCCTCGTGTAAGGAGGAGAAATGCGTACCATCATGTTTCAGGCTTTGATAAAGGTCGGATTGTAGCCTATCACGATTGCGGTTTATCGTATCGCGGCATTGCTGCTCGCGTTGGTCGAGATCCAATGACTGTTAGCAAAATATGGAATCGGTCTGTTCAGGAGGGTAATACGGAACGCCATGCTGGATCCCGACGGCCTCGTATCATTAGAGTGGAGACGACAGGCATCTTATCCGCATGGCTGTAACGGATCGTGCAGCCACGTCTCGATCCCTGAGTCAACATATGGGGACGTTTGCAAGACGACAACCATCTGAACGAACAGTTCGACGACGTTTTCAGCAGCATGGACTATCAGCTCGGAGACCATGGCTGCGGTTACGCTTGACGCTGCATCACAGACAGGAGAGCCTGCGATGGTGTACTCAACGACGAATCTGGCTGCACGAATGGCAAAACGTCATTTTTTCGGATGAATCCAGGTTCTGTTTACAGTATCATGACGGTCGCATCCGTGTTTGGCGACATCGCGGTGAACGCACACTGGTGCGTGTATTCGTCATCGCCATACTGGCGTATCACCCGGCGTGATGGTATGGGGTGCTATTGGTTACACGTCTCGGTCACCTCTTGTTAGCATTGACAGCACTTTGAACAGTGGACATTACATTTCAGATGTGTTACGACCCGTGGCTCTACCCTTCATTCGATCCCTGCGAAACCCTACATTTCAGCAGGATAATGCACGACCGCATGTTGCAGGTCCTGTACTGGCCTTTCTGGATACAGAAAATGTTCGACTGCTGCCCTGGCCAGCACATTGACTAGACTTTTCAGTTGGTGAGGAATCTGGAGAATGGTGGCCGAGCAACTGACTCGTCACAATACGCCAGTCACTACTCTTGATGTACTATGGTATCGTGTTGAAACTGCATGGGCAGCTGTATCTGTACACGCCATCCAAGCTCTGTTTGACTCAATGCCCAGGCGTAGCAAGGCCGTTATTGCGGCCAGGGGTGGTTGTTCTGGGTACTGATTTCTCAGGATCTATGGACCCAAATTGTGTGAACGTGTTATCACATGTCAGTTCTAGGATAATATATTTGTCCAATGAATACCCGTTTATCATCTGCATTTCTTCTAGGTGTAGCAATTTTAATGGCCAGTTGTGTACATTATCGCTGAAAAGTTTTCAAACTTCCTGAAAGTAAGGTAACAATAGCTAATTATCAGATTCGAATACGAATTAGCTATATTGTTTCCCCAGTGTCATGCCCAATACAACGTTTAAAAGTAGCATTCCACGTTTTTAAAAATGAAATCGTTCGAAACATTCCGTTGTTATGCTGCTCAGGTTCCAAGCATTACATGCCGCTAATTTTGTATTGTGGTGGAATCATACTGGGTGATCAAAAAGTCAGTATAAGTTTGAAAACTGAATAAATCACGGAATAATGTAGATAGAGAGGTACACATTGACACACTTGCTTGGATTGACATGGGGTTTTATTAGAACCAAAAAATACAAACGTTCAAAAAATGTCCGACAGATGGCGCTTCATCTGATCAAAATAGCAATAATTAGCACAACAAAGTAAGACAAGGCAAAGATGATGTTCTTTACAGGAAATGCTCAATATGTCCACCATCATTCCTCAACAATAGCTGTAGTCGAGGAATAATGCTCTGTAAAGCATTTATGGAGTTATGGTGAGGCATTGGCGTCGGATGTTGTATTTCAGCATCCCTAGAGATGTCGGTCGATCACGATACACTTGCGACTTCAGGTAAGCAAAGCCAATAATCGCACGGACTGAGGACGACATGTGCAAGAGATCTTTCACGCCTCTAGCAATATTGTTTTTTTTTTTGTTCTAATAAAACCCCATGTCATTCCAAGCATTTGTGTCAATTTTTAACTCTCTATCTACATTATTCCGTGGTTTATTAAGTTTTCAAATTTATTCTGATTCTTTGATCACCCGGTATATTCTTTCCTCACTAGATGGCCTTCATAGGACGTCAACAAATCTGAAAATACGGTTGCAAGTAATAAAGGGGCACGTAGTTAAGCACGATACATCAAACAGTGAACTTCACTGAGTGGTCAGTGTAAACATCGATACTGGGACGAAGACAGGAGTTTTCAACAGAAAAACGCTCTGCAGTTGTCTCTTTAGGTGCAGCCGGTCTTGCTATGCGACAAATAGCATATCAGGAAGATATTTCCTTGGGCTATCTCCATTATACGTTGGAGAAGCATGCGGGTACTGGCCAGAATACGGTAGGCCAAAAGTCACATAAAAAGTGATGGCAAATATATAGCAGTCACAAGTAAAAGTGATCGCTTCAAAACAGCACCAGTTTTAGCAGCAGAACTCAAACATAATAGGAAAAAACCGATGAGTGTAAGTACGGTGAAAAGACGTCTTCAGGCAGTGAACCTCAACGGGTATGAGGCGGCTAAAAAACCATCACTGACGTCTATTAATAGGCAGCAGAGGCTTCACTGGGCAAGACAACATGAAAGTTTGGCAGTTAATCAGTGGAAAAGGGTACCTTTCACTGACTAATCCCAATTTGAAATCTTTGGCACAAAGCGACGCAAGTTTGTTCGCCGTTTGCCAGGTGGACGAATGTTACACCAATGTGTATCTCGAACATTAAAGCATGGAAGGGGCTCCCTTATGGTCTGGGGATGTTCTGGAGGCGGTAAGACTGGTGATCCTGTACAAATAAACGGAAAACTGAAGGAGGATTACCATTGCATTCTACAGTACCGTGCAAAGGCATGTGGAAGGCGTTTGATTGGCAACGAAGTCGTCCTACAGCAAGATAATGACCCTAAACACACTTCAAAACTGTGGAAAGAGTATTTGGTAAATTTAGAAAAAAAAGAAGGAACTGAAAAATACGATCTGACTGCGCCAATCCACCGACCGTAATGCTATTGAACTGCTTTGGGACCACTTGGATAGAGCAGTTAAATCATCAACGTTCATCGCCTCTGGATCAGACTACAAGAGGAATGGAAAAAAATGGTTCAAATGGCTCTGAGCACTATGGGACTCAACTGCTGTGGTCATTAGTCCCATAGAACTTAGAACTACTTAAACCTAACTAACCTAAGGACATCACACACATCCATGCCCAAGGCAGGATTCGAACCTGCGACCGTAGCAGTCGCACGGTTCCGGACTGCGCGCCTAGAACCGCGAGACCTCCGCGGCCGGCCCAAGAGGAATGGAGGCAAATTTGACTCTATGTATTTAGTTTCAATAGAAGACTAATCCAGATATGACATATGAGTATGTCTAACATTTATGGCTCCAGTTTTCATTTTTTCCTCAAAATCACTAATGTTCAAAAACTTTTAAGCGATCTCGTGCTACATTGGTGTGCAAAATGTAAGGACGAAATTGAATTTTCTAACTTTGAGAAATTAGAAGAGGCGATCTATCTTTCACTTCCTACACAAGCTCGCATAATTTCGTCTTTATGTTTGACAACCGGTTTCGACAGATATTACTGCCGTCTGCTGGCCTTCGAAATTTTTAGTTACAAAATGTTAGAAGCTCATGCGAAGTTGTCATTATGGTGGATAAAATATAGCATATCATACAAATGTTTGTCAGGAATACAACAGTTGAAAAGCACCTTGTGCACGTGACCATATCCTTACAGTATACGTACTGTTCACAGGTGATTGTTAAATCACAATATACAGTAAAATGCACGATTTGCACATCTGTTTACATTTGCGTGGCATGTTCCGTACACGTAGGCTTCGAACAAATATTGAAAAATTCAAATGATGGTGAAGAAGTAGGAGATCACGATAGATATGGAGCTGAGGCTGTGGCAGAAATCAATGTTCTTGTCTGCAGCAGAGACTACAAGGGCGAAACGTCACAAGTTGATGACTTCCGTCCGTGGTCACTTTTGAATGGGTATCAGTTTTCACCCTGAGGTAACCACAAAACTAAGGTTTCAGGTATTATCCTAAGTTTAAACCAAATCAATAAAATTTTAGGTACATCACTCAAATTTACCTTCACTTCCAAGGAACGCTGTGAAAGCCGGCCGCGGTGGTCTCGCGGTTCTAGGCGCGCAGTATGGAACCGTGCGACTGCTACGGTCGCAGGTTCGAATCCTGCCTCGGGCATGGATGTGTGTGATGTCCTTAGGTTAGTTAGGTTTAAGTAGTTCTAAGTTCTAGGGGACTAATGACCACAGCAGTTGAGTCCCATAGTGCTCAGAGCCATTTGAACCATTTTTTGAACACTGTGGATGTTTTCTCCTTATATGAAGTCTCAAGTTTGTTGTGCCTCCTTTCGATTTTGGTCTTTTAAAACAATGGAGCATTGACCACTTCCACACTAGTAAGGGTACCCTCTCGCAATACAATGATGTTCGAGGACGACAGAGAAAAACTATTGTATACACCAGGTAGAGGCAAGTCTGAGACACTGCACGTACACGCATTCCGTCTAGTACAGAGATTCCCAACGTGGGGGTAAGTACCCCCATAGGGGTAAAATGAAGTTTTATAAGGGGTAAAAACAAAAGGATTCGATTTTGTTTGGGTCACGAATCTAAATTAGTTTTGAAAGATCATTACTATTATCACTACTTAACTACTATATTTTCTTCAAATACAAACAGTAATGTGTGTGACAATGTAGTTGTGGTTGCAATCTATGTACACAACATTTTCCTGATACAATACTTCGTATTTTCATACCATGCATCTATGACAGTAAAACTGAGACATATACGTCACATATGCATCCATATCTCATGAAAATCCCTTCTTCAAATTATTGTAGGTACTTCCCGCAATGGACCAGAAACTGCTTCCTTATTCACTTCGCTACAGATAAACGATATAATTGATAACACAGCAAAACAATAACTATGCAGTCGGTACTAACTACACAGCAGTAAAGTTTACACAGTATTATTATTATTGTTATTGTTAGTGGCAGTGGTCAGACACGAACCGTTATCAGCTTGCAGTCTTCCAGGTACAGTGCACATATTTTAATTGGTTGATTTTAAATGGGGTGCAGGGTATGAGTGAAACATGAGTGTCACAAGGGAGGGGAGTGCTGCAGAGGATGTATGTTTTTTAACAAGTGCTTACTCTGAGCATGGACAGTTAGCTTTTTTCTGAGAAGATTTTGTAGGTATCACTAGCGATGCACTGATAATTGCTTCGTCTATACTGCTGTATAAAGACAAATAGTTATTTATTGTTGTCACTATCAATCTCGAAAAGTTAGTGACTGATTTAACTTCATACTTTTACACGACACGATAACAAATATTCGGACGGGCATAGGCTATATATATTTTAAAGAACAATGTATAATGTTGTACTGTGAAAACGTGCGGTTTCGTTTTCTTTTTCGCATTCAGTTTTTAAATCTTTACGTTCACTGTTCCTCCGACAAGTATTTCCTTCCTCTTTATGAACATTCGAAACAAAAATTGTATACACAACTACGTGCTGCTTCTTTCTTTCTCGCAGTTGGTTTTAACAGAAAAGAGGAACGTTGTATTTATGGTTTATCAGCTTATGATTAGCATACTACTACGGAATCTGAATCGTACGAAACTTTGTACTCCTACCCATTTGCAGATTAGAATTGTTCGAAATACTGTCATTGTTAATTGAGGCATGAGCAATGTGATCATGTGTGCGAGATTACAGGAACTTATATGAGTAATAAAATATATCTACTAGCCTGGAAGTTTGATGAATGGCAGACTTACTGGGACACTAGGAGCACTGCAGTGCGTGTTTACAGCATATTCCTAAGCATCAGGGACATTGCCCGTACTCGAGGTATGGTGGACCTATTAACATGTCACGGACCATATCACGAACATTTGCATCGAGTGGGATGTAGTAACAGGCGAACCTGTGAATGTGGAGAGGAGGGTTTCTCTGATCACGTCGTTCACAGATGCCCCTTATTTCAGGTAGAGAGGGACTGCACACAATTAGTCTGCGATATACAAAGAATTGTAAGTGATCAAAACTTCTGGACTACAGTCAATACGATAGCACATTGAACATCTAAAAGGCAACTGCTTAACTTTCAATTTATAACATCAAGTGACGCTCTGAACATGAAATAATGTAAACAGAGCACAAGAAGCGTTTCCTGAATTATAGATAATGACACACACATATAAATTAAACTAAGAAAACTTCATATACATATGTGTGTGTGTGTATTTGAATGTAAAAAAAAGGAAAATATAATGAAAAGAAAAGAGAGAATACTGTGGCCACCCACACGGGTACGCGTAGCCTCGAGGATTACCGAGGCACACACATACCAGGGTGGATGATGTAGAATACGGTAACAGCTATAGGTCTGGAAGTAGGTATGGTTGTAATTATTCCAAGACTGCCAGTAACATACACTATGTGATCAAAAGTATCCGGACACCCCCAAAAACCTACGTTTTTCATATTTTGCTGCCACCTACTGCCAGGTACTCCATATCAGCGACCTCAGTAGTCATTATACATCGCGAGAGAGCACAATGGGGCGCTGGCTGCCATGTGGGGGATCCGAGTTCGATCCCTTGATTGGAGGACTGGCACGGGTTGCACACAGCCTCGTGAGGCCAACTGAGGAGCTGCTAGACCGATTAGTAGCGGTTCCAAGGTCTGGGAACCCGACAACGACCGGGAGAGCGGTGTGCTCACCAGATTCCCATCCATGTCGCATCGGATAACGCCATAATCTGAGGATGACACGGTGATCGGTGAGCGGCCAGATCGCCGAACTTTATCTTTACCTTACACTAACTGTAACTGAGATAAGCAGAACTTCTAGTTTCGATTCGCACCACGTAAATCGACTGGCGAGCAGAGCTGGCGATTTATTTGACAGACGCAACTGAGAACCAATTTTTCTGCAAATACTAATCACATTAGTCGAGACCTGTTGATACCAGCTCAATCCGATGTACTGTAGGCACGTACCATAGTCACAACAACCCAGCTGTCCCCAGCTCAATACGGAGTGCGGCAGGCAAGTGTCCTAGTCGCAGCCGGCCACGGTGGTCTCGCGGTTCTAGGCGCGCAGTCCGGAACCGTGCGACTGCTACGGTCGCAGGTTCGAATCCTGCCTCGGGCATGGATGTATGTGATGTCCTTAGGTTAGTTAGATTTAATTGGTTCTAAGTTCTAGGGGACTGATGACCACAGCTGTTAAGTCCCATAGTGCTCAGAGCCATTTGAACCATTTTTTTTTGTCATAGTCGCAACACCGAGGCCCGCGAAAAGGACCGGCCGCGGCGCGTACTTCACAATAAGTGACGCTGCTGGTATTACGAGTGCCAGCAACCGTCTCCGGCGTGGGTCGAGTAACTGTTTCAGACGAGTTTAATAATTCTTGACTGCGTTTTTAAATGCATGCAATCTCTCGATAGTACATGACAAAGCTAAGACTTTTAGTGGGTAGCATTTCATTGGCATACTGATTTTCCGGGGGTCCTGCACAGAGCCTAAAGTTCGCGAAGTCTGGCGGACAAGCCGACTTGTGTTACTTCACAATTTCGTTGCAGGGCCCATATTTCTCGTGGGCCCCGCACAACACACATTTGTCCCCGACGTATTTGGGCGGATCTCCAGGTGAGGTCTAGGTTTCGATCGATCCCTAAAAAACTCCTCTCTGACAGTTTCTAGAAGCTTTATAAATTTTGACAAAAGCTTACTGTGGCAGACGTAGATTACTTTGAACACGGATAAAGACATTTCGTTTCTATTTTCTGCTATCTATCTTTTTTAGATGGACCTTGAATTAAACGTGTGCACGATTGACTGTTATCTTACAGTGACGATTTTCTTGGAGTATTGCAGCTAACTGTCAACTCAGCATTTACTTTTTATTTAAAATTGTACGACGTTAAAAGTTAGGATTCCTGTCCTGTTGACGAGCGTGGAATAGAAGATTTGTCCAATATTGGGACATTTGGAAACAAACTATGTGCCTGAGATGCCTTCATTAATGTCTAGCGTGCGGTCGTTTCCTGGAGCAGACGCTGTATCATCTGCATACGACCTTGGCGTAGCTGTGTGCGCCTTCCAGTACAGACGTATTGCTGCGTAGATGTTCTGTGATGTGGACGACTTCCACGCAGTAACATTGCCTAGGAGGTTAGACTGTGAACCACTTGGAGTATACATTATTACTGAGAAAGGGTGCTGAGAACAGCACTGTTAAGCAGTAGTGTGTAACCGCCACAAACAAACTAGGAAACAAAGCGCACAGATGGGATTCTTTAGAAGAGTTAGGGGACGATCATTAGATAGGAGAAATCAAGGTATCAGACTAGAACTAAAAATATTTAACTAATACGACCAAATAAAAAAATACAGGGCTAAGTAATAAGGAAATGTAGAAGGAGAAGATAGAGACAATATATGAAAACCACTGCTGAGCTACGAGCAAAGACATGCAAAATCGTGAGGAAATAGTTGACAGGGAACCCTCTTCTTGTAAGTCAAAAATTTTCTTCGACGTTAAAAAAATAAGAAAACATGTATCATCTGCAGTAGGAGTTTCTTTTATTTTGAATGTGATGCTCATAAAATGTATTGATATAAATCCATTCCTAACTTTAAACCGTTTTGCGCAACCTTACTCCATGTTGCAGTATACAACTATTAACATTTAACATTCGTTTCTGTGGAAAATACCACACCTCCTCCTTTTGTAGTACATTATTGGCAAATATACGCTATACCAAGAAGTATGATTTCAAACAACAATTGAAAAATAACCTACAGGAAGGGTTAAGCACTTTTACTACAAGGGACTTAAGTTACAGCATTTTAACAACAAGGGGATGAGGCACAGCTGGTAAACTTATACAACACTGAATCTCTGACTGTGGTAATATTTTAGCTGAGGATATAAAACAAGAATTAAATATATCTATATCGCGTTATGTCCCGGCTGTGGAGGGATTCTTTGCTGCTCACCGTCGTGCACAAAACATTAAATGATTCTCCTAGTACTAACAACCCACCTGGCAGCAGAAACCTTTGTTCGCTGTAAGGGAAACCTTCGATGTAATAAAAGTACAAGAAATCAATTGCACTTCTGTGCCAGTAGTTGAATCCGAATCATTCCGATTATTAGCCCAAAACTTTCAGTGACTCTGTTTTACTCCGCAGATATATTTTGGAATTAGTACCCTGTTCAAATGGCTCTGAGCACTATGGGACTTAACATCGATGGTCATCAGTCCCCTAGAACGTAGAACTACTTAAACCTAACTAACCTAAGGACATCACACAATACCCAGCCATCACGAGGCAGAGAAAATCTCTGACCCCGCCGGGAATCGAACCCGGGAACCCGGGCGTGGGAAGCGAGAACGCTACCTCACGACCACGAGATACGGGCTAGTGCCCTGTCGATACCTTGAAGTCAGAAATACTTCGCAATGATTCGTGAAGAGATGGCCCGAGTTTCCAGTAAGGTACTACACTATGTGATCAAAAGTATCCAGACACCTGGCTGAAAATGACTTACAAGATCGTGGCGCCCTCCATCGGTAATGCTGGAATTCAATATGGTATTGGCCCACCCTTAGCCTTGATGACAGCTTCCACTCTCACAAGTATACGTTGAATCCGATGCTGGAAGGTTTCTTGGGGAATTGCAGCCCATTCATCACGGACTGCTGCACTGAGGAGAGTTATCGATTTCGGTCCGTGAGGCCCGTCACGAAGTGTCACAGCAGTATGACCCCGTCCCGCCATCCATAAATACATTTTTTGTGGAGTTCCTAAACTGCAAATGCTGGGATTGTTCCTTCTAATAAAGCACGGCCGAATTTCTTTCTCACCCTTCCACAATTCGGGGAGGCTGTGCTCCATGTCTAATGATTTCGTCGTCGATGGGAAGTAAACCCCAATCCTGCTTCCTTCAGTTAGGCAAAATTACGCGCAGTTTATTTATAACTGAACGAAAACGTTATTCAGAGTGGTCAGAAACAGTCTGAAAATGGAACTTTTTAGTTCGATGCGTTTGGTCTGGGAGGACGCCACAAGACATCCGTTTAAGTTGATAGTTGATTCCTTTACTCAGTTTTTGTGTTACAGAGGGCAAGCAGCCCTACTAATTGAGCTACCCAAGCCCCATTTCTACCAGTACCTCGTCTCCTACCTTCCATACTTCACAGAAGCTCTCTTGCGAACCTTGCAGTACTAGCACTTCTGGAAGAGAAGATATTGCGGAGTCATGGCTTAGCCACAGCCTGGGAGATGTTTCCAGAATGAAATTTTCACCCTGTAGCGGAGTGTGTGCTGATATGAAACTTCCTGGCAGATTAAAACTGTGTACCGGACCGAGACTCGAACTTGGGACCTTTGCCTTTCGCGGGCAAGTGCTCTAACCGAGTGCTAGTTCTACAAGGTTCGCAGGAGAGCTTCTGTGAAGTTTAGAAGGTAGGAGACGATGAACTGGCAGAAATAGGGCTGTGAGGAGAGGTCGTGAGTCGCGCTTGGGTCGCTCAGATGGTAGAACACTTGGCCGCGAAAGACAAAGGTCCCGAGTTGGAGTCTCGGCCCGGCACACAATTTTAATCTGCCAGGAAGTTTCATACCAGCGCACACTCCGCTGCAGAGTGAAAATTACATTTTTGAGACAGTCTGAGAAGATTGTAAGGGTGCTGCAGTGTAGGTTGTGAAGAGAAATAATTGTTAAGAAAAAAATTTGATACGTTGCACCGTTTCCAAGTTGATTACCACTGAAGTTGTGCGCGCAAATTCAAGCTGCTAGCCAGACACAATGAGTGGCTGTTATTCTCATAGCGTAGATGATGGGGCATGAGACTGCTCGGCCTTTGGCTCGGGTTCGGTCCGGACTACCGTCCCATGTCCAAGTTTTCTATCACCCTCTCGATTGGATTTAGGGAACCAAACAAAGAAAAAGAACACGTTTGGCGACAACATCTCTGGCGGGCCGCTTGAAGTTGCGCGCGCAAAGGCCTCTGCCAACTTCAATGCTAATTACTCCGGAAACAGCGCATCATGTAGAATTTCTCAGCACAGTCTTCCCTGCAACACGCTTACACTCTTTTCAGACTGCTTCTGGCCACCCGGTATGAACATGATTTCTATGAAAATAATGAAATCAAATAATTTTTCATAGAACAAACAATTTTTGAAGGATTCGTGGAATATAATGAGATCACCTGAAAGTCGATCGAGAGCATCCCGCATCTGCTAAATATCATTCTGCCCTGAGAGATATCTAGGCACCCTTTCGTTTGGGAGATGCGCACTTGTGCTTATTTCTCTCTTGGCTCCTTTACACGCGTCAACAGCTCATAAATAACTCTCCTTCGTGACCGGACCACGTGGCGGAGACCGGCCTGGTTTCCGGGCATAGCCCATCATTTTCCCTAGCTTTGCTGTATCATCTGAGGCGAATAGCCGGATGGTTCCTTTATCGACATCACGGACTGATCCTCTCCCCTCCCCCCCCCCCCCTTCCGATGATTGTCCTCTAAAAATCTGAAAATCTGGACGTGACGTTAAACGTAAACCATCTTTTTAGTTTATAGCGCGAGAATATTTTTGCTGAGTAATACGAAGTATAAACGCCCTCACAGCTGTGGTTATTTTAGCCTATAATATCCGTCACACCCGTATTACAGCTTCTGTTTGTGACAATGCACATTGTAATAGGGCGACAGGAATGGCAGGGCGCGTGCTTGCCCTTCGGCAGACGTTCACGAGCCCGAACGTGCCCCTCCCACAGCCAAGCCATGCCTGCCTTACTCAGCACATGAGACCGTGTGTTTGTTTTCAAACATGTGACGTAATTCGCTGCGGTCGTTCCCCTCGGCAAGAAGTACTACTGCAGCTAAGACAATGAAAACTGAGTCAGGAAGGAGAACACTTTCGGGAACTAGGTTGTGACAGTCTTCTCTTGCTCCTTTCTGGTTCAAATGGTTCAAATGGCTCTGAGCACTATGGGACTCAACTGCTGTGGTCATCAGTCCCCTAGAACTTAGAACTACTTAAACCTAACTAACCTAAGGACATCACACACATCCATGCCCGAGGCAGGATTCGAACCTGCGACCGTAGCAGTCGCACGGTTCCGGACTGCGCGCCTAGAACCGCGAGACCACCGCGGCCGGCCCGCTCCTTTCTGCATTGAGTATAGCGGATTCAAACCAAGTAATTTTCAATGTTAAACAATCTAAATATTTCGACTAGATACCATAAACCAGACAAGGGTGACATCAGACACTGAATCATAAATTTGAAGTCAGAATAAACAACTACAGTTTATCATTACCAGCTGCGCTGAGTAATTCAGGTTCTTTCACCTGTTGTACTTAGAACAGAAATATGTGCAGATATAGGAGAGCAGTCGATGTACCACCATACTGCAAAGAAGCATTGCTCCACGAAGTGTGTGAGCTACAATGTGCAGCACGAAGAGAAAATTCTACATGATGCGCCGTTTCCGGAGTAATTAGCATTGAAGTTGGCAGAGGCCTTTGCGCGCGCAACTTCAAGCGGCCCGCCAGAGATGTTGTCGCCAAACGTGTTCTTTTTCTTTGTTTGTTTCCCTAAATCCAGTCGAGAGGGTGATAGAAAACTTGGACATGGGACGGTAGTCCGGACCGAACCCGAGCCAAAGGCCGAGCAGTCTCATGCCCCATCATCTACGCTATGAGAATAACAGCCACTCATTGTGTCTGGCTAGCAGCTTGAATTTGCGCGCACAACTTCAGTGGTAATCAACTTGGAAACGGTGCAACGTATCAGATTTTTTTCTTAACAATTATTTCTCTTCACAACCTACACTGCAGCACCCTTACAATCTTCTCAGACTGTCTCAAAAATGTAATTTTCACTCTGCAGCGGAGTGTGCGCTGGTATGAAACTTCCTGGCAGATTAAAATTGTGTGCCGGGCCGAGACTCCAACTCGGGACTTTTGTCTTTCGCGGGCAAGTGCTCTACCATCTGAGCGACCCAAGCGCGACTCACGACCTCTCCTCACAGCCCTATTTCTGCCAGTACATCGTCTCCTACCTTCTAAACTTCACAGAAGCTCTCCTGCGAACCTTGTAGAACTAGCACTCGGTTAGAGCACTTGCCCGCGAAAGGCAAAGGTCCCAAGTTCGAGTCTCGGTCCGGCACACAGTTTTAATCTGCCAGGAAGTTTCATATCAGCACACACTCCGCTTCAGGGTGAAAATTTCATTCTGGAAACATCTCCCAGGCTGTGGCTAAGCCATGTCTCCGCAATATCTTCTCTTCCAGAAGAGCTAGTACTGCAAGGTTCGCAAGAGAGCTTCTGTGATGTATGGAAGGTAGGATACGAGGTACTGGTAGAAATGGGGCTTGGGTAGCTCAATTGGTAGGGCTGCTTGCCCTCTGTAACACAAAAACTGAGTAAAGGAATCAACTATCAACTTAAACGGATGTCTTGTGGCGTCCTCCCAGACCAAACGCATCGAACTAAAAAGTTCCATTTTCAGACTGTTCCTGACCACTCTGAATAACGTTTTCGTTCAGTTGTAAATAAACTACGCGTAATTTTGCCTAACTGAAGGAAGCAGGATTGGGGTTTACTTCCCATCGACGACGAAATCATTAGACATGGAGCACAGCCTCCTCGAATTGTGGAAGGGTGAGAAAGAAATTCGGCCGTGCTTTATTAGAAGGAACAATCCCAGCATTTGCAGTTTAGGAACTCCACAAAAATGTATTTATGGATGGCGGGACGGGGTCATACTGCTGTGACACTTCGTGACGGGCCTCACGGAAAATTTTCACAGCGAAAAACTGTATTTTTTCCGTCAAATGTGCAGTTGCTATTCGATACTTTCTTTCAATTTAATGCACTTTGACCAGAATTTTTCAAGTAAGTAGATTCAATACCCAAGTCCAGTCTGAAAGATCTTCAAAATACCCATCCGCAGCTACGATAAATTCTTCATTAGTCTCAAAATGTTTCGCATGCCAAATTTCTTTAGGCATTGGACAAGGTGGAAGCGTGTGGGTCCCATGAACGATTATTTTAACTCCCTCAGTTTTCTCATCGCCAAAGCGCTTTGTCGGTTGGTGCGTAATCATGATGAAATACGTTTCTCGTCTTTCGCAGCACTGATCTCTTCTCACATATTTGGTCCAAACACTTACGTAACATGTGCTAGTTATTGTTTAATCCTCTGAAAGGCAGTCAATAAGAAGAATCCGCTTGTATTTCAGAAAACATTGGACATAGCTTCTCGGCAGATGAAACAGATTTAGCCTTTCTGGGTGCAAGTCAAGAGGCTTCTGTACGCTGCTTCGACTGCTACTTCCTTCTTGGGATGAAGTTATTAGTTCATGTATCCTCAACACTAAAAAATCGACGCACAGAATAAAATTTGTTTCCGCATTTGCACTAGTGCAACATGCAACGAATGCCGTGGTGCTTATCTTGGACAAAGCTTGCTCATGTTGACTACTCATGTAAAATGTGCGGCTCCTTGTTGTTTGATATGTTAAAGTCACCGGCCGGAGTGGCCGAGCGGTTCGAGGTGCTACAGTCCGGAACCGCGCGACCGCTATGGTCGCAGGTTCGAATCCTGCCTCGGGCATGGATGTGTGTGATGTCCTTAGGTTTGTTAGGCTTAAGTAGATCTAAGTTCTAAGTTCTAGGGGACTGATGACCTCAGAAGTTAAGTCCCTTAGTGCTCAGAACTATTTGAACCATATGTTTAAGTCCTTTGGGATTTCTTAGAGCTTTAGCCGACAATCTCTCATCGCCATATCAAGCACTTTTCGACGTTTTTTTCTATATTTGCTGTATTGGGACGTCATTTATGTTGATTAGCTTCAAACGAAGTAACGCTATGTTTGAACTGAACGGCCCATTTCTTAACTGCTGAAATCGAAGGAGGAGATATTATAAAAACCTTCTTTAACTTAGAGTGCATTTGCATTGACAACAGACGGCTCCAGACTACGAATTTGTTGACTGCATGGTATTAATGTTATCTGTGTCAGTCACTTTTATTTTCACCCATAATGCGTTTCGAGGGCTTTTATCCTCTTCTTCAAGTGGGTTAGTGTTTCCAAATGTAGCCAGCTGTCTGTTTCGAGTTTCATTTCGTTGCAAATAAGATTTAACTGACGCTTTTGAACGTAATATGGCACTGGAATTACAAATTTTAAACGTAGTAAAGCTACTTACAAGATGTTCCAGCAAAAATAACCCGGATGGTTGTCATAAATGCACATTTTTGTCTGCAGATGGCACAAAAACCCGAAACAACAGTTCAGAGGTTGTACATATGTAGAAATACAGAGCATTGTAATCAAAGAGCATTCATTACCGATCTACATGACGAATCAAAGATAAAGATAACACCTTTTGTGTCATAAACAGTCGCAGTTCCAAAACCACAGTACAGCATGGACGACAAAGGCTCTTGCAGTTTACCCATATGAATGAACCACACGTAAGACGAGTACTTTAAAAAAGCCATAAAACAGAATTTATGCTGTAGGTCACGCTGACATTCGACTTAACGTCGACACATGTCAACGCAAAACTAATAAAAAAAGATCTAATCAACGACATCTCTGTGCTACATGAAGAATGTTACCTAATCGCGACAACCATTGCGTTTCCTACTTTTTCATTTAATTCGTCCTCGGCTGAGTCACGAGTGTTTCTCGTTGTACAGAGCCTCCCGTCAGTTGTATAAAACGGTAGTTGTGATAACAAATTGTAATTCAGTGGTAAACAATGATTGTAGACATCGAGGAAATTATAGACAACTATCTAATTGGATAAGAATGAAGAAAGGGTTTTAGCCCATCTCGGCAGCTATGCGCTCAGCACTGACGACTGATAAACGAAGGAGCCCGTGTTCAGCTCCCGGCTGGGTCGGAGATTTTCTCCGCTCGGAATCTGGGTGTTGTGTTACCCTCACGTTAGTATCATCTTAATTGACTTTTCACCATTGACATGGCGTCCCGAAATCCAATAAACAAAAAGAAAGAGTTTTGCTATGTCCTTGTTGAGGCACAATTCAGTCGTTCGCCATAAGCAGTTTCCGCAACCAATGGAAAGCCTATACAAGAATTTGATCTCATTTCCTCTAAAGTATGAGCCCAGTATGCAAACTAATATGCAGCGTCATTCGGTCTTGTCGACAGGGCTTCGCAGTGACCATATAGTCATTACGTTTTCCGTTCTTGCAGTCTATAGTGTGGCCTTCTGGGGTAACGAGGTACCGAACGGAAACGAAATGTGGCTATAAAAATCATACTATGACGCAGGTGCAAGTGTCGATTATAACTGTAGTTATTTATTATAAGTAACTCATCTTTTCTGTAAACAGCACTGCATTAAATAAAATCGTGGAATCACTAAAAGCTGCTGTACTGTGTATTTATTCAGACACCCAGTTTCGGTCAAACGACCATCTGTGGATCGCTAATTTACGCCGTCTGATCAAAAGTTTCTGGACACCTGTTAGTGGAAATTAATATGAGGTGTATACACGCGTCGCCTTTTTGATGGCTTGAACTCTACAGGACACACTTTCAATGAGGTTTCTGAGTGTGGATGAATGGTAACCCGTTATTCTTTAGGAGCTGAAACCAGAGAAGGTAGGACGAAGGGATCAGGAGCGAAGTCGACGTTCAAACTCGTGCTAAAGGTGTTCCATTGGGTTTCAGGTCGGGCACGCCATTTCATTCCAGGAATGTTACAGTCCACAAACCATTGCCTGGCAGACGCTGTTTAAGGACGGGGTGCGTTGTCATGCTGGTACAAACAATTATAGTCTCCGCATTGTTACTCTAATGTACGCAGTGCACAATGCTGCAAAACGTGTTTATATTAGGGCTGTTCATAAAGCATCGATGCATCGATTTATCGATGTTTTTCCGAGAGATACCGAGATATGTCGTCGATAATTTTATACCCGGTATATCGATATCGAAATGGCAATGTCGAGTGCCGATATATTTATTTTATGTTATATTTTTTTGCAGTTTTCGGTAAATATTTGAAATTGTTCTTTTGAAATTATTGTAGAACATAGCTTTGCTTGAACTGTGTGAAGGAATCTTACTACTTGTTGAACTTCCAGCACGTCCAGCCTTTCTCTTTGACTGTGTGAAGCAATTATAGGTGGCACAAAGAGGAAGACCGATTGCACTCGGGTGTGGCCGTGTGAATTGAAAAAGATTTCCGACATGAATAAATAGCACATCAGCTGCGTTAAAATACAGTTTTTAACGCGACTAGTGTACTATTTCTTTTCGTCGGCAATCTTCGAAAACAGCTGCTGAAAGTGACGAACAAAAATCTAAATGACAAGATCGGTCGTTGCGGTGGGCGGAGACTTGTGAGGGGCAAAGTTGACGCAATCGGCGATCGGCGCTACCAGCAGAAACTGCGACGTTTAACTTCACTACGCAATTTCGACACGACAGCTGCTAGGTCGCTGGCGTTTGCGGAAATGAAGAAAACAGGGACGTCGACACGAAGTGTTCCGGACAAATACGATACGTGACGAAACCGAACGACCGACCCATCGGACACCTTTCTTGTGCCACTTACATGCAATTACCATTGTTAGCAAAGTGGTTATTGCCAAACGCGAACGTGCATTGTTTTCCTTTCAATTCTTGCCCTTAGGGCGAGATAAACAGGTTGCTAGCTTACTGGTGTACAGAATATCTAGTAATAAATCAAAACTGAAATATACAGCTCTAAGACAGGTAGTATATTAACAACGTGCAGCCGGTATTTTTATAGCCGGACATGTCGATGTTTTCTACGTCGATATATCAATAAATCGATAATTGTTTTCAGTATATCGAGTGCTGGTAATGGTATTGTTTTTTAAATATCGATGTACCGGATTCCCAATATTTTTAAAAATATCAACAGTCCTAGTTCATATCCTTTCGCACTTAGCGTTTTCTAACGCAGTAAGTTGACGACACCCTAACCACGAAAATCACAGCCATACCGTAAGACCTCCTCTTCAGAACTTCACTGTTGGCACTAGACGTGACGGCAGGTAACGTTCTCGAACCATCCCTTCCTTAGGATTGTCACAGGGTATAGCGTGATTTATGACAGCAGATCACTCGTTTACCAGTTGCTTGTAGCACTTTGGAAATAACGAGTGATTCCTTGTACTCACTCCATGTGATTTTTTACTACCACCTTCCGTAATGCTCGACGGTCCCTGTCCGTCAGTACTTGAGGTTTGCCTGGCCTCGGTTTAGCTGTAGTTGTTTCTCGATTTGGTCAGCTTAAGAACGGTTGACATGTCACTTATGGAGTCGCTACACAGGTGACATTCAATGGTTAGTCAACGTTCCAAGTCACCGAGATCTGCTGACAAAATAATACTCCATTCGTTTTATACTGACAGGTCCGCCTCTCATGAGACCTAGTTGGTCACTTCTGCATTACGTAGGGGTGACCGGATACTTCTGCGCAGATGGTGTACACTACATCGAGTTAAAAGAAGACCCTCGGCGTAAAATACATACCTGTTTTCTAGGTGCAGCATCGGTCACAATACATCCATATATTATCTTCTTCATGTTTCAAGAGTAAAAAATCGGCAGTCCGTTGCAGTGCTGAGCATACTGTCTCACCAAAGTTCTATGAGTTTATAATACGACTTTGACCAGGAAATATGATGAATACTGAAACAGACTGTCAATTTTGCGCTTGGTGACTGATGAAAAATGTAGAAGGTAACAGATGGATGTATATGAGACAGACGGTTAAACTTAAAAGAGTTATGTATTTGACACAAGAAACCTCCCTTCAGCTTGATATAGTGTAAACCGGCAATTTGAAGATGGTCGCTTCACCGAAACTGGGCGTCTGTGGATAAATATACATTACAACCCCGAAGTATTTGAATGGGTCCGTCTTTAGCAAAAGACAATTTCGTTTTTTATTCCAAGCATGTTTCACTGCAATTGTAGAATCACCAGTGGGCTTTTATTTTATGACTGTTAAACATAAAGAATGTTCCTTACCGTTTCCATGCATGTAAATGTTAGTTTTTAAAATCGTAATTTCAGATCTTTGAAGAAACATAAAATTATGAATTCGTACCTTTTTACCACATGGTGTGGTTTTCCTGATGTATTATGTTTTTACTGTGGCTGTTTTCTTTCACACTTTATAATCTGCAACCATATACAACATAATGCAGACAAATTGTTTAAGCAAAAATCACGATTTGGAAGTTGTTATGGCTATGCCTGAAATTAATTAATTCTATGTGGAAAGTTGCGTGCGTGCGTGCGTGCGTGCGTGTGCGTGTGTGTGTGTGTGTGTGTGTGTGTGTGTGTGTGTGTGTGTGTGTGTGTGTGTGTGTGTGTGTGCGTGTGCGTGTGTGTGTGTGTACAACCAGTAAATAACACTCTATGTTGAACAGCCATAAAATAAAAGCCCACTGACGATGCTGCAACTGTAGTGAAACATATTTGGGTTAACAAATAAAATTGTGTTGTTTTGCTAAAGGCGAACCCCATCCAAATACATATGTATTGTTAAAGAAAAAACAGACAAAAGAGCTTCGACCCGAAGATGATTATTACAACACCTTTTCGTGGTCCCCTGATGCCGTTCTTCATTGACTCAGTTTTGGCACACTTCCAGTTCAAGGTATTAGAACACATTACGAAATGTGATTCTCTCGTGGGCATTTCTTGTTTGCACCCCATATCTGCTGATAAGAGAAATCATAGCGGAGTGAAAAGGGGTGTCTCATTTCCTGCAGAGATCCGAAACGCCCGAGCTGTGGGAGAAACACCCAGCGTGGATTTTTCTCTCGCAAGAAACCCCGCGGACAGGGAGTGAGCGGAGAATAATTAAAGCTCACGCTGACTCAACTGTCGTTCAACCGGGAAGCGGTGCGGAGAGACTGCGGCCGCAGCTGAAATAACACGGAGCAGCAGACGCATGCGGTTTCCGCTTTGCCTCCTGCAGTGTGCTGTCTCGCTGGTCTCCTGCTTGTGTGTCTGCAACGCCTTGCGGAAACGCCTAAGACGTACGCTTGGTTGCAGAATATTCTTCTCACACAATGAGGTGAGAAAAGTAATGGAAGAGCGATATGTACATATACAAATGGTGATAGTATCGCGTACACAACGTATAAAAGGAGAGTGCACTGGCGGAACGGTCATTTGTACTCAGGTGATTCGTTTGATAAGGTGTTCGACGTAAGTATGGCCGCACGACGTGAATTAACAAACTTTGAAAGCGGTATGGTAGTTGAAGCTAGACGAATGGGACATTCCATTTCGGAAACCGTTAGGGAATTCAATAGTCCGAGATCCACAGTGTCAAGAGTCTGCCGAGAATACCAAATTTCTGGCATTACCTCTCACCACGGACAATGCAGTGGCCGATGGTCTTCACTTAACGGCCGGCCGTGGTGGCCGTGCGGTTCTAGGTGCTACAGTCTGGAACCGAGCGACCGCTACGGTCGCAGGTTCGAATCCGGCCTCGGGCAATGATGTGTGTGATTTCCTTAGGTTAGTTAGGTTTAAGTAGTTCTAAGTTCTAGGAGACTGATGACCTCAGATGTTAAGTCCCATAGTGGTCAGAGCCAATTGAACCATTTCTTTCTTCACTTAACGACCGAGAACAGCGGCGTTTGCGTAGAGTTGTCAGTGCTAACAGACAAGCAGCACTCCGTTAAATATCCACAGAAATCGATGAGGAACGTACGATGAACGTACCCGTTAGGACCGGGGGCGAAATTTGGCGCTGTTGCGCTATGGCAGCAGTTTAACATAGCCTGCAGCGCTACTCCTGGACTAGTGAACGTATCGGTTGTACCATAGACGACTAGAAAACCGTAGCCTGATCAGATGAGTCCCAATTTCAGTTGGTAAAGGCTGATGGAAGGCTTCGAGTGTGGCGCAGACCCAACGAAGTCATGGACCACAGTTGTCAACAAGGCAATATGCAAGCTGGTCGTGGCTACGTAATGGTGTGGACTGCGTTTACATGGGATGGACTGGGTCCTGTTGTCCAACTGAACTGATCATTGACTGAAATAGACCGTGTATGTGACATAATCGAGAAGTCAGTTTGTGCACAAATTCCTGTACCGACAGCACTTTCGCAATTATGGACGGCTATAGACGCAGTATGGCTCAGTATTTCTACAGGGCACTTCCAGCGACTTGTTGAATCAATGCCACGTCGAGCTGCAACAGTTAGCTCGGCACAAGGAGGCCCGACACGATATTAGGAGGTATCCTATGACTTTTGTCACCCAGGGTATGCTACACGTCAGTAATGAACTGGTTTGTGGTGGGATGGCACAGAGAATGCATTTGGATGACATTACCCGTTGACGTGCTAGAGACTAATCACATTCGTAACAAGGTGATCCAGATGATAATGGTCAAAACAGTTTTTTCACATTGACCATCCGCCGTTTCATAGTTTTAGAAGAAACTAATGGCGAGTTTGCACTGAGAATTCGAGAATTTCTTTTTGAAGCACCAAACGTCGTAGTGACAGCATCATAATCTGGTAAAAAAGTGTCTGACCAGTCCAAAAGATATTTGAAACATGTTTTCTTGCTCAGTGACTGGGAAAATCCGTATTATTGTCAGATTCTTAGGTGTGTCAGTACGAAAGAACCGTATAGAGCATCGTACGTGAAGACAAGAAACTTGCTCGTCTGACGATCCCAACGGGCTCGACGGCATAGGTACAGTCATAAGACGTGTACTGGAAGAACTTTGCAAAAAGATTTTCGGATCTAGTTCTGTTGAACGATTTTGATGTCGATCTCCACTTGAGAAACAATATAATTAAACTGTAATCACTAGTACATAATCAATTCTTTTCGCCACAGCTTACCAGTGTACTGAAATATGCCTGATACAGTGCAGAATATTTAGAGGATCACGCCCCCCCCTCCCCCCGCCACAATTTGAATTTTGTTTTATATCGTGTTCTCCGTCATGTATATTATGTGAAGATTTTTCGTTCAGTTTTACGTTTACGGTGTAAGAAAACGTTATGTTTAAGCCATTATTTACAGATTATCATTACTGTAATGATGTTATACCTAATAAAGAGTTATTTATATTTCCAGGTAACAAAATGCACGTATGTGAAACGGTACACTAAAAAATGATTGTACAATGGAAAATAACAATTTAAAACGTAAAAAAATAAGCAAAAAACCTAGATTAATAATGATGTTTAGATATTTTAATGGGATATGTTAAAAAACACTGACAACACATTGTGTTCACCTTATTTTCCAAAAATGTTATTTCAGAAACCAGCTTTATTACAAATGAATGTATTTAGCTTGAAGCTTCTTTAATTTATGTTGTAACAGAAGTTTTATTTTTCAAAATCAATTAATGGTGGTGGAGTATTTTGCAAAATTTCAAATTATTGCAAAATTCGATTATATAGTTTTCGAGAACATTAATTACATGTCGACTTTTGTATGAGAAATACTTTTATTTATGTATCTTCGTTTCGAAGATATTCCTTCAAAACCAAATGTACCAAATTAGCTTTCGGGGTTTGTTTATGTCTTAAAAGCGAAGACGACTACAAACAAGTAATTGCGTATTGCATTACTTTGTCCCCTCAACACACGCGCCAAGTTTCATCAAGATCGTTTATTGATACTTGAGAGTGTTCCCTTGTAAGTGGCAGTGAGCACTCTGACCACATCATTTTCACGGGTGAGAGAGTGCCTTTTCAATTAACAGGCTTTACCTGGTACGTTATTTTAGGTACACAAGGCACGTTCTAGCGAAAGTGATCCAGCCTTAAAGCTGGCAGACTCGCACCCCTTACAAGTGGCGGATTTGATCGTGGCTTAGCCTGCCTCCCCTACCTTGGGATCGAGGCCTATCGGTGCGGATCAGCGACGTAGGTTAAGTGAAACGTTCGAACTGCATACCAACCACGAGCCCTGTCGGCACAGAAGGTAACAGGCACTGGGATCTTCGTTTTTAACGATAAAACGTTTATTAGTTCGCTGGTCGAACTTACTTGTGTGACAAAATATCGTCAGCTATGAATCGCTAATAACTACGAGACTAATAATTTGTAAACAATGGTTGAGCCCACAGCGTCATGTGTTTGTCGCGCAGTATTTGTTTTGCCTGTGACGTCATCGTACCAGTGTAGGCGCATGCGCGTGCCTTTTTCCATCTAGCTTTGTGCAAAGGAATAAACTGGTGTAGCGTGGAAGCGCGTTCAGCGAGGACATTGATTCGGATGTGATTGTGAAGAGCTTGCGGAGCACTACTGCGGCCCCAAAGTGAGACTAATAATATTCGCCGGAATATAAATGAAAATCGCTCTTCAACTGGAAATTACAAGATAATGAAAGATGTTGGAATTATAGAAAACGCAAGTCAGGAGGAACATCGTGTCAAAAGGAACCCAATAAGACTAAAAATTCCAGAGCCGAGTGAATGCGAGACCTACGGAATCGTCGAAAACAAAATGAAAAAACGACACAAAGCGATTTCGTAGCTGGCCCGTGGGACATACAGGGGCCAGTCGAAATTTTTGATGTATCTATTCCGTAACCATTATAGAACTCTGTGTAATCATTGTATTAAAGTGATTAATAATTAAATTCCATATTAATACGAAACACTTGTTACTTACGGCGCGGCCCCGAACTGCGCACACACGAATTTTTTGTTGTCGAGTTGCTTTTGTCTCAGCACCGGAAAGTCTTAACTCAGAAACAGATGAAGTTGTTCAGGTATTCGCGGAACACAAATCGTTGTATCGGACGGACACAGGGTTTAGCGTGATTCACCATTCGAGATCACTCGTTTCCGGTCAGTCACGGTCCAACGTGGTCGCTCTTCACACCACCTCAAGCAACGGCTACGGAAATGTGTGGGTTATGAGGAACTGCTAGACCATTTTACCCCTTTTAACTCCCTACGCACAGTTATTGAGCTATCTGGACTGCCAGTAGCAATTTGGAAGTACCGAGTGATTCCTTTTGTTTTTTTCACGTGATTTGTTTTTTTACAACCACCCTCCGCAATTTTCGACAGTCCCTGTCTTTCAGTACATCAGGTCTGCCTGATCTTGGTTTAGTTGTGGCCATTCCTTTGTGTTTCCACTTCACAATCGCAGCACCAACACAAGGTTGAAATATCCCTGATGGCTTTGTTACTCAGATGACATCCAATGACCAATCCACATTCGAAGTCACTTAGCTCTCCTGATCGACTGCTTCTCCACTAACGACACAATAGTCGTAGCCTCTCTTGCCATTTAGCTTTCCATTCCGCGTTATATAGGACTCTCCGGGTCCTTTTGATCAGATAGTGTACATAGTGACCAGCAGAGGCCCATACACATCATTTTGAGGTAAACCAAACGCTACTTTCTTTTAATGACTTTTCATTAAGACCAAAAAACCTAGTTTGTCCGTTGGAGAGTGATCAGTACAGTCTAACATCAGTTTAGCTGTTCCACATCCACATATTTTGTTTGGACCATGAAAGCTTTTGTGTATCGAATCGCGCTACAAGATGCTGTGGATTTTTGTGTCCGTATTGTGGAAAGCTGCGAAATCATATGCAGTAGTCTAGGGATGCGTCCGCGTTTCCGGAATTCATGCATCCGGAATTCATTCATCCGATATTCATGCATCCGGGATTAATGCATGTGTCAGTGCTAGCGTGGGAATTTTGAACGTTTCATGGAAGAAAGATTTTTGTGTGGTATGCTGGGACGTTCTGTTTCTGTGTGCTTTCCATGAGTAATGTACTATTAAGAATTGTAGAAAATGAGGTTTATCATGGAAATAAAGCGTTTGTTACAACCTGTCTATCTCTCTGGCCGCTCCCTTAGCTACGTTTCCCCTTTAAGTGGCACATCATTTTGCTGGGTCTTTCACAGTGCTCTAATTTTCTCGTATTGTATATAATTTTAACAGAAAATGCGATATGCGGCATTTATTTTGGTTTTTCTCTCGAGGACAAGGGCTCAAATCCATGTTCGTCCATTTATATTAAGATTTTCCTGGTTTCCCTAAATCGCTTAAGGTGAGCGCCGGGATGGTTTCTTTGAAAAGACACGGCCGATTTACTTTCGCATATCACCCAAATCCGAGCTTTTGTTCCGTCTCCAATGACGGCGTCGTCGAAGAAACGTTAAGCCCTAATCTTACATGCTTTTGCCTTAATTCAGACCTGTAAACCCCGGTTCTTTAAATAATCTAACCACCAAATACGAAACACTTCAAACTGCTGATTACTCCACAAACGAGGTAAGGTGTTAACTATTTGACGTTAAGCACGTAAGCTAGAAAAAGTTTAGAAAAGGGTTGAAATTATTATGTTTGAAATTCTTTGAAAGCCCATAAGCGTTCTCATTATCAAACACAGGGCGAATTATGGGTAATTTTTTAAACAAAAGCGAGTTCTTCACGCACCTCAATGTTTATGGCGTATTACCTCCTGAACTATGTCCGCCTGCTTAGCTGAGTGGTACCCTGCTTGCCTGCCATGCAGCGGGCCCGGGTTCGATTCGCGCCCGGGTTGGAGATTTTCTCGGCCCGTGGCCTGGATGTTGTCTTATTCTCATCATCATGATCTAATCATCACATATCTGTGGCGGAACTAATATCAAACTTCAGTGCTGGGCGTAGTACAAGTGTATCTGAACACACAGTGGACCGAACACTCCTTGGGACGGTCCTCCGCAGTCGACGAGTCATGGTCGTGCCAATGTTAACACCATGACATCGTCAACTCCGACTAAAATGGGTACGTAACCATCGACCGAGCGAGGTGGTGCAGTGGTCAGCACACTGGACTCGCATTCGGGAGGACGACGGGTCAATCCCACGTCCGGCCATCCTGATTTAGGTTTTCCACGATTTCCCTAAATCTCTCCACGCAAATGCCGGGATGGTTCCTTTCAAAGGGTACGGCCGACTTCCTTCCCCATCTTTCCCTAATCTGATGAGACTGATGACCTCGCTGTCTTGACTCCTTCCCCAAAACAACCCAACCCAACCCAACGTGAACATCAGGATCGGACGTTAGTGCAGTGGCAGAGCGTTGCATGAACTGACGAATCCCGATATCTTCTTCATCACGGGGACGAATCCGTCACGTTCCAGGGGAACAGCTCCTAGACATATGTACTGCGGGACGCAGACAAGCTTTCGGCGGCTCCATTACGCTATGGGGAACATTCACGTAGGCATCTATGAGTCCAATGGAGCTCGTGCAAGGCAACATGACGGCCAAGGAGTATCGTAATCTGGTTGGAGGCCAGGAACATCCCTTTATGACGAACATGTTTCCCGACGGCCGTGAAATTTTTCAGCATGATAATGCGCCATGTCACGAGGCCAGGAGTCTGATTGAGTGGTTCGAGGAACACAGTGATGAGTTCTAATTGATGTGCTGGCCCCCCAACTCGATCTAACAAATCTAGGATGCGATTGAACGTGACGTCAGAGATCATCGCTCCACTCCCCGGAATTTACGGGAATTGGACGACTTGTGGGTGCAGATGTGGTGTCAACTCCATCCAGCGACATACCAAGGCCTCATTACAGAATGACATTTTCACTCTGCAACAGAGTGTACGCTGATATGAAACTTTCTGGCAGATTAAAACAGTGTGCCGGACCGAGACTCGAACTCGGGACCTTTGCCTTTTGCGGGCAAGTGCTCTCCCACTGAGCTAACTAAGCACTTGCCCGCGAAAGGCAAAGATACCGAGTTCGAGTATCGGTACGGCACACAGTTTTAATCTGCCAGGAAGTTTCAAGGCCTCATTGTTTCCATGCCACGACGCGTCGCCTATGTCCCCCTGCCAGAGGTTGACGTACCGGCTATTAGGTAGGTGGTGGTCATAATGTTCAAGCTAATCAGTGCAGTCTAGGTATTTGCGAGCGCCAAGTTACGCTACCTCAGCACATATACACATTTTCTAACTGTAATCATTGTCTTACTATGTTAAACCTTTAACATACGGTTACACCTCTTGATGAGTAGAGTATGACAGCGTTATAAAATTTAAAATTCGGCAGATAATTGTACGAAATATTGAAAATCATATTTTTGTTTTCCGTGGAAGGGGATAGGCAGTCTGCAACCATGAACCAAGTTAGCCGTTTAGTAATACAGCTAACCTGCCGGCCGTTGTGGCTGAGCGGTTCTAGACGCTACAGTCTGTAACTGCGCGACCGCTACGGTCGCAGGTTCGAACCTGCCTCGGGCATGGATGTGTGTGATGTCCTTAGGTTAGTTAGGTTTAAGTAGTTCTAAGTTCTAGGGGACTGATGACTTCAGAAGTTACGTCTCATAATGCTCAGAGCCATTTGAATACAGGTAACCCTACCTGCGGTACGGAATAATTGAGATGGAAAAATAACACGGAACGACAAATGAAAGTGATGTTATGTTAATGCAAATAGAGAGAAATAATTTTGTACGCGACAGACACGGCAACTGGTCTTACGTGCAGATCTTCTCTGTTAGAAAGCGAAATCTGTCGAACAAAAAGACAAGAAGCTGGGTACACGAGGAAGCAGATAGTTAGCAAGTGCTTTAGTGCGAGTTGTTAGAGGCGTGTGTGTGTGTATATCTAAGAAGTGGTTGCGAGGTGGCGGACAGCTTTCACAAATTTTCATGAGCGCACGCTGCAGCGCAGAGCCGCGCAGCTGTGTCGCAACTGCAGGCGTGAATGTTCGCCTTCTTCCTCGCTAGTTCTCACTTTCACTGCTGGTGTCCTCCTTTCTATCGGTTCAACGACCTGCCTTTTTTCTGTTATACCAATGCCAACGGGCGGTAAGAATCTTCAGCTTTCACTTCGAGCGGAGCCTAAACTTCATCCACGGAACATCACGCCGTTTCTGTCAAGAATAAACTCCCATTCGTCGCACTTGAGAGACAGTCGTGAAATTGTTACGGAAGTGGCAGTGTTTCCCACAGTATATTAAGTTTCAGGACTCGAGTCGTGAGGATGCTTCCGAGAGAAACGAATTCAACAATTAAAGCACAGAAGCACTGTACTGTATTCTAACACTTACACACGTAATCGATCTTTCGTTGATCTGTCGGAAAAAGCATTAGATGTGCCGGAAGTTACTTCACGTACACATTTGATAATCAAAAATGATCACAAATGGCTCTGAGCACTATGAGACTTAACTTCTAAGGTAATCGGTCCCCTAGAATTTAGAACTACTTAAACCTAACTAACCTAAGGACATCACACACATCCATGCCAGAGGCAGGATTCGAACCTGCGACCGTAGCGGTCGCGAGGTTCCAGACTGTAGCGCCTAGAGCCGCTCGGCCACCCCGGCTGCCAAAAATGATCACAGACATGGATAAAACATACAGGTATTATTTGCACGGTACAGACGTAATGTTGCTACTAGCGCGTAGTTCTTTCGATTTTGCTTTCAGATAGCAGCCACTGTGACTGCAATTAAAACGTAACCAGTCACTGTTGACTCTTAAACAATTGAAAGTACTGCACCTGGAATGATAGCAGCACTTTAAGAAAATTAGAGATCGCCGAAAAAAGCAATGAAACCTTTCTTAACGGTGTAGGACCACTGCTCGTCTCTTTCGGCAGAAAGGAAGAATGATTAGGTTTAACGTCCCGTCGACAGCGAATTCATTAGACACACAGCTCAATGTAGTATAGGATAAGGATGTGGATATACGGTACGTATATTTAAACATTACTTATCCACATGCGAAAGTAATTATCTTACTCGTTAAGGCAAATGTGAGTTATTCACGATTACGTCACAAATACACAATATCCAAACAGATAAAATAAGGAAGGTTAGTATTTAACGTTTAACTGTTAAAATATGAAACCACAGGGAACACAGATTAAACGAACGATGGCGGACACACCCTTCTGTGTCAGTTTAAGTCAAAATGACGTTCAGGTGACAGGGAGGGCACTCAATGACTGAAATTAAGACTAAATACGAGATGAGTGGAAGTCTTTCGCATACAGACATAAAAAATATGGGAAAATACAAGGTATATAATAAGTATGAGCAAGGCTTTGGAAGACAGCATTCTCACTTTTGATCTTTCCTCCAGTAAATTTATGATTAGAAATTTGTATGATACAGGAGAAATAACCAGGTTTTCGATAACGAGACTGAGAACTAAGGACTGGCTGGACCGCTGGTATGGGTGCGTGTTTGAAGTTTTGAACTGTTATTCCAGTGCAGCACGGAACCAAAGTATAGCTCGAACTGAATAGTGGTAACCGTTGTGTTTTTTGTCTACTGGCGTGTTTAAGTAGCTAAATACATCGATGAAATTATACAGAACCTTCGACAGCTCATGAAAAGAGTACTGTGACACAGCATATGTCAATGGTTGCAGAAAATAATTCTGCAAAAAATACCGCCGGCCGCGGTGGTCTCGCGGTTCTAGGCGCGCAGTCCGGAACCGCGCGACTGCTACGGTCGCAGGTTCGAATCCTGCCTCGGGCATGGATGTGTGTGATGTCCTTAGGTTAGTTAGGTTTCACTAGTTCTAAGTTCTAGGGGACTGATGACCACAGCTGTTAAGTCCCATAGTGCTCAGAGCCAGTTTTTTGCAAAAAATACCGGCTCAGCGCAGTGGTAATGAAAGTGAAACTGCGATACTTTGGTCGGATTCGGCCTCGCAGTTAGCAGATTCCTTTCTTTTCGAAAATTTTAACTTTGAACTTCCTTATGTTTTTTGTACTATATGCCATTTTTCATGAGTTATCGAATATATTAAAACAATACATCGTACTAACATTTTTAAAACATAATTGCTACATCATAGCGGAGGATAGGAGGGCTATGAGCATTAATAATAAGACAAAATGATCGTCACTACGCATACTATCACTGCCGAAAACAATGTTTCGATGTATTTAATTGTTAGGAAATGTTTGGGGCGTTCACTAGATGCATGTGTTCATAAGCTTATGAAATTACATTACATGGTACACCATATAAATTTTAGAAAGGTTCGTAAGTTGCACAGATTGTGAGTGTTGCTTTACCCCTTCAAAGACAAACTGGACGAAGCACACCGCAGTGAAATTGACGGCAATTGATCTTAAACTTATTATTATTACACTCCTGGAAAAGGAAAAAAGAACACATTGACACTGGTGTGTCAGACCCACCATACTTGCTCCGGACACTGCGAGAGGGCTGTACAAGCAATGATCACACGCACGGCACAGCGGACACACCAGGAACCGCGGTGTTGGCCGTCGAATGTAGCTAGCTGCGCAGCATTGGTGCACCGCCGCCGTCAGTGTCAGCCAGTTTGCCGTGGCATACGGAGCTCCATCGCACTCTTTAACAATGGTAGCATGCCGCGACAGCGTGGACGTGAACCGTATGTGCAGTTGACGGACTTTGAGCGAGGGCGTATAGTGGGCATGCGGGAGGCCGGGTGGACGTACCGCCGAATTGCTCAACACGTGGGGCGTGAGGTCTCCACAGTACATCGATGTTGTCGCCAGTGGTCGGCGGAAGGTGCACATGCCCGTCGACCTGGGACCGGACCGCAGCGACGCACGGATGCACGCCAAGACCGTAGGATCCTACGCAGTGCCGTAGGGGACCGCACCGCCACTTCCCAGCAAATTAGGGACTCTGTTGATCCTGGGGTATCGGCGAGGACCATTCGCAACCGTCTCCATGAAGCTGGGCTACGGTCCCGCTCACCGTTAGGCCGTCTTCTGCTCACGCCGCAACATCGTGCAGCCCGCCTCCAGTGGTGTCGCGACAGGCGTGAATGGAGGGACGAATGGAGACGTGTCGTCTTCAGCGATGAGAGTCGCTTCTGCCTTGGTGCCAATGATGGTCGTATGCGTGTTTGGCGCCGTGCAGGTGAGCGCCACAATCAGGACTGCATACGACCGAGGCACACAGGGCCAACACCCGGCATCATGGTGTGGGGAGCGATATCCTACACTGGCCTTACACCTCTGGTGCTCGTCGAGGGGACACTGAATAGTGCACGGTACATCCAAACCGTCATCGAACCCATCGTTCTACCATTCCTAGACCGGCAAGGGAACTTGCTGTTCCAACAGGACAATGCACGTCCGCATTTATCCCGTGCCACCCAACGTGCTCTAGAAGGTGTAAGTCAACTACCCTGGCCAGCAAGATCTCCGGATCTGTCCCCCATTGAGCATGTTTGGGACTGGATGAAGCGTCGTCTCACGCGGTCTGCACGTCCAGCACGAACGCTGGTCCAACTGAGGCGCCAGGTGGAAGTGGCATGGCAAGCCGTTCCACAGGACTACATCCAGCATCTCTACGATCGTCTCCATGGGAGAATAGCAGCCTGCATTCCTGCGAAAGGTGGATATACACTGTACTAGTGCCGACATTGTGCATGCTCTGTTGCCTGTGTCTATGTGCCTGTGGTTCTGTCAGTGTGATCATGTGATGTATCTGACCCCAGGAATGTGTCAATAAAGTTTCCCCTTCCTGGGACAATGAATTCACGGTGTTCTTATTTCAATTTCCAGGAGTGTATTATTATTATCAAGTTCTCAAGGTATGAAACCTCTTCGCTGCTGACATCACAATGCTTTGCCTGGTAGTTCAATATTAGCACTTAAACCGAGCGAGGTGGCTCAGTGGTTAGCACACTGGACATGCATTCGGTTTAAACCCGCGTCCGGCCATCCTGATGTAGGTTTCCCGTGATTTCCCTAAACCTTTTGAGGCAAATTCCGGTATGGTTCCTTTGATGGGACACGGCCGACTTCTTTACTCATCCTTTCCTAAGCCGATGGGACCGATGTTTCGTTGTTTCGTCCCCTCCCTCAAATCAACCAACATTGCATTTAATTTTCTAGTTCATGATATGTCAGATTTCCACATATTTCCTGATATTGTCGAAGCAGCGTGGTTTTCGTAGTAGAAGAGATCTGCTGCCTTTTGCATGTTCTGTACATACTTAAGAGAGTTTGCTGTCTTCTGCAGCTCTAACCATGTCTCCTAGCTTTAATTGCGGATGCAACGTCTGGTTTTCCATATAGATCATATACTTCTTCATTAATATTCTCCATTCCTCTGCGTTGTTATCTTGAATCCTGCCAAACATCATCTAAAAAATTTAGTTTCAAAGATCCTCAAGTTTGCTTCTTCTTATTTTGTTAATGCCCATGTCTCACAAGTGTAATCAGAACAGGTATTCTAAGAGTTTTATATATGTGATTCCTTGAATTTCTTGAAATAAGTTTCCTTTTTAATACGCCCAGTAATGCAAAATAACATCTATTGCCATTTTGTATTCTATTATTTATTTCTTCTTTGACATTGTTGTTTGCAGTTAGCAAGGTTCTATGATAAGTACACTGAGCTACTATTTTGATTTTCTCTGCACCAGTTTTAAATGTGTTATCTGCACTAGTTACCCATGAGACAATGGAATATTTGGTTTTACTTGTATCAATTGTATTAATTTATATTGTTGTTCCATGTAAGCTGTTATGCATATATTATGTTGAGTAAATTAACTTATTGTTCATAAGTAACTTGAAAAATTTCTGAGGGACGTTTGTACTTAACTCTAAAATTTGAATTTTGAATGGATATTTTTAGCAGCTGTGTTAATTTGTCTGTGATTCCAAATTCTTTCATAGTCATCCATAAACAGTTTCTGTTAATACTTTCAAATGCTCAGTATGTTATACAAGATGTAATGACAATTTCTGTGATTCACTTACGTAGATTAATAGTTTCTGTGTCTAAATTATCGAAAAAGGAAGGACGGAAGATTAGCGTTTAACATCACTTCGACAATAGTGTCTTAATAGACGGTGAGCGAGCTCAGACTGGGGAAAAGATGGGAAGGAAAATCAACCTTTTCCTTATCAAAGGAATCATCCCAGTATTCTCATTAAGAGATAAGAAGAAACATTGAAAACTTAAATATGGATGCCGGACGGGAATCTGAACCGCCGTCCTCCGAATTGCGAGTGCAGCGTACTAATCACTGTGGCACCTCCTTCTTTTAAATTAGACTGCAGATTTAGAATGGTCGGAAAAAATAATAATAGACAATTCAAAGTAGCTGTCTATAGTGAGTAACTAATTACGTATAGAAAATGGGGCAAATCTCATGACTGTGCCACAAGAATTACTTGTCACCATCTGTTTTCCTTATTTAAATTGTTGGAGATTGACTCGAGTCATCAAAACCGGCCACCTCTATCGAGTGGATTACGGATGAACTGATATTAAACGAAATGATACGTAGCATGACACTGATGTTTGAAACGTGTTCGAACAATTTGAAATTACACGAAGAAAAACATTACAAAAATTTTCTTTCTAATGTCTCCATCCTGGAACTATGAGATACAGAGAGCCTTACTAAAATCTAACATTAGCTTAAAAGCCAGTCACGGAAGCTGACAACGGCCGAGAGAGCGGAGTGCTGACAACATATCCATCCATATCCGCATCGAGTGATGCCTATCGGCTGAGGATGAGACGGCGGTCGGTCGGTGCAGTTGGGTCTCCAGAGGCCTTGAAATAGCTTAAAGGAGACAATCGTCATCGTTGAAAGTCACTACGCAGGAAATCTACATCTTAATGTAAATGATAATGTCACTTTAGTGGAAGATGATAGGAGGTGCATTCGGTTAGACTGGTGTGAGAACCGAAGTGTTAGATCCTGGTACTCACTATAGTAGAGACGGTTTCTAGCCCGCTCCCGTTGCGCCCACGCCGCCTATGAAAACCTTGTACCGGCGCTAACGGCTAATCTTTATCGGATTTCCTGATTTCGTGACATAGCGGGCATTATTTCAGCATACTATGACGTCAGAAGTCGGACGACAGCCTTGTTTGCCGTGGACGAGGGAACAACAGCGAAACGAAGTGAAATACGCGGTGTTCGTACCGCAGCAAGCTGCGATGAACTACAGATGGTCTAGTGCACATCTGGGAAGTTTCTCTCTCTCTCTCTCTCTCTCTCTCTCTCTCTCTATATACGAAACTGGGCCCCGTCTGGCGTTTTATATATATATATATATATATATATATATATATATATATATATATATAAGACGGGTCTCCAGTTTCGTTTATTCATTTTTATTTGGTTTATAAATTAAATAGCTTTCTGCTTACTAAAGTCATGACATACTATTCATTTCAATTATAATTGTATGAGGATACAGAACTATCATAAGTTGAAAAACACGTCCTCAAGTAATCCTAGGTTTTTCACGATAGGCGTACTTTTGGTATAGTCATTTGAATTTTAGACGATTGATATATTTTTAACTCTATCACGCTTAAATTGTTATTCCTATGGGATTCTTTTAAAATTCAGTTTTGAATGTCATTAAACCATGAAATACGGCAGCCTTTGTTCTCACGAAATTTTATTTTCCTTGACAGCCATTTGTTTGCATTTCTTCTAGTTCTATACGCCTGGTCACCGTTGCCTGAAACATCCAGCACTGGCTGTTCATCAAAATACAATTCTGCGATCGTCAGGGTTTTGTAGTTTCTAAAGGCGTTCAACAAAATTTTCGGAATATGACTGCAATTTTCACTGTGACGTCTCCTTCTATGTGACATTATTCTCATTTTTTCGAGATCTATGCGCTCGTACCCAATTATCACTATTATAGTTTCTATGTCCGGATGTCACCTTCTCATCTTAACCGACGGTAAGAGGGAAAGATGTATGACATCCAGTAATCGATTCCGTTCTATTACACAGCTAAATCCACTCACATCGCATTCTTTTTATCACTGTATATCATTGGGTTGCCCCAGTTTTACAGATTGTAAACTAGGAAGCTTATATAAACATGTAATAAGCATCACCCGCATTTCAAAGGCAATTATTAAAAGAAGCAACAACTCCTACATCTCCTTGATACAAACAGGCAGAAGTAACGTGAAGGAGGGATCTGTAATGCTAATATAGAGCGCCAATAGGACAACTTTTGTAGGTATGAATGGCAAAGAAAAATCTGAAAAATCCTAGATTCAGAGCGTGAAGCAGCAGCTGTGGATCTCCACCACGACCTTCTTGTTTTATGGAACCTGGTGAAAGCCACATCTTCCACTTCTTCGAAGAGAGGAAGCGAAAGGAGGCGTAGGAAGTCGTTTTTAACGAATCGGACGCATCTGCTTCACTGCCCGCGACATTTTCGGTATGAGAATACTTCTGAGTACAAATTCCTATATTCAGAAACTTTATATTTTGGTAACCCCAACAGTTTTGAGCATTGTGACACGAAGCAAAGTGACACGAAAGGTCTTATAGAAGACACTGATGACAAAACGAAACATTCAATAATGATATGAAACACGTAATTTATGGCGGTGTTACAACAACATCGCAATTACTTCATTCAATTGTCTGATAAAACAAAGGAAACCAGAGAAAATACATAATTTTATAAAAAACCGTATATTTCGGCATTACTGGTTTACACCCTGAACCATCTGCAGACGATGCCATACCTTTCCTGTACAAATTGGGTAGTATTCACCACATAGCAAAAGCCTGTTTTCTCTCAAGTAAAATGAAATACAGCGCTATTGTGCGACAAGTTGCAATTCACGAAACACATGTTGCTCAGGCTGTTTCAGTAATAGCCAGCCCATTCACATTCCAGTTTTTTCAAGGATTCGATAAATCGATGGAAATGGTTCCCCCTTTCTTATTTAGCCACATATAACACGTTCTTCGAGTTTTATGTCATCTGTACTGGAACACCTCAAAAAGAAAGAGGTAACACATTGGTGATTTTAGGTATTTTGTATGGAGTGTCACTGATGTAATACAAGGCTGTTGCGGAATCACTAAGTGTCTACATTTGTAATGGCCACTTACCAACTGCAGAGCAACGAGGACTCTCACTTGGTATGTAGATAATTTCGAGCTACTCGATGAGCTACCAAAACTAACATAATCAAAAATGCGCTTTGTGTGGTTTGCTTGCTCTTAGAACGCAAGAAACGACACACCATCAGGCTCCCTATTTTGTTTAATCTTCATTGGTTCACCGAGTGACGTGCCGCAGTGTTTTAATTGTGCGCTCAGGAAGACTGAAATCAATATTCTTTTTGAGCATTTAGTTTTCCACGGTTTCCCAAATGCGCTTTGAGCTAATGTCGGGATGAAACTTGCAACGAAGTCGCGTGTGATGACCTCTGTCAGCTCCCTGTTTGAGTAAAGAGCAAGTGTTGTCCTCTTCTTGGATACTGCATGGGTTGTGAATCGTTTGGCCGAACTGGTATTTGAACCCCACTACTCTTCCGAATTTCGGTCCCTGTTCCTCAGTCACCGGGGTACATCCGTTCGTAAGTTTAGTATCTCGTCCACAACAAGATAATAAAGGACAGAGCAACTGTCCATGAGTTAAGTGGTTTGAGGAACGAATCGTCACTATGTCATCTTATCAAATCATCCTTAAGCTATTCAGCTACAAGGAACATGAAAGATAGTCGAATACTTAAAATTTGGGTTACATGGGACACGTTTGCACCTTTGCACCGTATTTGTCGATAGAAAGAGTCTCGGCTTTGTTGCGGTGACCAATCGCTACATCTGTGTACAGCACAGGTAACATTTCAGTACATTTTGCAAGGTTTATTTACAGCTGGGGCTTTTTATTTTCTGCGTTATAAACATATGATTGCGAGCCATTGCTGCGTAGTACAGTGGCCACGTCTCTTATGTTATTACGGATATACAGAGAAGGAAAGCTCCAATGTTGTTCCGAATCAAAAACGATAGGGAGGTATTATCAACAAGAAAGTGTTTAGAGGACACTAAAAGAACTTAAGGAAAACGTATACCTGATCGCGCGATTCAATGGTGAATAATTTGGGGGAGACGCTAATTCCGATAGGGGATGAAACAATCATTGTATGTAAAACCAGTATTTCACGTGAGGATCTTAGGAGCAAGACAAGATGCATTATACACTGATGGGTCCGAAATAGTGTGCGTACCTGCTTAGTAACATGTCGGAACGCAAGACGGCAGTAATTCTGTGTGACACGAACTCGACAAGTCATCGGTAGTTTTTCCGGAGGTAAGTCCACGCACATGTCACGAATTCTCGTAAACTACGATCTGTTGGTTTGTGGGCGTGGAGCTAACGTCCGATATAGTTCCAGATGTCTTCTATTGCGTTCAGATGATCGAATCTGGTGCCCGAGACATCAACGTCGGTACACTATCATGCTAATTAGTTCAACAACTGTAGTACGATTCTGACATAGTATTACAGACAGTTGTCAAGCTGGGAGATGACATCGCCTTCGGGAAAGACATTAAACACGAACGGATGCATGTGGCCTGCAATAATACACTCCTGGAAATTGAAATAAGAACACCGTGAATTCATTGTCCCAGAAAGGGGAAACTTTATTGACACATTCCTGGGGTCAGATACATCACATGATCACACTGACAGAACCACAGGCACATAGACACAGGCAACAGAGCATGCACAATGTCGGCACTAGTACAGTGTATATCCACCATTCGCAGCAATGCAGGCTGCTATTCTCCCATGGAGACGATCGTAGAGATGCTGGATGTAGTCCTGTGGAACGGCTTGCCATGCCATTTCCACCTGGCGCCTCAGTTGGACCAGCGTTCGTGCTGGACGTGCAGACCGCGTGAGACGACGCTTCATCCAGTCCCAAACATGCTCAATGGGGGACAGATCCGGAGATCTTGCTGGCCAGGGTAGTTGACTTACACCTTCTAGAGCACGTTGGGTGGCACGGGATACATGCGGACGTGCATTGTCCTGTTGGAACAGCAAGTTCCCTTGGGGTCTAGGAATGGTAGAACGATGGGTTCGATGACGGTTTGGATGTACAGTGCACTATTCAGTGTCCTCTCGACGATCACCAGAGGTGTACGGCCGCTGTAGGAGATCGCTTCCCACACCATGATGCCGGGTGTTGGCCCTGTGTGCCTTGGTCGTATGCAGTCCTGATTGTGGCGCTCACCTGCACGGCGCCAAACACGCATACGACCATCATTGGCACCAAGGCAGAAGCGACTCTCATCGCTGAAGACGACACGTCTCCATTCGTCCCTCCATTCACGCCTGTCGCGACACCACTGGAGGCGGGCTGCACGATGTTGGGGCGTGAGCGGAAGACGGCCTAATGGTGTGCGGGACCGTAGCCCAGCTTCATGGAGACGGTTGCGAATGGTCCTCGTCGATACCCTAGGAGCAACAGTGTCCCTAATTTGCTGGGAAGTGGCGGTGCGGTCCCCTACGGCACTGCGTAGGATCCTACGGCCTTGGCGTGCATCCGTGCGTCGCTGCGGTCCGGTCCCAGGTCGACGGGCACGTGCACCTTCCGCCGATCACTCGACAACATCGATGTACTGTGGAGACCTCACGCCCCACGTGTTGAGCAATTCGGCGGTACGTCCACCCGGCCTCCCGCATGCCGACTATACGACCTCGCCCAAAGTCCGTCAACTGCACATACGGTTCACGTCCACGCTGTCGCGGCATGCTACCAGTGTTAAAGAGTGCGATGGAGCTCCGTATGCCACGGCAAACTGGCTGACACTGACGGCGGCGGTGCACAAATGCTGCGCAGCTAGCGCCATTCGACGGCCAACACCGCGGTTCCTGGTGTGTCCGCTGTGCCGTGCGTGTGATCATTGCTTGTACAGCCCTCTCGCAGTGTCCGGAGCAAGTATGGTGGGTCTGACACACCGGTGTCAATGTGTCCTTTTTTCCATTTCCAGGAGTGTATTCTGGCAGTCCACAGGTGAGATGGTGATTTCGATTACTACCATCTTTCCCATGGAAGCACAGCAGGTGAATGACCCGTATATTTTCATATTAGCACCACCGGCCTGCGTTCGTGGGGCGGTGCATTTTTCGAGCCACAGTTCGCCTAATGACGGCGTATCTGGACACGTCCATCGACCTGGTGTAACAAGAAACGTGATTCATCCGACCAGATGACACGTTTCCATTCATCCTCAGTTTAGTCTCGATGATCCCATGCCAATTGCAACTGAAGCTCAACGGGAACACGTAAGTGGCGTATGTTGCAGAATACCACGTTTAACAACGTGCGCTCAAAGGCGTACACTGAAATAGCCTACTGGCCATTAAAATTGCTGCACAAAGAAGAAACGCAGATGAGAAACGGGTATTCATTGGACAAACATATTATACTACATTTTAACATGTGATTATATTTTCACACAATTTGGGTGCATAGATCCTGAGAAATCAGTACCCAGAACAACCGCCTCTGGCAATAATAACGGCCTTGATACGCCTGGGCATTGAGTCAAACAGAGTTTGGATGGCGTGTACAGATACAGCTGCCCATGCAGCTTCAACACGATACCACAGTTCATCAAGAGTAGTGACTGGCGTATTGTGACGAGCCAGTTGCTGGGCCACCATTAACCAGACGTTTCCAGTTGGTGAGAGATCTGGAGAATGTGCTGGCCAAGGCAGCAGTCGAACATTTTCTGTATCCAGAAAGGCCCATACAGGACCTATAACATGCGGTCGTGCATTATCCTGCTGAAATGTAGGGTTTCGCAGGGATCGAATGAAGGGTAGAGCTACGGGTCGTAACACATCTGAAATGTAACGTCCACTGTTCAAAGTGCCGTCAATGCGAACAAGAGGTGACCGAGGCGTGTAACCAATGGCACTCCATACCATCACGCCGGGTGATTCGCCAGTATGGCGATGAAGAATACACGCTTCCAATGTGCCTTCACCGCGATGTCGCCAAACACGGATGCGACCATCGCGATGCTGTAAACAGAACCAGGATTCATCCGAAAAAATGACGTTTTGCCATTCGTGCACCCAGGTTCGTCGTTGAGTACACAATCGCAGGCGCTCCTGTCTATGATGCAGCGTCAAGGGTAACCGCAGTCATGATCTCCGCTGAACTGTTCTTGGAGATGGTTGTTGCCTTGAAAACGTCCCCATCTGTTGACTCAGGGATCGAGACGTGGCTGCACGATCCGGTACAGCCATGCGTTTAAGATGCCTGTCATCTCGACTGCTAGTGATACGAGACCGTTGGGATCCAGCACGGCGTTCCGTATTACCCTCCTGAACCCACCGATTCCATATTCTGCTAACAGTCGTTGGATCTCGACCGACGCGAGCAGCAATGGCGCGATACGATAAACCGCAATAGCGATAGGCTACAATCCGACCTTTATCAAAGTCGGAAACGTGATGGTACGCATTTCTCCTCCTTACACGAGGCATCACAACAATGTTTGACCAGGCAACGCCAGTGAAATGCTGTTTGTGTATGAGAAATCAATTGGAAACTTTCCTCATGTCAGCACGTTGTAGGTGTCGCGACCGGCGCCAACCTTGTGTGAATGCTCTGTAAGTCTAATCGTTTGCATATCACAGCATCTTCTTCCTGCCGGTTAAATTTCACGTCTGTAGCACGTCATCTTCGTGGTGGAGCAATTGTAATGGGCAGTAGTGTACTTGAGCTTGCACTAGCATTTTACGCTGTGGGAAGATCTGTCACGGATTTCCGCCCGCTTTACATAGGGGGCAAGTCTCCGACCTCCACGTTCTGTGACGAGGCGCAGGCTTCCAACACCTTGTCCACTTCACGTGGTGTCAGCGTCCTCCAATTACTTTCTGCAGATGCTCGCAACAGTAAGGCGCGACCAGCCGATCAGCTTCGCCGTTTCTGGGGTGCTCGTTTTGAGGTGGCGGGCCACTACAATATGCCCTTCGTCAGAGTCGCTTATGTGAATGGATTTACCCATTTCGGGTCGTATAGTCGCTGTAATGATTCCCCATTCGTTGTGCTCCGCTTATATACGTGCACTATCCTTACCACTTCGGGAGTCCGCAGTTAGTAATGCTTATCAGTGTGTAATACACGTATCCAGTCATTTTTGTCTCTCTCAATAAGAAGTGAACAACAAAAGGGGCGACTGGCAACAGTCCCAAGTACTCTTCCCCCTTGCACTGTTCAGTGGGTTTCGCAGTACGTTTTACACATGCGCGAACGTGCTGCCTCTAAATCAAACAAACTTTGTTGACATTCCACGTCTTCGTTCTTCATGTCTACAAATTTATTTCTCAACATAGTCACCCTGGCGACGAACACATTTCTCTCAACGAAACACCAGTTTGTTGATACCGTCACTGTATAATGTCTGACTTCGTTGACGGAGCCACAATCTCATCTCTGCATGCAACGCTTCAGCACTCTCGAAGTGAGGTCCACGCAGGTTTTCTTTAAGCTCTGGAAGAAGATGAAAATGGGGTGGGGCGAAGTCGGGACTGTATGGAGGGACGACCGGGGTGGCCGAGCGGTTCTAGGTGCTACAGTCTGGAACCGCACGACCGCAGGTTCGAATCCTGCCTCGGGCATGGGTGTGTGTGATGTCCTTAGGTTAGGTTTAGGTAGTTCTAAGTTCTAGGGGACTGATGACATCAGAAGTTAAGTCCCATAGTGCTCAGAGCCAATCGAACCATTTTGTATGGAGGACGATCGATGACAGTGAGCGCAAGGCATCGTCATGCATTACTCAGTCTGTGGACCAACTCGTCGGTTGCCGTACGCGGTCGTCCACCTCGGTCTCTGTCACGCATGTTGAGTTTAGCACCACCGTTTCCTCCATCACGAGAACGAGTGACTCGACCACGCACGTTACTGATGTCGATACAATCATCACCGTACACTTCTTTCACTCTTCCATGGATTTCAATTGCGGACATCTTTTCTGCTCTAAGAAGCTCGATTACAGCACGCTGTTTCTCATGTGCCGACATAGTTACGCCACACACCGCCATGTTACATGCTATAATTTGGAGCCCCCAAGCGGCAGATAGTTGCAAATTGCGTCAGCGAACCGTGGAAGTCGACCGAGTAATATGCGTGACATGTAATACCTCAACCGGTACTAAGAACAAAACAAAAAAAATTCGGAGGCTTTACTTTTCAGCACACCCTCGTACATGCAATTACGTTTTTATTATGACGTCACATACCAGGTACACGCTTGATGCCGCATATATGCTCTGAAATACGTTACCGACCGTGTAGCGGTACACTGTGACGCAATGACAGGAGCGTACATTGTCTCCTGTGTCGAATTCCAAGTAGCTACATAGAGGTCCACCAGTGAGCCTAGCAAAAAGAAATAAATTGCGTCCGAAAACAATAGGCAGTAATGTCACACAGTGCAAGGTCTAGATTATTTTAATGTCACAGGCTTACCCTTCACCTTACCGGATGAGGTTTAAACGGAAAGGCTGAATGGAGTTGCGAAATAAAATGTACGTGCGTATCTGTATCCGGCATCGTGTGAGAAGCGTCACTTGATGAGGAAACGGCTGACGGTACGAAGAGCTCCACGGCGGCAGGAGGACAAGAAGGAGCAAGTGAAAGCAGTGGAAAGTGCCGGGCGTCTGCCCTCTCGCTTCTCGCTGACAGCCATGGCTCGTAGCAAATTTCTTTTGCTCGTCTTATAGTTAGATGCAGATCCTGCGCTGTCGTTCCTCCGTTCTAACTGTGGCCAGCTCCATCGATGATCTCTACCTAGGCAACTACGGAACAACAACTGCGTTGCTTTTGCCTTTTTCAGCCTTATACATCACTCACGCTCACTGAATTAACAAGAGAGTGTGAAGATGATTGAAAATATGTACCAATTACCTTGAAAGTTATCTTCCATAAACAAGACGAAGGAGAACTATAATACTAACAGGACACAACCACAGATACTGAAAATAATTTAGAGAGATTAAACAATGCACATAATGTATGGTATTCTTGTTTGGGATGCCCGTTAGAGGTTCAGCCGTCTCGGCCGAAAAGGTTTCTATACTTGTACTCTGTAATGTCACCGCCAGACACCACACTTCCTAGTTGGTAGCCTTTAAGTCGGCCGCGGTCCGTTAGTATACGTCGGACCCGCGTGTCGCCACTATCAGTGATTGCAGACCGAGCGCCGCCACACGGCAGGTCTACTCTAGAGAGACTCCCTAGCACTCGCCCGAGTTGTACGGCCGACTTTGTTAGCGATGGTTCACTGTCTACATACGCTCTCATTTGCATAGCCTTCAGCTACGAAATTTGCTACGACCTAGCAAGGCGCCATATTCAGTTACTATAATTACTTCAAGAATGTCTTCTGAACAGATAATATTGTGACTCATGTACCGTCAAGAGCGACGTTCATCATTAATGGATTAAAGTTAAGTATCAAACCAATTACGCCCGCTTTCTGAATTCTCATTCCTTGTCATGTTCCAGACCTCACGTCAGTATAGTTCTTCCCTTCTCACGCTAGCCTGCTTGAGCTAAAACGCGTGCATTTCGGCCTCCACTCGTAACACGATGTTGGCTCTTCTGCTAACACAAAACACTCAATCCTAATGCTTCGTTTTACGGTCTGACAGATTGATCACCATCAACAGTATCACATAACCTTACTTTTCGGGAGCTCAGAAATTTCGGTTTGCCCAGGATTCTGTCCCCGAGAGCCGCGCGGGATTAGCAGAGCGGTCTTAGGAGCTGCAGTCTTGGACTGTGCGGCTGGTCCCGGCGGAGGTTCGAGTCATCCCTCGGGTATGGGTGTGTGTGTTTGTCCTTAGGATAATTTAGGTTAAGTAGTGTGTAAGCTTAGGGACTGATGACCTTAGCAGTTAAGTCCCATAAGATTTCACACACATTTGAACATTTTTTTGCTACCACTGTTTGTTCCGTTATCATGTAATCATTCAATAAAGGATACACCTTTCTATGTATTCGCAATTGCGGAAAGCAAAGAACTTGTAGCCACAGCCTCAAAGATGAGTAATTGCTCATAGGTCTTAAGATATACATTTTAGTGCCTATGTTTAACTGACTGTTTTGCTTAGAACGATCGTTGCTTTCATTACCCTGAATACGACTTTGTCCTTTGGGCCAAGGCTACTGAATCACCTTCTTCTATGGAACACCACCTTCTGATCCCCTGTGTGTGTGTGTGTGTGTAGGGGGGGGGGGCAATATGCATTAATATGGAAGGGGCTACTCCGAAAAATAGATAGTTTTTTCCAAAAGCTCAACCCATTTTGCCCGGCTAAGACCTTGTCACGTTTTCCTCGAGTGTAGGTGAGTTTAGTTACTCGCTAAGACTGTAACGAATGGTTATTTGGTATCGAAGGTGATTTATTAAAAAAAATTGCATGGCGTGAGTTCATTTGGGAGTTAATCCAACGTTAAATTGAATTCGCACGTCTTATAAATCAAGGGTCTTATTGACACCCTACGTACACCAATAATAAAACTGGAGACTTATCCCGAAATGAGTCGAAAAAAATGTGGCGAAGGGCCGGGTATAGATTCGTCGAAGGAACCATTGCAACATTCACCACAAGGCATTTACGAAAAACAAGGTAAACCGTTAATCGGAATCGCTGGATAGAATATCAGCCAAGATCCTGTCAAACACAAGCCCTGGGTCTACATCTGCGAGGGCCTTTCCAAAGACAGCGTGCCGTCGAAGTTCTTGTACTGTAAACGTTTTTCTGACATTAGCCAGCATTATCAAGCCTTCTTGTCTATCCAACAAAAATCAATGAACGCTTCTCGTCGGGTCTTACCCTCGGTCTCACGTTTCGCAATGATCAGAAGTTTGAAGCGGAACAGTTTGCGTCTTCGATGTGCTACTTACATTCTCCTCATCGTCCGCCACGCTTTAGTGCCTCATTTTCAAGGGCGATCTTTGCCGTGAACACAACCTCGGCTACGTATCACGCGCTCCGGTGTGTTTCCACTGTGCAGTACCGGCCACAAATCGCCTTTAACTTCTTCCCTCGGACATGCTAAACAAAGCTTCACCGCCGGTCGACCATTTAATCTGCGCCAAATGCTGACAATACGAAGAGGCCATATCACTAACAGTACCTCTTTATCTACCTCTAAATTACTATCCTATTTGCTATTCAATCTTACATAGTATTCTTGTGCTATTCTGTTTCTCATATTAGCAATTCCAAACAAATGAAAACGACTTCTAGGTGCTAGATCTAGAGATCAATGGGCATACACTGGTTGAGTCTCCATATGTAAAGTTCCTAGTTATACAGATGGATAATAAATTGTTGTGGCACCAGTATGTCAGTTAGTTAACCAGGAAGCTCAGATATCTCTCTCACTAATTTGACCTACAGATAGGATTGCTAGTATACTTTGCATACTGTTACTCTATTTTATACAACGGCATAATCTTCTGGAGCATTGAAGCTAAGGCGAAAAAATTGTTTATTCTACACAAATGTGTTGTAAAAATATTGTGTAAAGTTGAGAACCGAGCATCTTACAGAAGCATCTCGAGGGCCGTAGGCATTCTTGAGCTTACAGGCCCATACTTATACTCTGTAAAGGGAGTAAATTTAGCCGGCCGCTGTGGCCGAGCGGTTCTAGGCTCTTCAATCTGGAACCGCGCGACCACTACGGTCGCAGGTTCGAATCCTGCGTCGGGCATGGATGTGTGTGATGTCCTTAGGTTAGTTAGGTTTAAGTAGTTCTAAGTTATAGGGGACTGGTGACCTCAGATGTTAAGTCCCATAGTGTTCAGAGCCATTTGAACCATTTTTGAGTAAATTTAGGACAAATTTAGAAATTTACAGCCACAATACTAGAAGTAGAAATAATTTCCATATGAACTATGCGTTCCTCTCTGGGTTTCAGAATGAAGTTTTATGTTCTGCAGCAAAAGTCTATAACAGATTTCCAGACATTGAAAAATTCTCTAAATATTGTAACACTAAATAAAAGAATCGCATTAGTGACTCCTCCTACAATACGTTTGAATACTTGGACTCAGGGATGTAAATTCTAACTAACTCTAATGTTTGTATTAGATAGATCCTAATTTGCCAGTATAAAAGTAAAACAGTTTGTTTTAAGCATCACAGTGTTTTACTAGACATGGTCCTGTTGGAGGCGGATTCCGTTGCTATTCCCCGACCACTGAACTGCTTTACCCAGCCAGTTACAGAGGGGCCTGCAGTTAACGTAGATTCCGAAACACAGTGCAATTCGGTATTTTTCACATCGAGAAACACTGCAAGAGGTGAAAGAAATGATAAGCGACAGAAAAAAACTTAAGGTTGACCGGAATCGAATCGAAGAGCTTTGGATTTGTAGTATTGCACTTTTTTTTACCACTGAGCCACGAAGACACGTTTCTAGATAACTAATAATTGTCCGTGTAAAACTAAAATGCTTTTTTTGAAATACTAGATAATGAAAGAAGCTGAGCAATACAGAAGGAGGAGCATTGCCTTTTTTCAAGTAGCTTTCCCCTAACGTACTTACATAAAGTAACCTAGAAATAATTAACGTGATTTTCAGTTTGAGTATACTAGCGCTAGTTATGATTTGTTGCTACTATACATAACAGAAGTAGCCAGCTATTGGCAGTGGTTGCTCGTGCCTTTTAATGTATAACCTGATCCATCCCACATCCCGAGTGCTCGCCTTCGTGATGGGACTGATTGAAAATGATGTATGAATGCATAAACGAATGAATGTATCTAGAACTTTCGTTTAAATTTAAAACTTTCTCTTTCCAGAGATGTACTACACGTAACGTTGGCCTGTGAAGCGTGAATGTTGCGTGTTATATGTAACTGTTTTGTGTAGATGAATGAGTGCCTGTAAAGTGTTGTGCTAATGTTGTCGACGGCAATGAGATAAAGGAGGGAAACGGGGAAACCAGATGTCAGAGGAGTGCCTACTGTTCTCTAAAAGCAGCAAAGACGATCCCGTCAAACGGACTTCCATTAACAGTGGGACACTGCGGAAATGTCTGAAATTTAACCCAAGGCACTGGACCAAATATAGGTGACTGGGCAATTTAGGCTATCATCTCTCCTTCCTTTGTCGGATAAATATTACTAATAAAAGTATCTCAGATAAGAGGATCCAAACTGGTTTCCTCCAACACCTCGGCTAAATCCTTGAATGGCGTGAGAAGCGCCCTCTTTATGGCGGCGTTTGGCGTTTGTACAAAGCGCTGTAGAGGAGTGCTCAACGATGTGTATGTATTGTATGTAAGCAATAAACCTTCCAAAGGAGATAACTGTGCCTCGTGGATGTTAAAAGGCTGCATACGGTCAGTTTACTGGGTTTTTCCAGACGAATGACCGCCCCTCGCAACTAACATTTCTACTGTTCCGAGATTACAGTTGCTTTCATGCTACTTTAATGATGCACACGTGAAGGAAGAGGGTCAGTGGGGGTCGGATGAGTTGCAGTCTAGTCAGTGCACTACGAAATGCGAAGCCAGACCGATACAATAGACAATTCACTGGTACAACAACGAGTGAAAGTAGCGACTCATCCCGCGAGTTGGCTCAACATTATGCCACTGCTATAGATATTTCACTGCCTGCCCTCATAATCCTCCAGCGTTTCTCGGCCTGTGGCCTGGCTGATGAATTATTTTGTACATAACATCTCTGATATCAAACTGAAGAAGCCTCCAACTGCATTTGTCACATCAACAGGAACGATGGTGTGTCTATTGGCAAATAGACAGCCGCTGTGGCCGAGCGGTTATAGCCGCTTCAGTCCGGAACCGCGCTGGTGCTGCGGTCGCAAGTTCGAATTCTGCCTCGGGCACAGATGTGTATGGTGTCCTCAGGTTGGTTAGGTTTAAGTAGTTCTAAGTCTAGGGGACTGATGACCTCAGATGTTAAGTCTCATAGGGCTTAGAGCCATTTGAACCATTTTCTGTCTTTAAAATAATCATAGGGTAAGCGTGAGACGCTATAGCGTTGAATTTCATATGGTAAAGAGTGTATCACTTACGAGTAATAGTGAACGAAAGCTTAAGGTGTTAGTTTGGTTCGCCATTGGGTACCTTGGGCGATTTTGGTTGCTCCAAACTGTGGGTACTCGCTGTATTGACCATTTCATCAGAGCATTTCTAGAGACCAACGTGGTATCATTCCTACAGTGCATTTATTTCCACTGGAACAATGCTGGACCACATGTTTCACGTAATGTTCACCAACGGTATTTTCGCATGACATGTTACCGAACGAACGTGATTGTGTGAGAATTTGTCAGTCAGCGACTGGCTCAGAGAATCTTTGCCATGGTTTATTTACGGAATACAATGGCAACACCACCACTGCTCAAATGCTCACGACATGAAGCGACTGTTACAACAGCAAGCTCATGTTGGACATGGACTCTTTATTATACTGCTCTATACATTTCAACGAGTCTTTGTAGCGCTGTAAATCATAGGGAGGCTAAGTTTCATTCATTTCTATTCATCATGTATAGTGTTATAAGTTACACAAACAGTATCATGTTTTTCAAAACTTGTTATTTTTTCTTGATTATTTTTCAGGTTCTATGTCCATTTCATAGTTTTGTCAATTTCTACGGTTTTATATTTTTCAGATTTTTGTTATAGTTCCTCATTTTGTCGAGGAACAGTTAGTTATTGACAAAGTGGTAGTTTATATTTTGTAAGGACAAGGGATATGATTAGCCGGCGGAGTGTTGAAGAAAGTGATTACGTGAGATCGCGGGTAATTTAAATAATGTGTTCCATCATCCTGAAATGCTTTTTTATGTGGAGAACTTAGAGTATTTGTTATTTGGGGTTTATGAAATTGCTTCCTGCAACCATCTCACGATCACGCTATAAACGAACATCTTTTACTTTTGGCAATTTTTATAAGTTTCTAAATATTTAAAAGTGTATAATAATCTGAAAAATTCTAAAATTATGTAATTTCACACTCCGAATTTGATTTTGCTCACTGAAAACAACTGTATGACTGCTCAGACCGTTATAGATGATAAAAGGATTTCTGCATAGCATGCATCCCCTGATGACCTCCATGCCTTAACACACCCTGTAGGAGGCATCAGCAGATACGTTGGACCGCCATACATGTTTATGTTGGTTGTAATTCAGATTTTGTCGTTCTTGTACGTCTTTACACCCTTGTCTAGAGTCATATTGCTTACAATAGATTTGGTAATTGTATCTCTACCGTACCTGCACTTGTTCCTTGACATTTTGTTCAGCAGACACTTACTATGCACTGTGTTAGTTTCCATGGTCCTAGACTTCCCTATTTGATCTCCTGTCTATCTGTAAGTCAGTTCCTTGACGAATTTTATATTTTGTCTTGACACTAGGTACAGTACCTCTAGATTCCCTAGTAGATTTACGCCTGTTGTCACATGTGCCAACTAAACTAACCCCGATAACTTTGGACGTCTGTGGGGTCCGGCAAAAAAGTGAGATCATCAAAACGCCACAACCATCACAGATATACAGGTGCCTGAGAATACTTACAGATATGTTAAATTACAAGGGGAATACAAAGATGACGGAACTGTCTTACAAATAAGTCAGGAAACAAGCTCTGGGGAGAAACTATTTTTACAAAGCTGTTCACATTAATTTTTTCAAATCCTTTCGTTTCGGCGGTGAAAGTAAATTTCATTGCTTCGAGCTGTAAACGCATAGGAATTTTTAATGTCTTTTGCCCTGTTCCATATATTTCAACATGTAACGTTAGCTAAGATGTTTCTCCGAAATAAGAAAAACAATCCTAAAAGACAGGCTCTGTTGTATATATACTAGGATTCCTTTGTGATCATTTGACAAAATTCAGTTGAGCCAACGTCACTGTGAAGTTGAACTACGACTAAACCAGTGAAGATACTGCCTAATGTTTATCTTAGTCAGCCAACCTTCGTCTTTTCGTGATCGTAGCTCTGTTTCAGGGATCGCGTGTTCGAGTCCCGTTTTGAGTATGGATGTGAGTTTTAAATGTGTCGTCGATATGTGGGTCCCTGTAAAAGGAATGACAAATAAAATAAATTGGAAGAACTTAGATTGATGTGTTAAGTGTACTTAAAATATTTCAGAAAGGTGAGATGGCGATATGAACAAGTGCCCAAATTCCGTTAAAAACCATAGTTGAGGATAGTACAAATTGTGGATCTATTATGTGTTTCAAAAATGGCTCTGAACACTATGGGACTTAACTTCTAAGGTCACCAGTCCCCTAGAACTTAGAACTACTTAAACCTAACTAACCTAAGGACATCACACACATCCATGCCCGAGGCAAGATTCGAACCTGCGACCGTAGCGGTCGCACGGTTCCAGACTGTAGCGGCTAGAACCGCTCGGCCACCCCGGCCGGCTATTATGTGTTTCTTTGTGTTTTTTGATAGTTCTACTTGAGCGAAAACGTAATTACATAGGTCTGCCACCTGAATCTCCTACGACATACGTGAAATACGTGGATAAGCGCGAGACTACAGGTCCTATTGGTTGGATGATACTGTGATTTTATTCTGACACATACCATGACATTTTACCACCGGCAAAGTTTTGTGCATGGCTTATATGTCAAGGTGTGCCACGCTTCGAGGCTCGCAGAACCTCCAGATCTCACTCTAAGTAACTGAATGCACACGATCTGAAGCAGGGCAAAGGTAACAGAATACCACCTCCAGCAGGGCCATATTAAACAAGAGAGCGTGGTGATGAAGCCGTCTTCCAGGTTGAAAAATGGTCTACTTAAGGCAGAACATCTACGTCTACATACATACTCAAAAATGGCTCTGAGCACTATGGGACTTAACATCTCAGGTCATCAGTCCTCTAGAACTTGGAACTACTTAAACCTAACTAACCTAAGGACATCACAAACATCCATGCCCGACGCAGGATTCGAACCTGCGACCATAGTGGTCGCGCGGTGCCAGACTGAAGCGCCTAGAACCGCTCGGCCACCACGGCCGGCCATACATACTCCGCAAGCCACCATATGGCGAATGGCGGAGGGTATTTCCTTTCTTGCTCCATTCGCAAATAGATCGAGAAAACGGCTGTCTGTTTTCTTGTCTTGTCTTCGTGGTCCTTGCGCGAAATGTACACTGGAGGCAGCAGAGTCGTCCTGCAGTCTGCTACAAACGCCAGTTGTCTAAATGTTTTCAACAGCATTTCGTGGGAAGAACGTCATCTACGGTCCAGGGATTGCCACTAGAGTTCACGAAACGTATAGGTAACACTAGCATGTTGATCGACCCTACCGGTAACAAATATAGTAGCACGTTTCTGGGTTGCTTCTATGTCTTCTCTTTATCTGGTGGGGATCCCAAACACTCGAGCAGTACTCAAGAATGGGTCGCACTAGTGTTCAATACGCGCTCTCCTTTATAGATGAGCCACGCTTTCCGAAAATTCTGCCAAAAACCGAAGTCCACAATTCGACTGGCTTACTGCCGTCCTTACGTGCTCGTTCCATTTCATATCGCTTTGGAACGTTACGCTTAGATATTTAATCGACGAGACTGTGTCAAGAATGCACACTACTTATGCTGTATTGTAACATCAAGGGATTGTTTTTCCTGCTCATCTGCACTGACTTACGTTGTTGTACATTTAAGGCAAGCTGCCATTCATCAAACCAACTGGAGATTTTGACTAAGTCATCTTGTATCCTCCTACAGTCACACAACGACGACACTTTCACGTACTCCACAGCGTCACAGCGTCATCAGGTTGCTGCTCATCCATCCGTCATAACATTTATGTATCTAGAGAATGTGCTCTGAATGTTTCCTCAGCTGTGGTATGATACCATTGGTTCTATATTTATTATACTATGGTTTTGCGAACTTGTACTTTGCTATGTAACGTTATTTAACGCTTATGACTTTGCTGATGTTGAGAGAAGTAAGGGAACAGGATACACAGTACTCTTTCAGATAGTATAATAATCTTCGATCGATCTCTGACAAGCTGATTTGTAAAACATCCAAAGTAGCTCACACATAAAATTCTATGTTACTGTATCAAAAATCCCAAAAAATCATAACTTAGGAAGACAAAATGAACTCAAGAAGCTGAAGCTAACATTAATACCCGCGATCACTTCTCTAAAGCAAATTACGGTTCTGGTTGTGTGAAAAACTCTGTACGTCTTATAAGTCACAGATGCTGCAACAGGTGTGCCACGTGTAGGAGTGAAATTTTGTGTAGGCTGTAGACAAGCTGCGGATAATGTAGATAACATCATCGACATACCTTCAGCTCCGTTATGCGAAGAAATACAGAACGACTTGCTTAAGACTAGCTGCAGTGCCTGGGACGGTAGGTAGTGCGTGCAAAGGCGCGACTACTCGCGCTCACTTGCGCTGGACGTGGCCGATGCCGTGAACCATGACATTCAGCCATGCTGTCAGGAATGGTGACCCAGACGTCCACTCACACACCTCTAGGTCGAGTCTCTCTCCACTTGAGCAAGCGCCCGGCAGGCTCAAATCCAAGGTAGAATGCGAGCTTACACAACCGAGGTTCAAATCTCCCAGGGTTTCACAGACAGTGAGAGTACAGCAGAGCATTCAAAGTTTTGGAGAGGAACATTAAGTGCAGGCTTGGACTTAACAAACTGCGTAATCGAAAATACCACTAACCCAATACTTTACCACCTTTGTGTTTAATGGGACTGCATCATCCTTCAGATTCTTTACGTTTTACTAATATTAAGACGAGAAATCTATTTCTGAAATGGTGAAACTAAAATTGCTATATCTTACAGGCAAAACTACCGTTAACTGAAGACATATTCCGCTTAAATAACGATCGTATTCGTGTATAACGTACTTTGTCGACGTTATTGTGAAGCGAGTTGGTACAACCAGTGAAATTTATGGCTGAACGTCCCAATGAAGAAGCAATTCTCTGTACAACCAAAAACGTATTCAACATTAAAAATGAAGTTATTTCTCTCGATTTATCGAAATTCTCTCAACAATTCCAGGTATGGTGACTTAATTAGAAACTAAACTCTTGTTTCACATGTATTTGTCCAATTTTGAGCGAATAGCTTATCACCGTGTGTCAGGAATACAGAAGAAACTGTCGCACACCGAAACATTCTCACATATTTCTTTGGTTGTAGTACCCGCCTTCGCATCTACTGATAGAACTAGAACCTCTTTCAAGTTTCGTTGTACACCAGAATGAACATAATGCATTAGATGCGCCAGTTTCTGGAAAACTGTAGCAATGATTGGCTAGTAAATCACGAATATTCGCCATCTTCCAACACGAAAAAGTTAACAATGTTACTCTGGTCTTGCAACGTACTGCAAACAATTGGAAAGAGGCGAAGTAATCTATTTCAAGTTTAAAACCGCAGTCGTGGTTTTTTTTACCACGCTCAACAGCATTAGCCTCGAAATCTGTGAGTGGCGCTGCTGCAGTAATAGCGACATGTCAGTTGCATGCTCCTTAAGAAATGTAGAATTTGAGTTTGCAAAACTGGAAAAAGACTTCGGGAAATTTTTTGATAGCAAACTTAAAGGAAGGCAAGGAATCAGAAAAGCCTTCAGTTTTTTTTTTTTTTTTGCTGCTTATTCTTTCAGATTTCATTTTTTCACTGACTCATAAAGGCAGCAATAATTTCTATTAATTGTGATTTGGAACCGCAAACTGCCGCCCAAATTCTAGATTACTCTGGTAGGAAATCCGCACGATACTTTATATTGCATTCAATGTTTCGAGATTAGTCACCTCAGAAAGCGTCCTATATGCAAACCTGAATGAACATTTTCAAATTTAGTGGAAAATCTAGTCTCATTTACATTGGCGTTAATCACAAATGGCATGAAAGCATTTTTGGTGCCCCGACGATGTGGACCGTAGCACCGAGAAATTAAAGTTACAGCTTTAAATCAGAGAGTGCATAATCTCTTTCACTAGAAACATTGTAAATCAATGGAGAAGTTGTAAACTGTAAGCTCCTGGGTTTGTAGTTCGATTATCGTGTGGTTTCGGGACCATTTTTTCTCCAGGCACATAATGCAACTAGCGCTTCCCGTGCAGAATAAATTTTAGAATGTCTAGTACAGTACTGTCTGATCTAATAAGTCTTCCGTATCGGTGACAAATTTACAAATTTGACATACTGGAATCTGCATCTGCATTCAAAATGAACTTGTAATTTCCTGTTCAATCCAACCTTTCGGGTTTGGGCGTGGGTATGCGTTTTAAATGGTGTGTTACTTTTTATGCTGTATACCGCTAGATTTGAAATTACAATATGGGAATCGATCACAATGGGGAACTTGACAGCTGCTGATTTACGAGCCAGTATTAAATAAGTAAAAAAATTAAAATCCACACGTAGTCTTACATTACACAGACTGTCTTATCGAGCGTAAAAATAAATTTGTAATCATCTTTTGTTGGTAAAACGGAGCAGATAGAGCACCGTTTTCACGCTGGTGAAAATTAAATGTGCTAGATTGTAAATGACCTACGTCTACGGTAGACACCGAAACTTTTTGTATTAGTAGCATACGTGTACCATCTGACAAATTGCCCAAAAAAGATGAAAGCTTAAGAGAGAGCCATATGAAATATAATTGTACTCTGCAGAAAAATAGAAATTCACCACTGAGGACAAATCAGCTACGACACTTTAACAGGTGCAACAATACCATTTGGCTAAAGAATAGCATTTGCAAAGCGCACTATGAAACACACAATCGGCAACACGTCAGTGACCTGGTAAATAATACTGAACACTCTGAACTGCCTTGTCATAAAATGGTATTATGTTGCTACAATAACAGTTATGTCCACCAATCAACAAATATGAGATACTCGTCTAGAACGCTGTTTTTTAGTTATTTTAATAATTACTGTCTATTCCATCTGCACAGAGCTCTGGGGCGCCTTGCAAGTCATATGAAATGTACCCTACTGCAGGATCGACGAATGTGGCTACTACCACTGATCTTCGGGGTTTCTCACAAAAGAGCTCCTATTTTTAAGTTGACGTTCTCGTGTATCGACATCTACCGGCGTCCTACAACTCCCTCTGACACTGGGGCAGAGGAGCGCATGCGAGAGAACCGCGCAGTCGGCCAGTTCTGCTTGAGTGAGGCCGTTTTCCAGGGTTCCTGTGGGCTGAAGGCTACGTCGCCGCCGCACGGCGATGCACAGGTGTTCCAGCGAAGGGAAATATGCGCGTCGCCACAACCAACTCTTCTCGAGCAAAAGCCAGGATTTTGTGAGGACACTCGCGTCTCCAGCAGACTGCCATCGGACACATCACTTCGCGACGGTATTCTGAAAAATCTTACAATTCTCAAGCAAATACACTGACTTCCGGGTTTGATCACAGTGACGCTGTTGCTTATGTTATACACCATACTGGTGGAAGATGAACTGATGTTTCAGTGGTCTCAGAAGCAGAATACTCTGGTCGCTTGTGCGAGTAATTACAAGTTTTAGTCTGAAAAAGAATAATTTTCTGTACACTAGTAAAATAAAAAAAATTAAAGTTCCCTCCTCTTTGCAGTGAGTTCTTGCTTACTCAGCTGGAGCATTGTACAGTCGCAATGACTTAACAGCATTGCAGTGGATTAAACATCTCCCGCAAATAATCTTAACTTTTTTTTAGTGTTATAAAATGTAAAAAAAATTCTAACTCTAAAGGTATTGCCTCCATTACCAAGAATGGTTCTAAAATTTAGGAAATGGTGATGAAAATACCCGAGAAAGACCTGTTGGAACATGATACGAAATACCTGTTGTTTCTGCACTCAGTTGTGTGGAATAAAAATCAAACATTAAAATACAGAAGTGATATATTAGAAACAATACGAATGGCGTCTACATGTATATTCGATACAATATCGAATAGCAAATTATGTTAAGCCTTACCAATCAATTTTCCTTTTAACGACTTGGTTATCACTAAATCACGTCCTTTTCGATTTTATATGATGAATACGTTTAAGTCAGGCAATCAGTTAATACAATGTAAATCTTTTAATCATTTGTACGACCTCCATTAACACGCGACCAGAAAAGAAGGGTCTAGTGCCATTGTCATCATACAGACCCAAATGGACGCAGCTAGTATCTTTCTGTGTTTTCAGATATTAAGAATAAAATTGTAAAGCCGAGTGTCAACTCAGGCTTCGCACAGCAACAACAGAAAGATACATAATTTTTCTCGGTTTGTACAGAAATCAAGACCTTTAAGTTACTGAATTTCAAAGACTTTAATGAGTAATCTAGTTTTAATTTAATTTATTGTTTTATTAAATTTCATTTGATCTTAATTGTTTTCCTCAGATGCTGAACAGATCCGAAAATAATCCTACATTTATAAGCATGTGGACTTAAAATCGCTACATATAAATCTCTGAAATTTAGTCAAGATTTTAAACAAATTTTCTGACTTCACATGGTCTACAAAATCGAATTAACATTTTCGGAAGAAATTAAGTCACCAAGTCCCCAATAGACTACGGATATGCCCACTACATTTCTATAAGACTTAATTTCAGGAAGTGGCTATCCTTTAGCTGTCGGTCCAAAATATTTCTTTCTATGATTTGAAACAAGGCGCTTTTTACACTATTTAATCACAAGACCACTTCCTATAAAAAGAAACTCAGGTCATGAACAAATTCTTAATGATTTGAATTAACTTCATTATGAGTATCAAACAGCTAGCAGAGCTACTTAGTGAGAGAACATCGTGAAACTTAACGACAGAAAGGCGAACCGTATTATAATAGTTTTCCATGAACTACTGATACGTTACGTAGTAAAATACATAACCAAAGGGAAACATATGAAATCTAGTTACGACTTCTTTGACAAAAGAAACTAGTTATGCACTCAGTAAACTAAAACAAAGCTGAATTAAAGATACAAAGACAATTAAATTGCACTAAAACTCACTGCTTTGAAAACTTCGAGACAATAATGAAACACGTTCTCTAACTGAGAATCAACATATTCATTGCGATCAAACAGTTCGTGAAATCAAACTGATAGAAACATCGTACGATTACTATTATGATACACATTTTCCTGTGTTTATATGTCCAAATCAGAGATCACATCAAAATAACTGAATAAACATTAATATCGATCTTCCAGTTTTCATTTCAACTGCGTTGTAAGAAATATATGTTACAGACAATCCTTTTAACTCAAATGATAACCACATCTTGGCTGCCACCCTTTTCTAATGAAGCTATTCTCAGGTGTACCAACTGCAGCATCAGGAGTTACACATTTAAAAGGCTCCAAATCAAACAGGTGTTCGGTGCTACTACGCAAGTCAGTAGAATGAACTTGTACCAACCTTTCTGCGCGAGCTGACATTATAGCGTGGACGAGACAGGAAGGCGGCAGCTCTTCTCTTGTCGATCCTCGTGAAATCCCCTGGCAGGGCAACCCGGCGTGGGACGCATGCGTGACGCTGTTGCACCCTTTTAAAATATCCGTGAAGCACACGCCATATGATCACGACCAGGTTCGTGTCCTACCCTTGCATTCAGTTCACCCCACACGCCTTCTGGAACCCGCCAAAGCGTTTAAACCTCTGGCGACTGCTAACATCACGCGGACTGGCTTTCCTCTCGATCCTTATTTTTTTAAACTCTCCACACGCATTTGTGGGGGCGGCATCTGACGAATCCGTTAGTTCTCTCCGGGTGTCTTCTTCTCGTCTGCTTTTGCACTTGTAAAAAAAATCGCCGTCGCTTGTCGTCGGAGGTGGATCACAGTTTCTCTCTCTCTTTGGCACTAACACTTGTAAATAACATATATATCACACGTAACGTAAAGCGGAATCGTGTACGGGTGTAAAACAGAAAGGTAACGCTAGGTGTAGAAGAGTAGTGGTAACGCAAACGGAGTGCTGGTAACTTGAGTTCCTGCCGCGTCCAAAGTAGGGCACCGACTGAGCGCAGCACGCGCCTCCACAGGCGCTGCGAGCCTCCGACTTGCACTTTCTCCGCGCGCGACCGCTTTCCCTTCTGGGCTCGCTAATACCTTCCGGGCTCGCCGCCTTCTCGCTCCGACCAAACCGCTTCATCGTTTTCTCACATTTTTCTTCTCCTTCTTCGTGGTCGGCAGTAGTGCCGGGCTCACTCTCGTCCTGTCGCGCCCGAAAGGTGAGAGGAAACTTATCCGAGTGTCAGTCGCAAAACAGGAGTGATTAACATTTTGAACACGAGTGGTAAGAAGGACCGTGACCGTAGCCTTTAACTGTCAGATGAAAGAGAAGGCGCTCTTACGTAACTAAATAGATATGATAGCTATAAAACAGCCTACCGGTTGCAACAAAATTTTACTTTTGTCAGGTTTTGCAAAGACTCTCACCAAGGAAAATTGCCAGAAAGCCGTATATTTTGAGAAGTTATTTTATGTAGACAATCCGTTTCGGCATCTCAGTAATGCCATCTTCAGGCTCCTCTGCACTCAACCTACAGACAATCAGGTACATCGATACTTGCATACTGGAGCCTTCAATATCTGGACTCCGTGAATTTGTTTTTGGAGTGCTACTTCGAAGACTTCACAACATCAACATCTACATCTACATCTACATCTACATCCATACTCCGCAAACCACCCGACGGTGTGTGGCGGAGGGTACCCTGAATACCTCTATCGGTTCTCCCTTCTATCCCAGTATCGTATTGTTCGTGGAAAGAAGGATTATCGGTATGCCTCTGCGTGGGCTCTAATCTCTCTGATTTTATCCTCATGGTCTCTTCGCGAAATATACGTAGGAGGGAGCAATATACTGCTTGATTCCTCGGTGAAGGTATGTTCTCGAAACTTATGGAATTAACTGCTTCCAGTTGCTGACCTGCTATATTGTAGCTAAATGATAAAGGATCTTTCTTTCTATGTATTCGCAGCACATGACACTTGACTACATTGAGATTCAATTGCCATTCCCTGCACCATGCGTCAATTCGCTGCAGACCCTCCTGCATTTCAGTACAATTTTCCATTGTTACAACGTCTCGATATACCACAGCATCATCCTCAAAAAGCCTCAGTGAACTTCCGATGTCATCCACAAGGTCATTTACGTATATTGTGAATAGCAACGGCCCTACGACACTCCCCTGCGGCAACCTGAAATCACTCTTACTTCGGAAGACTTCATTCCATTGAGAATGACATGCTGCGTTCTGTTATCTAGGAACTCTTCAATCCAATCACACAATTGGTCTGATAGTCCATATGCTCTTACTTTGTTCATTAAACGACTGTGGGGAACTGTATCGAACGCCTTGCGGAAGTCAATAAACACGGCATCTACCTGTGAACCCGTGTCTATGGCCCTCTGAGTCTCGTGGACGAATAGCGCGAGCTGCGTTTCACAGCTCATTCGTTGTCAAGTCTTCGAAGTAAACATCCCAAAAACGAATCCACGGAATCCACGTATTGAAAACTCCAGTATGCAAGTCTCAATGTGTCTGATTGTATACACATGGAGTTGTTGTCAAGTCTTCGAAGTAAATACTCCAAAAACAAATTCACCGAATCCAGATATCGAAGGCTCCAGTTCGCAAGTATCGATATATCTGACTGATATACATAGAGTGCACAGTGTCCTGAAGATGGCATTATTGAGATCCCGAAACTGGTTGCCTAAATAAAATAACTGCTCAAACCATACGACTGTTTGGCGACTAAATATTTGACCGGCCGCTATCCTGTATCCACAATCATCAGAAAATCCACATTCATTATTTCATTGGTGGCTGTAATTTTCAGCAACTCTAGTATATATTTTTCAGAATAAAATTAAATTGTCAGTTGCAAATATATTTTTTTGTTATGCCTTATCGGTTTCGAAAAATAAATTTGTCATCTTCAGAAGCTTTGTATTGGTTTAGCAGAGATCAAAATCTTATTCATAGAAGCATAATGGCATGGTATGTTCCGAATTGTAAACTGCCAATCTGTACAATGAGCAGATACAATATGTAAATTTCTGGACATAGCATGGTATTAAGCTTTTATGCAGAAGATATTGACATCTGCTAAACCAATACTAAGTTCATGAAGATTACAAATTAGTTTGTCTAAATTGGCGAAGCATAGTAAAAGTATACTTGCAGCTGACGAGTGAGTTTTATTCTGAAAAAATTCAGAATGGCTGAAAACATTATACATAAACATTAACATAGAGAAAAAATTTTATTCTGGCCTTGAGCTGCACTCTATCAACACTATGGTTCGGTCGTTTTGGTGTTCAGTTACACAGTTCTCAGTCAATGTCACGACCTCACAAACTATGGCATCACAACCATATAATCTGTGATACTGTAAGACCGTGTATTTTAACTGTTGTGTATAACATTTTCCACTGCCTAAATTTCAGTTTACAAAGTTAAAAAACAATTCTGTTGCAGAGCATAGGTGAAGAGTGCTCAATTTAACAGTTTCTCACTCAATGTCAAGACTCACAAAAATTAGCACTACAACCATTTCACCTGTAGTATTGTGCCGTTTAATTATTTATTGTGCTTAATATTGTCCCTTGCATAAAGTGTAATTTAAATGTTAAGAAACAAGTTTGATGCACATCGCTCTATGCAAGTGGACTGTATCCTTGCTTCTAATGTTTGGTTACCTAAGAACTAGTGTTTCTTTCAGACGCTACTCAGTTGTTTCCTGAAGATGGCCCAGTAAGCCGAAAACTGATTTTAAATAAACTAAAATCAGTAGAACAAACACAGTGTACTTGTTACTCAACTTTAAATACATAAAAGACGTAGTAATGCTAGGATTACCGGTGGCAATGGTAGCACTGGTAGAGAAAGAAACATAAATGAATGTGTGGGAGAGGAAGGGGTGCGAAGATTGCTCTTTGCTTTTTATTTGTTTTGCACATAATTAGAGAAAAAGTGCATATGTGTGTGAAATCTTATGGGGCTTAACTGCTAAGGTCATCAGTCCCTAAGCTTACACACTACTTAACCTAAATTATCCTAAGGACGAACACACACACACATGCCCGAGGGAGGACTCGAACCTCAGCCGGGACCAGCCGTACAGTCCATGTCTGCAGCGCATGAGACCGCTCGGCTAATCTCGCGCGGCACATAATTAGAACCACACATCGTTCGGTGTTAGTCCATTGTGTATTCTGTATCCTTATAAAATATAAACTGCATTTTATAAGTAATAAAAATCAGTTGATCGCCTAACTTCTGCATTTTTATATAACCATAGCAATTATTTTGATACAAGTACAGTTTTCAAGCACAAAAATACCGAAATCTATACACCTGTTGTCGTTTTTTGTGTTCGATACATCGATCTTCATGATAGAAGGCAAGTGTTTCCTGTTATTATTGATAAGTGCGAAAGTTGTTTATGAATAACAGACACATGTTTTACATAAGCTCAATGAAGTATTGAAGTGATGTTTGATAGGTTTCTGTTTTGTGTTTTTTAAAAATTGTACCCCATTTTTGAAGAAATTGCGTTTTCAAGTGCTGTATAATAAATAAGTATTTTTTTTAAAATTTAGTATACACCCCCCTGTTTCACATTAAAAAATCAACAGTTTTCGCATAAAATTTGATTTAAGTATTAGCAATTTCAATTTTGCCATAAATGCTGTTTATTTTTGAATAAAGGATAGAAGGCTACCTACAACAATGTTCCATAGGTTACACGGCCCTTTATATATCCGCATTCAATTTCAAGACGGTTCATCAGTTCCGGTTTCTAGAGAAATCTAGCAAGACACTGATCGCGTGTGGAAACAAAGCGAGGAAAATTAGTTAACACCTGATGGGTATGCAACACACGTAACGTACAGGTAGCGCAGTTATAATCTTTACTGACCAAAGCCACTAGGAAAACTGTTGTAGTCTATACTTGCTTGTACTAGTCTATTCCAGACAGATTTACAGAAGACTGTACTTAAGTGCGATAATGCTCTTGCCACATAAAATACTTCATTAAGGAATCAATAGTAAAACCAGTTAACATTAAATACGTTGAAACTGATATAAAGCTGATAACTGCAGTAGAACTATAGCTACATGTCTTAGCACGGCACACGCCGCTATGGGCTGCAAGGTCAGTAGAGGTGGCATGAGACTAAGAGGCTCACATGCCGAAGTTTCCGCAACTTGGCAACGCATCAAGTCGCACTATCTATTAATAATCGAAGATACCAGCTGCTTAGTTTACGAAAAAAATATTCTAAATAGCATGTAAGTGTTCATCTCAAGTATGAATAGCCAGCATTATGCAAAATGAAAATATTCAGGACAATACAACAGCAAACATTGGGTAAATTCTTGTACGAAACAATTACAGTGTAATAAGGAAAAAAAGAGAGGAAAGCGATATTTTAGAGACTACTGAGGAAAAAAAAAGTCAAAATAGTTCAAATGGCTCTGAACACTATGGGACTTAACATCTGAGGTCATCAATCCCCTAGAACTTAGAACTACTTAAATCTAACTAACCTACAGACATCACACACATCCATGCCCGAGGCAGGATTCGAACCTGCGACCGTAGCGGTCGCGCGGTCCCAGACTGACGCGCCTAGAACCGCTCGGCCACACCGGCCGGCCAAAAAGTCAAATTTAGGCAGTTGCAACTAACCGTTTTATACCATTCAATTTTTTTTAATTACGTAACTGCAACTTTTCATTAAGAATGAAACCGTCATTAAAGGAAAGGTGCTTGGAAATTTCTAACTCTTCAAGAATTTGTTCGCCAGTAACTAGATGTAAATTTAGTCTTCTTATGAATCTGTGCGGAATAAAAACTGTCTATTCATTAATTTTTTTTAAATAAACAGTATGCGAAGGAAATTCAGCTCCGCATGCACACACGCTTTCGTGCAGCTCTCACTACTCGTATCCTTTGGTCAAAAGTGATCGTCTTGAGCGTGTGCTTGAGTGCAGAACAACTCAGAATTCTGTGACTATAGAAACTCGTGGAACATGTTTGTGGAAGGGCAGGGAAGATGCTGAATGACTGTAACGCTACGCGTTACCCAGGACTTCCGCTGGCAGGTCGGTTCGAATTACAGTTTTCTGTGTCTACCTAATACGACACTCGCTGAGTTATTTTTAGATAAGGCTTAGGTTACCCTTATTCCCGACTACCACTCTCCCACTGTGGAATGCGGCTGCGTTCTTCTTCACAGCTCCGCCCACTACGAAGATCAGTTGCCGTCGCGACACTGTTAGATGCTACGAAACGTACGAAAACGGTGGAAGTGGGTACACAAGTAGACTAAGACGAGAATCATTGCAACATCGCGCTTCTCAGGATGGAGTAAGAGACGACTGCAGTTCTACATCTACATGTCTACACCTACATATATACTCCGCTAACCACCAAGCGGTGTGTGGCGGAGGGCACAATTTGCGCCAAAGTCATATTGGTGATCATTGGGCGACTTGAAAGTTGGTGGTAATAATATATGCTCTACATCCTCGGTGAAGATCGGATTTCGGAATTTAATGAGCAGCCCCTTCTATTTAGCGCCTATCTGGAAGTGTGTCCCACTTCAAACTTTCTATGAGATTTGTAACGCTCTCACGATAGTTAAATGTACCAGTCACGAATCTTGCCGCTCTTCTTTGGACCTTCTCAATCTCTTGAATCAGACCCAACTGGTAAGGGTCCCATACAGACGAACAATACTCCAAGACTGGACGAACTAACGTATTGTAAGCTATTTCCTTTGTTGAAGGATTGCATCGCTTCAGGATTCTACCAATAAACCGCAATCTAGAGTTCACCTTACCCGTTACTTGTGTAATCTGATCATTCCATCTGAGATCATTTCGAATAGTCACACCCAGATACTTGACGGACGTTAGCGCTTCCAAAGACTGGGCATTTATTTTGTACTCGTACATTAATAGGGATTTTCGGCTTGTTATACGCAGTAGGTTACGCTTACTAACATTGAGAGATAACTGCCAACATTACACCACGCATTTATTTTGTGCAAATCCTCATTGATTTGTTCACAACTTTCGTGTGATACAACTTTCCTGTAGACTACAGCACCATCGGCAAACAGTCTAAGGCCACTCTCAATACCATCAACCAGATGGTTTATATAGATCGTAAAAAGCAGAGGACCTATTACGCTGCCCTGGGCACACCTGAAATTACGCTTGTTTCTGTTGAAGTCACCCCGTTCAGGATGACGTACTGCTACTTGTCCGTTAGAAAAATTTCTATCTAACCGCATATGTCATCGGATAGACCGTAAGCTCGCACTTTTTGTAGCAAGCGACAGTGCGGAACTGAGTCGAATGCCTCTCGAAAGTCGAGAAATATGGCATCAACCTGGGAGCCGGTGTCTAGAGCCTGTTGTATATCGTGCACAAAGAGGGCCAGCTGTTTCTCGCATGACCGCTGTTTCTTAAAACCGTGCTGGTTTCTGCAGATGAGCTTCTCAGAGTCTAGAAAGGTCATTATGTCTGAACACAAAATATTTTCCATGATTCTACAACAAATCAGTTAATGAAAGCAGAGAAGCAAAATCGTTTGGAGTAGTAGTTAGCAGATATCTCACTATGTTTACGATTAAACATAGAAGTACTATTTCAACAGTGGTGGTGTCTTCAACTTCGTTGTAATATGTAATGCCATGAGCAAAGAGTAACACAAAATGTTTCTAGGAAAGCTTGTAATTTTATTACTTAAGAACACTATCAGCTCAAAAAGTACACGGCGGAGTTGACCACTACATGTCACGAAGAAGGGACCCGTCAATATGAAAGGAGGTGGGGAGTGTTGCATTGTCAGTAGAGAAACAGCAATAGCAGAATACATCAGCCAGCAGAGCTTAGTGACTAGTCATTGGATGACAGTTGAGTAACATATCCACGAGGGGCATTTCAACCTCTCTAAAGCTGCAAAGCCAACTGTTGGTGATGTGATAGTGAAGTGGAAACGCAAAGGAACAACCCACCCCAAGATCAGACCGGCCTCCTCTGCTGTAGACAGGGATAGTCGAGCATTACTCAGGGTGGCTGTAAAAAATAGCATGTAATCAGTGGAAGGAATCACTCGTGAGCTCCAAAGTGCTGCCATCAGTCCAGCTAGCGCAATGACTGTGCGAAGGGAGTGTACGATGGTCGAGCAGCTACTCATGAGCCACACATTTCTACAGTCAATGCTATGCGATGCTTGAAGTGGTGTAAAGAGTGACGACACTGGATAGTGGATGACTGGAAACGAGTGATTTTGGATGATGAATATCGTGGGGAAATCCGATGGAACGGTTAGGTTCAAATATGGCTGTGAGCACTATGGGACTTAACATCTGTGGTCATCAGTCCCCTAGAACTTAGAAGTACTTAAACCTAACTAACCTAAGGACATCACACACATCCATGCCCGAGGCACGCAGAAGCGCCTAGAACCGCTGGGCCACTCCGACCGGCGGAACGGTTAGGGTTTTGGTGAATGCCTGGAGTACTATACCTGTCAATTCATTAATTTTTTAAAAATAAACAGTATGCGAAGGAAAGTCAGCTCCGCATGCACACACGCTGTTGTGTCAACAGAAGTACAGAGGAGGTGTTGTTACGGTATGAGAGAGTTTTTCGTGGCTGGGGTGTGGTCTCCTTATTGCCCTTAAGAAAACACTAAATCCGAAATGATACGAACACATTTTAAAGCATTATGTACTGCTTACATTAGAGGAACAGTGCAGACTCGATGATTGTTTGTATTAGTATGATAATGTACCCCGTCATAAAGCAACATCTGTGAAGAAATGATTTGTGGAGGACAACATTCTTGAAATGGACTAGCGTGCCCAGATTGCCGACATCAATCCAATGGAACACATTTGGGATGAATTAGAATGTCAACTTCGCTCAAGATCCCAGCGTCCAACATGACTGACCTGTCTGGTATCGACTCTTGAGGAAGAATGGGCCGCCAGTCCTCCACAGGCATCCAGTCTCCTCACTGAAAGTGTCTCTAGACGAGTTCAAGCCTTCACAAAGGTGAAGGGTGGACGCAACCCACACTAACGTTCAGTAATAGGTGTGCAGATACTTTTGATCAGTCCACAAGCCACCTTACGATGTGTGGCGGTGGCTACTTTATCAGTCCCTGTTCCGTTTACATATGATGGACAGGGATTACGCTTGTCGGTAAGGTTCCTCACGAGCTCCAATTTCTCCGATTTCTACGTCATGTTCTTTTCGTGAAATATATTTGGGAGGAATAAATGTGCTGCTTGACAGTCCTCTCAGTTTTGGCAGGAAGTTTCGGTGTAATAAAGAACGCATCTATTGCAGCCTGTTGCAACTGTGGTTCACTGACCATCTCCGCGATGATGATGTGCTGCTAACCAAATCCGAGACGGAACGCAGTCCTCTCCTTGAATCTCCCATATATGTACTATTAATCCTAACTGGTAAACGTCATTCCAGAGAGAAGAGCACTACTTGCGAATCACATTTCCTTAGGGTTCCCCCAATAAATCTTATTCTGAAATTTGCCTTTGCAGCAAGTACTTTTATTTACTTTACTGTCATGATCATAGGTGTATAACGGTTGTGAATATTTTCAGTCATCGGTCGCTAATTATGTAATCAAATAACAACAGGGTTCCAGAATGAGAATTTCACTGCAGCGGAGTCTGCGCTGATATGAAACTTCCTGGCAGATTAAAACTGTGCCGGACCGAGACTCGAACTCGGTACCTTTGCCTTTCGCGGGCAAGTGCTCTACCAACTGAGCTACCCAAGCACGACTGACGCCCTGTCCTCACAGCTCCGCAGGAGAGCTTCTGTAAAGTTTGGAATGTAGGAGACGAGATACTGGCAGAAATAAAGCTGTGAGGACGGGGCGTGCGTCATGCTTGGGTAGCTCAGTTGATAGAGTACTTGCCCACGATAGGCAAAGGTTCCGAGTTCGAGTCTCGGTCCGGCACACAGTTTTAATCTGCTAGGAAGTTTCAACAACAGGGTTTATGCACAATGCCGTCTTCTTCTTCTCGTCCCTAGCGTTTCTCACATACAGTACGTTTTTTTAGGATCTGGCATTTTTTAACTTTATTACTTAACTTCGCGGGCGGATGCCCTTATTGGCTCCACGTTTGTCAGTGTGACCTAAGGGAGCGAAATCGTGTGCACCATCCTCTATGAATCTCATAAACTTTACTCTGCGTGTGATCGAATTGCAACTAGCTGCCTATCCGCTTCTCTGAGGTGAAAGTTCGGGACCAGTCCAGCATTTGCCTAAATATATGCGGGAAACCGCCTGAAAAGCACACCCAGAATCTCTGGTGTACCAGGGCACTGTCGTTAATCCCCAGTGCAGATTCGATCCGGGCCTGGCTGGCCTCCCCGTCTTGCAAGCTAGTGGGCTGCGCATTACGTTATACGTGCAGGTCTTATGCGCAACACGTAACATTTGCTCGTGCCGGGGGCGATCTGCCAGTCCTTGCTTTAAGCGTTGATCCTGTGAAAATCTTGCATCGAGACTTCCGTACACAGGGTGTCTGAAAAAGTGTCACATGTTCCTACAGGAGGTAGTACTGGTCAAAACTAGAAGAAAAGTTCCGAAAATGTTGTAACCAAAAGCCAATACCTGTTGAGGTACGGGCGTTGAAGGTTCACAGTTAACAGCCTGAATATTATTTACGGATGAGCCAGGATTCACAAGAGATGGAATAGTAAATTATAACAATACTGACGTGAAAGCTGTTGCAAATCATTGTGCAATTAGGTAAGTGAGACACTGGGATCGCTTCAGTATCAACGTAAGGGCAGGAATTGTCGGTGACAGACTCACAGGGACATACATTTCACCAAACAGAATAGCATGTAATAAGTTTCCTTTAATTTATGTCTATGGTCACAATCTTTTTTGTTTAACAGATTACCGGTTTCGGTCTTTAATGGCCATCATCAGATCTGTTTCATAAAAACAAAGTCCCAATGTACTGCAGCCATAGTGGTATCGTCAAATGTTACATCTACATCTACATCTACATCTACATGACTACTCTGCAATTCACATTTAAGTGCTTGGCAGAGGGTTCATCGATCCACAATCATACTATCTCTCTACTATTCCACTCCCGAACAGCGAGTGGGAAAAACGAACACCTAAACCTTTCTGTTCGAGCTCTGATTTCTCTTATTTTATTTTGATGATCATTCCTACCTATGTAGGTTGGGCTCAACAAAATATTTTCGCATTCGGAAGAGAAAGTTGGTGACTGAAATTTCGTAAAAAAGGTCTCGCCGCGACGAAAAACGTCTATGCTGTAATGACTTCCATCCCAACTCGTGTATCATATCTGCCACACTCTCTCCCCTATAACGTGATAATACAAAACGAGCTGCCCTTTTTTGCACCCTTTCGATGTTCTCCTTCAATCCCACCTGGTAAGGATCCCACACCGCGCAGCAATATTCTAACAGAGGACGAACGAGTGTAGTGTAAGCTGTTTCTTTAGTGGACTTGTTTCATCTTCTAAGTGTCCTGCCAACGAAACGCAACCTTTGGCTCGCCTTCCCGACAATATTATCTATGTGGTCTTTCCAACTGAAGTTGTTCGTAATTTTAACACGCAGGTACTTAGTTGAATTGACAGAATGAGGAATCAGCACCAGCATCGTCAAATACATAAAAATCACATCACATGCATGCATGTAAGTATGCATCCGACCTGATGTGGAACCCAAACACTCGAACAGTACTCAAGAATAGGTCGCACTAGAGTTCTACACGCTGTCTCCTTTATAGATGAGGTACGCTTTCCCGAAATTTTCTCAATCAAACGAAGTCGAGCTTTCGCTTTCCCTTCTACCAACCTGTGCAAGCCCACTTTTGAATTTTGAAGCCCATTACTTACTTCCTGAATATGAAGGAACAACTCTTTACTACAGCTCAATACTGAGAACATTTTTGGATGAATTTCTGTTGTAGTTAACCATTCAAAATCAAGAATTTGATGACAGTGTGACATTCCAGGTTACGGTGAGCGAGTCGTGCGAGACGTAACGCGTCCCTTACTTCGTAAATGGTTCAAGACACTCAGACAAGGTTTTGGGCAAATAACAGTTCGCAGAGCCTGCCATGATACTGCCACCTGGCACTGTTTACAGCGACACAGCCGATTCGGTCCACCTTGCCTTTCGATTTTAGCACACCCCTCTGAGCTTTTGGCAGCTTTTGGCGGAAAGTTTCAACCGCAGAAAACCTTTCCTCTGCTGTGGGCGTGTATGTACGTCCTGCTACGCCGTTCCCCACGTTTGTTTGACGTGTATACGCGCGCCGTTTGCATTTTCGTACAGTGCTGTGGATGTCTGAATGTGTCCCGAGCCGTCGACCCCTCGCCGCTGCAAACGAGTTATTCCATGTCTCGGTGAATAAAAAAGTTTCGAGTGTTTACTATGCAACATATATGCTTAATTGAGTGATATCGTTTGCAAAAAACCTCGTTTCGACATCTTGAATAGTTTATGAGATACGACGATTGTTACGACCGCATGATTCGCGATGCCTAGGGACGTGAATCGGCGCATCACTCGGGACTGTCCGTCGGGATAAAACCCAATAACTCGAGATCGAAATGAGATATCGATCTGCTCTCAATGTTAAATAAAATTTTGATATCTTATCTACATTTCATTCATTGCAGTGTGTGAGCTAAAGTCAAACATAAGCCAAATTTATGCAATGCATTTTACCTCTGCAAAAACTTTAAAATTTCACGCAATGTTTTACGTAATTTCATAGATAACCGTAGCTATAGTATATAACGAAAAGAAATTCAGTTCTTTATCACGCGAAGGTATTATACTGTAGGATGTGCAAAAATCATATTTTTTCACCCATAGTTTAAAAAAATCGGAATGTAAACATTGTAAGCTATAGGAAGAGACGGGTAACATACAATATGTACAAGAGCCAAGAGGCAATAATAAGAGTGGACGACCAAGAACGAAGTGCTCGGATTAGAAACAGTGTTTTCTTTTGCCTCTACTGTTCAATCTGTACATCAAAGAAGCTATGATGGAAATAGCAAAAAGGTTCGGGAGTGGAATTAAAATGCAAGGTGAAAGACTATCAATGATACGATTCGCTGATGATATTGCTATCCTGAATGAAAGTGAAGAAGTATTGCGTGATCTCCTGAATGGAATGAACAGTAATGAGTGCAGAAATTGGACCGAGAGTAAACCGAAGAAAGACGAAAGTAATGAGAAGTAGCAGAAATGAGAACAGCGAGAAACTTAGCATCATGATTGATGGTCACGAAGTAGATGAAGTTAATGAACTGACGGAGCAAGCACTGGCAAAAAGGTCATTCCTGGCCAAGACAAGCCTACTAGTATTAAACATAGGCTTCGATTTGAGGACCAAATTTCTGAGAATGTACGATTGGAGCACAGCATTGTACGGCAGTGAAACATGGACTATGGGGAAACCGGAACAGAAAAGAATCGAATCACCTGAGATGTGGTGCTACAGACGAATGTTGAAAATTAGATGGACTGAGACGGTAAGGAATGAGGAGGTTCTGCACAGAATCGGGGTGGAAAGGAATACGTGGAAAACCATGACAGGACATCTGTTAAGACATCAGGGAATGAGCCGCGTGGGATTAGTCGAGCGGTCTAAAGCGCTGCAGTCATGGACTGTGCGGCTGTTCCCGGCGGAATTCGAGTCCTCCCTCGGGCATGGGTGTGTGTGTTTGTCCTTAGGATAGTTTAGGTTAAGTAGTGTGTAAGCTTAGGGACTGATGACCTTAGCAGTTAAGTCCCATAAGATTTCACACACATTTGAACATCAGGGACTGACTTCCATGCTACCAGAGACAGCTGTAGAGGGCAAAAAATTGTAAAAGAAGACAGTGATTGGAATATATTTAGCAAATAATTGAGGACGTAGGTTGCAAGTGCTACTCTGAGATGAAGAGGCTGGCACACGAAAGGAATTCGTGGCGGTCCCCATCGAACCATTCAGAAGACCGATGACTCAACAAAAAACGTCGGCCGGAACACCGTTTCTCAGCACAGGCACGAGCAGAACAGCCATAACGAAAGCCGCCTTAGCACGGAATTCAAAGAGCACATTTGTAGCAGCGAAAGTACATCACAGTATTCACTTTTTCAAGGGCTTAAAAAAAAGCACTCCGTCTTCAAGCCACAAGTGGCCCATCGACACCATCCGACCGCCGAATCATCCTCAGTATGCGGATGGGAGGGGCGTGTGGTCAGCACACCGCTCTCCCGGTCCTTACGATGGTGTTCTTTGACCGGAGCCGCTACTATTCGGTCGAGTAGCTCCTCAGTTTACATCACGAGGCTGAGTGCACCCCGAAAAATGGCCACAGCGCATGACGGCCCGGATGGTCGCCCATCCAAGTGCCAGCCACGCCCGACAGCGCTTAACTTCGGTGATCCACCGCAGCAAGGCCGTTGCGTAAGGGCTTTAGAAAGCCCTTAAAAATTACTTACTTCAGTGTGAAAGTCGGTACAAGAGTTAAGAGTATCACTGACGCAACAAAATTACGTGCATGTCTACGTACCATTATTTGTCTCTTTCATTGTCTTGAACTGTTTACAGAATAAAAGGGGTGTTACATCTTACGCGACTCACCCTCTATATTTGAACGCAATGCACTAAATATAACTGATGCACAATTTGGTACAAAACAAAAAAAATCACACATAAAGGAAGAAAGCTTGGGGTCAAACGTATCGGCGACTAAAAGGTCATTAGCGATGAAACATCTCGGAATTGGCCTTAAGCGATTTAGGGAAATCGTGGACAATCTAAATCTGGATGACTCGACGGGGTTTGAACCACCATCCTCCCGAATGCGAAATAGTTCAAATGGCTCTGAGCACTATGGGACTTAATATCTGAGGTCATCAGTCCCCTAGAACTTAGAACTACTTAAACCTAACTAACCTAAGGACATCACACACATCCATGCCCGAGGCAGGATTCGAACATGCGACCGTAACAGTCACGCGGTTCCAGACTGAAGCGCCTAGAGCCGCTCGATCACAGCGGGCGGCCCCGAATGCGAGTCCAGCGTGTTACTACTGCGCCACTTCACCCGGTTTTGTACATAAAGTTGAATGTTTGCAGCCGTTATTATGCAACAGACGCGAAGACAATAAAAACAAAATATAGGGCCACGTCTTTGGCAGGCTGTGCACTTTTAGCTTTAACCTCTTAAGGACCTTATTCTTTTCGATATGCTAAAACTACATCCATCGTATGTAATTACTGAGAGTATTTGAACACTGATGACTTATCGAGAAGTCCGAAGACATACCTGTAAATGCGTTGGATGTTAACATCAAGCACAGAGGCGCCGCTCCAGGTTTCAGGCTCGATGGACGCTACTGTCTCCGGAAGGCTTCCCTTGCGGTGACTGATGGTGTGACGTGCTGAATGGTGCCTTGTCAGTCGAGCGTAGCCATTCACGGCAGCGCACGGGGCACATTCTTCACCGGACGTCGAGCCGGAGTTGGCGGTCGCTTTGCCACGCGCTGCTCACCGGGCACGCACCCCTAATAACACCCCCCTATTAATATAAATGAACGCCACGGGGTCCCAACTCGGCCGCACACGTGCTTCATACATCTTTCAAATGTTCCGACCCTCTTCTCGGGGGAGGCTTCAAGGGCGGTCCAAGCTGCTGCAGTAATATGCTTTTCCTCCCTAGTTTTGCCCCTGAAAGTTAAATCGAGATCGCTTCGTCCAAGTATCACGAAGCGCTGTAAAGTTCCTCTTTAAACATTTTCGTACTTTTATAGCAATAACTGACTCTGTCAACGTGACTCTGAGACTGTGGACGTCAGAAAATTAATTTTTGTCTCGTAGCGATGCTTGTGCGAGTTTCTACATTCGATGTGCACGATAATTTCATATTAAGGGTGACAAAGGCAGGAAATCGGCCGTCGTATTTTCAAGCTATCCATCCCGGCATTCACCATAAACCACTTGGAGAAACCAGCAAAAGTGTATATCGAGATGGCTGGGAAAATCTAAATTTCACTCCTCCAGAATGTGAATGCAAAATGCAAACTACTCTGCCATCAAATTCGCTCCACAATAATGTCATTAGACCACATAATTATTACAGTCGACCGCTACGGTCGCAGGTTCGAATCCTGCCTCTGGCATGGATGTGTGTGATGTCCTTATGAAACGTCCCCTTAGAAAAATTTATGAATTAGTCTGCTGGTTAACCCCCTATATTATTTGAACGTACTCAGACATTTCGCTCTTTACTTATTCTGATCAACACTAAACTGACACACAATATTTTTAGCGCAACGCAATCTGACTTTCAAAAATCCCTACAAAAGAATGGCTCTGACTAACATTAACTTATACCTTTCACAAATCACTTACGTCACAAAAATCTTCGTTACTCGAACTACTGCAATACAGCGAGCGCCACTACTGCCAGCTAAATAATAGATTGAAGCTACTGAAGGCACTAACTACTGATAGGCATAGTTAGCAGATGAAAGATTTTGATAGAGAACAAACAATGTATTTACCTTAAAAGTGTTCAAAAGTCATAAAATATATAGCAGTTCATGACATCCAGTCTTACAAATTTACTGTCTCTGATGACACACGTCCAGATCATCCGCTCTCAAAACTCCGCCACCTCTCTCCCCACATCCACCACTGCTGGCGGCTCACCTCCAACTGCGCAACGCTACGCGCTGTTAACATCCAGCTGCCCAACACTACAATAGCAAACAACAATGCAAACCAGCCACAGCCTTCACACAGCAGTCTGTGATTTTTATATAGAGCGTTACATGGCGTTACCAACATAAAAACCTAAACAGCCTACTTACACTTAGGTTAGTTCTAGGGGACTGATGACCTTAGAAGTTAAGTCCCATAGTGCTCAGAGCCATTTTGAACCATTTTTATTAGTCGAAGTAATCCAAATTCAAGATAAGCCCAACACGTGCGAACTCATAAAATGTGAAGAACGCTGGGGAAAGAAGGGGAAAGAAAGATAATAGGCCTATATTTGAGTGTTGTGTTTTTCTTATACAGGGTGAACCCGAACAAATTTTCTGATGTTATTCAGGAATTTCGTCTGAGTATTTTGGAACAAGGAACTCATAGGCTTAGGTGGTGCGTTACAGAGAAATTGTACTTTGTTTGCATTCTTACCACCATTTATCTCTGTATCTATATTCTCCGCTAGAATTCTTAATGTTTTTTTTAAAAATAAAACAAACGTTTTAACATTCAACATCTTTACTCTTCACGTATAGGTATTTATTTCTCAATAAAGTCACCCTTGCGTCGAGCACATGTCTCCCAACGAAAGACCAGTTTGTTGATACCGTCACTGCAGAACATTTGGCTTTATTGGCTGAGCCACAGCCTCACCTCTGCTTATACCACTTCATCATTACCAAAGCGAAGTCCTCGAACGTGCGCTTTAAGTTTTGGAAACCGATGAAAACTGGGTGGGGCACTGCATGGAAGATGATCGACTCCAGTGAACCCAAGGCGTCGGATTGCTACATGTGGCGCAGTACTCGTGTGTGGTCTGGCATTGCCATGCTGAAAAAGAGGGTGCTCCATTTCTGGACCAACTCTTCCAATCCGAAACTCGATTACAACACGCTGTTTTTCACGCAGCGACATAATTACGTTACGCACCGCCATGTTAAACTTTACAGATTGGAGCCCTTTTGTGGTGTCACCGCCAGACACCACACTTGCTAGGTGGTAGCCTTTAATCGGCCGCGGTCCGGTAGTATACGTCGGAACCGCGTGTCGCCACTGTCAGTGATTGCAGACCGAGCGCCGCCAACGGAAGGTCTAGAGAGCCCCAGTTGTACAACCGACTTTGCTAGCGATGGTTCACTGACAAAATACGCTCTCATTTGCCGAGACGATAGTTAGCATAGCCTTCAGCTACGTTATTTGCTACGACCTAGCAAGGCGCCATTATGAGTTATTGTTGATATTGTAAATCATGTACCGTCAAGACCGACGTTAATCATTAATGGATTAAAGTTAAGTATTCCACCAGCTACGTCCGTTTTTCTGAAGTCTAATTTCATTGTCCTGTTCCAGACCTCGCGCCAGCCTGCGTGAGCTAAATCGCGTGCCTTTCGGCCTCCTCTAGTAACACGGTGTTGGCACTCCTGCCAACCACAACACCTTTAACGGCAGAGGACTACAAATATGTAGATATGAAGAATAAAGATGTAGAAAGTTAATAATGTTTGTTTTATTTAAAAAGCTTTAAGAGTTTTCACACAAAAATTTCGGAGGCATTACTTTCAAGCACCCCCTTGTAATTGTAAATGCTTGCTAGGCATGGCAGTACTCGTACACTACACGATAGCGTAGCAGGATGATGATCTTGTACGTTGGCAGATGAATATGGGGAGCCCTCTAAGAATCCTGTCTTTGTAAGATACCTCAGGCACAGATTACAAAGACCTTCATGTGATTACGAAAGCTTTCCCGGCGTAATAATTGATAATATTCTTCTCGAGTGTGCAGCCAGACCATAACGTCATCTTGACACAATATTTCATCGGTCCAACTGGCCGACATCTTCAGGTAAGAGTGCTGGTACACTATCTCGCCGGAACTGACTGACTGACTGACAGTTCCGGCGAGATTGTGTACCAGCACTCTTACCTGAAGATGTCGGCCAGTTGGACCGATGAAATATTGTGTCAAGATGACGTTATGATCCGGCTGCACACCCGAGAAGAATATTATCAAAGTCCCTCTTGTTAACAGTGTTAACGAGTCTATGCACAGGTTTTAACAATGTGCCACAAACTGTTGGGAAAAAAAGCACTGTGTACGGAGAATGTTGTGAGACGGGCTGTGCACCTGGCAGTGGTGTTTATTACCCTGACTCGTATCTCTTGAAGGCGCTAAATATGATAGTGCCTAGTCACCGACATTATTCGTATCTCACTTTTTCTTGCATGAATTAACACTTGCTTCTGCTCAAGCAATGGCTTTTTCGGGTCGTGCGCATTTCCTAAAAGCATTTTGTCAACAGTTGTTAATGAAAGATGCACAAAAATTATGACTAGATTAGAGCAGTGCTCTGGCACAGCAGGTACAGTGTCTGTATCGAGTGCATATTACGTAAATCTATGAGTGTTACTTCTATATTCATATCCCGGAATTCACTGGATATTAAATGGCGCATTCCACTTCTCATCCCATTACATACGTGTACTACACTGTGTACTTCTGTACGTGGCCTGAACTCTCTTATTTTATCACTGCGGTCTATGAGCGAGACGGTCATAAAGAGTCGGACGGTGGAGGGCGGGGTGGGGGGAGGGAAATTTAATATATCGTTATTATATACAGGAAGAAAATAGAAACTTCTGATATGAGGTGCTACAGACGGATTCTTAGTGTAACTGATGAGGAGATACTGAATCGGAATGGGAAGAAAATAAATTTATGGCACAACTAGATTAGATGAAGGGATCGATTGATAGGACATATTCTAAGGCATCCAGGAATTGTCAGTATGGTTTTGGAGGTAAGTGTTGGGCTAAAAATGGTCGATGGAGACCAAGAGATGATTACATTAAGCGGGTTCAAGTAGACGTAGATTGCAGTAAATATTCGGAGATGAAGAGGATAGAGTAGCGTGGAAAGCTGCATCAAACCTGTCTTCGGCCTGAAATCCACAACAACATGAACAAGGTACTCGAAATTTTACGACCAGCGGTTTCACGAACTGCGCAACATAAAGCGAAGTGGTGCAGAGGTTCAAATGTTCAAATGTGTGTGAAATCTTATGGGACTCAACTGCTAAGGTCATCAGTCCCTAAGCTTACACACTACTTACCCTAAATTATCCTAAGGACAAACACACACACCCATGTCCGAGGGAGGACTCGAACCTCCGCCGGGACCAGCCGCACAGTCCACGACTGCAGAGCCTAAGACCGTTCGGCTAATCCCGCGAGGCGGTGCAGAGATCTCACATTCAGGAGGACAACGGTCGAAACTCGCGTCCGGCCATGCACATTTACGTTTCCCGTGATTTCCCTAACTCGCTCCAGGCAAATGCCGGGATGGTTCCTTTAAAAGGGCACGGCCGATCTTCTTCCGCATCCTTGACACAATCCGAGCTTGTGTTAGTCTCTAATGACCTCCATCGATGTCGACGAGACGTTAAACCCAATCTTCCTTCTTCCCTACCTTCCTTCCTTCCTGCGCAACACTATATGTCTAAATAGAAAGTCACCCTGTAATTTACTGAACTTTCCCTGTTACATTCTCGAACCCATCAAAAAATTTATCGGTAACTGCGCAGCTTTCTTCATATTCAACTGTTTCGTTTTCTAGACTGAAGAGTCAGTGAAACTCTAATTACTCTGGAAGCCGACAATCCATATTTTGGTTTTCAGCCAAGTCTCCATCCTCTTCGAAGTTCTTACGGGAGGTATAATATGTCTATTCTTTACACATACTTAAAACACGGATCAGATTTTAACAGACTTCAGCTGGACTGACAGAGGACAACTGAGCGATTGCCACATCTTTATTTATTTCTTTATTTAATCTGATCTGACACTAGGCTACGCGTTTGAGGTATGTATATTACTGAACATATGAATAAGAGTCACCTCCCTAGCAACCCACATCACAGCGGAGGTCGTTAACTCTTAATAATCCGGTGGTGCTCTACCAGAGGATACTAAGTTCGAATCTTGGCAGTAGAACAAATTTCAGTCATCAGTATTTGGTAGACAACGAAAGAAGAGATGGTGACACACAGTTCTTGATAGCCAGACTTTACGCCGATGAGCTGGATTAAATCTCCAAAACTTCACGGTGGCTCATGGAGTGAGAGAATGCGACACTGAATATGGCGACCCCACTGTCAGGTGGAACCATCAAGGTCAGCAACTATCTTGATGGTACCTGAGAGGAATACTCTGTATGCCAAGACAACATACACGAATACATGGCCTAATAGATAACGTCGGAAGTTACACAAGGTTTTTCACGGACGATGCTGTTGTACATAAAAAAGTCGCAAAGCTAGAAAATCATAGCGAACTGCAGGGAGACCTCCAGAGGATCAACGCTTGGTACAGGGATTGATAGTTGACCCTCAACATAAACTAATGTAAAACATTGCGCTTAAATAGGCAGAAAGACTCTTTATTGCGATTATACGAATGCCGAATAGTTGCTGGAAGCAGTCGCATCCATAAAATATCTAGGAGTATGCGAATGCAACGATTTAAAGTGGAAGGACCACATAAAACTAACTGCAAGAACACAGATGCCAGGCTGAGTTTTATGGTAAGAATTCTAAGCAAATGTAGGTAGATGGAATGCTTATCTCACCCCTTTTTGTCCCTTAGCGGTAGCGGTAGATGACTTAGTATTGGGCACAAAAGGGGAGATCTTTGGCAAACAGAGAGACCATTGGCCATAGAAGTTAAGCAGTTTCAGTTTGAAGCACAGAAGTTGGCAGGGGTCACATGATTCACGATGACCGTTAAGAAATTGGCGGGCCGTAGACATGTGGGTGAAGGCCGTTACGAAAAAAACGCATGTGATCAAAAGTATCCGGAAACCTGGTTGAAAATGACTTACACGTTCGTGGTGCCCTCCATTGGTAACGCTGGAATTCAATAGGGTGTTGGCCCACCCTTAGCCTTGACAGCTTCCACTCTCGCAGGCATACGTTCAATCAGGTGCAGGAAGATTTCTTGAGCAATGGCAGCCCGTTCTTCACGGAGTGCTGCACTAAGGAGAGGTATCGATGTCGATCGGTGAGGCCTGGAACGTAGTCGGCGTTCCAAAACATCCCAAAGGTGTGCTATAGGATTCAGGTCAGGACTCTGTGCAGGCCAGTCCATTACAGGGATGTTATTGTCGTGTAACCACTCCGCCACAGGTGCTCGATCGTGGTGAAAGATGCAGTCGCCATCCCAAAATTGCTCTTCAACAGTGGGAAGCAAGAAGGTGCTAAACATCAATGTAAGCCTGTGCTGTGACAGTTCCACGCAAAACAAGAAGGCGTGCAAGCCCCCTCCATTAACAACACGACCACACTATACCACCACCGCCTCTGAATTTTACTGTTGGCACTACAGACGCTGGCAGAGGACGTTCACCGGGCATTCGCCATATCCACACCCTGCCATCGGACCGCCGCATTGTGTACCGTGATTCGTTTCTCCACACAACGTTTTGCCACTGTTCAATCGTCCAATGTTTAAGCTCCTTACACCAAGCGAGCTGTCGTTTGGCAATTACCGGTGTGATGTGTGGCTTATATTTAGCCACTCTACCATGACATGAAGTTTTGTCACCTCCCTCTAACTGTCATACTACTTGCAGTGGATCCTGATGCAGTTTGAAATTCCTAAGGCCTTTACGCTTTTGTGTTGTACGTGTCCCTTCACGTTTCCACTTCACTATCACATCGGAAACAGTGGACCTAGGGATGTTTAGGAGTGTGGAAATCTTGCGTACAGACGTATGACACAAATGACACCCAATCGCCTGACTACGTTCGAAGTCGTTGAGTTACGAAGAGCGCCCCATTCTGCTGTCTCACGATGTCTAATGACTACTGAAGTCGCTTATATAGAGTACCAGGCAGTAGGTGGCAGCACAATGCACCTAAAATGAAAAACGTACGTTTTTGGGTGTATCCGTGTACTTTTGAGCACATAGTGTAAGTTCCGGCAGCGCTATAATTGTCCACTAGTGTCAGGGTGTTAGGGTGTGCGGCTAGATAGGCACAGTTAATGATCTGCTAATCTTCACAGCGTTAAAATCGTTCAAACAGCGTTTTTACGTTATTTATGTCGTTTCGCGACTTTTAATTCTGTGAGTTAGACGAAGAATCCTTGTGACTGCTGCCACGTGTGGTTGGGTGCGCCTTCGTGCTGTCTTGTATCAATCAGGCCTGTGTTGTGCTTCTTTTCCGGTGTATTCGTTTAGATAATGTTTATGCCATATTTCCGATAGTTCGAGATCTTCATTTTTACATTGAAAGTAATTTTTCTTTGTAGATCGACTTCATGAGGTTCCAGTAACTGTTCCGTGCTACTCACCCACCGTGTTTCCACTTTAACATTAATTATTTTTGTAACGTTCATTAACTTTTCCAATGAGTTGCAAACGTAATTTTTCATAGTTAATTCGTCTTTCCTTATGACCCACTGCATGTGGCATTAGTGTCTCGCGTCGCTCATGACGTCGATTAGATCCATTACAGTGTTCCATTTTTAATTAAATTGATCTAAACCTCGATCTAAACTGTTTCTAGTTCTTTTCTTGGGTTGTCTCTAAGCCTGTATCGAGTTTTCAGAATGAGATTTTCACTCTGCAGCGGTGTGTGCGCTGATATGAAACTTCCTGGCAGATTAAAACTGTGTGCCAGACCTAGACTCGAACTCGGGAACTTTTCCATTCGCGGACAAGTGCTCTACCAACTGAGCTACCCAAGCACGACTCACGCCCCGTCCTCATAGCTTTACTTCCGCCAGTACCTCGTCTCCTATCTTCCAAACTTTACAGAAGCTCTCCTGCGCTCCCTGTGGAGCACTTGCCCGCGAAAGTCAAAGTTCCCGAGTTCGAGTATCGATCCGGCGCATAGTTTTCATCTACCAGGAAGTTTCTGTATCGAGTTTTCTTTGTTAATCGACAAGTAGACTGTCGACAGGTAGACTGTCAAATGTCGCATAGCTCTTGGATAATGTTTTATTGCGTTCATTTCGGTTCTTAATTTTGCTGCGATTTTACTGATAGATCGTAGCCGGCCGGCTGGTTGTGGATGAAATAGATGCGATTCTCATGGTGTTACTTTTGTGTTGTCAAGCACATGGTGGATATATGCAGACTGCTAGTCGATTAGTTGCTTACTGCGTCTCATCACTTCAGCTCCACCTTATCCTTATCCCTTCAGTACAATCAGAACGGTAATTTCTTTCCGAATTTGTCAAACAGATGAGTCATACAACGATGTCCGTGTAATCAGTGATCTCTTGTGTCATACGTGGATGCTTAGCTACAGCACTGTAATGAGTGTGAAGTTTCCTCACGCAGTAAATAGAGAGTTTAGGAAATGTACGAGAGTGAGTCAAATGAAAACCTTAAATCTGTAATAACAAATCGAAATTTCGCACCGTTATCCTGTAAGTTGGTAAGACTGCTACAAAAAAATGGTTCAAATGGCGCTGAGCACTATGGGACTCAACTTCTGAGGTCATTAGTCCCCTAGAACTTAGAACTAGTTAAACCTAACTAACCTAAGGACATCACACACATCCATGCCCGAGGCAGGATTCGAACCTGCGACCGTAGCGGTCTCGCAGTTCCAGACTGCAGCGCCTAGAACCGCACGGCCACTTCGGCCGGCGTAAGAGTGCTACAAACAGCGTGCAGAATGGCCTGTAAGTGGCAGCATAGTGCAGATGCACACATACCGTCGCAGTATCAGTATAAAGATGGCCGCCCCACTTGCGACTTTCACCAGGAACAACGGCGTACTGTTATTCGGTTTTTGCGTAGTGAAGGTGTGAAACCTACTGAAATTCAGCGACGATTGAAGGTTCAGTATGGTGCTGCATGTTTGCCACAGGAGCAAGTCTACGAATGGAGTAGGAAGTTCGCAAGTGGTGTGACTTCAGTGGAAGATGCTCCTCGTCCAGGTCAGGCACAACGAGTTGTGACTCCACAGAACATTGCAGTTGTGGAAGCCGTAGTGAAGGAAAACCGCCGAGTGACACTGAATGATATTGCAGCATGTTTACAGATTAGTCATGGGTCAGTTCCGTTCTGATGAAGAGGTACGCCACGCGGTGCATGAGTGGCTGCGCGGACTACCAAATGAATTTTTTTCTAATTCAATTTATGCACTTTGTAAGCGCTGGAGGACTTGCATTGAGCGTGGGGGAGATTATGTTGAAAAGTGATACAGTTTTGTACCACTTTTGCACAATAAATAATATTTTTAAAAAATATTTAACGTTTTCATTTGACTCACCCTCGTAATCCCGTTAGTAAGATTTCCATGCGTGTCTGTCATTTGTATAAATGTGGAATTAATTTCGTTCCCACTATTTTGTTGAGAAATTAAAAATAGTGTTCCCTCTGTCCTTAAATTAATAAATAGCCGGCCGCGGTGGCCGTGCGGTTCTGGCGCTGCAGTCCGGAACCGCGGGGCTGCTACGGTCGCAGGTTCGAATCCTGCCTCGGGCAGGGGTGTGTGTGATGTCCTTAGGTTACTTAGGTTTAAGTAGTTCTAAGTTCTAGGGGACTTATGACCTAAGATGTTGAGTCCCATAGTGCTCAGAGCCATTTTTTGAATTAATGAATATCAAAAAATAAACTGAATATACATAATTGCTGGCCCTCTAGTTTTGTACGGCAGGTCCTATAATTACAATTAAATGGTTCTTTTTTGCAACGGCGTACTTGAATAACGGGAATCAGACCGGTTGAATGCGACCAGCATCTTGTACCATCTCAACATTCGTCTACAATGAGAACTATCGAAAACGTAAATCAGAATCGCTGGTGGAGATTTGAAACCTCCCCTACTCCCTCTCTCCCTTCCACCCAATACCCACAAATCCAGTGTATACTCGTAAACTACTGTCTCAACTCGCTCGGCATGAATAAAGAGAACTGCATAAATCAATCAGCAGGTCACTCTATCATTTATGATATGCAGTGGCAGGCATTAGCATGAATACTATTTCACTCCACCAAAAACACGTCCCACTTACGAGAATGTTATGCGGTCTCCTGTGCATTTAGATTCACAACGCATTTGCATGTCGTTATAGAAGTGTGGCAACATGAGCCACAGCTCATCATTCCAGGCGAATTTAATCCATACTTCTTGTGTTCCTTGCGAACCTACGTGCCCTGTGACGTTTGATTCTCATAGGTAAATGTTAGCCACTGAGTGGTTCATTAATACGGTGATTACTCGCGCTGTGAACTCTTTTCCTGGTGCTACACTCCGGGCTAACCCATGACGTCTTCTGTCATCCACACGCTGTTTGCCTTGATAACTGACACTAATGACAAGTGTATTCACTGGATATTTTTCAAACTTAAGTTCGATGTAGGTCCACGTCTGTAACACTTCAGAGGTAGAATGGCGCATACGTCCAGTCTCTATGTGATTCCGTCACATAAGCTCGAATACCAGGCTGTGCCTTATCGACTAACAACTTCCTCTCACAAGGCCAGCATCACGTTTGACAACATCACAGTTGGGTGAACCAAGTACTTTTTCTATTCGCCACAACTTATTTATGTCGTGCGACGAGGGCCTCCCGTCGGGTAGACCGTTCGTCTGATGCAAGTCTTTCGATTTGACGCCACTTCGGCGACTTGCGCGTCGATGGGGATGAAGTGATGACAACACAACGCCCCCGGTAGCTGAGTGGTCAGCGCGACAGACTGTCAATCCTAAGGGCCCGGGTTCGATTCCCGGCTGGGTCGGAGATTTTCGCCGCTAAGGGACTGGGTGTTGTGTTGCCATCACTTCATCCCCATCGACGCGCAAGTCGCCGAAGTGGCGACAAATCGAAAGACTTGCACCAGGCGAACGGTCTGCCCGACGGGAGGCCCTCGTCACACGACATAAATAAAAATCTTGCTCTTGGTACCGATCGGACTTGCAGAGTTATGCCTTTCGAAAGGATAGCTCTGTTGACTAAGCTAGGAAAAAATATGACTGCTTGGCGAAGAAGCTGAAAAGTAACAGCGAAAAACGATTTATACGTTATTTCCAACATAAAGAGGAAACAGCCCATTCTCTATAACTTTTGTGTTCCGTTGCACGAAGTATGCTCACACAGTTTCAGTCAGCTTATAATCCGTGATGCAACGTGAGCTTTCATTAAGTCATTATGAAACGAGTAAAAGTTTAATGCGTTTATTGCAGATTATGTATCACCATATGGAGTGAGTGAAACAACGCCTTCGACGGAATATAAGCCAATCTAACGTAGAACTGGAATTTTAGGTTTAGGACATAAAATATTTGCGCTAAATCTGTACTTGGGTGTCATTCCATGAGACGGTTTAGAAGCTGGTTTTGATTGTGAAGAGAGCGGTTCAGATTTCCCTGCGGCAATCCAGATTTCGGTTTTCCTTAATCACTCTTAGTTTGTATGCCAATTCATTAACATGACAGTGGCAATTACTTTGTATATACTTTTACGATTCACCTAGCGCACTGACATTAATGACACGCAAGCGTAGAGATCTTATAATCCACATTTACTTCCTTTGTTTTGCAGTAAACTGAAACTGGTAAGCCGATGAACAAGAAGTGCTGAAGCCTACATCCTTTGCTGTTTCTGTTTTGTTTTCCCTATACAGTCATAAATTAACTACAAAGCTTTTCTGTTTCTACAAAGCTTTTGGAGAGAAAGTGTAAAGCATTAGAGTTCATTCACTCGTTCTGTGGAGTTGCTGCTAACGTGCACACATCGAGAGAAAATTGGAACAGTTGCATTAGTTGGTCAGTACATGGTCAGGCAGGCTTATGTACCTTTCGTGACAATCAGTAACAAATCTGAAGGAAAATCTCCACCATAATGCCGAAGAAAAACGAAGAGCTATCAAATTTCGCGACAGACCGGAAAAGGAGAAGACTGAAATTTTGTGGGCACATCCATAGACTCTCAGAAACAAGACTCACTCGCAAATCTGCGACGTGCATAGAACAACTCAAACCCATATATTGGATTCAACAGGACAAAAAACACTTACTAAAGGTCATGTGAGTCCATCCGAAAGTTACTATAGAAAATTACACAGACAAAACGTTTAGAAAACGAGAAATATCATCAGAGAATGAAGTCACTGCCAGGCCAGGGGCAAAGTGGATTCAAGAAAGAGAAAGAATTCACGGCGGAAAATAGGGAGCGGCTTGAAAACTCCGAAGATCGAATCAGAATAGCTTTGTGCGATCTGGTAAGGCCCAGTCGCACCTAATAATACACGCTCCAAGGTACCATAAGTTTAACTTCTGACGCACAGATTGGTTGCAGCGGGATGCAAGGCAGAGTGATCTGTATTGTGCTCTTTAACTCTCAATAAAAGAGACCCAGGCTCAGGGCATTACTATATTCGATGTCATTTGATGCGCTCCTTCCAGGTCGTCGAAGAAGTGGTACTTCCTTGAGTTGGACTATTCACTGTTACTCCTTTCGCATTTGTCTCCGCCCAATTTAGTTCAATTGCCTTTGTTGTTCCCCAGAGATATGTTACTCCTGACCTCACAATGTTATGCGTTATTCTTTTTAACTTTAACTTCTATTTCGTTGTCTCCTCCATTAGTTCTATCGCTTGGCCGTTACCGTCCGATGGTGCCTATTTCTTTTTCTTTTATTTGGACGCAGCAGCCACCACAGTAGCTTGCAAGCCCCTACGGATTCTCTTTCCTGAAGCGTTAGTTATAGATTTCACGTAAGTGAGGGAATAAGTTACGACAAGCGCTAAGCCACAGTGATTACCAGTAGCGTCATCTTCTGCCATACTAGTCGCGTTACGAGGCTGTGCAAGTGCGAACTATTGGCGGCTGTTTACTATCGCTGACCCCGCCTAGCGTCCCTGCCACACCACTGAATACCACACCAACAGGGCACTAAATTCTCGAACACTTTCAATTTACTGTCCTTGCAGCTTTATGCGACAATTAGCGTACTCCCTCGTAACTTCCATTCACACAGTTTTTGCTTTGCTCCCCTTATATTACAGCGTCGCACCGAGTCTGACCGCTTAGACAGCTTGTTCTGCACTGTATTTTACCTGTAGCTACATATGCACAATAAAGCCGGCTACTACCTCCACATTACGTTATTACTTGCCGTCTCCTTTCATTACTAAAGTAAACAACGCAAGAGGAAGGATTTCCTTCTCAAGTACCGCCCATACAGACCGCTATTTGTGGTCGTTTGCATTGTTAATGCCGCAGGACAATTTGTTTTACATTTGCACCGCGCATTGCAAGCGCCATCATAAGCGGATGGTTGTCTAATTGGTTTCTCTTCCTATTCTATTGATACCTATTAACCTGATGGAATGGTTCAGATATTATTCGAGATTCAAACACATTTCTGACCATACACATTTAGTTTATCTGTGATTTTTTCCAATATTTTTAGCTTCTGGTTAGTTGCCCATTCAGACAAAAAAAAAAAAAAAATGGCTCTGAGCACTATGGGACTTAACATCTGTGGTTATCAGTCCCCTAGAACTTAGAACTACTTAAACCTAACTAACCTAAGGACATCACACACATCCATGCCCGAGGCAGGATTCGAAACTGTGACCGTAGCAGTCGCGCGGTTCCGGACTGAGCGCCTAGAACCGCTAGACCACCGCGGCCGGCCCCATTCAGACATCTCACTAATGGAAAGACGATACAACAGTACATTTCAGATGATTATCTTGTCAGTTACAGCGATACGAACGTAAGGAGAAGACAACACCTGGTCCTAGGAAGTGAACCCGGACCCTTTCGGTCAGCAATCTGCCGCACTGACCACGTAGCTACCGAGACGGATCTGAAATACTTCTGGCGATTGCTACAGGCGCTTCCTCACCCGATCCCTGTACACTTGGAGCATGTGCTTCATCTTTAGTGATCGTGGTGGTGACGATATAACGAACTCGCTATATTTGCTCAAACTAGCTTTATTTGTTCATGAGACCCAGAAAACATTAGATACTTGCTCCCAGATAGATGCCATTTTCCTTGACTTCCGGAAGGAGTTCGATACAGTTCCGCACTGTCGCCTGATAAGCAAAGTAAGAGCCTACGAAATATCGGACCACCTGTGTGGATGGATTGAAGAGTTTTTAGCAAACAGAACACAGCATGTTGTTATCAATGGAGAGACGTCTACAGACGTTAAAGTAACCTCTGGCGTGCCACATGGGAGTGTTATGGGACCATTGCTTTTCACAATATATATAAATGACCTAGTAGATAGTGTCGGAAGTTCCATGTGGATTTTCGCGGATGTTGCTCTAGTATACAGAAAAGTTGCAGCATTAGAAAATTGCAGCGAAATGCAGGAAGATCTGCAGCGCATAGGCACTTGGTGCAGCGAGTGGCAACTGACCCTTAACATAGACAAATGTAATGTATTGCGAATACATAGAAATAAGGATCCTTTATTGTGTGATTATATGATAGCGGAACAAACACTGGTAGCAGTTACTTCTGTAAAATATCTGGGAGTATGCGTGCGGAACGATTTGAAGTGGAATGATCATATAAAAGTAATTGTTGGTAATGCTGGTGCCAGGTTGAGATTCATTGGGAGAGTCCTTAGAAAGTGTAGTCCATCAACAAAGGAGGTGGCTTACAAAACACACGTTCGACCTATACTTGAGTATTGCTCATCAGTGTGGGATCCGTACCAGGTCGGATTGACAGAGGAGATAGAGAAGATCCAAAGAAGAGCGGCGCGTTTCGTCACATGGTTATTTGGTAAGCGTGATAGCGTTACGGAGATGTTTAGCAAACTCAAGTGGCCAACTGCAAGAGAGCCGCTCTGCATCGCGGTGTAGCTTGCTGTCCAGGTTTCGAGAGGGTACGTTTCTGGATGAGGTATCGAATATATTGCTTCCCCCTACTTATACCTCCCGAGGGGATCACGAATGTAAAATTAGAGAGATTCCAGCGCGCACGGAGGCTTTCCCTCAGTCGCTCTTCCCGCGAACCATACGCGACTGGAACAGGAGAGGAAGGTAATGGGAGTGGTACGTAAAGTGCCCTCCGCCACACACCGTTGGGTGGCCTGCGGAGTATAAATGTAGATGTAGAACTCCAACATTTGTTAACCCTATCAGCGGATGGTGCTTTCGAACAACGGATCGTTTCGTGATGACGAAACGTGCGTTCTTGTTTCTAGAGATTTCAAAAGATTTTTGTATGAAATCGTTGATGTCTCACGAGAAAGGTCTGTCTGATGTGAACCGATGACGCCGAGAAAAAAAAATTGTGAGTGAAACACCAGTAAGGCTCCTTGCACGTCCTGCTTGTTTCAGCGTCGAAATTTTGAGTCGTCTCGTTACTAGTGGCCGAGCCACGGATCTTTTGCTTAAACATTAAAAGCAAACGTCAGTCAGAGGGTGTTACCATCCGTTTTCGTTATAAAATAGGAATCGAGGCAGCTCTGTACGACATCGAAGAGACGCGGAAGATCTTGTTTCCAGAGTTTATGGATAGTAAATGAATATATCTAATGAAGTTTACATCCCAAGACAGCAGATTCAACGTTACGGAGCAGAGTGACATGATACATTAACTGAAACGGGCAATCCGCACTGAGGAAAGGGACATGCTAGCTAAGGACGCTCTATTTCGTGATGCCTGATCTGACACCGCGGATGTAACACTAAATTTAACTACGACTTTAAGCTTGTGCAGCGTCCACGTCGCCTGTATGGCTGCCAGTGAGATTCACCTTAGCTATAATCACTTGGGGCAATATGCCACAAGATGCACACATTTTTCTTAAAAAAAAAAGTGATCATACCCTGCAATAAATGTCTAGTTTCTTGAAGAAACTGTCCAGAACTGTCAAAGGTGTTTACCTACAACTACAATAAACACTATTATGATAGATTTTTTTGTTCGTGTGGCTGTTTTATAGAATCAAAGCTTAGTTTCTGCAAGCCTTTCATAACTGATGACGAGTAATTAGAGACAAAGTATTGCCTCGTATTCGGGAACGTTTTCGAAGGAAATCGGCTTTAGTTTATTCGAAGTAATGATCTGGTTCAAAAATGGCTCTGAGCAATATGGGACTTAGCATATGAGGTCATCAGTCCCCTAGAACTTAGAACTACTTAAACCTAACCAACCTAAGGACATCACACACATCCATGCCCGAGGTAGGATTCGAACCTGCTACCGTAGCGGTCGCGCCTGGAACCGCTCGGCCACACCCGCCGGCAGGTATCTCCGTTGTACAAAAATTACAAGACGCAGGTAACATTAACGATGAATAATAATATAAATGAAAATTCTATTGATTTACAAATAAGGGAGAGAGAATTATTTAAAGGAGTGGTGGTTTTTAAGTAGCTCCTTCGTACCAGTCACGTACTTACAACGCAATGTGAATCCAAGACGTGTCATAGACTTCGCTCCTTGACAACATCATTAGTATTCGGCCTCCAGGTAAATTTACAGAGCTCTGTACGGTCCTAAAAGTACTGTGACAGATGAGGCGCGATCGATGGAGTAATTAACTCATCTTCCCCTATTCCCCGAGTGCTCTTCTGACTATCCGACAAATGGTCCCACCGGACAAACTGATGCACAAATTTACGAGGCATTCACTACAAACCAACACGGCAACGCAAGGTAGTGTCATTCTGCTGGATGCGACGTCACAGGGAAACGAGCAAGGAGACACGGCAGCAAGGGAAGCTAGCAAGGAAACCTATGTACTACCGTGTATTGTCGTCTTCGGTGTTACTTCCCCGTTGTCGAGGAGAAAAGTAACGTGTCAGTGGGAGCATGAATGGCTGGAGGTACAAAGTAATAAACTGTGGTGGGCTTGGAAACAGTTATACCATGGCGGATATTCCTCCAATCACGTAGTTTTACATGGCAAAGAATACATCACTGCCCTCTGAAAGATGGCCACCTTCTCCTGCGAAATTCAGGAGGTGGCTCAGTGCTAGGATATTAGTCCAATACTAAGGAAGTTTAAATTCTCCCGCGGTTTCCCTAACTCATTACAGGCGAATGCTGATATGTACCTTCAAAGATGCCGCGGCTGACTGGTGCCTCGTTCTTGTCAGACCCGAGATTCTACTCCCCTCTTGGCCGTGCGGTTCTAGGCGCTACAGTCTGGAGCCGGGCGGCCGCTACGGTCGCAGGTTCGAATCCTGCTTCGGGCATGGATAGTGTGATGTCCTTAGGTTAGTTAGATTTAATTAGTCCTAAGTTCTAGGCGACTGATGACCTCAGAAGTTAAGTCGCATAGTACTCAGAGCCATTTGATCCATTTTTTTACTCCTCTCTCACCTCAACAGGCCATCAATACCTAAACTTCCATTATGAAGGTCCTACCCCTAAATTAGACCGGTTTTGATCCTATACAAAATGGCTCACAAGGGAACCTCCCCATCGCACCCCCCTCAGATTTAGTTATAAGTTGGCACAGTGGATAGGCCTTGGAAAACTGAACACAGATCAATCGAGAAAACAGGAAGAACTTGTGTGGAACTATGAAAAAATAAGCAAAATATACAAACTGAGTAGTCCATGCGCAAGATAGGCAATATCAAGGATAGTAAGAGCTCAATAGTGCAGTGGTCCCGTGGTTAGCGTGAGCAACTGCGGAACGAGAGGTCCTTGCTTCAAATCTTCCCTGGAGTGAAAATTTACTTTCTTTATTTTCGCAAAGTTGTGATCTGTCCGTTCGTTCATTGACGTCTCTGTTCACTGTAATAATTTTAGAGTCTGTGTTTTGCGACCGCATCGCAGAACCGTGCGATTAGTAGACCAAAGGACTTGCCTCTCCAATGGGAACAGGAAACATTTGATCGCAAGGTCATAGGTCAACCGATTCCTCCACAGGAAAACACGTCTGATATATTCTATAAGACACTGGTGACGGCATGTGCGCCACATGACAGGAATATGTTGTCGACCCACCTTATTTGTACACTTGGCCAACGGGTAAAAAGATTCTTCTACCTTTCCCGATTTGGGTTTTCTTGTGGATGTGATAATCACTCCCAAAAAAGTGATGAAAACATAAGAGTTTGTCACATAAACTAAAAATAAAAAATTAAACTTTCCATTCGAGGGAAGACTTGAACCAAGGATCTCACGTTCCGGAGCTACTCGCGCTAACCTCGGGACCACGGCGCTCTTGAGCTGGCATTATCCATGATATTGCATATCTTGCGCATGGACTACTCAGTTTGTATATTTTGCTTATTTTTTCATAGTTCCACACAACTTCTTCCTGTTTTCTCGATTGATCTGTGTTCAGTTTTTCAAGGCCTATCCACTGTGCCAACTTATAACTAAATCTGAGGGGGGTGCGATGGGGAGGTTCCCTTGTCAGCATAAAACAGTTGCGTGTGGCGGTTGCTATAAATATAATTATAAAATGCAGTTACTGTGAAAGTCGTTGCAACCTACTCATTCTGCGTGATTACACGCTTTCGACCTGAACGGGTTTTAGAACGCACGGGCACCACGCATGAAAGGCAACGCACACATTGTGTTTTGTATCGTGCCCGGAGTAGCTTTAGAGCATTGGCCACTGGGCATCGCGTGCGGGACTACAATTGCCAGGATGAGCCCACACGTCCGTCCCCTTATATCCTGTGCATAACGAGTTCACTGACCAGCCACTGCTCTCTGAGGGCCCCGGGAAGATCTCTACATTCCCCGGTAGTTCGGCCACTGAAGAGTGACAGGTACATCGGTACATACATATAGCATGGCGATAGCAGGGAAAACGGTTCGTATCCGTGAGAGCCAGATGGAGCAGCAACCGCGTCAAGTTGGAGGACTTCCGGTTTCTCGAAGGAAGTATAATTAGACAGCTGGAGGTCTGGCCATGGATGAATGATGATAACCAATAAACTGCATTAATACCACTCACTGGCGACAACACTGCAACTGAGGGTGGCTTACGTAACGTACATATCTCACATTTTAATTCGAAATTTCACCTAACAAGGAGAGGCCGCAGCAATGCGATCGACTTTTTGAAACTATCTATACAGTGATGTAGGTTTAGACCCATCGTATCACACACAGCAGCGATTCACACTGGTGGGCCGTCGTTTGCGAGTAACTAACAAAAAAAATTGGATTTTTGTGTGATAATAGCGTAAACAAAGCTGCATTTTTAGTCTGGGTGTGTAATACACTGAAGCGCCAAAGGTACGCGTATTTAAATACAGAGATATGTAAACAGGCAGAATACGCCGCGGCGGCCGGCAACGCCTACATAAGGCAACAAGTGTCTGGCGCAGTTGTTAGGTCGGGTACTGCTGCTATAATGGCAGGTTATCAAGATTTAAGTGAGTTTGAACGTGGTGTTATAGTCGGCGCATGAGCGATGGGACACAACATCTCCGAGGTAGCGATGAAGTGGTGATTTTCCCGTATGACCATTTCACGAGTGTACCATGAATATTAGGAATCGAGTAAAACATCAAATCTCCGACACCGCTGCTATCCGAAAAAGATCCTGCAAGAACGGAACCAAACCACTACTGAAGAGAAGCGTTCAACGTGACAGTAGTGCAACTCTTTCGCAAATTGCTGCAGATTTCAATGCCACGCCATCAGCAAGTGTCAGTGTGAGAACCATTCAACGAAACATCATCGATATGGGCTCTCGGAGCCGAAGGCCCACTCGTGTACCCTTGATGTCAGCCCGACACAAAGCTTTACGCCTTACCTGGACCCGTCAATTCCAACCGCTGGAAACATGTTGCCTGGTTTCAAATTGTATCGAGTGGATGGATGTGTACGGGTACGGAGACAACCTCATGAATCCACGGACCCTGCATGTCAGCAGGCAACTGTTCAAGCTGGTGGAGGCTCTGTAATGGTGTGGGGCGCGTGCAGTTAGATTGATGTGGGACCCCTGGTAAATTTGGATACGAATCTGACAGGTGAAATGTACGTAAGCATCCTGTCAGATCATCTGCATCCATTCATGTCCATTATGCATTCCGACGGACTTGGGCAATTCCAGTAGGACAATGACACCCCACACGTTCAGAATTGCTACAGAGTGGCTCCAGGAACACGCTCCTGAGTTTAAACACTTCCGCTGGCGACCAAACTCCCCAGACATGACCATTATTGAGCATATCTGGGATGCCATGCAACATACTGTTCAGAAGAGATCTCCAGCCGCTCGTACTCTTACAGATTTATGGACAGCCCTGCAGGATTCATGGTGTCAGTTCCCGCCTGCAATACTTCAAATATTAGTCGAGTTCATGCCACGTCGTGCTGCGGCGCTTCTGCGTACTCTCGTGGGCCCTCCACGATGTTAGGCAGGTGTACCAGTTTCTTTGCCTTTTCGGTGTATAATGGACAGGATAACAGCATTCATATGCAGGAGATCGTAGGTTCCAATCTCCACTGGTGCACTAATTGCTTTTTATTTTTAAATCTTTATCAAAATACTTCGGCCATAATTTTTTCATTTAATTGGTTAACATTTAACTTTTTATTTTTATTCCTTTGCCACATAATTTTAATCAACATACAAACTTTTTTATTTGTTTCATTTTTTCTTTATATAATTCTTTTCCCCGTTGGAATATTTGTGAATATGAATTTAATTATATTTGATACTATAAAATTCAGCTATTTCAAAATTCCAACACATCAATTAATAAAGATAATAAGAAACAATCTATTTGTATTTTTGTTACCAGATGTGCAACTTTTTGGTCGGTCTTCGTTATATAAACATTTAAAACATATGGACAATATAAAGCAGATAAAAATTTGAATTAAAAATGGGTTTATAAGTGAAACGAAATTCAATCAAAATGAGAAATAGATATAATGAACGCAATAACGAGGAAGAGAAAACAGGGTGATAAAACAAAATAAATGAAATCGAAATTAACTCATAATATTAATTAAAAACACATGAACAAAGGTTTCCAGCGGAGATAGAATGACAGGTAGAAAAACGAGAACAAATGACGAAGTTGATATTGTTATTAAAATTATGTGACTAACGAAAGGAAGTAAAAAATTACATTTAAATCAATTAATTGCATATAAATGAAGATCGAAGTCATATCGATGAAGATTTAAAAAAGAGACTTGCTGAACCGGGCGAGATTCGAACCCACAAAGTCCTGCATGTGAATCTGTTATCCTGTCCATTATACCACGCAATAAAACTATACAAAGCAACTGTTTAAATGCTATTCAGTGACACACAAAATTCCAAAACGTTTTTTCGCCAAAATTCTCGCAAACGAGGGCCCACCAAGGCGAATGGCTGCAGTGTGTGATACCTTGAATCTTACGCTACATTTCCGTGTAGATAGTTTCTAACAGTCAATCGAACCGCTATGGACCTCTCCTTGCAAGTTATGTTTACTGCCTGACAAAAAAAGTGAAGCGGCCAGAAAGGGAGGAACAAATAAATCGAAACTTCACAGTTTGAGAGGGTTTGAGATGTTATTTAAGAGATTACAATATGGAATGAGATTTACGTAGAACTGTGCAGTATGAAGTTATCTCCATCCTTCTCTCTCTGGCCTGCATACATGCATTGAATCGTTTGAGAAGGGTATTATAAAGCGTCGTTGTATCCTCTCCTGAGGAAAGGTGGGTCACAACTTTTGTAACTGATACACGGTGTATCTCACCTCGATAGGAGTGTGGCTGTGAAAAATAAAATGAATTATGTTTACAAATTCACTTTATTTATTCAGATTGGAACACGTGAAGCAATACTCACCCTACGACTTATCTTAGAAGAAAGATTAAGGAAAGGCAAACCTACGTTTTTAGCATTTCTAGACTCAGAAAAAGCTTTTGACAATGTTGACTGGAATACTCTCTTTCAAATTCTGAAGGTGGCAGGGGTAAAATACAGGGAGCGAAAGGCTATTTACAATTTGTACAGAAAGCAGATGGCAGTTATAAGAGTCGAGGGACATGAAATGGAAGCAGTGGTTGGGAAGGGAATGAGACAGAGCTGTAGCCTCTCCCCGATGTTATTCAATCTGTATATTGAGCAAGCAGTAAAGGAAACAAAAGAAAAATTTGGAGTAGGTATTAAAATCTATGGGGAAGAAATAATGACTTCTAGGTTCGCCGATGACATTGTAATTCTGTCAGAGACAGCAAAGGACTTGGAAGAGCAGTTGAACGGAATGGACAGTGTCTTGAAAGGAGGGTATAAGATGAACATCAACAAAAGCAAAACGAGGATAATGGAATGTAGTCGAATTAAATCGGGCGATGCAGAGGGAATTAGATTAGGAAATGAGACACTTAAAGTAGTAAAGGAGTTTTGCTATTTGGGGAGCAAAATAACTGATGATGGTCGAAGTAGAGAGGATATAAAATGTAGACTGGCAATGGTAAGGAAAGCGTTTCTGAAGAAGAGAAATTTGTTAACATCGAGTATAGATTTAAATGGCAGGAAGTCATTTCTGAAAGTATTTGTATGAAATGTAGCCATGTATGGAAGTGAAACATGGACGATAAATAGTTGAGACAAGAAGAGAATAGAAGCTTTTGAAATGTGGTGCTACAGAAGAATGCTGAAGATTAGATGGGTAGATCACATAACTAATGAGGAGGTATTGAACAGAATTGGGTAGAAGAGGAGTTGGTAGGACATGTTCTGAGGCATCAAGGGATCACCAATTTGGCACTGGAGGGCAGCATGGAGGGTAAAAATCGTAGAGGGAGACCAAGAGATGAATACACTAAGCAGATTCAGAAGGATGTAGGCTGCAGTAGGTACTGGGAGATGAAGAAGCTTGCACAGGATAGAGTAGCATGGAGAGCTGCATAAAACCAGTCTCAGGACTGAAGACCACAACAACAACAACATCTCCCCCTGAATCAAAACACAGCTAAAATCGTTTTAAAAGTGTTTCGAAACAGTCACTGTAGTCATTTTTTGGAGTTGCATTTGGTGCTGGTGTACAATTTTATCGGATGTCATTAATTGTGAAATAACGGTGTCCCTTCATCGGCAACTTCAATCTGGGGAACAACCAGAAATCGGCTGGGGACGAAATCCGACGAACGCGTGGGTAGTGCAGGACTGTGATCTATTTGCTGGCCAAAAACACATCTTCGGTTTTTAGGCTGGGTTGTCATCAGGGAGGAGCAACCAGCAACCTGCCTCTCGGCATTCGGGTCGAATTTGACGAATTCTCGCCCAAAAACACTGGAGGATTCAAAAAATTGATGATGCCTCACCGTCCCACTGCCATTTCCATGGGAGTGTCAGACACGTACTGTTATAATTAGGGCGAGGATTCCTGCTGCAACCTTGACTTTCTACACAGCTGTATTTGAAACTTCAAGGATGGTAACGCAGCCGATCATCACGGGATAGCATTCCAGTTTGAAATTTCACAAAAGCAGTCCTAACAAAAATGGGACACATCGCGTATTGTCGCTGGGACGGAGTCGACGTTCAAGTTGGTCCCACATACATTCTATCTGGGAAAGATCTGGTGATTTTGCTCGCCACAGGACTACCTCTTGGCGGTGTGGAATCTTTAAGCTTCTAAATCAGAGCAGTCAAAAGATACGGCCAGTTACGACACATATTTTGATGCTTGCAAGCTCACTCTTCAAACCTATGGCGTACTTACCGCTGACCTAGAATCATTGGCAAGAAGCAAAGTTTCATAGTAAAAGTAAAGGAAAGGACCGAAAACTCTTAATTTGTAATTATATCGCGGAGATACTATACGTTTGCCATTTGTTGTCCGTCTATCTGTCTGTCGTCTCTTAAGACCCCTTTTTCTAAAGAAAGGGGAGAAATATCAAGCTGAAATTTATGTCAGATAATAAGAACTACGATCCATTGGCGGTGTAAATAATTTAACATTCTAAGTCAATGTAGTCAAAAGATACGGCCATATATTCACACATTTTGATACTCGCAAACTCAGTCATCAAAAGCTATAGGTAAACTATCTGTCTACATGACGGGCCTTGTGGTCTAGCGAGCCGGTACGGAAGCTCAGAGTGTTCGCTGAGAGGGCTGGCTGCTCTCCGTAATAAAAAGAAAAAAAACTGAATAAAGTATTCAACAATGAAATTGAATGGGAGTTATGCGCCGTTTACCCACACCAAATGACGAGAAGAATAATGAACAAATGAAAAAACAGCGGAGCAGCGTTTGTCTGGAAACCGAGAGGTCGCGAGATCGAATCTCGGTCGGGTCACGGATTTCTCATTCCTCGTTTTAACCTAGCCTTCATCATTCAACAATGTCAGGCGTCGTCAGAAGCAACACGTGTTTCGGGCTCCACGTTAAACTGTAAATCGTCTTTCCCCGGCTGGATAGTTGTGGCAGGTTCGGGGAACGCAAGTCGCTAAGGTGGCATCCAATAGACTTTCTGACCATTGAGTGACACGAAATTGTTATTATGTATATACATAATGAAGTCTGTACTGCACTCTTAGAGCGCGACACCTAGTAGCACTATGAGATATGGCGTGACCGACAATTGGGTAACTGCACCTTCTGTGTTATCTACCAGTTTTAGAGAGCTTGTGTAAGTATGTATCTTGTAATACAAGATTTCATTATTGTTAAAAACAGTTTTCTCTGTTTGCAAAATTAGGAATAATATTTAGTAAAGAGCTTCTACTAACTAAATCTCTCACATCCCTTAAGGTACATTTTGCATTACGGCTACGTTCATTGATCATCATTCTCCCTAGATCTAGCTGAACGAACTAGGTGGCACATCAGTTAACACACTAGACTCATATTTGGAAGGTGCGTCTTTCAAATACACTCCTGGCCATCCAGGAAAGTTTTCCGCAGTTTTCTCAAACCGTAAAAGCCAGATACCGGGATGTTTTCTTTGAAGGTCGTGGCCAGTTTCCTTCGTCATCCATGACAGTTCTGCCTAGCTGTGTGTGTGCGTGTATGTGTGTGTGTGTAGGCGGATTCTACACGGCACATGTATAGACAAGAGAAAACTGCTCACCTTGGCTATGGACACGAAAGTGGGGCTGCGAAGACAGATGAAATTGCATTAAATTGGCGAATTTTAATTTAATAATTGCTTGTATGTTTTTTAATTAACGTATGCATAAGTAAGTTGGATCTATGCTCCTGTACTCTTCTGTAATGCTCCTTCTAACTGAAACACTTATACAACTGTACCTCAGTAATTACTGAAAATGGCACAGACCATTATTTATATTACTTTAATGATTTTTCAAGTAACATCTTCAACAAAAACATTTGCTGTATATCTCAAATTCAAATGGCTCTGAGCAATATGGGACTTAACATCTTAGGTCATCAGTCCCCTAGAACTTAGAACTACTTAAACCTAACTAACCTACGGACATCACACAACTCCATGCCCGAGGCAGGATTCGAACCTGCGACTGTATATCTCAAAACAGTAATTAAATGATAATAAATGTGATGTAGGCCGAGTAAAAAGAACAGAAACCTCTGGTTTAGAGTGGAGAGGTAACAAGCTCCTTTCAACAAAAAACAATAATATTCTTCGTGCATTTCAGAGTGCACTGTAAACTGACAATAACGACTGCAAAGGCATAACGTTCAGTTTTTATCTGTAACTTTCTCGTTTCTGTTATGGATAAAATTTCGTAACTCTAAGGTCTGCAACAAAGAGACTAATACGTCAAACAAACTCGATGCTATTTCACTTACATGTCTTAGGAACTTCACTTTCACCTTAATGAACTATTACTCTCTATGCTTAACGTCACCCTAAAAGCTGAAAAATGAGGAATTAGCTGCAAGAGATTGGCGCTGTAAAATGTTAGAGTCGTGAGCGTGATCACGGCTGCTTACTGAAACGTAGCATACTGTACCCAGAATGTTCCTCGGCTATTTGCTGCAACCAGGAACGTGGCCCGACAATCAGAACCTGAAAGAAAGCGTGCCTATTGACATTCCATTCAACGGTGTGCCATTCAGGGGACTCCTTGAGTGTGCAAAAGGCTCGCCACCCGAAACTCTGCGTTTGCGAAAGGAGCCGTATTCTTTCGTCCGCTTCCGTCCTCCAATGGCCATTTCCTACGCATCGCGCCTTTTTTGGGGCAATTATCATCTTCTGCCAGTTGTGGATGCAGAGGAAGCAATTTTTCTGTTCTTGGGCCTCTGCTCGTTCCACAAAGCTCTAGTGATGCAAATGGTGGGCGCAGTGGGCCACCCCCAAAAGCTCTTCAGAATTTCAGTGCATCTGTTCAGGTGTTCTACTTCTACACAGTTAATATAGAGCCAGAAAGTGAGAACGACGAATTCAAGGAACGTGAGGCACTTCTATTGGTGAGAGCGACAGATAGTTTTTCATGGGTTGTACCGTGACATGTTTTGATATGCATACGTAGAGACTATTATGTAAGCAATAATGCAATTCATTAATTTAAAAAACTTTCCCTAGAGTCAGAGTATGGCTTATTATTTGCAAAATTGTTTGTAAAAAGCACTACATTAAGCTATGTTGACGGACCGTCTTCGAAGCACCGATTTATTTATGTCAGTAGCTTTATGCCAACCCCCAACCTCCCAAACAGTGGCGAACATATTTTGTGAAAATTTCGTCTTTTGTTGTTTTTTGTTTTTTTAATGTTCCGTACCTTAGTCGCTAAATACGGAACTATTAGACCAAAAGTAATCGGACACCTGAGTGAAAATGACTTACAAGTTCGTGGCGCCCTCCATCGGCAGTGCTCGAATTCAATATAGTGTTGGCCCACCCTGAGCCTTGATGACAGTTTCCACTCTCGCAGGCATACGTTCAGTCAGGTGCTGGAAGGTTTCTTGGGCAATGGCAGCCCATTCTTAATGGAGTGCTGCACTGAGGGCAGGTATCGAAGTCGGTCGTTGAGTCCCGGCCGGAGTGGCCGAGCGGTTCTAGGCGCTACAGTCTGGAACCGCGCGACCGCTACGGTCGCAGGTTCGAATCCTGCCGCGGGTATGGATGTGTGTGATGTCCTTTGGTTAGTTAGGTTTAAGTAGTTCTAAGTTCTAGGGGACCGATGACCTAAGAAGTCAAGTCCCATAGTGCTCAGAGCCATTTTTTGAAACAGATAGAAATACAAACAAGAAGCACAACGGTCGTTCAGTCAACCGTCTTCAACCGAAGGTTTGTGTGAGTACAATGTACACCAACCACGACGAGGTAGATGAGCTGCTCAGCTAAAGAATATATAAATTAGCAGAACAGTAATTGCAATAATGTTTTGTTATTTACGAGACAGGTACATGTAGTATAGTGCTATAGCACTTATAATCGATATGTTGTGTGCAATAAAGGCAATCCTCCATAGATGTGTAGCGTTTCTGCCTTCTCTTCATTGGTGCACATTTTACTCAACAAACCTCCAGCTGAAGACGATTTTCCTTTTGTTTCCATTTTATTTGCTGGCGGCTCCAGCAAATGGAACAGTTACGTTGCCACGAGTACCTGCACTGTGTGGTAATTCAGAAGACTCAAAGTTAGTTTTGTGTTATGTTTTTAATACCGTCGCTTACATACGTGACTGACACTGTGATAAGTTTTCAAACAGTTATATAGAGAATTTGGAAAATAATGGAAGTAATGGGTGGAAATTCGTGATTTCCAGCAGCACAGAGCAGTGTGGAAATCCAATGACGAAAGTTGAAAATTTGTAGCGGACCGGGACTCGAATCCGTATTTACCGCTTCTCAGGATCGGTTTCCTTAACCACTTCGATTAGCTTAGGAATAAACTTCAGCGTCTGTCTCGCGTAAAATTGAAACGACAAGATCTGAAAGGTTGGACTCGTGGTGGGTAATAAGTGTATGGATCAGTGAAGGAAGCGAAGCAGAATGGTGTGAAGTACAATTTGCCATTCATTGTTCAGCAGCGTGTGGAATATGCTTATGTAGATGGAGATTTGCGTACAGGGTACCTTAAAATTCAGCTAAACACCAGTCATTTTCATCCGATCAGTCTACAGCTTTCCCCTTGGAGAACGATTTGAATCTTCAACGGTTACTTCGCAGAAGAGACCTAGCATAGTTCGTAAATGCAATGAGAAGCACCTAGTTTGAGAACATTAAGCTAAGGACGTCGGCCTCCGATTGAAGAGGAATGTTGCACTGGTCCGACTGACTGTGTGTTTTTGTGTACCAGACGACGATGGCGTCTGAATTTTCCGCGAGGTCCGAGCAGCGAAGGCCACGGATTTCGTCATGGACAAGGCCGTGTGGCAGCGTGTTTCTCAGACCAAGCAAACACGCCAGACGTCAAAACAACGCCTCGAGATTCACGCAGCAAACCGTTTAGCGCTTATCGAACCGCGTGCTTTCACACTTAACCCACTGAAGCCCTGTCATGCTACACTAGCGCGAGGGTGACAATGAAAAGAGCGACGAGCCCTCCAATCACTTAAAAATGAGACAGCAGGAGAAACACAGTCGTTGTCCCCTAAGTCAACACCACTAATTTGGTGAAACTCGTTTACTTGGGATGCTTTCATCCACTGATGCCATAAGGGATACATTCTGCGGCCACTCGGTTAATGCAGAAAGATTTTTAACTCAAAAGTGAGCCAGAGGGCCACGCACAGAGATAATTCATTAGGCTCGTGTAAGTCTCTATTTAACGAGTTGAGGAATCTTTTTCTAGCATAGCAGTGTATATACCTGTTAGGTCCACTGAATTATGTTATTGAGATGAATGGGATGTTGGACGATACTGTACATCCATAAGTACTTCTGGCTTGCTTCCTTGTGTTACCAAATTGTAACCCACAAAAATGCCACTGACGCAGGCGTCCAAATGTTCACTACAAAAATATATACATCGATGGTTTCTCAGTAATACTGCCGATGTTGACCTCTAGCGCCAAAGCTAATGAAAGTAGGAATTCAGTAACTTGACACGAAACAGACAAAATTTAATTTTCTATGCAAACAAATTGGGTGCTAAAACTTCATCTCAAATGAGACGGTTTCCTATCAGATGACTTCATTATATGTAGGAACATAGACTGACGTTGTTATCATTTCCGATCTAAACAGGCCTCAGTACGACTCGGAAAATTAAATGCTGAATTCCCTTCTCTTTGACTATTCACTATCACCCTTATGTGTTACAAACATTTCATTAAATCTGTAATAGGTACATGAAATCCAAGGAATGAAGTTAAATTTTCTGTGGGGTACAGCATGCGCAACGATATTCTTGAATTTAATTTCGTTCGTCATATTAGATGTTTTGAGAAAGCCTGCAACTCTGTCATCCATGATTTAAAAAATGAAAACTGCACTAGTTATTTATTTTTTGCTACTTATCACAACGCGTTCCGAGAATTTATTCCCATTTTCTAGAGCATTTGTGCACTTGTTTACATGAATATGTTTGTTGATGTTTCAAATGGCTCTGAGCACAATGCGACTTAACTTCTGAGGTCATCAGTCGCCTAAGACTTAGAACTAATTAAACCTAACTAACCTAAGGACTTCACACACATCCATGCCCGAGGCAGGATTCGAACCTGCGACCGTAGCGGTCGCTCGGCTCCAGACTGTAGCGCCTAGAACCGCACGGCCACTCCGGCCGGCTTGTTGATGTTGGCGTATGTGATTTTGTTCTACTCTTGCAATACCTTCTAACCTCGAAAAGACGCAAGAGAGGCAGAAAATCACGGACGCAAACATTACCAAACATATGCATGTAAACAAATGCACAAATGCACTTGAAAATGAGAATAAATCCTCGAAACACATTGTGCTAAGCAGCAAAAAATAAGTAACTGGTGGAGTTTTCATCATTTAAATTATGATAGCGTTAGAATTACTTTCTCACTAACTATATGTGATTACAAAAGACTAGGCGAGATAATATTCGAGCGCAGTTCAGTTGCAGTAGAACACGCGTGCCGGCCGGTGTGGGCGAGCGATTCTAGGCGCTTCAGTTTGGAACAGCGCGACCGCTACGGTCGCAGGTTCGAATCCTGCCTCTGGCATGGATGTGTGTGATGTCCTTAGGTTAGTTAGGTTTAAGTAGCTCTAAGTTCTAGGGTACTGATGACCTCAGATGTTAAGTCCCATAGTGCTCAGTTGAACCATTTTTTAGAAGACGCGTAAACGGTGTAATCCCGGAGTCAAACCGTTGAAGGAACATCATGCCGCGTCCTGTCGTAGTATTGGCTAGTAAGAGAAAACAAAATGTTCTATAATAGTTTAAGTGATGTAGTGCCCCATGCATCTGCCTAAATTAATTACACAAATCTTCGCAGCTGCGGACCCTGTCTCAATGAAGATCATCCTTCCATAACATTTTTCCTGTAGTGAAAATATTATATACCACAGTGACTGTGGAATGTTATTCGTAATTATTTATGAATAATGCGGTATTACCTCCTTTATAGTCAGTTTAGTGTAAGATGAGAGGTATGGTTAGCAGTAGATATAAAAGGACAAACATGACTGTAGTCCTACGGGAAAGAAATTGGAACACAGCACACAAATATATACTGTCCAGTCATATTAATGTGGCCACCTGTCAAAAGTGTAAATAACCGCCTTTTGTACAACTACAAAAACGAAGTTGCAAGTATCTGCCAGAAGACCACGGAAAATGCGTCCAACGATTCCTATATATATGAAAGTTTTCCCCAATTATAATAATAAGAGACTGATGTGTAATTATGTTTCTGGGAGATCTGATAATCTGAGAATCACAGCTAGTTACAGTCGAAACTGGTCATGAAATAAACTATTTCACGTCAAGCTATCTCCGCTTCTGATGTTATAAATTACAACATTAGGTCGTCCAAACAACACGTGTAAATTACACACATAAAAAAAAGTTTTGCATCGTCCCGGTTCCCAGAACTCCTGAAGATAGACGTTGACTGTAGATATTATATCACAGACACAGTCCCTTTGGCTGTTAAGAGGTGTCACTAAACCCGCCGAAAGATGTAAACAACCATGCATGAGCAGCGCCTATTAGACAGAGGTGGTCCGATAGCCGATCAGTTCCAGTCATTCCACCAGGGAGGAGGAAGTTCAACCATGCCTAAACAGTCAATACTGCGGTTCGATCGCGCCTGCATGTTACTTTGTGCCAGGAAGGGCTCTCAACAAGGGAAGTGTCCAGGCGTCTCGGAGTGAACCAAAGCGATGTTGTTCGGACATGGAGGTGATACAGAGAGACAGGAACTGTCGATGACATGCCTCGCTCAGGCCGCCCAAGGGCTACTACTGCAGTGGATGATCGATACGTACGGATTATGGCCCGGAGGAACCCCTGACAGCAACGCCACCATGTTGAATAATGCTTTTCGTGCAGCCACAGGACGTCGTGTTACGACTCAAACTGTGTGCAATAGGCTGCATGATGCGCAACTTCACTGTCCATCTTTACAACCACGACACCATACCGCTCAGGATTGGCATGACGTTCTCTTCACCGATGAGTGTCGCACATGCCTTCAACCAGACAATTGTAGGAGACGTGTTTGGAAGCTGAACGCCTTACACACACTTTCCAGCGAGTGCAGCAAGGTGGAGGTTCCCTGCTGTTTTGTGGTGGTATTACGTGGGGCCGACGTACGCCGTTGGTGGTCATGGAAGGCGCCGTAACGGCTGTACGATACGTGAATGCAATCCTCCGACCGGTAGTGCAACCATATCGGCAGCATACTGGCGAGGCATTCGTCTTCATGGACGCCCCCATCGTGCACATCTTGTCATGACTTCCTTCAGGATAACGACATCGCTCGACTAGAGTGGCCAGCATGTTCTCTAGACATGAATCCTATCGAAGATGCCTGGGATAGATGGAAAAGGGCTGCTTATGGACGACGTGACCCATCAACCACTCTGAGGGATCAACGGCGAATCGCCATTGAGGAGTGGGACAATCTGGGCCAACAGTGCCTTGATGAACTTGTGGGTTGTATGCCACGACGAATACAGGCATGCATCAATGCAAGAGGACGTGCTACTAGGTATTAGAGGTACTGTTGTGTACAGCAGTCTGGACCACCACCTCTGAAGGTCTCGCTGCGTGGTGATACAACATGCAATGTTTGGTTTTCATGTGCAATAAAAAGGGAGGAAATGATGTTTATATTGATATCTATTCCAATTTTCTGTACAGGTGATGTGAAAGTTCTTTTGATGTGTGTATATCTGGGAGAGGGGTGGAGGTCACAGAGAGAAGTACGTTGTCATAACAATTTGCGTTATGGCAAATTTCTAACTCTATCGTGATAATTCGTGTATATTTTACTGAGGCTGAGGCCGTTGTCAGCTTAAAAGCGTGTTTAGCAAAAATAAACTCTTCAGTCATACAAAAGTTTCAGAGTTCGTGAAGAAGTCCTTGTAGATCTGGTAGAATCTGCCCAAGTAAGCAGACGTTAGGCCTCTCTTGCTGGACATACATCACTTCCTATCAAACCGATTCCGATCATACCGATCCTCACATAGTTATCTGGCATAAGAAAGGTACTACTTGTAACGGAAGTTATCTACAGGTGACATCTCTGCACGTTACGGGCGTTTTGATTTAAGCATCCACGGGAACCATGACTTTGCGCTAAAAATAGCTCTTAAAATCTTATCTAAACGTCTTTAACTGCGCCAGAACAACAGCGCAGCCAAATATGTCGCGTCCTTCTTGCGAAGAAAGGTCAAGTAGGTAGCTGAAGAAATGCTTGATCCTAAAGAAAGGCGTCAAGATATAATGTTCGTGAAATTTCATTTCGCTACCATGATCGTTAGTATAACGTGATTCGCCTTTATGATGTATTCCGACAGTCACGCAGATCAGCAGAGTTAATAAAATGAAAAAAATTAAAATTATCGTATGCTAAGGACGGCCGGGAGCCCCGAACTGGAGAAGTTCGGCCACTGAATTGCAAGTCTCTTCAGTTGGCGCACACTGGGCGACCTGCGCGTCGATGATGATGACATGATGATGATGATGATGATGATGACAACACAACACTCACTCCCAGAGCGGAGAAAATCTCAGACTCCGTCTGTAATCGAAGCGGGGCCCGCTGTATGGCAGTCACACGCGCTGACCGTTCAGATAATGGGGCGGACGCTAATAAAATATTTTGGTGACATAAAAATCAATAGCGTTAGGTTTCCGCGTTTCTCTGTTTTCCCTTGGTAATTCATTAACAATTATTTCTTGCTCCGACTTGTACATGAACCGAAATGCTGAAACAATTTAAAAAAGAAATTGCAGTCCGTTACTATATCATATAGACTCATCACAAATTTTGGAGTTGAACGTCGTCCTTATTTCCCGATCAAGGCCATACCCGATTTAGTTTTCGGTTGTTGGCCATTAGAGCTTGTGCTAAGTCTTTAATGACTTCGATATTGACAGGTTGTCAGCCGATGAACTATCTTTCTTTTCCTGATCTGTTTGGTGCGAAAATTGGCAATTGATCCTAAATAATGAAAAGTGTGAGGTCATCCAGATGATTGCTAAAAGGAATTCCTGAAACTTCAGTTAAACGATAAATTAATCAGATCTAAAGGCCATGAATTTAAAGAAATACCTAGAATTACAATTACGAACAACTTAAATGGGAAAGAACACATAGAAAATGTTGTGGGAAGTCGAACCAAAGACTGCGTTTTATTGACAGAACAGTAAGAAGTTGCAACATACCTACTGAAGCGACTGCCTGCACTACGCTTGTCCGTCCTTTTTTGGAGTACTGCTGCACGGTGTGGGATCCTTACCAGATAGGAATAACGGAGTACATTGAGAAAGTTCAAAGAAGAGCAGCACGTTTTGTATTATCGAGAAATGTGGGAGAGAGTGTCATGGACACGATACAGGATTTGGGGTGGACACCATTGAAACAAAGGCGTTTGTCATTGCGGCTGGATCTTCTCACGAAATGTAAATCACCAACTTTCTCCTCCGAATGCAAAAACTATGTTGTTGACGCCGATCTACATAGGGAGAAACTGTCATGATAATAAAATAAGTGAAATGAGAGGTCGCACGGAAAGATACAGGTATCCGTTTCTTTTTTCCAGCGCGCTGTTCGAGAGTGAAATAATAGAGAATTGCTGTGAAGGTGGTTTTAAATCAGTGCACCCTCGTCTGCAGAGTGAAAATTTCATTCTGGAAATCTATCTCAGGAAAAAAACCTTCTGTGAATTTGGTGACAGATTTTGAACTTATCCTGCGGGTACGATATTCAAAATATCCTGAATCTGCAGAAGCAATATTTCCGTTGCCAGCTGATTGTTCAATTAAAGTTAACGGGGAGAGGTGGAAAAACAAAACTAGACTGACAACTGCGAAGTATATGGCTCAAAATGGCTCTGAGCACTATGGGACTTAACATCTTAGGTCATCAGTCCCCCAGAACTTAGAACTACGTAAACCTAACTAACCTAAGGACATCACACACATCCATGCCCGAGGCAGGATTCGAACCCGTGACCGTAGCAGTACCACGTTTCCGGACTGCAGCGCCTAGAACCGCACTGCCATCGCGGCCGGCGCGAAGTATAAGCTAGTGACTTGGTGGAGGAATTGTTAGATGATTAAGTGAGTTGATCATGGTTAGTGACACGGTAATTCAGAATGTTCAAATGTGCGTGAAATCTTATGGGACTTAACTAATAAGGTCATCAGTCCCTAAGCTTACACAGTACTTAATATAAATTATCATAAGAATACACACACACACCCATGCCCGAGGGAGGACTCGAACCTCCGCCAGGACCAGCCGCACAGTCCATGACTGCAGCGCCTTAGACAGCTCGGGAAGGTGTTTCGATGAACCCTCTGCCAGGCACTTGAGTGTGATTTGCAAAGTATCCATGTAGATTTAGCTGTAGATGTAGATCTAAAGATTATCTACTCGCAAAAATTGAACTCTTGGGTGTAGAAAATAGATTCGCATTTTGGGAAAAGAGATTGAATCATTCATTGAAGAAAGACGCGGCTGATAATTTTTTCTGTCACTGACCATCTGGGCAAGTATGTACATAACGACTACGACGTCGACAGCACGCTCTGCTCTGGTGTTTCTACTCCTTCTACTTGGAGTGCTGCTGCCTATGCCACCGAGACACCCTAAGGAAACAGACCAACCAACCAATCCTCTTATTTAGTAAATATAATTGCTGCATCATCAATGACATTGTCCTGCAGCGTCATATGCTTGTAGGATAGTTCTTATTTCCGCTGTATTTCCAGAAGTTTCATATTAAATGATAGTCATAAAAGCGAATTATTTGCCGTATGACAGTCAAGCGATGTATATTTGCAAGGATGAAAAGCATTAACTGCGCCGGTAGTATTTGTCAAAAGTTCGTGTCTCCTTTTCGTGTAACTGTACAATAAAATAACAAATTTAGGCTGTGTTTTGAGACGAAATATTTTCGCCTTCGAAAGCAAACAAGTCTACAAAAATAGTCAGTGTCTCCCGGCAGGACACAACGGTTGAGTTTTCTGTTCAGATTTTTGCAAAGTGGCCACAGGTACGTTTCCGTTAATTTTTCTATTACTGTCTTCAGTTTACCGTAAGCTAAGAATCTGAAAACTGTAACACACGTAGCTGTGCTCTTAAAACACTGCGTGACTGTTTTATGAAGAAATTTGTGTAAGACGTTTCAATGCGCCTAAGCTTAATAAGTAGATAGTAATTACTTCTATCTCTGTCTTCCATTCACTCTTTTTCTTGCCTACGTAATGTAGTTTGTCTCTTTTTTATTAAAAAAAGCCTTATGTTGAAGTTCATTTCGAAATTTCACACGATAGGTTAAGTTCTTTTATATACCATTCTACGTGTAATATACGATTATGTTGGATTACCTACATAACTTTCTATTCATTAACAGGAAATTAAATAAGTCGATCAATTTCAGCGCTTATCCTTGAAAGCGAGAGCTCAATAAAAACGTGAATTGTACGTCCAAATGACATAGACAAAGACTAAGAACAATTATGAGCAGTAGAGTGGCTATCGCTTAGCAATCAGAGACTGAAAGAGTGGTCTTATGAACAGTTGGGGGGGGGGGGGGGGGGGGCGGTAAGTACTACGACTCTCGTAAACTTATGCAGTAGCCTCCGAAGCGGAAATTCTTGCAGTTCCGAGAATGTACTTTCACAATTCAGGGGCAAGTTTCGAAACACTTGCCGAAGGGATGCAGCCTGGAAAGGTATGGCATGCACTACTTCACCGTTCTCCTCAAAAAGGGTTTAATCAGACCTCTTTCATTACATATGCAGCACTGTTTTTACTATCGACAAAACCAATCGCAAGCAAATTTCAAACTTCTGTAGATGTTGCACAACGTTACAAGACACAGTCACAGTTCGAAGATAAGTATTGCAGGCACCAGTCATTTCGTCAGTGGTACAGAATTTAAATAACGATGTGTACAAAAATACTGGACAGGGCTTCCCCGTATTGCCCAATGGGAAGAGAAACAACGTCAACCCGTGTAGCGGAACAGGATGTAGACCACGAGTGGAAGAGAACACACCAACTCTGCTACGTGACACGTAGATATTTTACGTTTCGTAATCACTTGGCATTAGTTAATTGATTACTAGGGTCATAGTAAATTACTCGTACACTTTCACCCAGCAGACGCGGGAAAATGGAATACATTATTTTTTATGTTTGTTCTGTAGCTCAGAAACGGTACCTCTTACGTACGGGTTCCTGTTCGGAATGGCACCTGCTCGGTCCCACTACAAGCCCTCAAAGCGAAAAGTGGGAATTTAAAGCCACCTTATCCCTAAAGAAGTCGCTGAGAAGCTATGAATCAAGGAAAGCTTGTACCTGTGAAGTGTATTATGGTCTGCGGAAGATACTGCTCGCTAGATATTGTTTAAATTCGTCGTGTGTACCTTAAAGTAGAATCTAGATACTATGTCAGATTATCAACTCATAATCTGTCTAAATGGATAATAATATGCATAGAAGTTGCGACTGAAATTTTTAAACATTAGTTGTGAATTGGGAGTTGACACTAAAACTGCGTTAGTGACTATCTTTTAATTCACCATGTCTTGTTATCAAATAATTCTACTCGGAAAACGCTCAGAATGAGCACATTTGTGCTTTCTCTTCAAAAGAGTTCACACTATCAATCCTTTAACGTAGAAGCATGTCTAATTTAACATTTTTGTTCTTGTCCACAGTTGCAAACTGACAATATAAGCCGGCCGGAGTGGCCGAGCGGTTCTAGGCGCTACAGTCAGGAACCGCGCGACCGCTACGGTCGCACGTTCGAAACCTGCCTCGGGCATGGATGTGTGTGATGTCCTTAGGTTAGTTAGGTTTACGTAGTTCTACGTTCTAGGGGACTGATGGCCTCAGAAGTTAAGTCCCATAGTGCTCAGAACCATTTTGAAAATATAAGAAGGATTCCCCAGAGTCACAGATACTGTTTTTTTATTATATTATTATAGGGGCCGATCAAAAAGTTTCCGTTCGAAAGCCACACCAACCTCTTGTCTACAAGTCGTTGCTTATATACCCGCATCGGAGTCGCGTTGGTTTGCATATACGTTGCGGCAACGCTTTCAGACGGAAACTTTTTGACAGACCCTTATATTACGGTTCACACGGAAACACACGTGCCTTGAGCGCATTGGTGTGCTGTGGGGACGTGCACTTCTGCACACTAGCCGCTGTCACAATGCAGAGGAATGTTCCTACCATCTTCTATTCTCTCAGCTTTTAGTCTTTTCCGCTCCTTTTGTTTCACTTCTTTTGATTTGGAAAATTTTACACATAGCCTTACCCTAACACGAACCCACTTTTCCACGAGGCTTCTATCTCACGTGGCACCTGCATCAAAGTCTCACAGTGATCAAATGGTGTGGTTGTGAATCATGCAAATACGACCGACTTATTCCTTCATTTCCACAGATTAATGACTGTACTCTCTTCAATACTACTAAAGACAAGCCTCTGTTCCCTCACTCCCCCCCCCCCCTCCCCCGCTCCCCCTCCTCCTCCGTTACCTCACTCTTTAATACCTTCGCTAATTTCCCCATCCTTTGTTTATGTGATGGAATGACATACAATCATAAATTCCGTCTGCAGTTATTTTGAGAAACTTAAGAAATTTTAAATACGTAAGACAGTGGGGCTCGAATGACAAGTAATTCAAAATGAAGTATCCAGTTATTTCGCAAAAGGTCGCTTTCTGAGGTGCACAAATTATGCGGACACACCTATGTAGTGCAAAATTGACAACCAGTTGTCGCGCGAAGTGGATCCCCCAGTATAAAATGAGGCACGGGCTGTTGTGTTATCAGCAGACAAGGAGTAGGCCTAACAGCAGAGTGAGTCGCTCACGAGAGCTTAGTCTTTTCGAATGTGGACTAGTTATTGGATATAGCAAATCCATCAGGGAAGTTTACAGCCTTCTAAAGCTACACACGTCGACTGTTGGTGATGTGACTGAGAAGTGGAAACGTGAAAGAAGAACCACGGCCAAACTAAGGCCAGCCTGACCTCAGAAACTGACGGAGAGGGACCGTCGAGCATAGCGGAGGGTGGTCGCAAAAGTCGTATGAAATCAGCGAAAGAATTCACTCGTGAGTTCCAAACTGCTACCAGCAGTACAGTTAGCACAATGACTGTGCATAGGGAGTTAAAATGAATGCGTTGCAATGGTCGAGAAGCTCCTCACAAGCCACTCACTTCTGTTGTCAATTCTAAGCGACGCTTGAGGCTGTGTACGGAGAGAAGTCGCTGGACAGTGGACAGGGGCTGACTGGCAACGATGATTTGGAAAGATGAATCACGCTATTTTATCTATTGTTTGCGCCTTTGTCCCGCATGTTGGTGTGGTTAAATCGGATTTGGGGTGTTAATTTGAAAGGGTGGCCGGATGCCCTTCCTGCCGCCACCCCGTACCCCCTGGCACGTAATCAGAGTACCCCATCTGTGTGCGTCTAGAGTAAATCATGGAAAAGTGCGGATGTGTTTCGAATGTCTGCGAGTCGTGTAACGGAGGCGGGACGTGGGGACAAGCCCGGTATTCACCTAGAGGGATGTGGAAAACCGCCTAAAAACCACATCCAGGCTGGCCGGCACACCGGCCCTCGTCGTTAATCCGGCGGGCGGATTCGACCCGGGGCGGCGCCTACCCGAGTCGAGGAAGCAGCGCATTAGCGCTCTCGGCTAACCTGGCGGGCACAGATGAATCACGCTATATCCTGTGGCAATTCGATGGAAAGGTTTAGGTTTGGCGAATGCCTGTAGGATGTTACCTGCCACCGTGTGAAGTACGGAGGGGGTGGTATTACGGGTGTTTTCGTTGTTTGGATTACGCTTAAGAAAACGCTAAATGTGGCAGGATACGAACTAATTTTACAGCCTTCACTACTGGGGCGGTTAGACGATGACTGTATTAGCATGGCCATGCAGCCTGTTATCTGTGAGATAATGGTTTGTGGACAGTAACATTCCTGATACGGACTAGTCTGCCCTGGGTGCCGACCTGAACCCAATGGAACACGTTTGGGATGAGGTAGAACGTTAACTTCGCTCCGTATCCCAGTGCTCAACATCAGTATCTGGTCTGGTTTTGATGAAGAACTGGCTGTCATTCAGACACCTCATTGAAAATGTTCCCTGCAGAGTACGAGCAGCCACAAAGGTGACACCTCCCATATTAATGTCCGCTAACTGACGTCAGATAATTTAGATCAGAGGGTGTATATTATATTAAGGACGTGATCAATAATGGTACAACTCACTGGCATCATCAGTAGATGTCTGAAGTCCCGGGTATCTGTGTTGCTAAACTGAACTGTATGATTAATCAGTCCTTTACAACTGGTAGTAATGGTATTGACGAATATAAGTTTTAATCGGCGTATGGAACAGACAGAGGTCTGTTAGATTTTCGGTAATTTGGAATAAGTCTCCGGTATCAAAGTAGCGAGTGTACTACGAGCTAGATATATCGAATGCCTTCCGTCAAATTGTTGCCAACAGACGACAAAAGACGAACGCATTGTGTACTGAAGGAAATAATCAACGGAAGCATAATATTACTCGTTCGAGTTACAGCGATGTACTAAAGAAAAGGAGTAATTTTACTTACTTCACTCTTTAGCGACATCCCTACCGTGGGCAACGTCACGTTTAGTATAGGCAGCCGGTAGTGTTGTTTTCCGTAGCCAGGATCAACACGGGCAATATCTTTGAGAAATAGGGTGAGAGTTTCAGATGGAACATATTTCCCTGACGAGCGGAAATTATCGAAATATAAGTACTAGAATATATACAGTCCGTCTCTCTCCCTCGGACGACCTTCTCTCTTACTAGAGGACTTAAAGGATTTCCATAAACGCTCAATGTTTTGTGTGTGGACAGATCGATCTCCGGATGAAACTAACTATACTGAGTGGGTCGATACCAACCTTTCGCAAGTTGCGATACGACGTTCACCTTACTGTTATGACTCTCGTGCCATGTGAAATAAGATGTCTTATCGGGCATACTAAAGTTGTCTTACCCAGAGGTTACACGCAAAGGTTGAAGAACTTCTCCGATTCTCTCTCTATGCCACCAAATACCCAAATGTGTTCGATTTCGTTTTTCAGGAGACGTTCTTCGCCGCCCTTACGAGTCACGAGGTGAGACTCTTCAATTGCTACTGTTTTGTTGGCCGAGGGGGACGCTCTCGTTTGTGACAGAATACGTAATAGTCACAAATAGTCTTGATAGACACTCCACTTTCATAAGCAGTGGCTTGTAATATATAACTTCTCGCACAGCAGTAGACGATAATAACATTCTTTGCAATACTCAGTTTTGATGTGTCGCACCAAGTATTCTTCCCTATTGACGTCCTTTTCTTGCATTTTACGCAATAGAACTAGAACGGGAACTCGACATCACAGGTTTCCTTGTACGGTGTAATTGTTTTGTTCAGCATTTGGCAACAAGCTGTACTCCCAACAAACGTCTGAGCACTTTTCTAGTGTACATATTCAAGGAATTAATTTCCGCCGCGAAAGTGTACTTTCGTTAGACATCAAGGCAGATTCAGTCATTACTATTTTCACCGTTATGTGATGTTACCTTGGCAACGCAGAAAACAACATCCAAATTCGCCGCATCGACAGTGAGCCTTTCGGTACACAGGGCTTTTCCGTAATAGCGTGTAAAAATTTAACAGGACATAGAGGATGCTCTACTGAACATTTTGTGCTACGGAATCTGGGGTCGAAGAAGCCAGCTTAAGGAGATAATAGGAGTAAAATCACATTACTGTGTAATTTTTATGTACATTAGTTACAGATAACTGCAAATACCATCAATGACAGAATGAACGTACCATTTGTATTACATCTTACAAAATATGCTGAAACTGACAGCCATCAACGTTAATGCAAGCATGACATCGATGAACAAGACCCTGATGCACCTGACAAATATCCCTGGTGCGCTTCGAATCAAATCACAGGCAGCTACAATTCTGGCAACTAATTCCATCTCCGAGTCCACAGGAGTCTTTTACACAAATTCAAATGTTCAAATGTGTGTGAAATCTTATGGGACTTAACTGCTAAGGTCATCAGTTCCTAAGCTTACACATTACTTAACCTAAATTATCCTAAGGACGAACACACACACCCATGCCCGAGGGAGGACTCGAACCTCTGCCGGGACCAGCCGCACAGTCTCGCATAAGTGACTTTAGATAGCTCCATAGGAAATAATTAAGGAGACTCAGGTCAGGTGAACACGCAGGCCATGGAATAGGACCTCCTCTTCCAATCCAGCGACCAGGAAATACAGCATTGAGATGGTTGCGGACATCCACACCAAAGTGATTCGGTGCACCGTCATGTTGTATCCATATCCTCGCACGAACAGCCAACAACTCACACAGAACTCTTTGCACGAACTTCTAGTAAACAAAACCTGCATCATGACTTCCTAGTAATCAGGTTCGTCCTCCATGTTTTCTTAGGTTTTCCGTGATTTCCCTAAATCACTCCAGGCAAATGCCGGGATGGTTCCTCTGAAAAGGCACGGCCAACTTCCTTCCCCATACTTCCCTAATCCGATGAGACCTATGACCACGCTGTCTGGTCGCCTTCCCCAATCAACCAACCAACAATGTTTTCTTGCAGGAAATAAAGAATGTGCATGTTAATAAACTGCACAGTACGTGTAATCCACCTGGATTACTAAGGTGGGCCGTGTGCTACTTAAGGCAAGTGACAAGACAGGCACCGTTAGGTCTCTTAGTCGTAATGGCTGCTTGCAAGTTAGGTTAGCTTGACAAGCCCCCATTCCGTTACCGTCCCTGCAACGTGGAGGGGCACCTTTTTCTAATGTTTCTGCCCTGGCTGTTGCTCTGTGTGTTGGTACACTCTTTGATACAGTGAGTGATGTTTATATGCAAAATAATTAATAAAACTAATATAATTAATTAAGTATAAAGTAAAACAAAACAGAAATAAAAATATATAAACAAAAGAAAACAAAGAAAAAGAATTCTAAACTATACGGTATCTACCAAGTACAAGGTTCTCCCTGATGCAATTTTAGAGTGCAAGGCTATACGTGTGCCCCAAAATTAAACTGAGCTAGATTTCTCTATGAGAGATTGTAAATGATGTTAAAATTTCACATGAAACTTAAGAGCATAATGAATATTAAGATATAATGGTATTGGTAAATTCTTGCATAAACAATCTTAGATTCAGGAAGTATTCAGGTAGCTATGTTTAATCATAATAAGATTCCTCTATTCAAATTTTAAAAATTAAAGTATGAGGTAACATACAAATCATAAATTGTTAGAGATAAGTGGTTACCAAAGTTAATATAATTAATAAAAAGAATATAATTATACTTAGTATAAAAGAAAATGAGTATAAATAGTGAATTTTTAAAAAAAAAAAACATCGTGTCTCCTAAAACCTGATTCTCACACATGCAATTCCTCAGTGTGGAGGCTATGTATGTGCCTGTAGATTGAACATAACTAGATTCCTCTACATGGCACTGTAAATAAGGTTTCAAGTTTCACGTGAATAATGAAACAACATGAATATTAACATATAGCAATAGAATTATACCTTTGCAGAAACAATTTTAATACATCTTAAAAGCTAGAAGTGATTATAGTAGACAAATGAAAAATTAAGTTACATAGAAGTCTAAAATGTGATAATTCACGTGTAAAGTTACTTAAATTGATTACAACTAAATCCAGTACATGTGGCAAGACAAGTGACTAGGTTGTGAGCCAGGAAGGGGAATCTGCGTGAATGTCCAATGAAATCTCTGATATTCTACGAATGTGAAATTCATTAACGCGGTGCGATGTAGCGCAGATACTCGTTTATAAGCCCGAGGGCTGTTCGTCAGTGCTGTATATTCGCGCGGCGGCTTACGTCTCACATTTGGAGAGTTTTCCGGAGGGTGGTCGCGATGAGGGCGATACGAAGCGTGTAAGCGGCGCGCCAGTGTCGGTGGCAGCAGGAAGAATTTGCACGCAGCGAAGGCGACGCCGAGGCAGGCGGCAGCGGCGCATCGTGTGGAGGTCAAGCCAAGGCAGAGCGCCGCCGCCTGGAGGCTGACTGCCTGTCCACTGACCTTTGTTCGCGTGACTCACACTTCCTGACTGCGACCTCCGCAGGCTCCAGCCACTCTCACAGGGCTCTGCACCATCCTCACCCGATCAGCCGCGAAAATCGGACTCGTTCTTCCCGCCGCTGCCAGACACTTCTTTACGGTCATTGCACGACAACACTACACAGCGCGGGAACCACATGCCTGAGATAAGCCCAGTCGCTCTTACGTTGTCTCTAGATGTCCGAGATCTCGACTTGTCACTTTTTTTATCATCAGTTTTCTGAGCTTCCGCTACGTTTACATTCGCTCTATTTGAAGGATTTACAACATAATGACCAGACGGGCAATTGGAACCTTGTCCTAAAGAATTCCACTCTGGCGTCGTAACGATTGCGTCACCTCCTTTGGTGGCCCACTCGTACGAGATCTCGTGTAGGGAAGACGTAAATGAGCGGGAACGAGGGTTGTTCACAAATTTTTAATCATCACCTTGAAAAAATAGTTACGTAATTTTTAATTTGTTTGTAGGTTCAAGTCCAAAGTCCGGCACAGATAGAAATACTCGCCTCACAGTACTGTAGCCCACCACTGGAGGGGCCTCAACAATATGGCGCAGCTCATGTCCATTTTGTAAATGGACCGTGCCACTTTAAGCCCCCATGTCGACGTGTTACGGTACTTTGACGTCAGGATTTCTGTCTGTACCAGAGCTGTGGACATGGACTTGCAAACAAACAAACATTGGCCGGCCGGTGTGGCCGAGCGGTTCTAGGCGCTTCAATCTGGAACCGCGCGACCGCTACGGTCGCAGGTTTGAATCCTGCCTCGAGCATGGATGTGTGTCATGTCCTTAGGTTAGTTAGGTTAAAGTAGTTCTAAGTTCTAGGGGACTGATGACCTCAGATGTTCAGTCCCATAGTGCTCAGAGCCAAGCCAAACGAACATTCAGCTGGTTGAGTAGGAGATACGGTACAATTAGACTGTCTTGTACAGACATTCACAGGAAACCGAGCGTGCTATTAGGCCTCGAGCAATACTGCGCTGTTTTATTGCTAGAATCTCTGACTGTAGGGAGTAAATTACGAGTTTCGTTTATCAGATGCATATACCGTGATACTGTAGGGGTGCAAGGACTACCGTCTGGACGACAAACACTGCACAGATTATCCCATGCTTAGGCGCTGACTTCGCAAGAAGCATGTTTATGTGTATGTTACCTTCCGCTAGTTTTGCAGGCCATGCTCTTGTATGTCCCTATGATTCAGTTTACACGCTTCTTACGGAAACACTCAGTACGCAGAGGACCGAGTGAGGTGGCGCAGTGGTTAGACACTGGACTCGCATTCGGGAGGACGACGGTTCAATCCCGCTTCCAGCCATCCTGATTTAGGTTTTCCGTGATTTCCCTAAATCACTCAAGGCAAATGCCGAAATGGTTCCTCTGAAAGGGCACGGCCGACTTCCTTTCCTAATCCGATGAGACCGATGACCTCGCTGTCTGGTCTCCTTTCCCAAACAACCCAACAACCCAACTCAGTACGCAGAGGAACCAATCAGTACGTGTCAATTTGTCAATAAATTGTGAAGTTGTTCGCAAACACATGCAGCAGCCTTTTATTCCGTTTCATTTTTAAACGACTTTACTGAAAAATACTGCACATTATTTAGTGTCTGCATAACGTGCATGTAATGATGTCGATAAAGACACAACGTAAAATAAAGAACTGAAATACACTGTCTAGTCACATTAATGCGACCTCCTTTCGCAGCCCGGAAGAGAGTTAGTGACGTTCTGGAAGGTACCGACAAGGATGTGGAGCCATGCCGACTCCAGTGGAGTGGCCAGCTGCGCAAGGTTTCTGTGCTGGGAATCCATGGCGACCGAGGTGGTACCAAAGATTCTCGATTGGGCTTTAAAGGGGCGTTTGGAGACCAGGGGATTAAGTTAAACTCATTTTGATGCTCTTTGGACCACGCACGCACATTTCGAGCTGTGTGACGCGTTGCATTGTCCTGCTGGTAAGTGCCACAGTGCTGCGGAGAAACAAAGAGCATATAGGGATGACATGGTCCCCAAGGATAGATGCATACTTGTGTTAATCTTTTGCGCATTCCAGAATGACAAGATCAGCCAGAAAAAGCACTCCGTCTTCAGGCCACAAATGGTCCATCGGGACCATCAGACCGCCGTGCCATCCTCACTGAGGATGTCGATAGGAAGGGCGTGTGGTTCAGCACACCGCTCTCCCGGTCGTAATGATGGTTTTCTTTGACCGGAGCCGCTATTATCCGGTCGAGTAGTTTCTCGGTTGGCATCACGAGGCTGAGTACAGCCCGAAAAATGGCAACAGCACATGGCGGCCCGGATGGTCACCCATCCAAGTAACGGCCACGCCCAACAGCACTTAACTTCGGTGACTTGACGGGAACCGGTGTATCCATTGCGACAAGTCTGTTGCCACAAAATCACCCAGAGAAAGCCACGAAAAAATTCTCCGGACCATACCTGCAAAGCGATTTAGAAAAAATTGCTGTATGGTGTGTCAGGTGGCAGTTGACGCTAAATAACGAAAAGTGTGAGATGATCCACATGAGTTCCAAAAGAAATCCGTTGGAATTCGATTACTCGATAAATAGTACAATTCTCAAGGCTGTCAATTCAACTAAGTACCTGGGTGTTAAAATTACGAACAACTTCAGTTGGAAGGACCACATAGATAATATTGTCGGGAAGGCGAGCCAAAGGTTGCGTTTCATTGGCAGGACACTTAGAAGATGCAACAAGTCCACTAAAGAGACAGCTTACGCTACACTCGTTCGTCCTCTGTTAGAATATTGCTGCGCGGTGTGGGATCCTTACCAGGTGGGATTGACGGAGGATATCGAAAGGGTGCAAAAAAGGGCAGCTCGTTTTGTATTATCGCGTTATAGGGGAGGGAGTGTGGCAGATATGATACACGAGTTGGGATGGAAGTCATTACAGCATAGACGTTTTTCGTCGCGGCGAGACCTTTTTACGAAATTTCAGTCACCAACTTTCTCTTCCGAATGCGAAAATATTTTGTTGAGCCCAACTTACATAGGTAGGAATGATCATCAAAATAAAATAAGAGAAATCAGAGCTCGACCAGAAAGGTTTAGGTGTTCGTTTTTCCCGCTCGCTGTTCGGGAGTGAAATATTAGAGAGATAGTATGATTGTGGTTCGATGAACCCTCTGCCAAGCACTTAAATGTGAATTGCAGAGTAGTCATGTAGATGTAGATGTAGATACCTCTCCCTCATTCGGCCTGGACGCTTCCGACGATTGCTGCAGGGTGGTTGCTTACAGACGTTTCACGTCGTACACCCCCAGCGGCGTTGGATTGAGCATAGACCGTAATTCATCTGAAAAAGCCACCTGTCGCCACTCTGTAGACGCCCGGTTGCAGTACTGGCGTTCAAATTCCAGCCTTCGTCGCTGATGAACAGCAGTCAAACCAGGCGCCTGCTGCAGAGGCCCATTCGCAGCAATGTTCGCTGAACGGTCGTACAGGAAACGCTGTTGGTAGCCCCTTTGTTCATCTGAGAGGTGAGCTGCTTCACACTTTTACGTCTGTTGACACGTACGCCTCTACGTAGCCGTCGTTCACTCATGTCATCTTTGTTCTGTGCTGCACCACATTTGCCTCGGCGCCGGCTGTGGATAGCTCCATTTTGCCATGCATGGTATACTTTCACGACAGCGACACGTGAACAGTTTACAAACTTAGCCGTTTCGGAAATACTTCCAACCTTGACCCGAAAGACAATGATCATGCCCTTTTAGACGTAATAAACTGCAGAGCCAAATGAATTGGTATACGTATGCGTATTCAAATACAAAGCTATGTAAAGAGGCGCCGGCCGGAGTGGCCGTGCGGTTCTAGGCGCTACAGTCTGGAACCGCGAGACCGCTACAGTCCCAGGTTCGAATCCTGCCTCGGGCATGGATGTGTATGATGTCCTTCAGTTAGTTAGGTTTAAGTAGTTCTAAGTTCTAGGGGACTGATGACCTCAGAAGTTAAGTCCCATAGTGCTCAGAGCCATTTGAACCATTTTTGTAAACAGGCAAAATCAAATCTCCGACATCGGTGCGACCGGAATAAGATCCTGCAAGAATGAGACCAACAACGACCGAGAGAATCGTTCAACGTGACAGAAGTGCGACTCTTCCGCAAATTTCTGCAGGTTTCAATGCTGGGCTAGCATCAGCGTGCGAATCACTCAACGTATCATCATCGATACGGGCTTTCGGAGCCGGAGACCCACTCGTCACAAAGCTTTACGCCTCGCCTGGGCCCGTCAACACCGACATTGGACGGTTGATGACTGGAAACATGTTGTCTGGTCGGACGAGTCTCGTTTCAAATTGCTTCGAGCGGATGGACGTGTAGAGGTATGGAGACAACCTCATGAACCCATGGACCCTGCATGTTAGCAGGGGACTGTTCAAGCTGGTGGAGGCTCTGTAATGGTGTGGTGTGTGTGCATTTGGAATGATATAGAACCCCTGATACGTCTAGATACGACTGTGACAGGTGACAAGTACTTAAGCATCCTGTCTGATCACCTGCGTCCATTCATGTCCATTTTGCATTCCGACGGACTTGGGCAATTCCAGCAGGCCAATGCGACACCCCACACGTCCAGAATTGCTACAGAGTCGCTCCAGGAACACTCATCTGAGTTTAAACTTTTCCGCTGGCCACCAAACTCCCCAACATGAATATTACTGAGCATATCTGGGATGCCTTGCGACACGCTCTTCAGGAGAGATCTCCATCCCCTCGTACTCTTACGGATTTACGGACAGCCCTGCAGGATTCATGGTGCCAGTTTCCTCCAGCACTACTTCAGACATTAGTCGAGTCCATGTTCAAATGTGCACATGTGTGTGAATTCTTATGGGACTTAAGGTCATCAGTCCCTAAGCTTACACACTACTTAACCTAAATTATCCTAAGGACAAACACACACACCCATGCCCTAGGGACAACTCGAACCTCCGCCGGAACCAGCCGCACAGTCCATGACTGCAGCGCCTGAGACCGGTCGGCTCTTCCCGCGCGGCAGTAGAGTCCATGCCACGCCGTGTTGCGGCACTTCTGCCTGCTCGCGGGAGCCCTACACGATATTAGGCAGGTGTACCAGTTAATTTGCCTCTTCAGTATATAAATCGCTCCGTTTCAACATTACGACAACGACTGCACTGTTTTCCGCGTCCTCCCGACACGCGTTATATTCCCTCCACTACTAGGGCTGCCACCTTCCATCTGTGGGTGGTTATGCCACGTTGACGTCAAACATATGCGATTACATTAACGTGACTGGACCGTGTATTACAGATAAATTAAAGCCTACAACTGTGTGTTGTCTAAAGACACTCAAGTGTGGGTAGGACTGCGGGCTGTACGAAATGCAAGTTAGGGTGGGTGTTAGATTATGTGAGCTACTGGCCTCGGCGCGAGAACACGCAAGGAAGTTAGCGCGTGCACTCCCCTCCGTACTGGCCGCTGGAGCGCATGACGAGGTCGCAGCCCTCACTAAGCACACTGCACCCTACCCGCACTAACGCAACAGACTAGCTCTCACTCTAGCGTCAGTATTCATGCTAACGAGCTCACCATTCCTTACGTGATATGCACGGCGTTTCAGGAGAAATATTAAATATTTTAGGCAGTGGCAGTATAGACTAATGCGAATAAAATACTCCATACAGCATGTGACAAATGTCTACTGGTTTCAGAGATACGGCTGTTAGAAGGTGACTCATAGTACACACAATGACACAAGGTGTCAAGCAAAGGAAATGATCAAGTTCAAAGTTGATTTTCATAAATTCCATCTCCAACTTCAGTACACATTCGAATTCTTTCGATAACACAGCTTGTAACTTTTCTGAGGTCGTCTTGGGGTTCTTTTATGGTGCAGCGCTATTCAAGATTCGAGCGATCATTTCTTAACTTTTGTTTCTTCTTTTTCTTTCTGCACTTTGCCTTTCAAACTCCTATAATATTTCTGCACCGGGTCAGAGTTAATCATCAAAATAAATGTTTACTAATTGAATTGATAGGAGCAGCAAAATTATAAGGAAGATGAGACGTTTTGGTAAGGAAAATGAAATTAATAAAAAACTGTGTTTAAAAATCGGCGTACCTGGTTTTCTTGGTCAGCCATTAATAGGGTGATGCTAGACCGAGTATCGGTAATGAAAGTCAGAAGAAAATGCATACAACAAAATGTAATCGGAGTTCATAGATCATGGAAAGATAATGAAGGAAGGTTCTATGAATGATCATGCAAATTTGCATATAGGCTGCTACATTTGCATCACCTTATCAAGGTTATTTCAATGGCTTATTTTATATAAGAAAATTTGATGGCTTAGCTAATATATTGTCACAAATTATGCATACATTCAAAGTACCACACTTATCATCAAAGCATGCTGCTTTAGAAGCTAAATCAGAAGAGAGCGAGTGAGACAAGATCCCTCGCTAAAGAAGCTAGAACCATATGTTTCATCAGAGATTAATTCACATTTGAACAGTCACAGATTACTTTTACAAAAACGTTTTTCTACGTTGCATTGTTCCTCCTATGAAGCGATCGGTTGTCCAGTCGAGTTAGAAAAAGGGATATCACAATCCCAATATGCAGAAATCGACAGGGGTAAGGTGAGCGGATCTTCGTTGCCAAGAAATATGACCACTTTTGCCGATCCATCTTCCAGGGAATGTTAGGGTCGTATGATGTGTCACATGACGACTACAGTGTGGAGTTTTCAGTGTCCACTATGGACCAACAGAGATACGAGTAATGTGGAGTGGTTCCTTCATGCTGGAAAAACATACTGATCCTTGTGGCCAAAGGAACCCTTACAGTTAGACTGGAAACTTGTTTTCAAGTAGGTCTTTGATAAAGGCGCCCTATAATATGATGCGGTTATACAACACGTCCAGTCAACAGACTGTCATACCACACCACACATTTACAGAGAAACGTTCTGGTAAATGTGCCTCCACAAAAGCCTGTGGATTTTCGTCTGATCGCCGATGCGGCTTACGAGTGTTGTTAATACCGTCACGATTGAAAGTAACTTTATCTCGAAACAGTATTGCTGCGATTACTCTGTGATTTACAATCAGCCACGACAAAATTCCAGCTTTTTGTTTTCATCTCTTTCACAAATGTGTTGAATCTGTTGTAAATGTTAAGGATGCTGGCCTGCATATGTAATGTCCGCTATATTCTTGTATGTGAAACACCGGTGGCTGCATAAATTATGTGTGTACTTGTTATAGGAATACGTTGTACCAACTGAATAATGCATTCTACGCCATTCACATCCTGTCCATTTGCTCTCTCAAATGATATATGACCGCTGGAGGTAAGGAACATAAATGCTAAACATACTTTCTAAATTTTCAGCGAGCAACTGACATCAGTCTTCAAAGAAATGAAACGAAAAAGTTAATAAATTTTATTATTTCGTCATCTAATTACAGGTGATAGGAGATGCAGCATGATAATATAAAATGATAAAAACAATTGCAACAGTGAAAGAAGACAAATACTAGTTAAAAGACGGTTAGTACAGAAAAGACAACAAACAATTTGTCACGACTTTCAACTGGAGAGTGCTCCTATATAAATACGAAAAGTGGACACTGCTGCAAACAAGCTGTTTCTTCAGGCATCTATTAGCAGCGTATACGTGTTTCAGGAAATTCATGACACTTGGCTGCATTAGAACAATTTGTTAATTTGCTACCGGATACGGTCACTGACCATCATCTGGCACGGAAAAACTGGATTCTGCAAGTCACATGTCAATCACGCTGAAACATACTATCGTCTCGAGTTCGAGTCTCGGTCCGGCACACAGTTTTAATCTGCCAGGAAGTTTCATACAAGCGCACACTCCGCTGCAGAGTGAAAATTTCATGAGCAATGACATACAAGACCAACACTTTCTATACATCAACAACCTTCTACATGTACACACAACAGGAAACTCTTGTGTGCATGAAGAAGGTTGTTGGTGTATGAAAAGTGTTGGTCTTGTGTAATATTGCTCATGAAACTGATAGTTCATACGATTGTATGGTTTATCAGGATTGACATGTTACTTGCAGTAGCCAATTTTTTGGGCCAGATGATGGTGAGTGGCCGAAACCGACAGCAAATCGCTAAATTATTCTAATGTAGCCAAGTGTCATGTATTTCATGAAACTATTGAAAACAGACAGAAACCTCTTAGATACGATGAAAATATGGACTTAGATAAGGCCAACGAGGACCAGATTGGCGGAAAGATCAATAGAAATGTTACGAAAGAGATATATGAGCAGGGAATCCCCCTAGCAACGATCCAAAAAAATGAAAACGAAGCTTCTTGGACATTTATTGAGATACAATAAATTTTAACATACACATTGGAAGGAAACATTTTGAGAATGATAACCAAGGGGAGAGCACGAACGAGAATAATCGATCTATTAGAAGCAGCAAAGAATCAAAAATATCAAAAACAGAAGAGGATGCCATAGCATAGGCGGAGTGGTTTCAGCGACAGGGGATTGCTTTCAGAAGATGATGATGACGACGACGTTTTCGCTAAGTAGTTTCGTATAAGCGGGGCAGGAAATGAGCTCTACATTTCCGCGCCGGGGAAATAAGGCAGAACTCAATTAGTGCGTACGTCGGGTCTGCTCATCTCCAACGTCGTTCTGGCACAGCAGGGAACGAAGATGTCTCCGTGACCGTTCCCACAGCACTGCAAACGCCTGCTCGTCATACGCCTTATTGAAGACAGCAGTCAGAATATAGTGACGGGAGCGAAAAGTGTTATAACGCGTATGTTTTAACTGTACGCTACCAATACTCCAGTATTCTTATGGCCGTGGGAGATGTTGATTAAAATTTCATCCTAATGCGAGTTTATTTCCAGTACAGAAAAGAAACAATTCCTACTGACACGATATTGTAGTGCCTGTGTTATTCCGAATTACGATGCAATGTTCCTTCCGATATGCATGCATGTCAGAAGGAACAGCCACTGCGGCGACTACAGCAGTTATGAAATACATGAAACGTATTCGCGGATATGGAGAATCATCAGCTGCATAATTGAATGACGACAATGAAAGTTTGTGCCGGACCGAGACTCGAACGCGGTTTTCCCGCTTAAAGCGATCGGTCGCGTTACCTTTTCTTTTTATCTCATTTTGTTCTATATTGTTGGTTGTATTTGTTCGGGGTGACGTCCTATGACACCCGTTCAGGTTCTTCCGTTGATCCGTTCACCCAGTTTTTTATTTCATAGGGTAGCTAACCCTCTGACCGAAACGCTGCGCTACCGCGTCAGCGAATGAGGACGATAACACAAATACCCCGTCCCCGGACTATTTTGGCTATCCGAGCACGACTCAGCGCCAGACTCAAACTTCCATATGTTGTCAACCATGCGTATACAGCCTGTAGTCCTACATCCATTATGTACCGGGGTGATCAAAAAGTCAGTATAAATTTGAAAACTTAATAAACCACGGAATATTGTAGATAGAGAGGTAAAAATTGACACACATGCTTGGAATGGCATGGGATTTTATTAGAACAAAGTAAAAAAAAATGCTAGACGCGTGAAAGATCTCTTGCGTGCGTCGTTCGGTGATGATCGTGTGCTCATGCTTGGCCTCTCACGTCCCCAGACCTCACTCCGTGCCATTATTGGCTTTGGGGTTACCTAAAGTCGCAAGTGTATCGTGATCGACCGACATCTCTAGGGATGCTGAAAGACAACATCCGACGCCAATGCCTCATCATAACTCCGGACATGTTTTACAGTGCTGTTCACAACATTATTCCTCGACTACAGCTATTGTTGAGGAATGATGGTGGGCATATTGAGCATTTCCTGTAAAGAACATCATCTTTGCTTTGTCTTACTTTGTTGTGCTAATTATTGCTATTCTGATCAGATGAAGCGCCATCTGTCGGACATTTTGTGAAATTTTGTATTTTTTCGGTTCTAATAAAACCCACGTCATTCCAAGCATGTGTGTCAATTTGTACCTCTCTATCTACATTATTCCGTGATTTATTCAGTTTTCAAATTTATACTGACTTTTTGATCACTCGGTATATTCCTGTACAGGCGAGACATTGTACTTGAAAGTCGCTTGTCCGCTGTCGGCGGATAGATACGATATTGCAGTGCCATTTACGGGATATGTATAACAGATGTACGGGTACAGGTTGTAGACACATGGTTGACGGTAGGAGGAAATTTGAGTGTGGCTGGGATTCGTTTTTAGACAGCCAAATGGTAATGGGACCGCAGCGACACGTGGGAAATTCGGGTTCGAGTCCCGTAAAGCACACATTTTCCTTGTCGTTATTCCATTATACAGCTGATGATTCCCCATATCCGCAACTGCGAATACGTTCTATGCATTCCTACTGGTGTTGAATGGTGTGACTGTATCATGGCTGTTGGTTTTGTATAACATTACTCGAATATGTACAGCCAATTGTCATATTTCTGACTTAGAAAAAAAGTTGAATCATTGGCATGAGTGACTCAGGAGCATCGTGCTGACAGATGGCACACACATTTAGCTATAAAGCAATGACATAATATCGTGTGACTTTCGACTGTCTCTCACAAATAGACGTACAGCAACAGCTGAAATCCGTACAGATTTTACAGACTACCGTCACGAACACTTGAGGACAGGTTACAAAAAGTTGGGTTGAGCTCTCGAGATGCCATGCATTGTTTACCGCTGACAACCTGCCACAGACAACAGAGATTTGCACGATGTAGTGTCAAGTGGTATATTGAGTGGCATTCTGTGGGGTTAAGTGACAGTGTCGCTTCTGTTCGTGGCAGTCATATGAACACGAATGTCTCCGTAGACAATGTGGAGAAAGGTCACTGAAAGCGGCGATTCTCGAGACCCATACCACTCCAGCTCCGCTGATGGTGAGGGGAGCTATTGGATGTCTTAACGGGATTGATTTGCTAATTGCTGGAGGGAATCCAGTATGTGTTAACATTGGTAAACTCTGTTCTTCTAATCTTCATGTTCACGGTATCAAATAGCACATTCCAGACACATAATGCAAACCCTAACACAAACACCTTGAGCAATATCCGAATCCTCAAAAGGCTTGCCCGAGCTCGTGTTTGTCACCTGCAGAGCTTGTCTGAGATATGATGGGTAGACGTATACTTTCATACCAGCCTCTAGACTGACAAAACATGGGTTTCAAGCACGGTCCCCAAGATGTAATTGAGAGGCTATTTGGTCTAATGCCACAACAATTACATAATCGATTCGTGTCCTTAGAGTCACACCTCACATTGACATTCATGATGGGCATCAGTTCCAGGTGAAATGAAAGTTTAATCACTTAATAACAGTTATGTGATGAACTTCTCCGTAAGTCTGATAAATACCGGTCTTGGGATTCATGATGCAACACTTTCCAATGCGAAAAACGGCTTCGCTACAGACAAAGCATTGTTTACAGACTGAATCTTTCACTATATAGCTAAATGTGAGCTGTTGTTAAACTTTCGCAATAATTAAAACGGTGTCTCAGATGGAGATTCAAGTCCGGATCCTTTTGATTTGGAAAGGAAATAAGACTGGGTTTAACACCCCTTTGATGACAAGGTCATTAGAGATGGAGGAAAAGGGCCAAAATAACAATGGAAGGCTGGGTTGTTTTCAAAGGAAGCATCCCGGCTTTCCTCTTAAAGTATACGGAGAAACAAAGGAAAATCTGAAACTAGTTCGGCGGTTGGGGATTCTAAGTTCTGTCTTCCCAAAAATGAGACCATTGCATCTACCACAGCGTCACCTCGCACCGTTCGTTAATTTCAGTTGCAATGATCTTACCTCACTTTACTTTCTCGCGAGAGTGCTTGTCCAGCAGAGATTGGAAAGTAAAAGCGGCGATCAAAAAGTTTCGGTTAGAAGACCGGACTGCCCATAATCGGTATGTCAACCAGGAAAAATCGCCGTGAGCATTGAGGCAATCATCCCACCGACGTAACAACTTGAAAATATCCGTTTGGTGAGTCCTGCTGTTTGAAGAAGTCCGCAACTAAGGGCTGCACATCCTCATCCAATAGGAATGGTCGATCCTTCGAGGCCTTTTTTAAGCTACCTAAGGCGTGTTAATGGCATGGGGAGAGATCAGGACTATACAGCGGTTGTTCTACTGTCTCCCATTTGAGTTGGCCTAGCTTCTGCGGATGCGGCTGGCCTCCCAGATAACCGGCGTCTTGAGTCGAATCGCGACCACAACGGAACTTGGTGCACCATTACACACTAGTGGTTTTCGACAAACTTTCGACAAACATACTGATCCACAAACTTTCGACAAACATACTGATCCATTCTTCGTTCTCCAATCGATGTCTACGGTGTTTATCTCTCGGCAGCCTAGAAAAGAATAATAGCGCGTTGGTCCTGTTAGGACGCATTTGGCAATAACGTCGCCATAGATTACGTTTCCACGTGTACCGAATGTACGTCGGAAAGACGAGAAAGTCATACTAATCCTTGTCAACACGTCTGGGCTTATCTACCTGCATCAGAGCCGTCCTAAGTTTGTTAACGCTGCAGCAACGCCATCAAACTGAAACTTTTTGAGCGTCCCTCATAGTCCACTACTGGCCATTAAAATTGCAACACCAAGAAGAAATGCAGATGATAAACGGGTATACATTGGACAAATATATTATATTAGAACTGACATGTGATTACATTTACACGCAATTTGGGTGCATAGATCCTGAGAAATCAGTACCCAGAACAACCACCTTTGGCCGTAATAACGGCCTTGATACGCCTGGGCATTGAGTCAAACAGGGCTTGGATGTCGTGTACAGTTACAGCTGCCCATGCAACTTCAACACGACGCCACAGTTCATCAAGAGTAGTGACTGGCGTATTGTGACGAGCCAGTTGCTCGGCCACCATTGACCAGACGTTTTCAATTCGTGAGAGATCTGGAGAATGTGCTGGCCAGGGCCGCAGTCTAACATTTTCTGTATCCAGGAAGGCCCGTAGAGGACCTGCAAAAAGCGGTCGTAAATTATCCTGCTGAAATGTAGGGTTTCGCAGGGATCGAATGAAGGGTAGAGCCACGGGTCGTAACACAACTGCAATGTAACGTCCACTATACAAAGTGCCGTCAATGCGAACAAGAGGTGACCGAGACGTGTAACCAATGGCACCCCAAAACATCACGCCGGCTGATACGCCAGTATGGCGATGACGAATATACGCTTCCAATGTGCGTTCACCGCGATGTCGCCAAACACGGATGCGACCATCATGATACTGTAAACAGAACCTGGATTCATTCGTAGCTGTACCTGTACACGAATCCAAGCTCTGTTTGACTCAATGCCCAGGCGTATCAAGGCCGTTATTACGGCCAGAGGTGGTTGTTCTGGGTACTGATTTCTCAGGATCTGCTCACCCAAATTGCGTGAAAATGTAATCAGATGTCAGTTTTAGAAGACAATATTTGTCCAATGAATACCCGTTTATCATCTGCATTTCTTCTTGGTGTAGCAATTTTAATGGCCAGTAGTGTAATAAACTTTCTTGCTCTGGGGAGACGTTGGATCGCCTGAGTCGATCCCACCCAATTACCCACAACACGGCTGAAGCACAAGCAGAAGATATGCCGGCTAACCCCGCCAGTGTCTCCGTTCCTCTCGCCACGTTCCAGGTGGCATCTGTCTTGACGGATCGACAGATCGCCGAGCAGCAAGAGCTGATTGAGCTGCTCGTGGAGGATGACCTCACATAAACATGAACACAAGACAACACACACAAGTGTCTGCCGCGAATACCCTAGACATATCCCCTCTATCACCTCCGGCGGGTCAGGCACCGAAAGAACCGGAACCGGAGACGACGGAGGACACACCAGAAACAGAAGACGGACCGTGGCAGCAGATCGATCCACGACACAAACCCCGAAAAGGCCACAACATTACGAGGCAACCTCCGAGTGCTGTTGCCATCTCTGTCAACCTCAAGTAGTAACACCAACAACACAGGGAACAACACATAGAACACTGCGACTGCATCACACCCAAGTACACATGCAGCTACACAGAACCCAAACATATCCTCAGCTGGCTCCCCATCAGTCACTGTACACAACTACAGAGACCTTAGTCTCGTAACAAAGAATTTACGAAAAAACCCACAACATATTATTCAAAACTTCAGCACACTGTACGTGGCGAACAAGACAGATTATACGAATCTACTGACCTTTCTCTCAGAAACTTCACACGTACCGAACCGTATAGGAAAAGAAACAGCAATACGTTATCAAAGGGATATTTGTTTTATGTTGTCGCATAAAGATAAGTAATCGGTGGTAGATGGCACCGAATTCTCTTCCTGTAGGTTACTAAGACAGTAGGAGACAGAATCCATGTTGATGAAGCTGCGCTCGAAACGTACATGCATTGAAACAAAAATTATACCTGTGCCCCATTGCAGGCTATTCACGTAGGTTCGAGCACATGGAACAGGTTCACAGATGCGTTCGTGGCGCGAAGACTTCTTAAGTTATTGTACGCAGTATGTTGTCCTCGACAGCTAGTGTTCACCAGAGACAAGGGTACAGTCAGCAGGGAAGTGTGATAAGACAGCTATTTTTCACTATAGGTATAAATGATTTGGCGGACAGGGTGGCCAGCAATCTGCGTTTGCTTGCTGATGAAGCTATGGTGTACGATAAGGTATCCACGCTGAGGTACTATAGGACGATACAAGATGACTTAGACAAATTTTCTAGTTCCTGGCCGGCCGGTGTGGTCGAGCGGTTCTAGGAGCTTCAGTATGGAACCGTGCGACCGCTACGGTCGCAGGTTCGAATCCTGCCGCGGGCATGGATGAGTGTGATAGTTAGGTTTAAGTAGTTCTAAGTTCTAGGGGACTGATGACCTCAGATGTTAACTCCCATAGTGCTCAGGACCATCCAAACCATTCTAGTTAGTGTGATGGAACACGGAAATGAGCGTTTGGCGTCATCGGCCGGGAGGCCCCCTGCGGGGCAGGTCCGACCGCTTTGGTGGAGGTCTCATTACATTCGACGCCACATTGGGCGACTTGTGTGCCGGAGGGGGATGAAATGATGATGAAGACAACACAACACCCAGTCCCTGAGCGGAGAAAATTCCCCGACCCAGCCGTGAATCGAACCCTGGCCCGTAGGACGGCAGTCCTTCACGCTGACCACTCAGCTATCAGGGCGCAGAGTTAGTGTGATGAATGCTCTACACGTAGAAAAATGTAAGTTAATGCGAATGAGTAGCAAAAACAAACACGGACACGGCATTAGTAGTGTCCTGCTTCACACTGTCACATCGTTTAAATATCTGGGCGTAAAGTTGCAGAGTGATATGAAATGGAACGAATATGTGAGGGCTATGGTAGCGAAGCCGAATGGTCGGCTTTGGTTTATTGGGAGAATTTTAGGAAAGTATCGTTTATCTGTAAAGGAGATTTCATACAGGACGCTAGTGCGAGCTAGTCCTGAGTACTGCTCCAGTGTTTGGGATCCGTAACAGGTCGGACATCGAAGCAATTGAGAGGCTGCTAGGTTTGTTATCGATAGGTTCGGACAGCGTGCAAGTGTTACGGAGATGCTTGGGGAACTCAAATCGGAATCCCTGGAGGGGAGGCGACTTTCCTTTCGAGGAGCAATATTCAGAAAATTTACAGAACCGGTATTTGAAGCTGAATGCAGAACGATTCCAATGTCTCCAACATACAGTACGTCTAAGGATCACGAAGGTAAGAAGGTAGGGCTCATACGGAGGCGTATAGACAACCGTTCTATGTGCATACGGAACAGGAAGTGATATGACTAGCAGCGGTACAGGGTACCCTCCGCCACGCACAGTACGGTGGATTGCCGAGTATCTGTGAAGAAGCAGGAACAGATATCGGAAGACGTCTGGTGGAATTCATTTAGCTGAAGATTCATTTACATCTCACTGTCACGGCTACTTGAAATTGTACCTGTTCGACAGGTATGGCAGACGGGGAAGGAAGAACAACAGGGGTGAGCCACGAAATGGGGAAGAGACAGAATGAACTTTACGCAAGTCAATACATTTCAGATTAGCCTGTTTGCTGCACTCCGTAAGAGGTGTTCCAGTCTCGCAGTGTCTTTATCGTCCACTGCAGTAAGATGTATTTCTTACATTTGCTTTTGTCATACTGTCTCCCCGTGGGGATTGTGTAATTCTGAATACATCTGAATGAGTTGCATGCACGTGTCGTTGCAAAAACTGCAACGGAACTTAATTTAGCCTGTCCACCTCTATTCTGCGCGTGGTTTACAGCTGCCTTGTCAGTTCCTCACACGCTAAATAGGCACGTGTGTAATGTTTCACTGCAAGTAATTGTCCTTTATGTGTTACGGTTTGCTAGCTGGAGCCCGAGCTAGTGTTGCGCATGAGAACTATATCTCACGAGGCTGTTAAAATGACGCTTTGTTTGCATTCGCTACCCACGAACACTAGCAATTGCGCTTGTAGAGAATGGATGCAGACAACAAGACCAGTACTTCAGCACGACCTCGTAGAACTTGCAGCTTGATTGGTAATGTTACCGATTATCAACGATTTCATGTGCAGACATAGCAAAGGAAATAGCAGATAAAAAATGGTGACTGGATTTGTTATTATATTATATTGACAGATAAATCAATACTGATGGAAGTTAAGTTTGCAAAGAACAAAGCATAAACCATACATCTATTTTAAAAACGTTTGAAGCTTTGCGGAGAGTACCAAATTCTAAGTCAAGGGTCATGTTTTACTTTCATAAATGTCTGATACTTAAACACTTTACAACATCGATTACCTAGGGTATCAGTAAACGAAAGTGCACCCATGTGCCACTTCGCTGCAGATATTTTCAAATCTGTGGAGTAAACCCAGCCAATGACTGTGCTTATAGTATTTGGTAACACGTCCATTGTGAACGGCAAACATCGTTTTGATTTTAACAGTAAACAAAATTATATTAAAGTTTTAATTTTATGTGTCCATTCGATAGAGGACCTCAAAGCAGCTTGGTGCCGAACTGAATTCGAAGATATTTGTTATACAAATTCGAAGGATAATCAGTGTTTCCTGCAGCGGCTGAGCACGATCACTCCGTCATGCAGTACTATCTTCAAGCATCATACTGCAAAGTATATACTATATTCTGAAATATTTCCGAAATAGGTAAATGACCCTTACGGGGCATAACTAAAACTTCTAAGTGAGACACAACGAGTCTTTGATAATATTTTCCTTGTACGAAAGTTCAGAAATGTACTTACCACATCATGAAGTTACTGCACGGCCCACCCTACCAGTGGTACGGTACATATCCTGCCTATTCGATCGGTTTCGGCTGTTTTATACCATGGTTAAGGTGTGATGGCGATAGGTTTGACATGGTTTGCTATTTTGCGCCTCAGAGTCTCGTTGTAGGCATTGCACCCCCTGTAGCTGGCCGGAAGGACCCCATGACAGTTGGCGCATTTGTGAGGTGTTGTGTGGGGGAGTTTGCATTGTTGAGTTGTGTAGGCACCAGCGCATTTGCGCGGATCGAATACCGGCATGCGCAAAGCGTTGGCAGTTGTGGCATTGTCGGCGGATGCGCGGCGTGTTGTAGATCTCTACATTTAGGACCATATGAAGAAATAACTTCATCTTTAACAGATGGCGTGAGTTCCCCGTGTCGGTCAGCTCAACTGTGTAGCTGTGTGAAGGTCTAACGGTGCCGAGCTCACTTATTCGATTTATGTGAATGATTTCGCAACCGAGGGCAGTGATTCGTTGTGTACTGTTTCGGTCAGTGAATTTTTCTCTAAGCCATACTGAAATTTAGTGCTTAAGCTGCACATAAAAACAGTGCTGGTGAATCTGCAGAAATTGTAAAAAAAATGTTAAGTTACGTTAAGTGTAACGAGTAAAACAGAAGTGATTTATGGCGTTCCCGAAGATTGTGTTATAGGCCCTCTGCTGTTCCTTACCTTTATAAACGATTTAGGAGACAATTTGAGCAGCCGTGTTAAGTTGTTTATAGACGATACTGTCGGTTATATCGTCTAGTAAAGTCATCAGAAGATCAAAACAAATTGTAAAACGATTTAGAAAAAGATATCTGTGAGGCGCAAAAATTGGCAATTGACAGCAAATAATGAAAAGTGTGATTTCATCCACATGAGTACTAAAAGGAAATCGTTACACGGTAAATCAATAAAATCTGAAGGTCGGTAAATTCAACTAGATACGTAGGAATTACGATTACGAACAACTTAAATTGGAAATGACACATAGAAATGGCGTGGGGAAGGCGAACCAAAGACTGCGATTTATTGGCAGAACACTTAGAAGATGCAACAGATCTGCTAAAAAGACTGCCTACACTAGGCCTGTCCCTCTTCTTTTGGAGTAGTGCTGCGCGGTCTGGGATTCTTACCAGATAGAATTAACGGAATATATAGAGAAAGCTTAAAGAACAACAGAATGTTTTATATTATCGAGAAGTAGGGAGAGAGTGTCACGAATGTTTCGGGATGTCAATCTTATGTCAATCACTAATTTTCTCCTCAGAAAGCTAAATATTTTGTTGACGCCGACCTACATAAGGAGAAACGATCATCATAATAAAATAAGGGAACTCAGATCGTTTCTTTTTTTTTCTTTTCAGCGAGCTGTTTGAGAGAATTGAGAATTATGGTGAAGGTGGTTCGGTGAACCCTCTGCCTGGCATTTGAGTGTGATTTGCAAAGCATCCATGTAGATGTAGACGTCTAAAGTAAACTTGGCGCGCTTCTGTTCGTGCACTGGCTGTATGTACTCGTTACTTTAAGAAACGTTGTGTTAGTTCCAATTTCGCGTTGAAAAGTGTACATAAACATTTGTTAAAAATTACTATAAAAAGCTGCTATTTTACTTGCAACCCTGCTCATGAAAATACAGTTTGGAGACACTTTACTATCATTTAACTTACTTCGGATTCCGCGTTAAATAGCGTACATAAGCATTTACTGGAAACTGTGAGGAGAAGCCGCTGTCCTACCTGGGACGGTACCCATCATAATCCAGTTTGGAAACACTTCCCTATCACCTGGCTCAGTTCGGATCGGTGAGAAAAAATTGCTGTTTTGAATTTATCCCCTTCACAGAGCTAAATAAATTCTTTTTGTACTCTCACAGACGGTGAGAATGACTCATAGTTGCATCATGTATTATCACGAAGTATTTGGATCTCGTTAAACGACCTGCTGACGTCTTTGTTGTTCATGACACGCATACCCCTTCCTCAGACGCCGAACAAAACATCTCATATCTGACCTCTATTTCAGCGAGATATGGAGACAGTCACCGTAAGCGGTAAACGAAAACATGATCGCCTTAAGATGTTCCTTATCGCTAACGTATACAAACATAGGAGATGCCACATGCGTTATCTCCACGGAATATCCCGTTAAAATAATGTAATGTGAGCAGACGAAATTATTCCGATGAGACGTGACATCGATTTCGTCTCTGAGACTTCACTTTCACTGAAACTGTTATTTATGTCATTTGCATTCGGCGTGTCTCATAATAGTTGTTCAATGACGAACTTACGGAGCTAGTAGAAACTGCGTAAGGTTGTAGGATACTCACACAACGCCTAAAACCATCTTTCAGCACTTTAAAGAGCCGGCCGCGGTGGCAGAGCGGTTCTAGGAGCCTCAGTCCGGAACCGCGAGACTGCTAAGGTCGCAGGTTCGAATCCTGCCTCGGGCATGGGTGTGTGTGTGTGATGTCTGTAGGTTTGTTAGGTTTAAGTAGTTCTAAGTTCTAGGGGACTGATGACCTCAGATGTTAAGTCCCATAGTGCTCAGAGCTATTTGAACCACTTTAAAGAGTAACTCAGCTAAGGGATCGTGTGGCAGTCCTTATTGTCCTACTGATTACTGAGAGAAGTGATTCATGGGTTGCGACACTGAACCTTTAGTAGGGAGGAGCGTGGTTCATATCCACTTCCAGTTCCCCAGTTGTCGTTTAATTACATCACTACAAAGAAACATCTGGCTGGTTCAAGGTATAATTCTTCTTTCGTCCTCTTCTAACTGAGGTCATAATCTGTCTCTAATGATTACGATGTCAACGTGACTTCAAAGGTTTCTTCCTTCTTTCATGGGCACTTCATCCACTGCACCTGGCGCATGAAGCACCGCTAATGCACGTTAACCCACGGGCTACGTTTGCTACGGGTTCATTTCTTGAAGTCACCATCTTGAGTTAATTACTTACCAGCTTCCCTAAATCAGGGAAGGAGAAGGTCGGAGCGATTTCTTGGAGAAGGCCGCTACATATGTCTTCCGCATTCTTGCAAAATCCGAGCACACTGCTGGGGTCTGAAGCGGCCTTGATGTGACCGCGACGTTAAACGCAGAAGCCAGTAAGACTGCACCTGAAGGAGCTGCATGTCGGCACTCAGTCCGATGTAGCAGAGAAAGTTGAAGGAGAGTCTTCGCTGACTCCACAGAAAAAAGTAAACGAATGGACCCTCAAATACACACAGAAAGCGACAATGGTCACTCTTTAGGAAACAGCATGATACAGATCTCCGCCCAGCTGTCCAAACTTAGATTCTACGCGGTTGCCCTATATCACTTAAAGCTACTGCTGAGACGGTCTCCTGAAAACCACACGGCTCATTTCCCGGCGTATTCTTCACCAGTCCGAGCCTGAGTTCCATTTCTAATTATCTCATCATTCTACGCTATGGTAAACGCCTATATTCCTGCCGTTTAACTTCTCGTAGCTAGGGTTCACAGTCGTGTGAAATTATGTAAATGACGTCGTGATCGCCTTTTGACTGTAAAATTTATTCATTTGAACAGTCCGTTATTGCAATTGCGGCCTTAAAATCATCTGAAATACATCCATGCCATAGTCACGGCCATAATTTGGGTCTTAAAATATATAAATGCATCTATATTAAACAAGGGCGAGGCTATTTGTTACATGAGAAACTGTTTAAGTTATACACAACCTAGCTCTTATCTAACGTAGACACATTCAAATAGCTGAAGACTTAGCTTACGGATGTGACGATGACGTGCATGTATGTCAGAGGATTTCTAGGTTTTAACGTGGGCTAAAACATAGAGATTTCCACTTCGTAATGACCACTCGGCCAAAATTGCAATAGTGGGTTGTACAAATGCATAAATTTTGCAGTCAAAGGCGACTACGATATCATTTACAAAATATCTTCCTTGTTTTTCTCGAAAGTGACAATGACAGAGGAAAATGTTTCACGTTCAGTATATTCCTTCCGTCGAGCCAAACGTTATTGCTTCTAGATACGTATCGCGACAGCTATAATCACAGATTATAGTTTAATCTATGTTGTGCTATCACTGAACTCCATTAGCAATCGCAAAAATAGTTATTCGAAAAACATTGAGCAAAGCTTTGCTTTTCAGTTTTATGTTGTTATTATGATTACTATTATTATTATTATGAACTATTTTAACCAGCTTATTTGTTTTAAAGTCAACCATCTTTCTGTTTAAGAATGTAAATTTTTTATTTCTAATCATTATGTAAGTATTTCAATCCTACATATCGAAAGTACACACGTAGCAACAAAACATTTAAAATGCACTCTCGTGCTCGAAAAGGTATTTTTTTTTCTTTTTCTCATTTTGTTCGACATAGTTCGTTGCGTTTGGTCTGTGCGGACGTCACAAGACATCTGTTCCAGTTGATCGTCGATTCCTTTACTCAATTTTTTATTACAGACGGCGAGCAGCCCTCTGACCGAACACTCTGAGCTACCGTGCCGGCGGGGGTTCGAACCAGCGACCTGCACTTTAGAAGACGCCAACACTGCCCTGAGACACGGCGAAGTTATAGTCAGCGCAACGTCTATGGTAGGAAGGCATGACGAAATTAAATGTGTCGTCGTCGAGGCCGAACAGTTGTTATTTTAGAGAAGCATGAGGAAAGTAATCGGCCAAGCTCTTAATAGAAAGAACCACAGACGCGTTAATCTAAGGTAACCATGAAAAGTCTTAACCGCAGATGATCTAAGACGACTCGAACCCCAACTTGTCTCCCATACGACTCCGGTAACTTCCCATGAGTGCCACAGGGTGTTCGGTTGTGACGTGAATGTCGCCATAAGGAACAGAATAACCGCTGAAATGATTTCAACTACAGAGTACGAAGTTATTCATCCTCTACAGCGTTGAATTACACTAATAGTCGTCTATATAACATCATGTTGTAACTTTGAGGACTCATGATAATACACCGTCCATTATTAAATATATTTGCATGAATGAGAAAAGAAATGGTTCCAACTGCTCGTATAGGACAAAGTGCAGCCAGACCGAACGGTGAGCAAGACCCGGGTCGAACTGCGCGGTGGTTTAACGACCGTGGTTACTGCACTGGCCAATCTGAGTTTGATTTTTAGGCCGGTTACCGGCCGGAGTGACTGAGCGGTTCTAGGCGCTACAGTCTGGAACCGCGCGACCGCTACGGTCGCAGGTTCGAATCCTGCCTCGGGCATGGATGTATATGATGTCCTTAGGTTAGTTAGGTTTAAGTAGTTCTAAGTTTTAGGGGACTGACGACCTCAGAAGTTCAGTGCTCAGTGCTCAGAGCCATTTGAACCATTTCTTTAGGCGGGTTACCACACGCTCGTTCAGGCAACTGCTCGGCTGGTCTCCGTCTCTCTCCTCAGAAAATACGATACAAAACCAGAGGACAACGAGAGGACAACAGGCAGACAGACACAGCTTTCTTCACTATTATCGGAATCGCATGAAAACACTGCCAACTTACGGTTCTTTACACGTCTAATGATGTCACTGTCACTGGAATTGTCCTCAGAACAATAATAATAAAAAAAAATTCATTCACACAGCCATTTAGATCTTTATTCTCGCTAGAAATATCTGAATAATCACAGTCAAGAACCTCCGTAAGTCATTAAGATTTGTTCGTTTCTTTCCGTTTTCTGAATAGCGCAATCTCTAAAAGCGGGAGGAACTTTAGGACGAAAACAGTAGTTATTTGAAACTAGCTGAGTACCCAGTGTTCTCCGTGTATGTATTTATTCCAGTTCTATTAGCCAATCTCCCTGCTCATCCCTCTGCCCATCTCTGCCGACCACCTCTCTATCCATTCCATTCTCTCCCTCTCTCTGTCCACCACTCCTCCACTCTCCATCTGCTCCGGCCCCTTTCTCTTTCCATCTGCTACTCCTCCAACTCTCTGTCCATCTGTTCCTCCCAGTTCTCTGTGCCCATCTCCTCCCCCCTCCCTCTCAGTTCACATCCTCTCCCTACCCTCCTCTCCCTCTCTCTAGCTATCAATTCCACTTTTCTTCCTGTGTCTATCTCCTCCTCCTCCTCCTCTCCCCATATCTGTATCCATGTCTATTTTCCTCCTCTCTGTCTGTCCATCTTCCTACCCCGTTCCCTCTTCATGTTATCATCCCTACTCCAATGGGAGGATGGTGATTCTTACGCCCACAGTATTTCTACCCAGATAGTAAATAATACCCTACCAAGTTTCAGAGAAATCCATCCAGGGGTTTAGGAGGACGATTTTGCCCGCATACGCACGTGACATATGCACTATGTGAGCAAAAGTATCGGGACACAACCAAAAACATACGTTTTTCATATTAGGCGCATTGTGCTGCCACCTACTGCCAGGTACTCCATATCAGCGGCCTCAGTAGTCATTAGACATCGTGAGAGAGCAGAATGGGGCACTCCACAGAACTCACGGACTTCGAAAGTGGTCAAGTGATTGGATGCCACTTGTGTCATACGTCTGTACTTGAGATTTGCATACTCCCAAACATCCCTAGGTCCGATGTTTCCAATGTGATAGTGAAGTGGATACGTGAAGGGACACGTACAGCACACAAGAGTACAGGCTGTCCTCGTCTATTGACTGACAGGGACCGCTGACAGTTGAAGAGGGTGGTAATTTTTAACAGGCAGACATCTATCCAAACCATCACAGTGGAATTCCAAACTGCAGCAGGATCCACTGCAAGTACTATGAAAGCCGGGAGGTGAGAAAACTTGGATTTCATGTACGAGCGGTTGCTCATTAGCCACAGATCACGCCGATAAATGTCAAACGACGCCTTACTTGGTTAAGGAGCGTAAACATGGACGATTGAACAGTGGAAAAACGTGTGTGGAGTGACGAATCACGGCACACAATGTGACGATCCGATGGCAGGGTGTGGGTATGGCGAATGCCCATTGAACGTCATCAACACTAAAATTCGGAGGCGGTGGTGTTATAGTGTGGTCATGTTGTTCATGGAGGGGGCTTGCACCTCTTGTTGTTTTCCATGGAAGCATCACAACAAAGGCTTACACAAATTTTTAAGCATCTTCTTGCTTCCCACTGTTGAAGAGCAATTCGCGGATGTCGATTGCATCTCTTAACACGGTCGAGCAACTGTTTATAGTGCACGGCCTGTAGCGGAGTGGTTTCACAACAATAACATCGCTGTAATGGACTGGCCTCCACAGAGTCCTGACCTATGTCCCACAGAACACCTTTGGGATGCTTTGGAACGCGGACTTCGTGCCAGGGCTCACCAACCGACATCGATACCTCTCGTCAGTGCAGCACTCCGTGACGAAAGGGCTGCCATTCCCGAAGAAACCTTCCAGCAACTGATTGAAGGTATACCTGCGAGAGTGGAATCAGTCATCAAGTATAAGACTTGGCCTACACCATATTGAATTCCAGCATTACCGAGGGAGGTCGCCACGAACTTGTAAGTCATTTTCAGTCAGGTGTCCGGATACTTTTGATCACATAATGTATTTAATAAATTTCACACATAGTTGCACACATATTTCACCTGTGTCTCTAGCGAATTTCGCCCTGCAGTTTCGATTTCACGCAGCCCAATATTTATGATACGATATCTCTTGAACTATATGTCGCAGAATGATACAATTTGTAGGCACATTCAGAGGCATACATCGTCACTGTATGCGAAATGCGTCGCGAACAAAGTTAGTAGCAAAGACGTAATAAATTTAAACGCCATGCATGATGCTCCAGTGTTTCATGCATTTCACTGTTTATGATGTCATAACAAGTGAACTTTTTGTAGTTCAATGAGATAATTTTGCTTGTGCAGTCAGTGGTATGTGTGAATACTGTCTGCAAAATGTGTCGCGAATATAGTTAGTAGCAATGAAGTAATAAATGAAAACATAGTGCCTGATGCGGCAGTTTTCTGCACGAAAAGTGAAAATGTAGTAAGAGATAAACGTTTCTCGTTTCATGATTTTGTGGCGATCGTCAGGGAGAAAAAATTTCTTAAGGGTTTGATAATAAGTTGTAAAGTTCTTTGCAAGTCACTAAGTGCCTTCATTCTCAAACGCGGATGAATAAAATCTGGGTATTCGGGCTTCATGGGTCACAATTCTTTTCCACGCCCACGCCCCCCCCCCCCCCCCCCCTTGATAGGTAGGTAGTTCTTCCACCATGGCGATTCTTTCCAGACAGAAAGTGATATGTATACCAAGTCAGGTTGAAATCGGTATAGTGGTTCAGGGGGAGATGTGGAAAGAACATACATACATTTTTAAAATATGTAAAATATAAAAATGCAGCAGAAATGCTAAATAAGCAAAAGGTACATGAAGGCAATCACGTCTACTGGTGTAAACACCCGAATAGTCGGAGCGGTTAAAGTATATCACCGCAGATGGCATCCACGTGTATAAAACACGAGTTATCTCGGTATCCGCCCGTAAAGGATGGCGCGCAAAACACGAGTAAACTGTCCGTCCGCAATGTGTTAAAATACGGACACGCATAGAATCAAGTTTATACAGTTCACAGACAGATGGCGCACAGCACACGACTTTCTTCTCTTAGGTAACTGTAACTTGCAACAACGCCGACAGTAAGGGTATCCAGCCGCATAGTTAAATAAAATAAATTTGCGAAACTTTGAGTACATTGAAGTCCGTCCTAGACGAGGTGAAGACTAACGAAAAAGAAAGAAAAATAGTTGTTCTTGTCCAACTTTTACTTCTTATGCACACTGGTGATTTCAATAGATGAAACATCACTTACGATATTTCCTCCGGCGATACACCGTGTCTTGGGCATAGAGGCGATCCGTGTAATGCGTCCTACGCGCGTAGAGTCGATCCGTGTGCTGCGGCACAGTCTGAAACGAACACTGAACGACTTCAAGAGAAGCCGCTGGACTTATTTGCAGCATCTTCCCGAAAGCTGTTCTAGATCTGTTAGCCAATTGTGGTGCAGCTTATATATTAACAAAGTATCTAAAAAAAGGTGCGAACGTCGCGAGACACGTGGGAGTTCAGATACCAGTTGCGTAACGCAGAAAGGGGTCATGCATTTGTTTCTCCTCTCTAATCTTTAATCTCAGAGCCGTAATCTTATCTACGCTGGAAAGTAGAACTCTGCAGTAAGCCGCCTGCGACCAGTCCTCACAAAGGCGGCGGTGACGTGAGCGCCGTCTTAGAGAAGTAGCTGCCGAAATGAACTGCATGTTGACGGTGGGTGGTGGACGCAACAGAGTTGACTTTAAACTTGAGCGGAAAGAAGGCCAGGCGGCGGCCTTAATGTTTAAGGGAAAGTGGCGCGCACGAGCTCCCGCTCTCTCCGCGTGTGCTATCGTTTCCTGCACGCCGCCAAAGCCACGCCCACAAATCCCGCTACCCCACCCGGTAACCTGTGTCGAGCAAGTCTGCCAACACGTAATTCCGGAAGAGTGCTGCCCTTCAAAAAATGGCTATGAGCACTGTGGGACTCAACTGCTGTGGTCATCAGTCCCCTAGAACTTAGAACTACTTAAACCTAACTAACCTAAGGACAACAAACACATCCTTGCCCGAGGGAGGATTCGAACCTGCGACCGCAGCAGTCCCACGGTTCCGGACTGCGCGCCTAGAACCGCGAGACCACCGCGGCCGGCTTGCTACCCTTCAACAGCCCGCTCTTTTTTTTTTAATTTTTCTTTTTCATCTCACTGATTTCGAGATTGGTATCGTGACCCTCGGGGAAGATCAGTTTGGATTCCGTAGAAATGTAGGAACACGTGAGGCAATACTAACCCTACGACTTATCTTAGAAAATAGATTAAGGAAAGGCAAACCTACATTAATAGCATTTGTAGACTTAGAGAAAGCTTTTGACAATGTTGACTAGAATACTCTCTTTCAAATTCTGAATGTGGCAGGGGTAAAGTACAGGGAGCGAAAGATTATTTACAGTTTGTACAAAAACCAGATGGCTGTTATAAGAGTCGAAGGGCATGAAAGTGAAGCAGTTGTTGGGAAGGGAGTGAGACAGGGTTGTAGCCTCTCACCGATGCTATTCAATCTGTATATTGAGCAAGCAGTAAAGGAAACGAAAGAAAAATTCGGAGTAGGAATTAAAATCCATGGAGAACAAATAAAAACTTTGAGGTAAGAAAGGCAAACCTACATTAATAGCATTTGTAGACTTAGAGAAAGCTTTTGACAATGTTGACTAGAATACTCTCTTTCAAATTCTGAATGTGGCAGGGGTAAAGTACCGGGAGCGAAAGATTATTTACAGTTTGTACAAAAACCAGATGGCAGTTATAAGAGTCGAAGGGCATGAAAGTGAAGCAGTTGTTGGGAAGGGAGTGAGACAGGGTTGTAGCCTCTCACCGATGCTATTCAATCTGTATATTGAGCAAGCAGTAAAGGAAACGAAAGAAAAATTCGGAGTAGGAATTAAAATCCATGGAGAACAAATAAAAACTTTGAGGTTCGAAAGGCAAACCTACATTAATAGCATTTGTAGACTTAGAGAAAGCTTTTGACAATGTTGACTAGAATACTCTCTTTCAAATTCTGAATGTGGCAGGGGTAAAGTACAGGGAGCGAAAGGCTATTTACAGTTTGTACAAAAACCAGATGGCAGTTATAAGAGTCGAAGGGCATGAAAGTGAAGCAGTTGTTGGGAAGGGAGTGAGACAGGGTTGTAGCGTCTCACCGATGCTATTCAATCTGTATATTGAGCAAGCAGTAAAGGAAACGAAAGAAAAATTCGGAGTAGGAATTAAAATCCATGGAGAACAAATAAAAACTTTGAGGTTCGAAAGGCAAACCTACATTAATAGCATTTGTAGACTTAGAGAAAGCTTTTGACAATGTTGACTAGAATACTCTCTTTCAAATTCTGAATGTGGCAGGGGTAAAGTACCGGGAGCGAAAGATTATTTACAGTTTGTACAAAAACCAGATGGCAGTTATAAGAGTCGAAGGGCATGAAAGTGAAGCAGTTGTTGGGAAGGGAGTGAGACAGGGTTGTAGCGTCTCACCGATGCTATTCAATCTGTATATTGAGCAAGCAGTAAAGGAAACGAAAGAAAAATTCGGAGTAGGAATTAAAATCCATGGAGAACAAATAAAAACTTTGAGGTTCGAAAGGCAAACCTACATTAATAGCATTTGTAGACTTAGAGAAAGCTTTTGACAATGTTGACTAGAATACTCTCTTTCAAATTCTGAATGTGGCAGGGGTAAAGTACAGGGAGCGAAAGATTATTTACAGTTTGTACAAAAACCAGATGGCTGTTATAAGAGTCGAAGGGCATGAAAGTGAAGCAGTTGTTGGGAAGGGAGTGAGACAGGGTTGTAGCCTCTCACCGATGCTATTCAATCTGTATATTGAGCAAGCAGTAAAGGAAACGAAAGAAAAATTCGGAGTAGGAATTAAAATCCATGGAGAACAAATAAAAACTTTGAGGTTCGAAAGGCAAACCTACATTAATAGCATTTGTAGACTTAGAGAAAGCTTTTGACAATGTTGACTAGAATACTCTCTTTCAAATTCTGAATGTGGCAGGGGTAAAGTACCGGGAGCGAAAGATTATTTACAGTTTGTACAAAAACCAGATGGCAGTTATAAGAGTCGAAGGGCATGAAAGTGAAGCAGTTGTTGGGAAGGGAGTGAGACAGGGTTGTAGCCTCTCACCGATGCTATTCAATCTGTATATTGAGCAAGCAGTAAAGGAAACGAAAGAAAAATTCGGAGTAGGAATTAAAATCCATGGAGAACAAATAAAAACTTTGAGGTTCGAAAGGCAAACCTACATTAATAGCATTTGCAGACTTAGAGAAAGCTTTTGACAATGTTGACTAGAATACTGTCTTTCAAATTCTGAATGTGGCAGGGGTAAAGTACAGGGAGCGAAAGATTATTTACAGTTTGTACAAAAACCAGATGGCTGTTATAAGAGTCGAAGGGCATGAAAGTGAAGCAGTTGTTGGGAAGGGAGTGAGACAGGGTTGTAGCCTCTCACCGATGCTATTCAATCTGTATATTGAGCAAGCAGTAAAGGAAACGAAAGAAAAATTCGGAGTAGGAATTAAAATCCATGGAGAACAAATAAAAACTTTGAGGTTCGAAAGGCAAACCTACATTAATAGCATTTGTAGACTTAGAGAAAGCTTTTGACAATGTTGACTAGAATACTCTCTTTCAAATTCTGAATGTGGCAGGGGTAAAGTACCGGGAGCGAAAGGCTATTTACAGTTTGTACAAAAACCAGATGGCAGTTATAAGAGTCGAAGGGCGTGAAAGTGAAGCAGTTGTTGGGAAGGGAGTGAGACAGGGTTGTAGCCTCTCACCGATGCTATTCAATCTGTATATTGAGCAAGCAGTAAAGGAAACGAAAGAAAAATTCGGAGTAGGAATTAAAATCCATGGAGAACAAATAAAAACTTTGAGGTTCGAAAGGCAAACCTACATTAATAGCATTTGTAGACTTAGAGAAAGCTTTTGACAATGTTGACTAGAATACTCTCTTTCAAATTCTGAATGTGGCAGGGGTAAAGTACAGGGAGCGAAAGGCTATTTACAGTTTGTACAAAAACCAGATGGCAGTTATAAGAGTCGAAGGGCATGAAAGTGAAGCAGTTGTTGGGAAGGGAGTGAGACAGGGTTGTAGCCTCTCACCGATGCTAGTCAATCTGTATATTGAGCAAGCAGTAAAGGAAACGAAAGAAAAATTCGGAGTAGGAATTAAAATCCACGGAGAACAAATAAAAACTTTGAGGTTCGAAAGGCAAACCTACATTAATAGCATTTGTAGACTTAAAGAAAGCTTTTGACAATGTTGACTAGAATACTCTCTTTCAAATTCTGAATGTGGCAGGGGTAAAGTACAGGGAGCGAAAGGCTATTTACAGTTTGTACAAAAACCAGATGGCAGTTATAAGAGTCGAAGGGCATGAAAGTGAAGCAGTTGTTGGGAAGGGAGTGAGACAGGGTTGTAGCCTCTCACCGATGCTATTCAATCTGTATACTGAGCAAGCAGTAAAAAAAACGAAAGAAAAATTCGGAGTAGGAATTAAAATCCATGGAGAACAAATAAAAACTTTGAGGTTCGCCGATGACATTGTAATTCTGTCAGAAACAGCAAAGAACCTGGAAGAGCAGCTGAACGGAATTGACAGTGTCTTGAAAGGAGGATATAAGATGACCATCAACAAAAGCAAAACGAGGATAATGGAATGTAGTCGAATTAAGTCGGGTGATTCTGCGGGAATTAGATTAGGAAATGAGGCGCTTAAAGTAGTAAATGAGTTTTGCTATTTGGGGAGCAAAATGGCTGATGATGGTCGAAGTAGAGAGGATATAAAATGTAGACTGGCAATGGCAAGGAAAGCGTTTTTGAAGAAGAGAAATTTGTTAACATCGAGTATAGATTTAAGTGTCAGGTAGTCGTTTCTGAAAGTATTTGTATGGAGTGTAGGCATGTATGGAAGTGAAACGTGGACGATAAATAGTTCAGACAAGAAGAGAATAGAAGCCTTCGAAATGTGGTGCTACAGAAGAATGCAAAAGATTAGATGGGTAGATCACATAACTAATGAGGAGGTATTGAACAGAATTGGAGAGAAGAGAAATTTGTGGCACAACTTGACTAGAAGAAGGGATCGTTATGTAGGGCATATTCTGAGGCATCAAGGGATCGCCAATTTAGTATTGGAGGGCAGCGTGGAGGATAAAAATTGTAGAGGGCGACCGAGAGATGAATACACAGATTCAGATAGAGTAGCATGGAGAGCTGCGTCCAACCAGTCTATGGACTGAAAACTACAACACAACATCGTGACCCTGAAGTACAGATGTTCCATCGTCTTCTCCATGAGTCTGCTAAGTTAAAAAATTGCGAGACTCTTGCAGAACATGATGAAACATTAGTTCTTCAGTCGCAATAGCACAAAAAACTAGTAAATTTTACTTTATCAATGCGTGCTCTCCAAGGATCACTGTTAGCTCCTTTTCTACGAGGGACGTTGAATAAGTAATGCAACACATTTCCTTTCTCAGTCACTTTCAGTTGAAAATATTTGGAATTTGTTGTGGGACATCGTGGAATATTCCCACTTCAACTCCTCTATACTTTCATGAACTTCCGATACGTGGCAGCTTCAAAATGGCGTCTGTAAAGGAGGTGTATTCAGCGCATAGAGCTATCATCAAGTTTATTTTGGTGGAAAACCAGAGCATCGCAGATATTCGTAAGTGCTTGCAGAATGCCTACGAAGGCCTGGCAGTGAATAAAAGTACGCCGAGTCGTTGGGCGAGGCGTCCATCATCATCGCAACAAGGCCGTGCAGACTTGTCTGATCTCCCGCGTGCCGCTCGGCCGCACACAGCTGTGGCTCCTGCGATGTTGGAGCGTGCAGACACTCTCATTCGAAGTGATCGACGGGTCACAGCCAAACACGTCGCTGCACAACTGGACGTTTCTATACATAATGCTGACACAGTCGTCCACCAGTTGGCGTACTCAAAGGTGTTTGCCCGCGGGGTTCCTCCCTACCTAGCCGGCCACTGTGACTGAGCAGTTCTAGGCGCTTCAGTCCGGAACCGCGCTGCTGCTACGGTCGCAGGTTCGAATCCTGCCTCGGACAGAGGATGTGTGTGATGTCCTTAGGATCTGTGGCATAACCACGTGTCCTCCCCCCCCCCCCCATTTCCGCTTCCAGTAACACCAATGGGCTGAGGATGACACGACGGTCGGTCGGTGCCGTTGTGTCTTTCGAATCCTGTTCCGATGGAGTAGGAGATGTAGTTCAGGTTTTTATTGATCGTCCTGTATCAGTGCATAAACGGCAGAGAAGGCCAATACTAACTGACACACAGGTCAGCAGACGAGGTACCAAAATAAGGTGGCCGCTCGCCGAGAATGAGGATGCGTTTCTGTGCACGTGTGAAGCTATTTCAGACAAACTCTTCCTTATAAATATTGTGAATCATCGATAGACCTCAATGTGTAGTGCAATAGAACAAATAGTGAATCACATCATTTAATATTGCTTCATGAGACGACGACGTGTAAGCTACAGCTGACGCTGTTAACTGTGTATCTAATAATGATACAAATTTGTGAATGTGACTTTGTTTTCTATTTGGATTTTTGTTGTGAAAATTACGATTGGAAACTTGTAGATTTTTATGTGTTACAGAACAAATAAACAGCAACAGGACTGCTTTTATTTTTGCAGTTCACATGGGACCAGACTATGGATTTTCACGGTACAAGTTCCCGTACAGAGCAGGTTTTGTTTTCCGAAAGGAATGTTAAGCGAAACGAGATGTTTCCCAGGGAAAGGCATCTCTTCCTTCGCACTGCGGAGTCTGAGACGTTACATAACGCAAGAGAAGCAGGGAATAGCAGCAGGTCGCGTGAGGCTTGTGCAATGAAAGCGCGAAATGGGGGCGGTCAGTGATATGGCGGAGGCGGCTGGCTGTGTCCTGGATGCTGATGGGCCTCATGCGTCGGACACGCATCTGGCGCTGCGCAGCACACAAAGGTCAAGGCGTGGCCTTCTCGCGCAATTACTGCAGCTTCCACACAAGCATTTCCTCCACTGCGCCACGACTCACCACTCCGAGCGAGCCCGACATCCGCCTCCTCACGTGTTTCCTCGATATAACGCCGAAAATACGCTCTCTCACATTCTCTGACATATGTTTCACCCTGCAGATCAGACGGGGCCACTACAGTCGTGGAATGCGTGCCGTACAGAAACTTTTAGTTGAGGCTCTACGTATAGTGGCTGTCGCAGTATTTACACTGGTGTCCAAAATTACACCAACAAACGGAAATTTTGCAAGGTTGTGTTTATTTTGCCACAAAACAGTTTAAATAGGTGATAGCAAGCTGCAAAATACTAACACAAATACTTTACAGACGAATGAGAAACTGGAAGAAGCCGACCTCGGGGAAGGTCAGTTTGGATTCCGTAGAAATACTGGAACACGTGAGGCAATACTAACTCTACGACTTATCTTACAAGAAAGCTTAAGGAAAGGCAAACCTACATTTCTAGCATTTGTAGACTTAGAGAAAGCTTTTGACAATGTTGACTGGAATACTCTCTTTCAAATTCTAAAGGTGGCAGAGGTAAAATACAGGGAGCGAAATGCTATTTACAATTTGTACAAAAACGAGATGGCAGTTATAAGAGTCGAGGGTCATGAAAGGGAAGCAGTGGTTGGGAAGGGAGTGAGACAGGGTTGCAGCCTCTCTCCGATGTTATTCAATCTGTATACTGAGCAAGCAGTAAAGGACACAAAAGATAAATTCGGAGTACGTATTAAATTCCATGTAGAAGAAATAAAAGCTTTGAAGTTCGCCGATGACATTGTAATTCTGTCAGAGACAGCAAAGGATTTGGAAGAGCAGCTGAACGGAAAGGACAGTGTCTTGAAAGGAGGATATAAGATGAACATCAACAAAAGCAAAACGGGGATAATGGAATGTAGTGGAATTAAGTCGGGAGATGTTGAGGGAATTAGATTAGGAAATGAGACACTTAAAGTAGTAAAGGAGTTTTGCTATTTGGGAATCAAAATAACTTATGATGGTAGAAGTAGAGAAGATATAAAATGTAGACTGGCAATGGCAAGGAAAGCGTTTCTGAAGAACAGAAATTTGTTAACATCGAGTATAGATTTAAGTGTCAGGAAATCGTTTCTGAAAGTATTTGTATTGAGTGCAGCCATGTATGGAAGTGAAACATGGACGATAAATAGTCTGGGCAAGAAGAAATAGAAGCTTTCGAAATGTGGTGCTACAGAAGAATGCTGAAGATTAGATGGGTAGATCACATAACTAATGAGGATGTATTGAATAGAATTGGGGAGAAGAGGAGTTTGCGGCACAACTTGACAAAAAGAACGGACCGCTTGGTAGGACACGTTCTGAGGCATCAAGGGATCACAAATTTAGCGTTGGAGGGCAGCATGGAGGGTAAAAATCGTAGAGGGAGACCAAGAGATGGATACACTAAGCAGATTGAGAAGGATGTAGGTTGCAATAAGTACTGGGAGATGAAGAAGCTTGCACAGGATAGGGTAGCATAGAGAGCTGCATCAAACCAGTCTCAGGACTGAAGAGCACAAAAACAACAACAGGTGATAGCAAAGTAAAAACCATGTAAAGAATACAGAACAACTGCAACATGCATAAAGGTAGACAAAAATGTTCTTCATTTCTTCCAACTTAACAGATTTGCACACACATTCCGACAACTGGTTAACGTGCTCAGTATGGGGTGTGATTACCTCTGGCAGCAATACAGACCTGACAACGACCGGGTATGCTGTGAATGATATCATTAGTATCATACTGAGGCAATAACGCCCAATCTTCGTGCAGAGCTGCTCGCACTCTTGGAGAGTGATTGGTGGATGCTGACGTGATGCAAGCCGTCTCCATAATGCACCCCGGACATGCTCTATGGTATTCAAATAATGGGAGCGAGCAGGACACGCCATGCAATGTTCAAAAACTGGCTCTCCACTCTAGACGTTCCCTTCGGTGAAGACGCCTCAAAAGTAGACATACAGCAGATCTCCGACAATAAAGGCCATTCTGCCTAAGACTTCTTGACCCATTTGCCTCGATACAACACTTGCAATGGATACTGTGAGCTCGCACGGCAGTTTACGTGCAGTACTAAGGCGGTAGTGTCATGCCCTTACAGCCAAATAACGGTCCTCTCTTCTGAAGTCACACGTGGTAGCCCCTGCCCTGGTGGCCTTCGGGAAACAGTTTGTGTCTGTATAAACTGGCGCCATATCCGAGAAACAACAGAACGACTCACATTAAGCCATGGGGCCAAATCAGTTGGCGACTGTCCTGATTCCTTTCTTTCTGAGGCTGTCCACCGCAGAGAGCCTGGTAGGCATGTTCTCTGTGCGAAACTGCACCGTCTGTGGCTGTGTACACAGCGATCGTGGATTTGGGGCTACCCGGAAAACACTACGTCCTTTAATAGGTGTCCTGACGTCATCGTTGGCATTGTTGTCCACTGACCGGAATGCTATCCTTCGTGTAGAACACGATCGTTCGTTTATCTGGTTGACAGTTTATATGATTGCATCGTGAATTAGACACTGGACGGGGAAGTAACGATTTGTTGCTTTAATTTTGGACACCGTATATGTACAGGGTGGCTATAGTCAAACTTTCGCTGCTTGAGCCAATGTAGACGGAAAACTATTTACCATACCCTACTTTATACGAGTCCGCAGCTCGTGGTCTTGCGGTAGCGTTTTCCCTTCCGGCACACGGCGTCCCGGGTTCGATTCCCGGTGCGGTCAGGGATTTTTCCTGCCTCGTGATGACTGGGTGTTGTTGTGTCGTCTTTATCATCATCATCATCATTCATCCCCATTACAGTTGGAGGAAGGCAATGGTAAACCATCTTCACTAGGACCTTGCCTAATACAGCGGTGCGGGTCTCCCGCATCGTCCCCTACGCTCTTCGGAGTATGGGACCTCGTCATCATCATCGCTTTATTTTAATGATGTTGAGGCTGTGTGCTGCAGGATTTGCATTGTTAGTAATGTTAGGGTCGTGACTTGCCGTTAGGTGTCGTTACCGGTATGGCGATATGGTGTTGAAATACAAGCACCAGTGCGCATGACAATTCCAGACAGCCAACATGGGTCTGGACAAAGCTTTTTTATCAAAGCAATGGAAATAGTGCTGTTGCTCTTCGCGAGTATCAACGCATTAAAGGAATACGGAGAAGGTCCTCTTTCTACAGCGGGGGTGAAGAACATTATTCGGAAGTTAAAAAAAAAAAAAAATGGTTCAAATGGCTCTGAGCACTATGGGACTCAACATCTTAGGTCATAAGTCCAGTTATCCTGATTTACATTTTCGTCATTTCCCTAAATAGCTTAAGGAAAATTCCTGGGTAGCTGCTTTGGAAAGAACACTGCAGTTTCCCCCTTGCTTTCCGCAATGCTAGCTTGTGCTACATATCTAACGCCCTCGTAGTCGATTGGATAATAAATGCCAGACTTCCTTCCTTTTTCACTAACGTTGCTACTTTTTCTTGTATTCGTATCGTCAACGTGGGCGCTTCGTCCTTGTCCTTCCCAAATGAGTAAGCCTAGCAGATTCACAGCGTGAGATACGTTCGCTGACGTGGTCTACGGAAAGGAACCATTGCGTTCCTATTGGCGAGAAGAAGCGCCCGTGTCCTCGATCCGTAGCTGTGTGACGTGATCAGTTAGTGCGTCACTGGCTTGACACCATTCCATAACGTCTGCGAGCAGCTCATGTTTTGCGTGAGAACGTGACATTTTTATTCGTAAGCCTACACGCATGTCCGAAAGCGGCGCTGTAGAAAACTGTCCCGCACCACTGCCGCTTGTCTGTGCTGTGCGGGTTGCCACCTGTGACAACGTTGCCTGATGGGAACACGTCCCGCGTGAGAAGATGGGACTTCACTCTGTCGTTTGAGATGCATCTTGTACCCCTCTGGCGAATCAGCTAGAAAAAATAATTGATGTCTGTATTGTTACTAATATCAAATACCGCGATTGTTTCGTATAATCTGACTTCTGAATATCTTCAGTGTAGCAATGCGATTTGTGTAAGTCAATGTCGCAAACTGTTTCTGTTTTAGGATGCGTTGCTACAATAGCCTAATAATTACCTCATGCACACCAGTGTAAGCACATTCACATGTTTCTGACAAACGTTTTATTGATTTTTAAATGAAAATATTTTACTGATATTTTTATTTATTCCACATCTTTGAGGACCATTTCACTTACGATCGGTAGAAGGAACATTAGCATATCTGTTCTTTTGTAAATACTTATGTATTACGAATTTATGGTTTCACTACATATTCTGTATCCTTGAGGATCTCCACACTATGGATCTATAAAACGAAAAGATTGTCCACCTATCAATCTTCCATCTACCACCGTAGTGAGGAAAGCAATGGTTGCTCAAGGAAGGAAAGGGATAAAAACGCGTCAAACATTATTGCCTTTACACCTACGCAAACTGATCAGAGAATTTTTATGAGGTCTAAAACTTTTATATTTAATTCGTATTTGGTAAATAAGTTTGCTTTGCGCTGCGTCTATAACAACCGAGCTGTTTACCTTCTGTCATTTGTGCACAATAACAAAACGGAATGAAAAAAGAAAAAAACTGTACACACACACACACACACACACACACACACACACACACACACACACACACACACACAGCCGTGGCCGAACGGTTCTAGGCGCTTCAGCCCTGAACCGGGCGACTGCTAGGGCCGCAGGTTCGAATCCTGCCTCGGGCATGGATATGTGAAATATCCTTAGGTTAGTTATCTTTAAGTAGCTGTAAGTTCTAGGGGACTGATGACCTCAGAAGTTAAGTCCCACTGTGCTCAGAGCCATTTGAACCACACACACACACACACACACACACACACACACACACACACACACACGAAAGTCGACAAAAGACTCGAATGTAAGGCACAATCTCTCGGAAACGCCTCTAAAACGTCGACACTGTCGAAATGTTGCTCGGCGTGTCTATGTCTGCATCTCGTCTCCCATTCCGAAAAGTTACTGTACATGTGTAATTTTTGGTATAGCAACGGAATACGAGCTGTATCTATTTGAAAATCACTAAATATAAAACTTCTTGATGCAGGACAATATGACCACATAAGAAGGATATTCCATAAGACGAATTCCACGAGGGTATCTTTCAGCATCACTTTCTGCCAGAATAACTTTCAGTGTCGTTTTAAGACTTACACATTTACTGTGGAAGTACCCTTGTACATTTAAAAAATTTCCAGTTAATCAAATGAAGAAAGTGCTGGTAAGAAGTAATACAACACTTTTTATGAAGTATTCCTAGAAACGTGTTATTTTAACAGTGACTAATATAGTTGTCTTAAATATATTTCCTCGTTCATCTCAGAATGTTGTTGCTGGCGTTGTTGCTATAACTATGATAGTTGGATACCTGTTTAAACCTGTAGTTTTCGTTGTGATTACTAAAAGACTCAGAGTCAAGTACCGCTATTTCCATAATATGCAATAAGGAACATAGTCGTTGAACACGCTTTTGCTGTCCTTTATTTCATTTCTGAAAAGGGAGCTGCATCCTGCTTGTTTTTCTCATTTTGTAGGTGGGCCTTGGTATGCTCTATTTTTCAGCATGTTGGAACAGGCTATTGTCAAGGTTCCTCACACATGGCATCGATTACGAAATATTGTCAAGGCTGTTAAACGTTTTCTGTTTGGCCTCCGATTTCGTTACTTAAGAGCTTTGTTGTCTCCGCCGCCGTAATAATAGCTACACGCTTATCAGATTACAAATGTGGATCTATCTACCGACTGCAACGTTTTGATTCATCAAGTGGGTCCTGTCTGATGGACATGAAACGCACGTTTACGTATATTCTCTGCAAGTTGTAGTACTAGAAATATACAGCGGGAGGAACACAAAGATACGGAAGTACAGCGAGAACCTGCTGTCGACGCTGTTGTCTGACCACGAACGGCTGCTGTGCAATGTCGTCAATACGTTGCAAGGGTCAGTCGTGTTCTGAACAGTGTTCTGTGTAGTTGTGAGTGCATTATGGCAGAGCTAACAGAATGCGAACGTGAGTAAATTGTTGAAGCTCGTGTATGCTTCCGTTTAGTTACGGAGCTGAGGTGTTTGGTGTTCAAAAGGGATAGTATCGAAGATTTATTTCCAGTACAGTGGAAACGGAAAAACAACCTCCCCTAAGTCGCGGCGGTTATGCAAATGTGAGTTGAGTGATCGCGGCAGAAGGTCTTTGAAGAGGATTTGACAAAAAAAAAAAAAAAAAAAAAAGAGCTGCGACTGCTACGGTCGCAGGTTCGAATCCTGTCTCGGGCACGGATGTGTATGATGTCCTGTGGTTAGTTAGGTTTCATTAGTTCTAAGTTCTAGGGGACTGATGACCACAGATGTTAATTTCCATAGTGTTCAGAGCCATTTTGTTGCGGAGGTCCATACGCAGCAACGTTAGCTGAACTGTCGTTGAGGAGATAGCTGGTAGGCCCTTAGTTCATCTGGCCGTCAGTTGCTCAAGACCTGCACGTCTATTCGCCCGTACACATCTCCGCACCATCTAAGAGCACTGATGCACCACTGTTGCTTGAGCGCCGGTTTAGGATAGCGCCATTTTGGCATCCACGGAATACGTTAACGACGGCAGCACGTGAACAGTTTACAAACTTAGCCGTTTCGGAAATGCTTCCACCCTTGGGCCGAAAGATCATGCCCTTTTGGGCGTCAAATAAATCGCTCCGTTTCCGCATTACGTCAACGACTGCACTGATTTCCGCGTCCCCTTGTTTCGCTTTATGTACCCTCCACCGCTAGTGTTTCCATATGCCGTTCTTAAGCGGTTAGCGTACATTGATTTCGAACATAGGCGGTGGTCACATCAATGTGACTGGGCCGTGTATTACGAATCAGTGAAACGAAAAGTGTTCCCGCGGGTATAGAGTGCAATGAAGAACTACTGTGATTTCCACGATTGTTGACGAGATTATATGTCCTGCAGCTAAAAAGTCTGAAATATTTGTGGAATTTTTGCTACTACGAAAAAGCAGTGCTTCAGGCGTCAGGCGTTTTTCATTTTTGCATCTTAAACACGTGAGAACTCGTCTATTCCATTAGGAAGTAGCCACCCAAATTTCTCCACGCAAGGGAACCGTTCACCAGACAAACTTCAGGGATCATCACCTGGTGTCCTCCAGACCAGTGCCTACGGTCTTCATCAATGGACGATCAAGGTTCTTCCCATGCTTCTCTCCTGCACGAAAGAACCAGATAGCTGAATTTGCCGCAGGACAGCTCCTAGAACCGCATTTATTTCTTTTCGCGGTTCTGTGCAACATATTAGGTTCATGCTATCACGATTCGAAGGCCAAAGTATCTCGCATCGTCTACTATTCATTTTAAAAGCATAGTCTGCAAATATCATCCGGTATACAGGGTCTTACAAAAAGGTACGGCCAAACTTTCAGCAGACATTCCTCACACACAAATAAAAAAAAGATGTTATGTGGACATGTGTCCGGAAACGCTTAATTTCCATGTTAGAGCTCATTTTAGTTTCGTCAGTATGTACTGTACTTCCTCGATTCACCGCCAGTTGGCCCAATTGAAGGAAGGTAATGTTGACTTCGGTGCTTGTGTTGACATTCGACTCAATGCTCTACAGTACTCGCATCAAGCACGTCAGTACGTAGCATCAACAGGTTAGTGTTCATCACGAACGTGGTTTTGCAAATCAGTGCAATGTTTACAAATGCGGAGTTGGCAGATGCACATGTGATGTATGGATTACCACGGGGCAATAGCCGTGGTGCGGTACGTTTGTATCGAGACAGATTTCCAGAACGGAGGTGTCCCGACAGCAAGACGTTCGAAGCAATTGATCGGCGTCTTAAGGAGCACAGAACATTCCAGCCTATGACTCGCGACTGGGGAAGACCTAGAACGACGAGGACACCTGCAATGGACGAGGCAATTCTTCGTGCAGTAGACGATAACCCTAATGTCGGCGTCAGAGAAGTTGCTGCTGTACAAGGTAACGTTCACCACGTCACTGTATGGAGGGTGCTACGGGAGAACCAGTTGTTTCCGTACGATGTACAGCGTGTGCAGGCACTATCAGCAGCTGATTGGCCTCCACGGGTACACTTCTGCGAATGGTTCATCCAACAATGTGTCAATCCTCATTTCAGTGCAAATGTTCTCTTTACGGACGAGGCTTCATTCCAACGTGATCAAGTTGTAAATTTTCAGAATCAACATGTGTGGACTGACGAGAATCCGTAAGCAATTGTGCAATCCCGTCATCAACACAGATTTTCTGTGAACGTTTGGGCAGGCATTGTTGGTGATGTCTTGATTGGGCCCCATGTTCTTCCACCTACGCTCAATGGAGCACGTTATCATGATTTCATACGGGATACTCTACCTGTGCTGCTAGAACATGTGCCTTTACAAGTACGACACAACATGTGGTTCGTGCACGATGAAGCTCCTGCACAATTCAGTCGAAGTGTTCGTACGCTTCTCAACAACAGATTCGGTGACCGATGGATTGGTAGAGGCGGACCAATTCCATGGCCTCCACGCTCTCCTGACCTCAACCCTCTTGACTTTCATTTATGGGGGCATTTGAAAGCTCTTGTCTAGGCAGCACCGGTACCAAATGTAGAGACTCTTCGTGCTCGTGTTGTCGACGGCTGTGATACGATACGCCATTCTCGAGGACTGCATCAGCGCATCAGGGATTCCATGCGACGGAGGGTGATGCATGTATCCTCGCTAACGGAGGACATTTTGAACATTTCCTGTAACAAAGTGTTTGAAGTCACGCTGGTACGTTCTGTTGCTGTGTGTTTCCATTCCATAATTAATGTGATTTGAAGAGAAGTAATAAAATGAGCTCTAATATGGAAAGTAAGTGTTTCCGGATACATGTCCAAATAACATATTTTCTTTCTTTGTGTAAGAGGAATGTTTCCTGAAAGTTTCGCCGAACCTTTTTGTAACACCATGTATAACGTTTCTGAATTCAAGACCGCCCGCCATTACTTTTAACGTCTCAGTGGCTTTCAAATGTGCTTACCAGGCCGACTGCTATTTTTAACGTTGCGGTTCCGACTTCAAATGAAGTTCGCTCGTTTGACAAAAAGAGTTACGAATAAAGTGTATTACTTTAGCGATCTCTGATGGAGATCATTAGATGCGAGATCTTCGAATCTCAGCTAATGGCAGTTGTGATGAGTTTAGATAGACGCTGCTGTACAGGGAAGAGAGATGACAACGTGGATGTGACCATCGAATGTCCTGATGTAACAGTAGCTTCGCCGACTATACGTCGTCACGAATGCAACAGCAAAAACCGCTGCCACCCTCATCTGAGTGTTGATCTCGCCCTGGACATGGACTTCCGCATCATGCGGATCCGGAGGAATCGATGGATGGCTGGTGCTTCATGTCACAGAAACCAGTGAGACGCCCGTATTCAAACAGGGTCGCTGATATGGAGTACCTGGCAGTAGGTGGCAGTACAATGCACCTGATACGTAAAACGTATGTTTTTGGTGGTGTCTGGATACTTCTGATCACATAGTGTATGTGTGAAATATGTTAAATGTATGCGAAATATATTGGACATGTGCGTGTGCGAGGAAAGCGACGGGTAAAAAGCTCATCCTAAACCCCTGGAACACTGTCAATCAAATTTGTTACTCATATTAGCTACAATCTGGAAAGAAATACTTTGGGGTAAGAACCAGCCGTCTCCTATTAGGATGAGAGTGATAATGTGGAGAGAGAAGGGGCGAGGAGGAAATGGACCGAGACAGAAAAGAGGAGGAGATGGGAAGAGACAGGGGCAGCAGCAGATAGGCAATGAAAGGGGGAAGTAGTAGATGGATAGAAGGAAGGGATGGACTAACAGAAGATTGGAATAAATACATACCCGGCCAACGCCAAGTACTCAGATAGTTTAAGACTAGATTTTGTGCAGTAAAACATGAAGCGACCGACCTGAAACAAGCAAGGACGAAGCGAACATTTAACTTCTGATTCGCATACGGGCGCCCCGCTGCAAACTGTCTACTTCAGCATTCTACGTAATAGTTTGCCAACTAGCCGCTTGCTATCTGTCTAACAGGGACAAAACAGTAGGTCATTTCTGAGGGTCACTTAAGATTTTGCTTGCCGTACGTTGCAAATGAAAGAAAATTATGTTTAAAGGATCTGGTGGGAAAGTTAAAATGTTAGCCATCAAGTGAGTCTCTTATCTCTTTGACTGTGAAAACCTTAGGACTGTTATTCGTGACAGTGAGCTTAAGAATGAGGTCGAGTGTCTTGCTTATCATTGTTGTTCAAGTTTACGCTAGACTACTTCTTCCTCAAAACAGTTGCAGTAATCACCAGTGTCAGATAAGGATTGCTACGGGCACCCACCTGTGATTTGCTTTAGCACAGGTTTCTCTGAAAGCATCTTTGTAACTCGAACAACACTGTTATCTTTCTGACTATGCTGAACATGATATATTACTGATACGTCTTGACCCTTATGAGTCACGAGTGTTGCCTGAACGCTAAGAATTCAATAGTTAAAGGAGTAACTTTTTCCGCTTCCCTTAATGCACTATGTTATTGCCTGAACTTAAAGGGTGGATTAATTAAAGCCGATAACATTTGTCCTCGCCCTAAGACACTCTCCACATTCCCAGGTGAGACTTCAAATACACTCAGATCCACAATTAAGTCAGTTTCGAAGATCGCCGAGACAACGTGTTGCATGACGATTATGCACTCCCTGAAATGTTCAAATGTGTGTGAAATCTTATGGGACTTAACTGCTAAGGTCATCAGTCCCTAATCTTACACACTACTTAATCTAAATTATCCTAAGGACAAACACACACACCCATGACTGAGGGAGCATTCGAATCTCCGCCGGGGCCAGCCGCACAGTCCATCACTGTAACGCCTTAGACCCCTGAAAGGTACCTTTGCAAAACTGTCACCTGTGACACAGTGAAATAAACACAAGGTGTACCGTAAAACAGGCCATGGATTGTCAGTAGTGCAGTCACCACGCAAAGGAGATTGCTTACAAAAGACTTGTGCGAACCGACATGGAATATGTCTGAAGTCCACGGCACCCGTACCAAATAGGACTAATAGGGATTACTGGACGAACACAAGGAAGGGCAGCACGAATGTTCACAGGTTTGTTTCACTCACAGGAGAGGTGGGAAACATCAGCTTGCCGACACTCTAAGATAAACTGAATTCACATCCCCACACGACTTGACGTGCATTAAGCGGAAAGCACGTGGTGGTATCAATTTGTTAATAAACGCTTGTCATTACTACCATTTTATTTTAATGCTTGGTGGATAATGTTGTCTTCATGGCTGTCATTATGATGTGTGATACCTCGCCGCTACTGCTTGATAACGTCTGATGCAGTCGTGATTTATGAACCGCGGAAATGGGTATCCATAGTTCATTGCACAATGCAGTCCCACTTTTATCTTCAGCTCTGTCTAGCCAATCGACGTATGAAATTTGAACAGTGTCATCCATCTCTAGTAACTAATCTTCAAGAACCTGTATTAAACGAGGACTGTACACTACAATTATCGCATTGCCAAAGACAGTACATGTTCTGCACTTTTGCAGAACAATTCTCTTACGATACGTTTAAATGGCGCATCGGCGTATGGAGTGAAATGGCGCAGCATCCGAACCTCTCGATTCCTGTGTACATTCACGGTGGACAATTCTGTTACGATACGGTTAAATGGCGCATCGGCGTATGGAGTGAAATGGCGCAGCATCCAAACCTCTCGATTCCTGTGTCCATTCACGGTGGACAATTCTGTTACGATACGGTTAAATGGCGCATCAGCGTATGGAGTGAAATGGCGCAGCATCCGAACCTCTCGATTCCTGTGTCCATTCACGGTGGACAATTCTGTTACGATACGGTTAAATGGCGCATCGGCGTATGGAGTGAAATGGCGCAGCATCCAAACCTCTCGATTCCTGTGTCCATTCACGGTGGACAATTCTGTTACGATACGGTTAAATGGCGCATCAGCGTATGGAGTGAAATGGCGCAGCATCCGAACCTCTCGATTCCTGTGTCCATTCACGGTGGTCAAAACACCACGTTCACCAAGCCACGCTGTATCTACGTCAAAGGAAAGCATACAGTCAGTGGACGATTATACAAAGCAACCTGACTAAGTCACCATATGAAGAGAGATGTGTGACATAGCTGCCGTAAGGTCTGTACGAGCAGCAGGTTCTGCGCTGGTTCTACGTCTTTGGGCGTTAAATCGAGAAAACGATTCTACCGCTAGGTTGCATCACATAATAGACTCTAATCTTACTTTCTTTCCTCGCCGAATCTGCTCCATAGTCACGAAACGACGCACTATCCGAGGCCGGTCTCTGATCTAGCAGTGATTTGGTGACGCGTAATGTAATCTATATATATTCTATGAGCCCTGGTGCTTTGCTTCGATTTGAATACTGTGTGGCAAACGGTCATAACAATCAGTCAGAACCACTGTATCCAAGAACTGTGGCCAACCTTCAATTGAAGGAACACTAAATTGACATGCAGGAATAGAGTCAATGCGGTTCGGAAGGTACCGACAGGGATGTCGAGCAATGACGACGGTAGTGCCGTAGCCAATTACGTTAGTTTTCTCGGTTGAGGATCCATGGTGCGAACAGCCCAATCTACGCGATCCCGCAGAATCTCAACTGGATTTTAATCGGGGGGAGGAGAGGGATGGGGGGCTGGTGGTCAGGGGAGTATGGTAAACTCATCCTATTATTTATTATTTCTCGTTCGATTTGCCAGGTACATTTTATAAAGAAAAGATAAGAATTAATATAAATCACAATAAACGTTTGGAACTTACAATGTGGAAACCAATTATATCAGTTATTACATTACAATTATGTCAGGGAAACTACATTATTACATTAAATGGAACAAAACTCACATAAATTGAAGACAATTAACTACACAGTAACATTAAGGTTACGGAGCCATTTCCTGGCATTGTCCCTTAACTTGTAGAGCGACATCAGAGAGCCGTCTCTGAAACCATGAATGTTACAAACCAGAAGATGGTCCATTGTTTGTAGCTCGCCACATTCACACCACGAATCGTCTGTATAGCCCCATTTGCTGTCTGCATCGTCCAACTCCCATGCGAAACATGTTTAGAGGCGATCAGTGTTTCCTGTTGAGATTGAAGCCTTCAAACCTTTAGGTTGGGTCGTGGCTTAGGTGATGATTTTCCACGACGCCTCTTCTGAGACGCTGCCACGCTTTCTTCCATTCAGCATCACGACCCTCTGTGCTTAATTTCTGCTCCAGACGTTAGGTTTCATGGACTTGAGTGTCGTTGGTCCTCCAATGTCGGCATGTATGGGTAGCCTTGGGTTTGCTTCAATTTTTTCTACTATGTCCTGGGTTGCTTTCTCCCTACGTATGGAAGCAGGAGCGATGTTTGCCAGCACCGGGAGCCACTCAACGGGGATTGGCCTGAGAGTGCCGGTGACGGTTCTCAGAGTGGTATTTAGTTATACATCCACTTTTTTGGCGTGCGGGCTTCTGCTCCAGACTGGGGCACAGTATTGTGCAGCGCTATACACCAGTGCCAGTGCAACAGTTCGTAGAGTGGCACCATCACAACACCAAGTGGTGCCTGACAGTCTGTTGAGCAGGTTATTTCTCGTCTTTATCTTTTGGGCAGTATCAGTACGGTGTTGTCTGAAAGTCACGCTGCGATCTAGCTCAATGCCGAGGTTTTTTTTTTTTTGGGGGGGGGGGGGGATTCTCGTGGCTGACAGCTTTACCATTTATAACCAGGCGCAGTTCCCTTCTCGCTTCCTTGTTGTTTAGATGCATGACTGTGCTTACTGTTTTTGTCACATTGCTTTTTAGATGCGATGTGTCATAGTATTTTTTCAGTGTAGCTAGATCTTCATTTAGTGTTGATTCCAGGTTTTCAAACGAGGTACTTTGGGCTGTAATAGTTAAATCATATGCGTAGGCAAATTTACGTGAGTGCAGATCAGGCAAATCTGCTATATAGATGTTGAAGAGCCAGGGAGCTAAGACTGATCCTTGCGGAAGACCATTTTTTAGGGTATGGCACTTGCTGATTTCACCATTTAATTTGACCCTGAACTTCCTTTCGCTCAGCATGTTGTTCATGAGCTTCAACGTTGTTTTGCATTTCACTATCTTTGCCAGTTTTAACATGACACCATTTAGCCATACAGTGTCTCTCCTGATGCTCTTCGAACCACGCACGTACAATGTATCACATGTTACATTGTCCTGTTGGTAGATGCCATCTTGCCGAGGATGAAAGGGACTACATGCAGGGCTGTAGATGTTCCCCAACGATAAATGCATAATTGGTTGACCATGGTGCGTCCCAGAAAGATGAGATCATCCAGGGAATGCCACGGAAACATTCCCTATAACATAATGCTCCCTACTCTGGCTTGGCCCTTTCAGACGATTATTAGAGGATGGTCATCCACGCGATGGAGCATAAAACGCGATTCATCTGTAAAGGCTACGTGTCGTACTCTGTGCACGTCGAGTTGCGGTACTGGCGTGCAAATTCCAGCTTTCATAGCTGATGAACAGTCAGCATTGGTGCATGAACCAGGAGCCTGCTTCCGAGGTCCATATGCAGCAACTCTTCGCTGAACTATCATACAAAAGACAGTCATGGCAACGAAGTTAAGCACACCAAAGAAAAGAATGAGTATCCCCAGGAGACATGACGTTAATACTGAGTAAAACTGCCTCTAGCCTTGATAATAACAATCATTAGCCGAGTACGAGAGTCCTCAAGTTTCTTGTGGTATGCCATACTCACCTGGAGCTACTCATAGGATACTGAGCATTGTGGAGCTACCGCTACCACATTGCGGGCGTGATGACTGATACTTTTCGCCCACTGTTCCAAACAATCCCGGACTTTTCTGTGGGATTAAGGTCGGCTGATTCAGCGGGCTAATCGAGGTGCAGTAGGGTGCCAGAGTCAAACCAATGCGTGTAGTCCTGTGAACGCAGGTGTTATTACCTCGAAAGACGGGAATGTCCACAGCATACTCATCCTAAATATGACGAGGAAAGGGCAACACTTGGTACTTGTTCACGGAGAATGTTAAAATAAACATTCTGGTTCACGTTCGTGATAAGCCTGATGATTGGTCCCAAGACATGGTACAGAAAACAGAATCAAAACAACCTCCGACCAATACTAAACTTCCACTCAATGCTGGTTATACGCCTAATAGTGTCTTTACAGCGTGAATTAAAAAGGGACGAAATCTGGGTTCGTCGGACCACAATACACGCCTCCGAACAGCGTCTTTCCGGTTTCTGTAGTGTTTGGCATATTGCTGCCGTGAGCAACGGTCTTTTACGAGGTACCCGACTCCAAACCCCCATTGCATGCTGTTCCTGGCTGAGATGGATCTGCACTCAATGAAAGCAGCAGTTCCTGTCGGGCTTGAATTGAGTATCATTTACAGGGCGTGAATCTCTCCTCTGACCCTTGTCCCTTAGGATATTATTACGACCGTTTTCATTACGCCGTATTACATCCCTAAGAGTGATGCACTATTCATCGAAAATACGTTAGACTGTCTGCCTCGACACACCAAAAAATCGGGGAAGGTCATTCACGATGTGGTCATGGGCACGTCCGAACACGATAGCTCATTTTTGTCATTCTGTTGCGCCTTCACATCTACCCATTTTATTCTGGTGATTCTACGAGGAGTGTTCAATAAGTGATGCAACAGCAGGTTGGTTTTATTCAGGATTCCAATACACCATTTGATTCCCCAATCTTTTGGCTAAAAAACACTAGTTTTCAGCATTATCTCCTTTCAATCCGACGGAGTTGCGCCACACTACTGGAAGGGCCTGTATGCCCCCATTGCACCACTCTACTGGTCTGCGTCCGAGCCAACGTCTATAACCTCCCCGTCGTCCGCGTACTGCCTCTAGCAGCGTGCATCTTTGACTGGGACAAACAGATGAATGAGGGAAGGTGCAACATACGAGCTATAGCATGGATGAGGAAGAAACGTCCAATAAAGCGTTGCGAGCTTCTGTCGGGTGCGCAGACTAGACTGAGGCCTTGCGTTGTCATAGATGAGGAGAAGTACAATACACTTCAGAGTTGTTCATAGTACCATGAGGAAAGACAGCAAACAGAAACACCCCTTTAAAGTCCCAGAAAACCGTCGTCATACTTTACCAGCTGTGAGTGCGGCTTTGAACTTTCTGTTTAGAGGAGGTGTGCTGTGGCGCCACTCAACGGATTGCCATTTTATTTCCTGTTCGAAGTGATAGACCCATGTTTCGTCAACTTTAACGATTTTCGACAAAAAATTGTTACACTACTGGCCATTAAAATTGCTACACCAAGAAGAAATGCAGATGATAAACGGGGATTTCATTGGACAAACATATTATACTACAACTGACATGTGATTACATTTTCACGCACTTTGGGTGCACAGATCCTGAGAAATCAGTACCCAGAACAACCACCTCTGGCCGTAATAACAGCCTTGATACGCCTGGGCATTGAGACAAACAGAGCTCGGATGGCGTGTACAGGTACAGCTGCCCATGCAGCTTCAACACGATACCACAGTTCATCAAGAGTTGTGACTGGCGTATTGTGAAGAGCCAGTTGCTCGGCCTCCATAGACCACACGTTTTCAATTGGTGAAAGATCTGGAGAATGTGCTGGCCAGGGCACCAGTCGAACATTTTCTGTATCCAGAAAGGCCCGTACAGGACCTGCAATATGCGGTGGTGCATTATCCTGCTGAAATGTAGGGTTACACAGGGATCAAATGAAGGGTAGAGCCACTGGTCGTAACACATCTGAAATGTAAAGTGCCGTCAGTGCGAACAAGAGGTGACCGAGACGTGTAACAAATGGCACCCCATACCATCACGGCGGCTGATACGCCAGTATGGCGATGACGAATACACGCTTCCAATGCGCGTTCACTGCGATGTCGCCAAACACGGATGCGACCATCATGATGCTGTAAACAGAACCTGGATTCATCCGAAAAAATGACGTTTTGCCATTCGTGCACCCAGGTTCTTCTTTGAGTACACCATCGCAGGCGCTCCTGTCTGTGATGCAGCGCCAAGGGTAACCGCAGCAGCCATGGTCTCCGAGCTGATAGTTCATGCTGCTGTTGAATCAGGGATCGAGACGCGGCTGCACGATCCGTTACAGCCATGCGGATAAGGTGCCTGCCATCTCGACTGCTAGTGATACGAGGCCGTTGTGATCCAGCACGGCGTCCCATATAATCCTCCTGAACCCACCGATTCCATATTCTGCTAACAGACATTGGATCTCGACCATCACACGATAAACTACAATCACGATAGGCTACAATCCGACCTTTATTAAAGTCTGAAACGTGATGGTACGCATTTCTTCTCCTTACACGAGGCATCACAACAATGTTTCACCAGGCAACGCCGGTAAATTGTTGTTTGTGTATGAGAAATCGGTTGGAAACTTTCCTCATGTCTGCACGATGTAGCTGTCGCCACCGGCGCCAACCTTTTGTGAATGTTCTGAGAAGCTAATCACTTGCATATCACAGTATCGTCTTCCTGTCGGTTAAATTTCGCGTCTGTAACACGTCATCTTCATGGCGTAGCAATTTTAATGTCCAGTAGTGTAATATCAGCGTCGTAGTGCGCAAGCAATTTCGGGCAGATGGTCCTTCGTTGCTCCTTATCGTCTTCGTTAGACGGCGAGGAATCCAGCAGGCACACGCCTTTGAGTACCGCAGCTAGAGGGCGAGCGTGTCAGCCCTAGCAACAGAGACGTCCAGATTCGCAGCCAGGTGTTTGATTGTGATCAGTCGATGACCTTGAACGAGTGTGTCCGCACGTTCCAACATTGCAGCTGTGTGTGGCTGTCCGGCACGCGGGAGACCAGACAGGCTTGCACGACCTTGTTGCGATGATAACAAACGCCTCACCCAACGACTCACCGCTCTTTTTCTCACTTCCATGGCTCCCTAGACACTCTGCAAGCACCTATGCATATCTGCGATTCTCTGCACAGCACCGCCGCCTATCGGCACTTCATGAAACTATTGCGGCTGAAGCGGAAATTTCCGACATGTCCCATCATTCTAAATTTTTTCAGCCGAAATTGCCGAGAAAAAATGTGTTGCATTACGTATTGATCGCTTCTCTTATTCAGCCGCGTGGTACGGAGCTTCACTGCCACGACTTACATTAGGATCACATGACCGCCTGGTACCACATCTACGCGTCTACAGCGCACGGAAGTGATTAGTGGGGGGTCACTAATATCTAATCCGATGCGCTTAACAGGGGAAGAAATTGGAGAGCCCACAAGGTGCCACTGATGAGTATTGATACGGAAATTCTAACTTACTCTGCAGATAAGGAAAAGGCAGTGCCATTTCTGCAGATGTTCCATATTTTGGACTGGACGTGCACGCAAGTTGAGGAAATCCCCTAAAAAGCGTCGAGCATGAACAAAATATTCTGTAGAAGTTGAGCTTTAGTGTAGAGAACGCAGTGAGTGGGTGACTCAGTGAGAGGGCGAGCGCGTGAGGAAGAGCTTGCGTCCGCGGCGGGCGTCTGGGCAAAGACACTGTGGCCGGCGTAAGGCGTATCCTTGGCGCTGGTCGTTTGTTTTCGGCGCGTTGCCAGGGTCAAGGAGCGAGCCAGCCTCAGCCTTCTCCCATTCAGGCGGGCGCGCGAATCGGCAACGCCGGCCACCGGTTTCGATGGCAAACAACTCAGCTTGGCAACGTACGCGCGGGTTCATTTATCGGTAAGACCTTGTTGCGCTATGAAGGAGGTGCATTTCAGCCTGCAGGTGCGGCCTGTTTGTGCACGCTTCCGATGCTGCTGAACCTTCCGGCGCGAAGGTAGGGGCAGACTTGTTGATGGACATCATTAGGTTGAGTCGTAGCATTCAGTTCAATGACAGGTTCAGATAATGTGCTAAGATCTCTGAACCCGCCAAAAAAGGCGCTAAAAGTAAATGAATTTGGTCTGTCTAGCAGGTGCGCCTTTACTAGCTGGCATTCATACACGCAAGGACAGCAAATACCGCCGGCCCGGGTGGCCGAGCGGTTCTAGGCGCTACAGTCTGGAACCTCGCGACCGCTACGGTCGCAGGTTCGAATCCCGCCTCGGGCATGGATGTATGTGATGTCCTTAGGTTAGTTAGGTTTAAGTAGTTCTAAATTCTAGGAGACCGATGACGTTAGAAGTTAAGTCTCATAGTGCTCAGAGCCATTTGTACCACTTTGTACATCAAATACCGACGTGCTTGTGTGTGCCTCGACGTGAACTTTCTCACCTATTTAGTCGAAGTTTGGATAATTCATAAATATTGTACTCTGCCTGGTTTCTTCTCTTCATTTTTATTTCAACCCCCCCCCCCCTCCCTCCTCCATGCCCCATATGAGCAGGGAATGGGCCATCGGTGGATACAATTTACCGCTTTTCATCCACATCAGAGGAAAATTAAAAAAAAATATATGTATATTCTGAAAACTGGACATGACGGAAGACAAAAATAAACATTTCGTACTATAAAATTACACAGCGTCGGCTGCATAAGTTAAAATTTGAAAGGTTGATATGATGATTAATTAAAATATACACATAGATGAACGGAAAATGAGTGTCGCACATGAAGCTGTAAAAACTGACAGACAGCTGCATTAAGTAAAACGGAAAGGCCGATGTGTTCAGAAATGTGTGTGAAATCTTATGGGACTTAACAGCTAAGGTCTTCAGTCCCTAAGCTTACACACTACTTAACGTAAATTATCCTAAGGACAAACACACACACCCATGCCCGAGGGAGGACTCGGACCTCGTACAATAAAAATACAGAGTGTTGGCTGTATAAGTTTAAATTTGAAAGGTTGATATGATGATTAATTAAAATATAGACATAGATGAACGGAAAATGAGTGTCGCACATGAAGCTGTGAAAACTGATAGCTGAATAAAGTAAAACGGAAAGGCCGATGTGTTCAAAAATGTGTGCGAAATATTATGGGACGTAACAGATAAGGTCATCAGTCCCTAAGCTTACACACTATTTAACCTAAATTATTCTATGGACAAACACACACACCCATGCCCGGGGGAGGACTCGGACCTCCGACGGGATCAGCCGCACGGGATCCATGACTGCAGCGCCGTAGACCGCTCGGCTAATGCCGCGCAGGCCGAGGTGTGACTTGTTGAAAGAGACATGGCTGAGCGAAGAGATGAGTGGAAATAGACTGACAGGAAGAAGGATATCAGGGGATCTTGGCATTAAAAGATAGTGCGCGGGAGGGATTTGTGTAGGTGAATGTTTGGAGAAGGGGTGGGGGACGAGGGGAGAGGGATGCGGTTCTGAACCTAAGAAGTGAGTGGAAAGATTGGAGGGGAAGGAAGGGCCCGATCGAGGGATGTGTGGTAGAGATCTCCTAGATCTGGTGGAACGAGTATATATCAGGGCGGATTTCATGGTCGAGTAAGGGAATGCGAGTAAAATTTCGTTGGGGCAGGATGTGGATTGTTTGGACGTATAGTGTTGAGGGAATGTGGTGGTCGAGGCGCGACAGTGTACTCTGCTTGATTTTTTTCCCCTTTATTGTATTTTCAATTCCCCATCCGGAGCGGGCTGGCAGCAGCCGAGGGACATTACAAATAGACAGAAACACATTTAAAACAATATAAAGAAGAAACTCTGCTTGAATTTCTCAAACGAAATATACAAGCTACAGTCAAGAACACTTCCGAGTCTCTTACGGTGAAAATACTAACCAATTTTAATACAAGCTTCTAGAATGAGGGTGTTCATAATGAAAGTTCCAGCTTCAAAACACTAGAGAAAGACGACCACTGCTCAGAATGACGTAAAATTTGGATAGCATACTCGTATTATTTGCACAGGGGAAACGTCATGGAAAAATAATGACGAAAATTTGACCATTAGATGGAGTTGTAATCGTTAGAATATACACACCAACAGACACGTGGTACACTGCTGTTCCGCAGTTTGTGTCCCAGACTTCCAATATGACTTTCTCCATGAAGGACCGCGCGTTGCTGTTAAAGCTCTTTTACACAAACGGTGACTGTGCGCCTGTAGCCCTGCAGATGTTCCGGACACTCGAGGGTATGAAAAAAGGCATTGGTCCGGTGTCTGCTAAGGGTCTGGAGAAAATGATTTCAGAATTCGAAAAGACAGGTTCTCAGTAATATTTGCACCCATGGAATGTCAGCAAGCCGGTGTCTATGTGATTCATACAGGGTGTTTCAAAAATGACCGGTATATTTGAAACGGCAATACAAACTAAACGAGCAGCGATAGAAATACACCGTTTGTTGCAATATTCTTGGGACAACAGTACATTTTCAGGCAGACAAACTTTCGAAATTACAGTAGTTACAATCGTCAACAACAGATGGCGCTGCGATCTGGGAAACTCTATAGTACGATATTTTCCACATACCCACCATGCGTAGCAATAATATGGCGTAGTCTCTGAATGAAATTACCCGAAATCTTTGACAACGTGTCTGGCGGAATGGCTTCACATGCAGATGAGATGTACTGTTTCAGCTGTTCAATTGTTTTTGGATTCTGGCGGTACACCTGGTCTTTCAAGTGTCCCCACAGAAAGAAGTCACAGGGGTTCATGTCTGGCGAATAGGGAGGCCAATCCACGCCACCTCCTGTATGTTTCGGATAGCCCAAAGCAATCACACGATCATCGAAATATTCATTCAGGAAATGAAAGACGTCGGCCGTGCGATGTGGCCGGGCACCATCTTGCATAAACTACGAGGTGTTCGCAGTGGCGTCTAAGGCAGTTTGTACTGCCACAAATTCACGAAGAATGTCCAGATAGCGTGATGCAGTAATCGTTTCGGATTTGAAAAATGGGCCAGTGATTCCTTTGGAAGAAATGGCGGCCCAGACCAGTACTTTTTGAGGATGCAGGGACGATGGGGCTGCAACATGGGGCTTTTTGGTTCCCCATATGCGCCAGTTCTGTTTATTGACGAAGCCGTCCAGGTAAAAATAAGCTTCGTCAGTAAACCAAATGCTGCCCACATGCATATCGCCGTCATCAATCCTGTGCACTATATCGTTAGCGAATGTCTCTCGTGCAGCAATGGTAGCGGCGCTGAGGGATTGCCGCGTTTGAATTTTGTATGGATAGAGGTGTAAACTCTGGCGCATGAGACGATACGTGGACGTTGGCGTCATTTGGACCGCAGCTGCAACACGGCGAACGGAAACCCGAGGCCGCTGTTGGATCACCTGCTGCACTAGCTGCGCGTTGCCCTCTGTGGTTGCCGTACGCGGTCGCCCTACCTTTCCAGCACGTTCATCCGTCACGTTCCCAGTCCGTTGAAATTTTTCAAACAGATCCTTTATTGTATCGCTTTTCGGTCCTTTGGTTACATTAAACCTCCGTTTAAAACTTCGTCTTGTAGCAACAACACTGTGTTCTAGGCGGTGGAATTCCAACCCCAGAAAAATCCTCTGTTCTAAGGAATAAACCAAGTTGTCCACAGCACACGTGCACGTTGTGAACAGCACACGCTTACAGCAGAAAGACGACGTACAGAGTGGCGCACCCACAGACTGCGTTGTCTTCTATATCTTTCACATCACTTGCAGCGCCATCTGTTGTTGAAAATTGTAACTACTGTAATTTCGAAAGTTTGTCCGCCTGAAAATGTACTGTTGTCCCAAGCATATTGCAACAAACGGTGTATTTCTATCGCTGCTCGTTTAGTTTTTATTGCCGTTTCAAATATACCGGTATCATTACCATAATTATGCTGTATAAATGGAGATGATGTTTTAACTACTGACGACGCCTTTGGCACAATTGTTTTATGTATCTCCATTGCAGGATGTGATTTTAGTGTATTTTACTTCTGATGAAGGTATATTTAGATATACCGAAACCGTGGTCAAGAATTTTAATAAATCTTTATCCTGCAACTGTTTGGCTGTTGTCATTTACCGTGAATGAATAATTAAGCTCACAAATAATGTTCAGTATACACATCATCACGTTGTTTACGTTATGCCGAGTTAGGTTTTAAATGTGGAGGTACTTATTCGCAAAATACAGCATCAATTACAATCGCATTATGAAGCTGCAAACCAAGTCTCAGTCAAAGAGGCGCATTCCGGAACGCCCCTGTTGCGTCCTCGTGATATGTCTCGCGATCCCAACGGGAGTTCGTTATCTACTTGATAACGACACTTGGCCTACTTTTGCGTTTCAGGCCATCTCGGCGTTCTGACTACCCATGCAAACTCCACAGAAAATATTTCCGTCTCCTGGTCGAGTCCTCAACTGGTGGCCGGTCCAGCTTACATTTTAGTCTGGGCAACAAATATGTCTTTACGCAAGAACAGATTCATTACGAGGTGCCATCAGCGCCAGTACACACTAATTCGAGACGTTCCTAAGCATTTTAAGATGATGCGTGCCCGTGATAGGGTCTGCATCAGGATAGGCGACGTTCTTGGCAAGTTCAAAATAGTGTTCACGATCCAAAAAATTTACTGTAGCAGAGGAAGCGATCAAATCTTCTTGCAATCTAAACTGAATTTAACAAAAAATATAGTTCACCTAGCTAGGCTGACATATGGTGATCAATCATGTCGGAGCTCGATACTGCATTTAAGTTACATAACTTGCTGCTGGCCCTGTGAAGGATTACATTTATCCTCCTTTTCAGAAATGTGGTCATGCATCAGCAACAGCTTTTTAATAACTTCAGTCACATAATATACGAGCAATAAGTTATTTAATTATAGACTTTCTGAGGGAATATTCGGGAGGAAATACTTCCACTATGGGCCTTAAGTATGAACAGTACCATTGGGATTGCCATCCACGGAGAGGCTTCTTTCGCGTTACCTGCTGTAATAGCGAGTCATCAGAAGGGAAGATATCATCAGTTAAGAAAAACGCAGTTATCATCGGTGAGACCTCTATGGTCTGCTTGCTTTCTCCCCATAATATTTGGTATGAAACATTTTCATATATCGTCTGTAACTCCTTTCTTAATACAAAATTTTGTGATCTGCTGTAGTATGAGGACCGTAATGTTTAAGAATAAATCGTAATTTTTATCGAGTCTAATAGCTTCACCCGATTTCCTTCACACAGTTTTCCACCTAGCCTCTTTTACGAACAGGCTGCCAAAGGTAAATTGAACACTAACCTGTCTGTCTGTCTTCTTCCTTCACAACATCACCTACTCCCATATTATACCTTGTGCTTGGAATCTGTTCTGAGAATACAGCAGCGTCTCCATTCAAATTCAGTATCAACGTTTTTGGTAATATGCAACCCATAAACGAGGTAATCTGAGCTGCAGTGTATTATTCGTGGAGTGAGATACATGTTCATCGTTTAGAGCACGATCTCTTTGGACACTTGATATTGTAGCATAAGTTGAATGCCGGGAAGTAAACACTCAGATGAGAAATTAAGTGAGGGACATCTGCCGTGTTGGAGAGAGCACGCCTGCCGCCAGAGCGAATTACACTTTTGACAACCACACGTTAGCCAAGAGATGTCCCTGCGCTTTTCCCTAGGATACTTCCCCATGGAACAATAATCAATGTTTTCAGTCGTAACAGAATCCTGACAGGATTAAACAACATAATTAAAAGTTCAAGTAAAGGAGAAAAGTAAAAATATGGCGGTCGTTTTTAGTGTGTTACTTTTTAATTTTGTACTTGACAGTTATTTTGTATTTCGTCTTCTCTGTATTTTTACTTCTGATGAAGACCCTTAAGAGTGGAAACCAGTAAAGCGTTATAAAGTCCATAATCGTCAAATTATATAGCATGCTGCAATATGACAATCTAAGAATTCACAGTAAGTTCTATTCCCCAAACAGTGCAACGACACACTACCATAGAGTCGCAAAAGGCCATTAGTACGTTAATGGTTACCTAACGAAGTTCATTTTTCCAGTAACAAATTAACTTTTAAGTTGATTTTAAAGAAAAAATTACATTAACAGACACTTTACATTCCTTTAACTTTCTACGAGTCTGTTAATCATTAAAGGTACATACTAATTATCACAAAAATTGCGCCGCGCCACCCTCGAACAACCCTACCACAACAAAGGTCAAAATTTAATAATGATTGTGGTGTTGCTCACGCTGCTAAATACTGCATTTTCGGGCAACAACAAAGTTATTTTGTGGCAGGTGTCATTAGAGCATAGTTAATAAAGTCATTTCATGTAATAATGAATAAACTAGGCACTCATCTTTTCGTGTTTCCTACGCTGGTCTCGTAAAATCGTGGCTCAATCGTCGAAAATCTAGGGGGTGATGATTACAAGCTCGGATGCAAAGAGGCCTAGGTTTTATTCTGCTATATTCAAAAGTTTTTTAGATGCGCTTCACAAACCATTTTTGAAGATTACACTTTTGCAGGACAATGGTGATGTAACAAGTTACACTTCTTTTTTATTACTTTTGCTGCAATATCACGTAACACACAAAACATCACTTCACAATACAGAACATACTTGAAAACATCTTCCTCACTGTTAAAATTCACATTTTATAAGCTGACTACAATATGCATCTTTCCAACATCACGTCCAAGACTTGACTTTCTCAAGGTCCGACTCTCTAACAATCACTTACACGCCCAAAAATCAGAGTTACAAGTACGTCAAAGATCACAGTGACAAAAGAAAGAATACACATACGAATAATATCATTGCAATATAAACACATCGATGTATCAAAGTATCTCTACATTAATGAAATCAAATCTGAATGTTGTCTCAGAAATATGTCAACTACTTTACAGAAACACAGTAGAATATTGCTGGTATCGAGAGGTTCAGGTGAGGTGCCGTAATTGTTGCGTAATTCAAGTACCATTACAACCCGCACAAATGCTTAACGTTTAACTAAGTTAGCATTTTTAGTAAAAGTTTAACGACTAGCGAAGTTAACTTCTTGATTAACATTATCCAGCTATTCACAGTACACTTCGCAATGGAGAGGTGGCCAACTGCTGAGAAAAAAAATACTTTTCCGATAATTTCAATGAAATATGACATTTAATTATTTTTTCAGACACCATTCGTGGGTGGATCATATGTCGCTAGATATTCGTGTCCTCTGTGGAAGTGTGCTGTATCAGACTACCGTATACAGTTCACATATTTTAATCATGATCTAAGTTCCAATATCAAATCTTCACTTGGTGCTGTGCTTTCAAGTCTAATTTATGTTGCGACAATTGTTGTGCTCTGTTATTTTACGTACTTACTTTTGCGTTATGAATGTTTGATAATTTTTCCGTAACTAGTGGCAACCAGTGTATATGGTCAGTGGCCATATTCGAAAAAGCAAAGTGGAAAGCGATAATTAGAAACAGAAGCAGAGATAGCAGTAGCCAAGTTATTACCAGTCTCCTCTTTTTTATGCTCCCCTCCCGGCTCGAATGCCAACGACGCTTGTAGAAAACACCGAGTGTCCGTAGCCAGAGAATGATATAGGCTTAGAGAGCAATTGCGTAAAACATGTGACTCTCTCTTCCACTTATTTCTCTCCACTAATGAATTAAGTGTCGGAGGGAAGTTGCCACTCCAGGATGCAAAAGAGACATTTGACATCGCTTCAGTGCTTCCGTAACAGCTGTTGTGGTACACGCTTTTCGCTGATGGCTTTTGCTCTACGAGTTGTATTTGTAGGAGAGGTTTGTGAGTGGGAGGAGAGAAGGGGTGGCAATGTAACTTTTTTGTGAACACCACATATGTTCCTCATATTACAAGCAGTTGCGATATACCAGAAGGAGTTCTGTGGTATCGTTGTTCCAGAGATAACTGTTGACTATATAAGTTCACGGAGAAGCTTCTTCTGCAGACAACTGTGTGATGCATGATGCTCACTCTGGATGTTACTGGCTATGCACATCGAGTCGTAAAAGGTTGTCATGCTTGGCGTACAGCCGAGTCGGAAAGAAGCATCCAGCTATAAGTTTCATTGTCCGGATAGTGCCACATACGTGTTTTCCCTATCTTGCAGTCCTTACACAAGCCATTTACAAAGTCAAGTCTAGCTTTAGCAATAATACCATCCATGAGCGCAACGTCCTATCCTAACACTGAAACTTATAAAAAATATTAAAATTTCCCATTACTGTAGTACACTCCTGGAAATTGAAATAAGAACACCGTGAATTCATTGTCCCAGGAAGGGGAAACTTTATTGACACATTCCTGGGGTCAGATACATCACATGATCACACTGACAGAACCACAGGCACATAGACACAGGCAACAGAGCATGCACAATGTCGGCACTAGTACAGTGTATATCCACCTTTCGCAGCAATGCAGGCTGCTATTGTCCCATGGAGACAATCGTAGAGATGCTGGATGTAGTCCTGTGGAACGGCTTGCCATGCCATTTCCACCTGGCGCCTCAGTTGGACCAGCGTTCGTGCTGGACGTGCAGACCGCGTGAGACGATGCTTCATCCAGTCCCAAACATGCTCAATGGGGCACAGATCCGGAGATCTTGCTGGCCAGGGTAGTTGACTTACACCTTCTAGAGCACGTTGGGTGGCACGGGATACATGCGGACGTGCATTGTCCTGTTGGAACAGCAAGTTCCCTTGCCGGTCTAGGAATGGTAGAACGATGGGTTCGATGACGGTTTGGATGTACCGTGCACTATTCAGTGTCCCCTCGACGATCACCAGAGGTGTACGGCCAGTGTAGGACATCGCTCCCCACACCATGATGCCGGGTGTTGGCCCTGTGTGCCTCGGTCGTATGCAGTCCTGATTGTGGCGCTCACCTGCACGGCGCCAAACACGCATACGACCATCATTGGCACCATGGCAGAAGCGACTCTCATCGCTGAAGACGACACGTCTCCATTCGTCCCTCCATTCACGCCTGTCGCGACACCACTGGAGGCGGGCTGCACGATGTTGGGGCGTGAGCGGAAGACGGCCTAACGGTGTGCGGGACCGTAGCCCAGCTTCATGGAGACGGTTGCGGATGGTCCTCGCCGATACCCCAGGAGCAACAGTGTCCCTAATTTGCTGGGAAGTGGCGGTGCGGTCCCCTACGGCACTGCGTAGGATCCTACGGTCTTGGCGTGCATCCGTGCGTCGCTGCGGTCCGGTCCCAGGTCGACGGGCACGTGCACCTTCCGCCCACCACTGGTGACAACATAGATGTACTGTGGAGACCTCACGCCCCACGTGTTGAGCAATTCGGCGGTACGTCCACCCGGCCTCCCGCATGCCCACTATACGCCCTCGCTCAAAGTCCGTCAACTGCACATACGGTTCACGTCCACGCTGTCGCGGCATGCTACCAGTGTTAAAGACTGCGATGGAGCTCCGTATGCCACGGCAAACTGGCTGACACTGACGGCGGCGGTGCACAAATGCTGCGCAGCTAGCGCCATTCGATGGCCAACACCGCAGTTCCTGGTGTGTCCGCTGTGCCTTGCGTGTGATCATTGCTTGTACAGCCCTCTCGCAGTGTCCGGAGCAAGTATGGTGGGTCTGACACACCGGTGTCAATGTGTTCTTTTTTCCATTTCCAGGAGTGTATAAGGTCAGTCCTAGCACGCACCTTCGTAAGAGTCTACTATTAGTGTTGCGCCGTAAAATTATTTATAGTCCGGATTCTTTAACAGCACAATGTACATTCATGATTTGCAGTGTCTTCCTAGTGAGTATATCATCACTAATAATACACTGAAGCGCCAAATAAATTGGTATAGGCATGGGTATTCAAATATAGAGAGATATAAACAGGCAGAATACGGCGCTACGGTCGGCAACGCCTATATAAGACAATAAGTGTCTGGTGCAGCTGTTAGATCGGTTACTGCAGCTATATTGGCAAGTTATCGAGATTTAAGTGAGTCTGAACGTGCCGGCCGCGGTGGTCTCGCGGTTCTAGGCGCGCAGTTCGGAACCGTGCGACTGCTACGGTCGCAGGTTCGAATCCTGCCTTGGGCATTGATGTGTGTGATGTCCTTGATGTCCTTAGGTTAGTTAGGTTTAAGTAGTTCTAAGTTCTAGGGGACTAATGACCACAGCAGTTGAGTCCCATAGTGCTCCGAGCCATTTGAACCATTTGAACCAGTCTGAACGTGGTGTTACAGTCGGCGCACGAGCGATGGGACACAGCATCTCCGAGGAAACGATGAAGTGGGGATTTTCCTGAACCACCATTTCACGAGCGTACCGTGAATATTAGGAATCCGGTAAAACTTCAAATCTCCGACATCGCTGGGGCCGGAAAAAGATCCTGCCAGAATGAGACCAACGACAACTGAAGAGAATCGTGGCAGAAGGGCAACACTTCCACAAATTGCTGCACATTTTAATGCTGGGCCACCAACAAGTGTCATAGTGCCAACCATTCAACGAAACATCATCGAAGCCAAAGGCCCACTCATGTTCCCTTGATGACTGCATGACACAAAGCTTTGCGCCTCGCCTGGGCCCGTCAACACCTATATTGGACTGTTGATGACCGGAAACATGTTGCCTGGTCGGACGAGTCTCGTTTCAAATTGGAGGTGTACGGGTGTGGAGACAACCTCATGAATCCATGGACCCTGCATGTCAGCAGGGGATAGTTCATGGTGATGGAGGCTCTGTAATTGTGTGGGGTGTGTGCAGTTGGAGTGATATTGGACCCCTGATAGATCTAGATACGACACTGACAGGTGACACCTACGTAAGAATCCTGTCTGATTACCTGCATCCATTCATGTCCATTGTGCATTCCGACAGACTTGGGCAATTCCAGTAGGACAATGTGACACCCCTCACGTCTAGAATTGCTGCAGAGTGGTTGCAGGAATAGTCTTCTGAGTTTAAACACTTCCACTGGCCCCCAAACTTCCCAGGAATGAACTTTATTGAACGTATAGAGGGTATATTGTAACGCACTGTTCAGAAGAGATCTCCACCCTTTCGCACTCTTACGGATTTATGGACAGACCTGCGGGATTCATGGTGTCAGTTCCTTCCAGCACTACTTAACACATTAGTCGAGTCCATGCCACATTGCGTTGCGCACTTCTGCATACTCCCTCAAAAGACGCAAAATAACCTACACTGCCCTCGGTCTGCGATAGTGAAAAGACGTGTGTACTCATTACCAACAGCACCCATGTAAATAAACAATTTTCCACCTGAATATGGTGGTGTGAACAATCGACACATATAGTGGCAAAATAAAAAAGTGAATGACGCAGGTCTGTGCGGCTCGTCCCGGCGGAGGTTCCAGTCCTCCCTCGGTCATGTGTATGTGTGTGTTTGTCCTTAGGATAATTTAGGTTAGCTAGTGTGTAAGCTTAGGGACTGATGACCCTAGCAGCTAAGCCCCAAAAGATTTCACACACATTTGAACATTTTTTTGACTGATGCATGAACTGTTTTATTTGTCCTTTTTTATGCAGGTAAACAATGATGGTAGCTTGAAAAGCAGGCTCTGGTTGTGGGACGAAGAAGGAATTTAACTGCAGCCCGTGTGAAAAATGTTGCATGTGTTTAATAAATTTATGGCTGTGGCGCCCACTGTGAGGAACTCCTTTCAGTTCTGAAGCGCTGGAAATGAGGAATAGAGGGACTACGATACACGAGTCTGCCGTGTCTATGTTGAACTACGCTCCCAGAATAAATCACGAACGATTTAGAAGTATCAAAAATAGTTTAAAATCATTATGACTGGAATGAAATTTTAGATTCCCCCCCCCCCCCCCCCCCCCTATGAGACCTTTTATTGCAGTCGTTCTTATACAGTGATGATATAGGTCTCAGTTACCTCTTTGACTTAACCAACATATGGTTTGGCACGTCTGTCTTGAATGATGTGCCAACATCAGCTTTGATCGCTGCCCTTCTCCAGGTTATGGCCAGAACAGGTTCCTTTTTGGCTGTGGTGCAGGAGCGTGTTAACATACGACCACATCCCGGAAGTTCAGTGATTGCACAAATTGGTAAATTCACAGGCTACTATGCTGAAAGGAGGGAAGGTTAGGGAGAAGTGTTGCAACCGGTTACTAACAAATTCCGGAATAAGGGACGGATTGCGGAACCAGACGCAAGGTCGGCTGGGTGCGAGTCAGCGAGCAGAAGGCTTTCCTTCCTGTTGGTGTATGACGTAACCACTCGAAACGGCAAAGAAAGTACGTGACCTCTCGAAACACCTTAGTATCGCCGACACTAATATTAAAAAACGTGTATCCACAGACCTTCGTATGAGCTGTACAATTCATTAAGTCATTTGATCCGCACACAAAATGTATCACGAGGATTTCATAAAATACTATACCTTGTATGTTTAAAGCAGACACTCGGAGACTGCCTGCAGGCGTTTGGGTGAAAAACACAGTTACTCGTGTTTGCTAAAGAATGTTAAAGGTAGTGGGTTCAAGTCCCGTAGCGGTCATGGGCATCGATTCTGAGTATCTCCTACACCTATGTGATGTAGACAAGCGTAATGTGCTGCGAATACATAGAAAGATATATCCCTTATCATTTAGCTACAAAATAGCAGGTCAGCAACTGGAAGTAGTTAATTTCATAAATTATCTGGGAGTACGCATTAGGAGTGATTTAAAATCGAATGATCATATAAAGTTGATCGTAGGTAAAGCAGATGCCAGACTGAGATTCATTGGAAGAATCCTAAGGAAATGCAATCCGAAAACAAAGGAAGTAGGTTACAGTACGCTTGTTCGCCCACTGCTCGAATACTGCTCAGCAGTGTGGGATCCGTACCAGATAGGGTTGATAGAAGAGATAGAGAAGATCCAACGGAGAGCAGCGCGCTTCGTTGCAGGATCATTTAGTAATCGCAAAAGCGTTACGGAGATGACAGATAAACTCCAGTGGAAGACTCTGTAGGAGAGACGCTCAGTAGCTCGGTACGGGCTTTTGTTAAAGTTTCGAGAACATACCTTCACCGAGAAGTCAAGCAGTATACTGCTCCCTCCTACGTACATCTCGCGAAGAGACCATGAGGATAAAATCAGAGAGATTAGAGCCCACACAGAAGCATACCGACAATCCTTCTTTCCACGTACAATACGAGACTGGAATAGAAGGGAGAACCGATAGAGGTACTCAGGGTACCCTCCGCCACACACCGTCAGGTGGCTTGCGGAGTATGGATGTAGATGTAGATATTCTGCGGTCGCTACCCATGATACCACATTAGCACAGAGGTTTCGACGATGTGTAGTGTCGGCTACAAAGTTACTTCCTGAAGTAAAAAAAAAAAAAAAAAAAAGAATATTAGCTTATTTCTTTAAGTAAGAGTAAAGAAATAGGTGGGAAGCTGAAGCATGTTCACTGCCTTCGTCAGGCATTAACGGCGCTTCATTTCAATTCCTCACTCCCTTTAAAAGCAGTACAGTAGAAAATATATGATCAACAGACTGTAATTCTCCAGTGATCATCTCGGAACGTAGCCAAGTGTAATAAACTGAACAAATGTAATAAACGGAACGGAGGCCTTCTTGAAGCGTTTAATAGCAGCGACGACACGGAATATCTAGGACAGCGCTAGCAAGCGCGAGGAGGACAATTGACGGTTTACTTCTTATGCGGACGTACATCTGTGTCAGGGGCAGTTGAAGCGTACTGTCTAAGTGAATAGGCAAGGTGGCCGTGATTATGAGGTTTCTCCTGTGGTCGTAGCTTGCTGTTTCGGCGGGAAACGAGAGCTGATCGTAGACAATAGGAAATATGCTTGCTGAAAACAGAAAATGGTAGATGTGATAAGAGATACTGTTTTCACTTTTTACGGCTAAGCTTTGTTTGCTATCAAATTAGACTCGAGGAGTCATTCTTTTCACTTCAGTTGCGATTTAATGATGCAGATGAAGAAAGATAACACATTTATCTACACAGAGTCATAAAAATGAAACAATTAAGCAATGCATATGCGAGAAACACTCGTAAAACTTGGCAGAGCATGTTTCGCGACACACCAAGGGAGATTCTATGTTTCTCTGACCGCACAGTTTCAAGAACTCGACAGTTTGTCAGAACGGTGGACGTGTATTACTCTGTAGATTTGTGTAGCGATACCCATTCGCATTCTACATCTTAGGAAGTACGCCGAAATCTGCATTATTTCGGCCACTCGTAACTACGCACCAGATAATACGGCGACCGCACTTTTCTGTTGTGGCATGTTTTAAAAATGTTATATTCTGAGGCCGTGTCGTATATAACTTATTCGTAGTATTTTACTCCTTGTGCTTACCGAGAAGAACAATGTGAAAACAGATACTAAAGCCTTGCTAACGGCATCATTCGTATTAATTTAACCCAAGCGTTTTTAGTTTGGAAAAGGATGTGGTGATCCAATTTGTGAGTGTTCGTGTGACATATCGAAACAGGGGGAAAGGGTCACTCTGTTCACCTCAACGTAGTGTGTATCTGTCTCCTGTGAACGACTACGATAAGTACCTGTGCTATTCAATGTTGTATTTATGATGTTATAAACAATTAGATATATGAAAGAGAGAGAAAGGATGAAACATAGTGGTGGCTCATAGCTTATTCCTCTGCAATAGTAGCAAGGAAACCGAAGATTTTAACTATTCCATCTGAGAGACAAATCATCATAAAGAGAGTTTGTAATTTAGCGCAAGTCATTGGCTAGCAATCTTACGCTACCTCGTCCTTCCCAGCCAAATCTCAGTAACGAAAATTTTTCCTGCAAAGGGGATTCGAACTGGATATTTCCCAGTGGAGGGACACCACAATGGCACCCATTAATGACCTCGGCTACGTAGGCAGATTTTTTGTCAATTGAATTCAAAGTTTTCCTTCACTTGTGCCCTTAAGTGTCTGCTTTCATTTCTCTTGAAAAACTCTGTAAACACCTCTCGGATAGAAACAGTAAGAATTCTTAGTCCTCAGACGCAAATGAATTAAAATATTTTTCAAGGATTTTATCAGTTCCACGCGTTGTTGAAACTCCATACGAAAGTCTTGCTTCATACAATTTAGACCCACGTCCAGTTAGATATTGACTGTTATTCAATCACAATCTTTTTGCGTTTCAGCTCAGTTGTTGGTTGGTTGTTTCGGGGAAGGAGACCAGACAGCGAGGTCATCGGTCTCATCGGATTAGGGAAGGACGGGGAAGGAAGTCGGCCGTGTCCTTTGAAAGGAACCATCCCAGCATTTGCCTGGAGCGATTTAGGGAAATCACGGAAAACCTAAATCAGGATGGCCGGACGCGGGATTGAACCGTCGTCCTCCCGAATGCGAGTCCAGTGTCTAACCACTGCGCCACCTCGCTCGGTTAGCTCAGTTGTTACTTAACAAATGGTTCAAATGGCTCTGAGCACTATGGGATTTAACTTCTGAGGTCATCAGTCGCCTAGAACTTAGAAGTACTAAGATCATCACACACATCCATGCCCGTGGCAGGATTCGAACCTGTGACCGTACCGGTCACGCGGTTCCAGACTGTAGCGCCTAGAACCGCTAGGCCACTCCGGCCGACGCTACTTAACAGAAATGTACAGAAGTGGATTATGCAATGATGTTCTGTGCTGCACTAGTGTGATGAGTGAACGAGTCTTTGATAAATGTGACGTAATAACAGTTGTCCGTGAGACGTGATGTACGTTTTAAAAGCGCAAGTTTCTAAACCTTCTTCATGGCTATCAGATAATGAAGAAAAGCTGAAAGGGCAATTTATCTGACCGTGGTCAGACTTCGAGGAAAATTCTTATCCTTGGTCGGTCACTCCCATCGTCATTTTTCTCCTTAGCGTCCTACAACTCACTCGTCACTTTTCCGATCGCACCTCCAACAGAGGTGGCAATATGTGAGGACTTCAAAAAGTAAGTTGTACTCAATTTATGGATTTCCATCTTACTGCATGGACGAGGGACTTCAGCTGATGATCAAAAAGTCAGTATAAATTTGAAAACTTGAAAGGTCTCTGTTGGATTCCTTTCATGTTAATTTCTTAAATCTGTTGTCATTTACGGCATAAATTCCTCTTCTAAATTTACTGTGGCGTTTCTGACTACCTGGGAGGAGACTGAGTAGTGGAACGTGTTACTTTTACACATAAACAAGAACGGTCTGTCACACTACTACATTTTAAAACACAGTTTATATCTAATTCATGTCACACAGTCTCATATGGATCCTACATTTGCTTTCTTTTATATATTGTATATGATAAGATACTGTCATCCCCCTTCCCTTCTGTGTGAAAGAATAAATGAGCAAATGTATTTCTAGTTGCATGCTTGATGGTAGCAGACAAGCCTGTCTGCTAGAGAACAGTAGGACCAACGTCGGAACAGGTATTTACGCTTTCTAGAAGCAAAGAGGTTTGTATTCTTAGTATGGTCCTGTCCGTCCCTTGTCATGTTGGATTAGGGAGCTGCCTCTCTGGTCACTTCCGTTTGTATTTGTGAAGCACCCTCGGTAGGAGCTCAGCAGGTCAGTCTGTCCACGGCGAGCGTCTGAAGTGGTAAGATCTCCGGCTAAGCGCGTGTCTGCTGAGTCTGTAGGACAATGGATTTATTAAGTTCAGCCTAACTGAAAATTTAATCACCTTTATTTTAGGTTTAGCTCTAAAATATCTAGTGTTATATTAAGTTGCAACGCAGTGTAATTCGAGTGTGAAATTCAGAATATCTTCTGGTAGTTGCTTTGTCACTACTTTGTGAGTAAAGTGGAACCATGTGTTGATCAGTTACTCTAACTAAGATCATCAATATTAAATGCGAACGTGCGTAAGATTATAACGTCTCGTCTTGACAATATTTTTCAATATAGCAACTTTTCGTTATGTTCAACCCACGTGCGGTGTACTTTGTGAGACCAGTACCACGTGCTTATACAATTGTTTGACCCATCAGGTTAGTAGTAAGACGATAGTAACCAGTTCGTGGTTTTCTTTGGTAAACTGCGTTTCGATGAAATTTATTTTAATTATCAAAATTATTGTGGAGTTACACTCTTTGTGTAAACCAAGTTGACCACTTGAAGCATGTGGTGTAAGCATCAAAGTAGCCCTTAGCTATTCTTTTCGGGAAGATTTCACAGAGAGTTAGTATGAAATTAGTATACCAGTGTGTGGTAATTTCATGACGGACAGGATTGCGCTACGAACGTAACTTCCTTTGGGTGAAAATTGAATCGGTTGGTTGTGGTTAATTTCCTCTTGCATATGTTTCTACGTTCTTCGTGTGTTATTTTATGAATGCAGTGTTGTATGCAGTCTCCCAATCTTGGCTCCATATTTGATGTGTTCCGTAAGATTACAAACTCACATTTTCACAATCCTAAATAAGGCACCAGCCTAGTTAAAAAAAATGGTTCAAATGGCTCTGAGCACTATGGGACTTAACTGCTGAGGTCATCAGTCCCCTAGAACTTAGAACTACTTAAACCTAACTAACCTAAGGACATCACACACATCCATGCCAGAGGCAGGATTCGAACCTGCGACCGTAGCAGTCGCGCGGTTCCGGACTGAGCGCCTAGAACCGCTAGACCACCACGGCCGGCCAGCTTAGTTATGACTCAAGTTTAATATGCTTAAAATTTCAATGATCAATGTTAAAATAAATTTCCAAATATAAACTGATTTATTTCTTTTTATTTAAACTCAACGGTTGTCGTATGACTATTAAAAGATTATGATTAATGTTAGTCTGCTTGGGAATTTGGTAAGCTACACTGGATACCTGGTGAAATAGTTGCTCAGTAATGCAAAGTTAACTTCCCCAGACAGCTCACAGCTTTTAACCCGCTTTTATTGTCTATCAGATCCGCTTTCATAACAAATTAATGCAACAACGTTACAAACTTAATAAACCACGGAATAATGTAGATAGAGGTAAAAACTGACACACATGCTTGGAATGACATAGGGTTTTATTAGAACCAAAAAAAATTATTGCTAGACGTGTGAAAGACCTTTTGCACGCGTCGTTTGGTGATGATCGTGTGCTCAGCCGCCACTTTCGTCATGCTTGTCCTTCCAGGTCCCCAGACCTCAGACCGTGCGATTGTTAGCTTTGGGGCTACCTGAAGTCGCAAGTGTATCGTGATCGACCAACATCTCTAGGGATGCTGAAAGACAACATCCGACGCCAATGCCTCACCATAACTCCGGACATACTTTACAGTGCTGTTCACAACATAATTCCTCGACTACAGCTATTGTTGAGGAATGATGGTGGACATCTTGAGAATTTCCTGTAAAGAACATCAACTTTGCAATGTCTTACTTTGTTATGCTAATTATTGCTATTCTGATCAGATGTAGCGCCATCTGTCGGACATTTTTTGAACGTTTATATTTTTTTTTTTGTTCTACTAAAACTCCATGTTATTCCAAGCATGTGTGTCAATTTGTACCTCTCTATCTACATTATTCCGTGATTTATTCAGTTTTCAAATTTATACTAACTTTTTGATCACCCGGTATATGAGAAAAATTACCACCACAGTTGTATCTTGAGAATGTTTTGGTTCTATCACACGACTGATTTCAGTGGCACGTTATCGCTATCCTCAGGCCTCAGCACTGCCAAAAGAGTATTTGATTTCCTTGGCGCATTTACTGTGGAATCCTTGTTACTAGCACACGTGAGCTAGCTATCATCAGGAGTCTATACTCGACACCGAGTTGTCTCCAACGGAGAACCTCAATTGTTTTAGTAACAAGGATCCCACAGGAAATCGAATACTCTTTCGGCAGTGGTGGGGCCTGTGGATGGCGGTAATGTGCTGCCGAAACTGGTCGTGTGATAGAATAAAGACACTCTCAAGATCCAGCTGTGGTTGTATTTTTTCTCATATAAGTTACACTAGTACATATTAATGGCAGGAGAAGTAAGTTTTACTGAATAGTGCACTGCAGATGGAACTGACACAGATACGTGACACTTTTCTTCAACTCAGTCACCAAGTCTCCGCAAACAACGTTCGGGAAGTTCTATAAATCGTTCATTTCCTCACCGCTAGACCGAGCTAGGTTGCGCATTGGTTAGTACACTGTACTTGCATTCGGGAGGACGACGGGTCAGACCCGCGTCCGACCATCCTGATTTAGGTTTTCCTTTATGCCGGGAAATGCCGGGATGGTTCCTTTGAAAGGGCACGGCCGACTTCCTTCCCCATCATTCCCTCATCCGGTGGGACCGATGACCTAACTGCTTGGTCCCCCCTCCCGACCAACCAACCAAACAACCAACCCCAAGGCTAGGAACCCCCACGTTGGTCGGAGCCATTCAAGAACCGCTGTGTGAACTTCCCTCATGGCTGAAAAATATGCTCCTCCCCAGCTGCTCTTTCGGCTTGCCGAAAAGATAGAAATCACACTGTGCAGGATCTGCACTTCTCGATCAACGTCACCCAAGTCTGTGCTGCGTTTGTCAAATTGCTGACCCAATTGCACTTACGGTTGGACGCGACGTTGCATTTGGTCCACATACTGCCAGAATTTTCGGCGAATCTGTATGCAATTTAGACGTCTTGCCTACCAGAATCGTACTGTCTAGTGTATTTCACATCTGGAGTACTTTTTCCGTTGTCACGCCATTTAAATCGCATAATGTGAGGCACTCGATATTTGTACCGCAGCAGAACTGCGTTTGCAGGAAACATCGAACAAGTACTCTCTCTTCTGATAATGCGCTACTCTTGTTGCCCAATGGTCTTGCTTTCGATCGTTGATTAGGTTTGTAACCAGTAGACTTATCATTTTTTTTACGATAATAATCAGCGTAATGCAATACTACTGCAACGAAGGATGGCAGTGTGTGTATCTGATAACTTTTTGGCAAAGTAGGCAAAGTAAAGGTCTGATTGTAGCCTATCACGATTGCGGTTTATCGTATCGCGACATTGCGTCTCGCGTTGGCCGAGATCCAATGACTGTTAGCAGAATATGGAATCGGTGGGTACAGGAGGGTAACACGGAACGCCGTGCTGGATCCCAACGGCCTCGTATCACTAGCAGTCGAAATGACTGGCATCTTATTCGCATGGCTGTAACGGATCGTACAGCCACGTCTCGATCCCTGAGTCAACAGATGGGGACGTTTGCAAGACAACAACCTTCTGCACGAACAGCTCGACGGCGTTTACAGCAGCATGAACTATCAGCTCGGAGACCATGGCTGCGGTTACCCTTGACGCTGCACCACAGACAGGAGCGCCTGCGATGGTGTACTCAACGACGAACCTGGGTGCACGAATGGCTAAACGTCATTTTTTCGGATGAATCCAGGTTCTGTTTACAGCATCATGAAGGTCGCATCCGTGTTTGGCGACATCGCGGTGAACGCACATTGGAAGCGTGTATTCGTCATCGCCATACTGGCGTATCACCCGGTGTGATGGTATGGGGTGCCATTGGTTACATGTCTTGGTCACCTCTTGTTCGCTTTGACGGCACTTTGAACAGTGGACGTTACATTTCAGATGTGTGACGACCCGTGGCTCTACCCTTAATTTGATCGCTGTGTAACCCTACATTTCAGCAGGATAATGCACGACCCATGTTGCAAGTCCTGTACGGGCCTTTCTGGATACAGAAAATGTTCGACTGCTACCCTGGCCAGCACATCCTCCAGATCTGTTACCAATTGAAAAAGTTTGGTCAATGGTGGCCTAGCAACTGGCTCGTCACAATACGCCTGTCACTGTTTTTGATGAACTGTGGTATCGTGTTGAAGCTGCATGGGCAGCTGTACCTGTACACGCCATCCAAGCTCTATTTGACTCAATGCCCAGGCGTATCAAGGCCGTTATTACGGCCAGAGGTGGTTGTTCTGGGTACTGATTTCTCAGGATCTATGCACCCAAACTGCGTGAAAATGCAATCACATGTCAGTTCTAGTATATTTGTCCAATGAATACCCATTTATCATCTGCATTTCTTCTTGGTGTAGCAATTTTAATGGCCAGTTGTGTATGGTTAATTTCATATAAACAGTAAAAATGAAAATTTCATAGAACATTGTTGGCTGGGATATCTACGGCGTGGGTTCTGCTACCCGTCAGATAGGGTGTTTTGCTCCTCGCACATTGTCCCTTCTTCTTGCGGATATACGAGAGTTGTGCCTTATGTGAATTGTGCCGGCACATAGCCCCCTCCTCTCGCATGCCGAGTCCCCATCCGACAGATGGGTTACCAGCAACATTGCCAATGCCCTCACTTCGTTAGACAAGGGGAAATGTTTAGAATTTAATTGTCGATCTGCAAATTTACGCCATCACCACTGTTCCCGTTTCCGGCGAAATACTGGCTGTGAAAAGTTCATTCCCCACCAAGATTCGAACCGATCTGAAAATTTACGCCATCACCACTGTTCCCGTTTCCGGCGAAATACTGTCTGTGAAATGTTTATCCCCCACCAGGATTCGAAGCGGTTTACGTCTGTGTCGAGCGCCCCGCACAGGCGTGCGTTAGCGACTTTCGGCTATAGAGACTGCTACGTAAGTAGTATTGTAAAGCTATCTAACATTTTTATCTCAAAATTCAACACAGGGAATTCGTTTAAGGAAAAAAAAGCCCGTCAGAAGGTAAAACGTGCAGAGATGTTGCTTATCTCTGTGGTTTCTCACACCTGTCCGGCCGTCACTATATTCCAAATGAAAGTGAAACTCGTAGGAAAAGGCGACTGATTCACAGTCGATATGTGCCGAAGAGTCCATTGTATTCGAAAAGTTTTAGTTTCATCGTCATGTTTATATTTGGACAATGACGGGAAGTAGCCGTAGTAGCAACGAGTGGCGGTGTACAACGACACGACCGGGGCTTAAATTCAAAAATGTGTCCACCATCAGAGAAATCTGACTGTTCACAACTACCAAAGTGAGGAAATGTACATCATCCTGAAGTACCGTCGTATTTCGCTTTCTACAGTTGAGTTTACTATTCGTCCTTATCTCTTTCAGACTCATAGTTGAGTGCAGCCTATGGTGCGGTTTCTGGATGGAGCATACCACACTCAAGACCAAAAAATAAAAAAAAAACAATTCAGACACTGTAATTAGGTCAAATGGTGCCGTTTTAGCCTCGATGAAACACACCGATATCTTCTACTTTGGTAGATAACAATACACAAAGTACAAAAAATGGTTCAAATGGCTCTGAGCACCATGGGACTCAACTACTGTGGTCATCAGTCCCCTAAAACTTAGAACTACTTAAACCTAACTAACCTAAGGACAACACACACATCCATGCCCGAGGCAGGATTCGAACCTGCGACCGTAGCAGTCGCACGGTTCCGGACTGCGCGCCTAGAACCGCGAGACCACCGCGGCCGGCACACAAAGTACAGCCATCTCCTTCAGTACCTCAAGGCGACATGACACACGGCCGTTTAGAGCGCGCCCCATGCCTCACACACACACTATCGTTCTGGAAATCTAACAATTTCTGTGTCATAATCTCGTCTGAACGCCCCATAATTTTCGTGACATTTACTATCTGCCTTCATTATACTGCAATTTTTACATACATCAGTGTATTTTCATCTCTTATTCTGAACGCATTTGCGATTTTCAACTTTAAAACTACCTATTGCCCTAAGCCATATTGGAAACATAATGTGGCACATCTTGTTTAAATACTTCGTAATTCACTTATAATTTTGTAGGCATTCAAATTTAACATGTAGTAGCTGCAAGGTAAGTATATTAATAAAAAAGAAGAAAAATAAGAGGTAGACATTCCGTTAGTGTCGAACTCAGAAAGCAGATTGGTTGCTCGTAAAGTGTGGAAAAAAGAACGTTAATCATGCTGTTGGACTGACTGCTGTAACTAATTATCTAGCCGCTGTCAAAGTTACTTATGTGGAACTACACTTTGTGGCTGAAGACCTACCTTGCCAAGATTGCAAACTATTTTCCAAGGCTATATAAACTGCGACAGTTATTCAGGTGCTTAAAAGTTGACATTTTCTATTCACTGAGATGAATAATAATTAATGTATCAACCTGGTAAGGTAATTTTCTCCTCTGTTTTTTACTTGTACATACTCGAGAACACAACCATGGAAACTAAACATAGATATAATTAACTTGTAGCGACATTTAACTTACTTCTCTCTTGGGATTATCCTTGGTATTAGGATCTAGTGTCTGTTTCATACGTTACTTAGCTACTGGATCCTTTGGAACAGTGGTGTCTTATTCTCAACAGACAGTGACTGTACTGCGGAAATCTGCACTTCGTGTTGTGCAAGGCCCTATGGAGATGGCTCGCCTTAACCTTCCCCCGACCTCCTTAACCAAGAATTCTGCGCCGTATCAGAACCACCAAAGTGTTCTTGGAAGACTTTCTGTGCGCGGAGCAAGTTTTACCACTTTCGAAGATTGCACTACGTTGCCTTGAAGCTTTTACTTGTTCTGGATTCAAAACGAAGACTTGTCGATTCTAAAACACATTTGTCGTAGCAGTCAAGTTTCATTTCGGTTTCTGTGGCACTGATAGACGGAGAGAGAGAGAGAGAGAGAGAGAGAGAGAGAGAGAGAGAGAGAGAGAGTGTGTGTGTGTGAGAGAGAGAGAGAGAGAGAGAGAGAGAGAGAGAGAGAGAGAGAATGATATTGGATTTTGTAGATAAAAGTGTGTAGATTGTCATCTAGAACTGAGAAAATTGCTACCAGAGCTTTCTTGGATTTCGTAGCTAAAATGTCAAAATGTCCTTATATAAATTCAGTATATCTTTACAGTACATCAATTACCATGCAGTTAATCAAAATTTCTCTCTACTGACTACACGAATGGCCTGTGTGGTATGTAAGAGAGCAACTGAAATCATGAGTGTGTCTGTGGAGTCACAGATACGTCAAGAAACTCTTCCTGAAATTAGAAATAACTAAACAAAAATTGAAATGTAGTTACAGGAGATGGTATTATGGACTAAGGAAGCCTTTTCCATAAATGAGCTACGTGGCACAACAATGCTTGCCTATTGAATTTATTGAAGTATTAAGACGCTTTGTTTTCAAACGAAAACGTTGCGTAATCGTGAAAAACTGAGCCTGCATTAAAAATAAATAATTCTCTCTATTTTGATTTTCCTAAAGTAGTGCACGCGAATGCTGTGACAGTTTATTACTCTCCTCACTCCTTGTGAAGCTCTGCTGCTGCTCCTCGCACCAAAACACTGCTGTAACTATTAAATGTCTTGAAAGTCTCACGCTTTTACGACATTCGCCTCGAGATGGAAAAGCTGTCGCTTCCTGCAATAAATAATTTACCACCAGAGAAAGCGTACGTCTCATCTCGTTCTTATTTCCTCTTCCGTATGCTTAGAAGGAGCAAAAAGAAAGGAAAACGATATAACTAAAACGTAATTATATAACAAGCTTTTTACAAAATGACTACTCAACTGCCATTTAAGGCTCTGTTAGCTGATTTGTGACACTCATCTGTGCAAGTGAGTTGCAGCAAGACTATGTGTTCTTACGTGTGGGCGACATTAGATTAAAATCTACGACCATCAGAGAGTGCTGGGGATCATTACCATTTTTTTCAAATGTTTATCCACTTCAAAGAAACGTTAGCGTCATCAATACTGAACAAAAAAGTTGCATTGCTATAACTGTTTCAAGACGTACAGTAATGGTCCAGCGTAGGAAGCAGATGGAATGAAGAGCTGTTAAGACCTTATAATTTGCTACATCGATTCCTTCTGGTAACATGTTTATATTCTTATTGCATTAATGTGTTTTAATGTATATTTATAGTAGTTGAAGCAAAGAAACACGGAGGCACGACACAAAAGGAAAAAAAAAGAAAACAAATTTCTACGCAACAGATATCTGAAACCCTAAGCCACCGATGTACGTTTAAGGATTAGTTGCCTACATGGATTTACTGTTAATTTATATAGGGAGAAACATAACTTTTAGTGCGCAATTGTATTTATCATCGGTTCGCAGTCTCACAGATTTTTTGTAGTGACAACGTTTTCGCCACGGACTGGATTATTTATTGTGATTCCCATAATTCCTATTTCCAATCTTAACTCATTTTCAAATGATTAAGGTGATGAAAATTTAGCAGTTGTCAACATTAATATAATGAGACAGCCCAAGAGAAAATTAACATATATATATATATATATGTGACAACTTTCATATGGAAATGATGAAAATACATTGAAGCTGGTTCCCTTCTGTTTGGGCCAGTAGGGTATACGTTGCTGACTTGTGTAGAAACCATGAATTCAGTTTCGTGACCTTTATTTTTATGTGTTATGTACCGATGATGTATATGATGAATGCTGTCATTACCTATATAGGCTTCCTTTTTTTCCATTTTACTTATGCTGACGACTGCTGTGTTTGCATCACCTACAGCAGGTGAAATTGACTTAATAGGCTTCTAAGGCTTTAGAACATGATGCATAGCAGACAGAGGTCTGTAAAACTCATTTTAAGCTTAAAAGTATCAGAATTTGGTATCAAGTGAGTTGACACGGTATTCAAACGCTTTATTTGAAGTCGTGAGCACTGTTCTTCAAATCTCCGTCCGGTCATCCAGGCTTATATTTAACACAGGTGTCAGAACTCGCGTAAGCCAAATCCCAGGCAGATTAATTCAACATATGCTTTGATTTAACTACCGGAAAATGGAGAATCGCATAAGCAGACGTTCAAAATTCATTAGCAGAAGTGATTGCAATATGGATCCAATGAACTGACACACATAGGTTGTTGATTACACGCCTATGGCCTATGGGACATTAAGGACTGGCAGTTAGGTAGCCCACACTGCAACAAATGTTTTCTGATATGTGTTGCACCTGGGAATGATGTTTTGACGTTTTAGTGAAGACAAAAATGGCTCTGAGCACTATGGGGCGTAACTTCTAAGGTCATCAGTCCCCTAGAACTTATTTCTACTTAAACCTAACTAACCTAAGGACATCACACACATCCATGCCCGAGGCAGGATTCTAACCTGCGACCGTAGCGGTCGCGCAGTTCCAACTGTAGCGCTTAGAACCGCTCGGACACCCTGGCCGGCGTTTTAGTGAAGAAAGCGTACTTTTGCACAGCTTAAGAATGGAAATTTCAATGCTATTTTTTTCACAAAACGCGTTTTCTGTACTATTGCGTTCTTGGTACTCTGCTGCATGTTCCTAGACTTGTTGCAACTGCCAAATCATGCAGAAAGTTTTTAAAACATTCATTAGTAGATGCCACGTAATGCTTCCCTATGGAGTTTCAAGTGTCATGCCTCAAGCTCCCCTTCACTTTGTTGTTGAACAGTTTGTGTTGTAAACAGAGTAAATGTGAGCTTTCGTTTATGTAAATAAATCAAAATTGTTAAAATGGCTCTAAGCACTATGGGACTTAACATCTGTCATCAATCCCCTTGACTTACAACTACTTAAACATAACTAATCTAAGGATATCACACACATCCATGACTGTAGCAGGATTCGAACCTGTGAGTGTAGCAGTAGCTCGTTTCCGGACTGAAGCGCCTAGAACCGCCCGGCCACAGCGGCCGACTCAGTAAATCATCTTTGTCAACGGAAGAGATAATTTGAGTATCAAAAGAGCAAAAAGTATTTGAGAAATGAACAGATGAAACAACGTGTCCCTAGAAAATGTTATGAAACGCCGTTTTTGCCTGGACAGCACAGTGAGCTCTACAGTAAACTTTGCTTTGCTCACAAGAAAGCAGTTGGGTAAGAAATAGAAGACAGTACTGAAATATTTTTTCTTGAATTTAACTTGGTTATTCTTTTGTAAAAATTTTATAAGATACGAGATATGGTTTTTGTTGACTACAGCTCTGCTCAGCATAATTCCGTGGCATTATTATACCTTCTCGATTTTTTGGACAGAAAAAACTTACATAGAAAAAGAGATACATCGTTTTTTTTATTCTCCTGACAATTGTGATATTTGACACTTAAAAGTTACACATTTTCGCTCTTTAACTGTTTCTACTCCAACTCCTACCATTTGGCACTACAAGTAAAGAATTTCAATGTATGCTGCTGCTGTTAATGTTACTACTGCTACTGCTACCAACACAACAACCAATGTGCACAAACAATTCAAACATCACATTCTACATTAACTTCTACATTTTTTCAGTAAGTCACGGGTAGGTAGCTGATAAAATTTCATAAATTAACTCTTTCACAGCTACTCTTACTTCCTAATTTATTTGGTCATAATGTTGCATATTTAACATGAATCTCCTCACTGGTTGACCAATGACAGTGGGGCTTTGGCTTTAAAATTACCCCAAATGTCGCCAAATATATTAGGAAATAGTGGGCAGCTGTGGAAGAGCTATTTCCGGAAATCCCAGTCGTTATTTCTAGTGAAGCAGTATCTCTCAAGTTCAGAGTAAAGTTTATTAGTAGAATAAGACAGAGAATAGACGATTTTATTTGCTTTGCTTGCCATTACAACTGTGATTGGCTGAGACCGGCGTGTCGATTTGCGCTGCTGCAAGCTGCAGTAGACTTTTTGCAGCAGGGTTCGAACCAATGCGCCTCATAGATCGTGACGTATACGCGGTATTGAGGTCAGTTGTGAACTTTCTCCCGTCTGGGGTACAGTCTGTGGAACAAGCCGTCACTTGCATCACGCGCCGGCAAATAATTTGCACCACGGATGACTGTAGCGCTGCTGTTTCATTAGACAAGTTTTCCGCTTGAAACGATTATTTTCTGTTACTAAATATTAGCGTGAGACAGATGCTGAAGATGAAATTACCTGTAACGATTCTCTGCTTGTTGCTACGATTAACTTTTCCTGTGGTAGTTTCAGAATGGAAATTTATTCCGACTTCGCAAGCAGTGGAAAAAATGCGGTTTTATATACGAGTGACCGTCGAAAATAAGTATAATGTCACCATGGCATCGTTATACGTGCGTTCTAATGGCTTTTGTATCTTCTAACCTAATAGATATAAACTGCATTGAGATGGTGAAGAACTGTAGTGTGTTTCACATAACTAATTTAACACATCAACGCATGAAATTCGACGCCATACGACGTCGAACGTGTTGATGGCAAGTAGTATGGGAAATATTTCCTTACATCATCCACAAGTACAAATTCATAACGGACTACGTTTTAATGAAAATTTTCCACTGCAGAGTATCGCTCGAAGATTAATAACATATATATTACTGCAATAACAGATAGATCTTCGTGTAAACTTGACTGTCAGGGAACACGAATGTAATATTGAGAAAGGTTTCTTCACGTAATATCTGCAGTTCTCTTGGGCTTGAAACAGACGTTCTCTCGATTGAAATAAATGGTGGTGGTGGTGGTGGTGGTGGTGGTGGTGGTGGTGGTTACTGTTTAACGTCCCGTCGACAGCGAGGTCATTAGAGACGGAGCGCAAGCTCGGGTTAGGGAAGGATGGGAAAATAAATCGGCCGTGCCCTTTCAAGGGAACCATCCCGGCATTTGCCTGAAACGATTTAGGGAAATCACGGAAAACCTAAATCAGGATGGCTGGAGACGGGATTGAACCGTCGTCCTCCCGAATGCGAGTCCAGTGTGCTAACCACTGCGCCACCTCGCTCGGTGGAAATAAATGAATAATGATAAAAAATAAAAAATAACATTTTGTCGCATGAACACAGAAACAGTGGCGTAACTTTGAACATAAAAAGCGTCAAGTTGAATTTCGACTGTCTCCAACGTCGCAATGTCAACAGAATCTTAGACCAGAACCAGAAAATAAATAAAAGCAAGTTAAGCTTTAAGTTGCTGCACCGTGCTGTGAGCGTTGGAGACCAAAATGAACAATGTGTAATATTATATAAGTCCTCAGCAGATTGTGCTTGAGTTATGATAGCTTTAATGCATACATTTCCACGTAATGCAGCAAGAACAGTATTGTCGAAAAAGAAGAAATATTAGGGTTAAAGTTCTACGACGTCGAGACCACTAAAGATGGAGTCCAACCTCTGACTGGGAAAGAATGGAACAGGAAATCGGCACCGTCAGCCCGATATTCGCTTGAAGTAACTTAGGGAACCAATGGAAAAGCTAAATCTGGAAGGAAGGACGAAGAGCTGAACGTCGATTCCAGTGCTGTAACTACATTGTCCCCTCTCTGGCTGCAATATCCAATGGGAACCAAGATTCTCTCTGTTCCCAACAATAGATCTCTATATTCCTCAACTCTATTTTTCTCCGAATCACGAGGTGTCGTTTCATATCGAAATCGTGCTACCATCAATAAATGTCAAGCTGAATTACCATTTTTTGTTGTGTCATGTGTCATGTAGTCAGTGACTCGTAAGTACAAATAAGTGTACAGTAATTGATAGAACATGTATGAGTGAGTTAAGGGAAAAAGAACACGTTTCAAAAATCACTACATGCTTGCTACATTTTCGGAGCTTTATTACAGTTTTAGCTAACTGTACTCTAAAAATAATTACAACTAAGAATTTCCTAAAGTGTTTACTAATGATGTTTCTACCGAATACCTTTTAGGACTACGCGCCTGTATTTTTCCTGCAATGGGATCACACAAGGCACTGATGCTATTGATACAGTATGGTGAAAACACTCTTTTGTGTTTTTTCTCTTGTTAAGATAACAGTTATACCTAAAATATTATATCAACTTTTTGGGTGACATCAGCAGAGATACGACGAGACAACGACTTATATATAGGTATGAGCTACGTATGCCAACAGATGCTTTCAAAACTACTACGGTATGTAAGGGACACTCATTATCACCATGTGCTACGACTACGCAGCCTGAACGGCTAATACCAAGCGAACGCCGCCCACTTTATAACTTGGTGGTGGATATTTATTTTATACATCGTCTGCAAATTTCGTAGCACGGACAGAAAACTAAGAGAGATAAGTCAAGATTTTGCGGCACACGTGTATGCTTAAGAAAACGACGAATGTGAATACTATATTTTTATTGTATCAGAAATGGTAGCTTCCATACTGGTTACTCTTCTGACGTAAATCTACTAAAACGAGGAAATTTGGATCCACCTAAAAATGTGTTTCTATGCTAAAACTTAGGGTAGGGAAAAAATTAGCCTATGTAGACGGTTGTACTTTGTTTTCAGAATCATGCAATGAAAAGGGAACGAAATGCAATAGAAATGGAGGCACTGCTTTATTTAACAGAACAAGTAAGGGTAGTGTAGTAGAGTGCAGTTACTGAACTATACTGAGGATAGACGACATTCGATGGCAAGCAGTGTAATATAAAAATAAACTTTATATTCGCAACTGTCCCCTCACACCACATAAACACCTATTGGTTACAATTACTTAACAGATATCCTCGTCTGCAGCACAACATTTGACGCTAAATAAGCTAAAAATAAGAGCCTAAGAAAGCGCACGTGCCTAATATTGCGTAGGGTCCCCGCGGGCACGCAGAAGTTCCGCAACACACTTGACATGGACTCGACTAATGTCTGAAGTAGTGCTGGAGGGAAGTGACACCACGAATTCTGCAGAACTGTCCATAAATCCGTAAGACTACGTGTGGGTGGAAATCTCTTCTGAACAGCACGTTGCAAGGCATCCCAGATAGGCTCAATAATGTTCGTGTCTGGGGAGTCTGGTGTCCAACGGAAGTGTTTAAATTCAGAAGAGTGTTCCTGCAACCACTCTGTAGCAATTCTAGACGCGTGGGATGTCGCATTATCCTGTTGGAATTTCCCAAGCCCGTCAGAATGAGGAATGGACATGAATGGATGCAGGTGATCAGACAGGATGATTATGTACCTATCACCAGTCAGTGTCGTATCTAGACGTATTAGGGGTCCCATATCACTCCAACTGCACACGCCCCATACCATTACAGAGCCTCCACCACCTTGAACAATCGCCTGCTGACATTCAGGGTCCATAGATTCATGAGGTTGTCTCCATACTCGTAAATCTCCATCAGCTCGATACAATTTGAAACGAGTCTCGTCCGACCAGGCAACATGTTTCCGGTCATCAAGAGTCCAAAGTTGGTGTTGACGGGTCCAGGCGAGGCATAAAGCTCTGTGTCGTGCAGTCATCGAGGGAACACGAGCGGGCTTGCTGTTCCGAAAGCCCATATCGATGATGTTTCGTTGAATGTTTGGCACGTTGACACTTGTTGATGGCCCAGCATTTAAATCTGCAGCAATTTGCGGAAGGGTTGCACTTCTTCCAGCTCGAACGATTCTCTTCAGTCACTGTTGGTCCCGTTCTTGCAAGACCTTTTTCCGTCCGCAGCGATGTCGGAGATTTGACCTTTTACCGGATTCCTGTTTTTCACGGTACACTCGTGAAACTGTAGGACGGGAAAATCCCCACTTCATCGTTACCTCGGAGATGTTGTGCCCTTCGTTCGCTCGTGCGCCGACTATATCACCACGTTCAGACTCACTTTAATCGGAATAAGCTGCCATTGTAGCAGCAGCAACCGATCTAACAACTGCGCCAGATGCTTGTTGTCTTACATAGGCGTTGCCGACCACAGCGCCGTATTCTGCCTGTTTACATATCTCCGTATTTGAATATGTATGCCTATACCAGTTTCTTTGACGCCTGAGTGTAGATGTAAAAGAAAAAAATTCCGAGGCTCTTATTTATCACTGCAGTTCACGTATCACTGGTTCACGGTATCAGTGACGACATTGAAGAAACAATACAATATTCATCATTATTATTATTATTATTACAGATTATTCCCATTTAAAGAGAGCGTTTGAACTTGAATTCCTTTATTATGATTGTTTGTGTTTTTTCTGAGCCCAAATTTTCTTCATGTGTTCACTGTGTTGTTTCTTTCGCTCCGCTGTCCATTTGCATCCTGGTCTCTTCTGTGTTGTGGTGTCAAATTTATGTTTTTTGATGATGTTCCTGAATTCAGTTCTATTTTCTGCATCGTTTACTCTTATGTGTGCTTGTCTGAGATCCTCTTCATCTTCTTTTATCCATTTTGTTTTTCCCCTGTCTGAGTTGATGACTTTAAGCATTCGCTTTGAAATTCTGTTTTCATTCATCCTGTGGTTATGTCCGTAGAACTGCATTCTTCTTTTCCTTATTGTATCCGTAATCACGTCTGTGCATTTATATAATTCTGAAGTTGGTCTCTTCTTCCAGATTCCTCGCTCTTGTATCGGGCCAAAAATATTCCTGAGAATTTTCCTTTCTTGTTTCTCTATTTCTTTGATTTTAGTTTGCCCACCTATTTGTGTTGTTTCAGATGCATACAGTGCCTCTGGAAGTACGACATTGTTGTAGTGCCTCAGTTTTGTGTTAATGGAAATGGACTTTTTGTTATATAGTTCCATGTGAGTTTATATGCTTTCTGTAGTTTATTATTATTATTATTATTATTTTGAGCTCTTTCTCATTACAGAGGCTTATCTCCAACATAATAATTTACTCGGAAATTACAATACAAAGAATAAACGTTCTTAAACTATATTTTCAAGATATTCCTCCAGGTGTTTCGATCTTGTGTGTCCTCTTCCTCTGCGCCCATTCTCCTCATTGTGTGCTGTATATTTTGGATCCAGGTGGTCATAGGTCGTCCTCTTCTTCTTCTCCCCTCCGGTTCCCACTCCAGTATCAATTTTGGTATTCTGGTTTTCTCCATTCGTCGTACATGCCCGTACCACTGTAATTTCTTCCTATCCGTTACGACATATATTCTTTCTTTTATTTCCAATTTCCTTATTATTTTGGAACCGCGCGACTGCTACGGTCGCAGGTTCGAATCCTGCCTCGGGCATGGATGTGTGTGATGTCCTTAGGTTAGGTAGGTTTAAGTATTTCTAAGTTCTAGGGGACTGATGACCATAGATGTTAAGTCCCATAGTGCTCAGAGCCATTTGAAACTTATTATTTCGGTGTTCCTTATCTTTTCCTTCCTGGAGATTCTTGCCGATCTTCTCTAGAAGTCCATCTCTAGACCTTGTAATTTTTTTATGTGCTTCATGTTCAGGTCTCCTCCCCATACAGAACCACACTCTCTAATATTTTCGAAGTGAAAAAAAGGATTTGAGTGTCTGAATCGTTTAGTGCAGTATTAAATAGAAGATTGTTGCAGAAAATGGTTTCTCTGTACACCACAGAGAGGATATCGTCTTCATACTGCGGGTATTCCGTGACTACATCGCGATGCAGAGTACATTCCGACAATCGATTTGCATCGCAGCTTTATCGAAACCAGGCTGGACGGGCAGCGAATTGCTGCAACCCTCAGCGGGCAGCCGCGGTGTTGAGGCATTGAGCACTGCAGTGCAATTGCTCGCCGGCGGCGCAACGAAAGGCGGAAGAGAACAAAGGACGCGAGAAGTTGGTGGTCCGGGGAAACGTAATTTTGCAGAATGCGATGTGGAGCAATCGTCTGCAGGAGGGAAGTGAGCAGGACGTCGGTGATCTGGAGAAAGGGAGTGGGCTGGGAACGAAGAGGAAGCTCCAGTGGTGAGGTTTCCTTGAGCGGCGCTCGTGCCCTTCCTAGCCATGGCCGGTGGGTCGGCAGGCCTCGAGCCGGCAGGCTGCACCTCCGTATTCCTTCCAGAGCTCCGCTGCCACTCCACAATAAATAATGCTGGCCGTGACGTTGACCTTCTCACGCACGTGTCGACAGCGCGCTAAGGATGACGAAATGTGCTGTCAAAACATCCGAGGATCCAAAGAACTATTACGCGTTTTGCAAAAAGAGAACATTTAACAAGTTTATCTGCATGGCTACTTAAACATTCGTTTGAAAACGGGACGCCACTTCTTGCTCCATTATTGGTATTTAAATTCGACACACGCGCTTAGCCATTTATGTGCAATGCCTTTTCAGTTGATGTTTACATACACGATATCCCATCTACAATATGTGATCAAAAGTATCCGGGCATCCCCAAAAATGTAAGTTTTTCATATTAGGTGCATTGTGCTGTCACCTACTTCCAGGTACTCCATATCAACGATCTCAGTAGTCATTAGACATCGTGAGAGATCAGAATGGGGCGCTCCGCGGAACCGGGATGGTGTTCAATTTTTTTTATATATATACACATATATCAAAAACAGTTTTGCATTACCCCGGATCCCAGAACTCCTGAGGATAGACCTTAAATGTGGATGTTGTATCACAGACAGAGGGATGTCATTAAACCCGCGTATATATAACGGTACAAATGGCTCTAAGAACAATGGGACTTAACATATGAAGTCATCAGTCCCCTAGACTTAGTACTACATAAACCTAGCTAACCTAAGGCCATCAAACACATCCATGCCCGAGGCAGGATTCGAACCGTAGCAGCAGCGCGGTTCCGGACTGAACCGCTCTACCTCAGCGGCTGGATATACATACGTTCTGTAGCGTCGTTGGATCATGTTCCCGGACATGGGTTTCTATTGAAAATATCATGTATTCATCCCCTCCTCTACAAGTCCTAGACGTTTGTAATGGGAATTTCCGAACACCGTGAATTTTCCAGAGACGAGTAGCTCTTCTACCTTCTCTTCGGCTGGAGTGACCGAGCGGTTCTAAGCGCTACAGTCTGGAACTGCGCGACCGCTACGGTCGCAGGTTCGAATCCTGCCTCGGGCATGGGTGTGTGTGATGTCCTTCGGTTAGTTAGGTTTAAGTAGTTCTAAGTTCTAGGGGACTGATGACCTCAGAAGTTAAGTCCCATAGTGCTCAGAGCCATTTGAACCTTCTCTTCGTTGGCGTACACTGCACTCACAAAAACCTTCAACCGTAGACGAATTGCTAAACGAGGCGGCCCCAGTTCGATTCCCGGTTGCGTCGTTGATTTCCTCCGCACGAAGACTTGGTGTTTGTTGTCATTACGTTCGTATCGTCATAAATCACATGGCTGTATGGCTGCTTCCCGAAAGCTAATAAACTAGCAGAAAAGGACCGGTGTGCGTTTTTCCTTCTATTACCATTTGTTTACTGTCACCTCCAGCAAGTAGACGAGTAATGTGACTCTGTGACGTCTTCTGTTTCCTCTCGCGTGTCACAGGTTGCAAGACGCACCCCATACCATATTCTGAACCTCACGCTCACGCTCCTCCTCCCCCTTCCCCTCCCCGAAAACCCCTAGCTAGTCTCGCCTTTTCCGATCTGTATGCCGAAACCTGCAAATTTAAGGACAGTTTCTGAGTATTTGGATTTTAGGAACCCGTGCTCTCGAGTGGATTTTTTACAGAGAAATAAATTAATTACGATCTATTCGTTTTTTTCCCAATTAAGTGCTTCTGCGAAAATATTTTCACAACAATGAAGAACCTGTCATGCGCATTCATCAAAACGTTCGAGACAAAACTGGGACTAATGGAACAATCCTCAGAAGATGTAAAAGTTCTGTGACGTGGTTTCCGTCGGTGTGGAACCAGCTCACATCAGCATCGTATCGTCGTGCTGCTCTTCCATTGGATTCAGCGAAGACACACAGGAGGTGTACATTGGCCAGCTCTTCATCCGTAAACCTATATATACTGTTGTCTAGCGCTGTTTACTAGTCTGAGAGCGAAGAGTAATGTGGGCATTAATGTCGTCAACATCAGGCATAGTGAGTAAATGGAGGTTCGAGTCCTCCCTCGGGCATGGGTGTGTGTGTTTGTCCTTAGGATACTTTAGAGTAAATCGTGTGTAAGCTTAGGGACTGATGACTTTAGCAGTTAAGTCCCATAAGATTTCACAGACAATTGAACATTTTGAGTAAATGGAACAAGTTTGTTTTGTAAACAAGACTCACAGCCCATTCCTTCGACAGTTGCACTGCTATGCAATACAGGTACATGAAATCAAACAAAATTCAATTATTCTGTAACGAGCCACTGCAGACCACAGGTCGATTATGCCAAAGCACTCAGAAAATAACCATAAGCAACGTCTGAAATTTTGTCGGTGAAGTTCGGATCGACCATTAATTTCGCCACGTATTGTGTCTCAATCTTTCAGCTGAAAGTTAGTGTATTTTCCCGTTTCGTTAAGTGTGCTACTTAACAGTTCTCCACATTGAGAGCTAGTTTCCACTCTGTGTCTTGAGTTGATATTTTGTCAAGATGCCACTGATTTTTACTGCAATTTGAAACATACAACATTCACTCGAAGTATCAATGCCGTCTGCAAAAAAATATTTGACACTGTAACTGGTACAGTTTGCCTAGTCGTTAACATATGACGTTGTCAACGGCCTTGCCGCAATGGTAGCACCGGTTCTCGCAGGATGACCGAAGTTAAGCGCTGTCGTGCTTGGCCCGTATTTGGATGGGTGACCGTCCGGTCTGCCGAGCGCTGTCGGCAAGCTGAGTGCACTCAGCCCTTGTGAAGCCAATTGAGGAGCTAAATGAATGAGAAGTAGCGGCTCCGGTCACGAAAACTGGCAACGGCCGAGAGAGCGGTGTGCTGACTACATGCCCCTCCACATCCGCATAGAGTGACACCTGTCAGCTGAGGTGATACGGCGGTAGGTCGGTGCTGTTGGGCCTTTACCCTCTGCTTGATAGCAGTAACATATAACACTAACATTTACGAAACTGTTACACTTCCCGTAAAACTCATTTCTGTCTCTTTGGATCACTCTCTATCCAAGAAAATGTGCTGTGTTAAATCAAGTACCAAACCTAGGTACATGTCCCGTATGCCCGTGTTTCCTTTTGTAGACGTGTTCGATATGTTGAATCTAGAGACACTGTCAGTGGGAGACTGGTAATACGTTCAAGAAAAAAAAAAGGTTCAAATGGCTCTGAGCACTGTGGGACTTAACTGCTGAGGTCATCAGTCCCCTAGAACTCAGAACTACTTAAACTTAACTAAACTAAGGACAACATTTTGTGTTAGCAGAAGAGCTAACACCGTGTTACGAGTGGAGGCGAAATCCACGCTTTTTAGCTCACGCAGGCTGGCGTGAGGAGGGAAGAACTATACTGACGTGAGGTCTGGACCATGAGAAGGAATGAGAATTCAGAAAGCGGACGAAATTAGTTTGATACTTAACTTTAATCCATTAATGATGAACGTCGCTGTTGACGGTGTATGATTCACAATATTAGCTGTTCAGAATACATTCTTTAAGTAATTATGGTAACGGAATATGGCGCCTTGCTAGGTCGTAGCAAATGACGTAGCTGATGGCCATGCTAAACTGTCGTCTCTGCAAATGAGAGCGTATGTAGACAGTGAACCATCGCTAGCAAAGTCGGCTGTACAACTGGGGCGAGTGCTAGGGAGTCTCTCTAGACTAGACCTGCCGTGTGGCGGCGCTCGGTCTGCAATCACTGATAGTGGCGACACGGGGGTCAGACGTATACTAACGGCCCGCGGCCGATTTAAAGGCTACCACCTAGCAAGTGTGGTGTCTGGCGGTGACACCACACAACACACACATCCATGCCCAAGGCAGGATTCGCACCTGCGACCGTAGCGGTGGCGCGGTTCCAGACTGTAGCGCCTAGAACCGCTCGGCTACTACGGCCGGCCGTAAAAAAAAAAGTGCGTGTGAAATCTTATAGGACTTAACTGCTAAGGTCATCAGTCCCTAAGCTTACGCACTACTTAACGTAAATTATCCTAAGGTCGAACACACACACCCATGCCCGAGGGAGGACTCGAACCTCCGCCGGGATCAGCCGCACAGTCCATGACTGCTGCGCGTCAGACCGCTCGGCTAATCCTGCGCGGCTAATACGTTCAAGTACGGGTCGGCACACAGTTATACCGTTATAACTTGTCGCAAGTGATCCACACAGTGGGTGCACTCAAAAAATAAAACTGTTTTATTCTCAAAAATAATTATTGTCCTTCAACACGCCGTCTGTAAGTAGCGATAGAAATACGACCAGTATTAGTTCACTACTAGGGTATTCTGCAGCGGCTACCTTTCTCTTAACTTATGAAAGAAAGGCATTAGCAGCAGCGATGGCGAATTGCTGACACGGTCTGCTTTCTATTGCAGGAAGTTTGATATAGGGTTAGCTCTGACACAGCTCTGCTTCTTTGTTGCTCGTCAACCGCGCGTGTTAATCGCCACAGAGTAAGTAGGCCGGTTCATTTGAAAACACAGATAACCTATGGCCTTGTGGGAGAAAGCCTGCCCACTCGTACCGTTTCGCGGCGCACTTTCACCGCCGAAAACGAGTCATGGCACCGTGTGCCCGTACCACTTTTTCACGTCAGCCCACGAGAAGAATAAGCGCTAATTTCGACGAAGACCCCACTACCGTAATATCGTGTCATTCGGACGGCACGAAAAGAACTGTTACCTGTTGAAAAGTGCACGCAAAAATTTAGGACACATCTGTTTCTTACGTGATATTTTATTCTATGAGCATCGTAGTAGGAATCAGGTGAGCTGATATTACGTGTTGTGTCACCGCCAGACACCTCACTTCCTAGGTGGTAGCCTTTAAATCGGCCGCGTTCCGTTAGTATACGTCGGACCCGCGTGCCGTCACTATCAGTGATTGCATACCGAGCGCCGTGACACGGCAGATCAAGTCTATAGAGACTTCCTAGCACTCGACCCAGTTGTACATCCGACTTTGCTAGCGATGGTTCACTGTCTACATACGCTCTCATTTGCCGAGACGACAGTTTAGCATAGCCTTCAGCTACGTCATTTGCTACGACCTAGCAAGGCGCCATATTCAGTTACTATAATCTGAACAGATAATATTGTGAATCACGTACCGTCAAGAGTGACGTTCGACATTAATGGAGTAAAGTTAAGTATAAAACTAATTACGTCCGCTTTCTGAATACTAATTCCTTGTCATGTTCCAGACCTCACGTCAGTATAGTTCATCCATCCTCACGCCAGCCTGCGTGAGCTAAAACGCTTGCATTTCGGCCTCCTCTAGTAACACGGTGTTGGCTCTTCTGCCAACCCAACATTACGTCAATAATATGATAGTTTGTACATTTCTTGACACATGTGACTGGGCTTTGTTCTGCTGAAATATGACATGTATAGCTGCCTCAATGAAGGACTGTCGCTCGGGGTCATAACTAGCCTGTTCAGATTGTTCTCCAAACATAGACGTGTAGCTCGTATATTGTGTCTAGTAGCGCCCCAGATTAGTACTGTTGATATTTTTTAAAATATCGGGAATCCGGTATTTCGATATTAAAAAAAATCATTATCAGACCTCAATAAAGCGACATGAAGTGTAGATATACCGAAGCAAAAATATCGACATATCGGCCTAAAATAATATCGCCTGTACATTGAAAATATACTGCCGATTTTAAAGTTGTATGGTTCAAATGGCTCTGAGCACTATGCGACTTAACTTCTGAGGTCATCAGTCAACTAGAACTTAGAACTAATTAAACCTAACTAACGTAAGGACATCACACACATCCATGCCCGAGGCAGGATTCGAACCTGCGACCGTAGCAGTCGCTCGGCTCCAGGCTGTAGCGCCTAGAACCGCACGGCCTCTCCGGTCGGCTAAAATTGTATATTTAAGTATTGATTTATTATTGAATATTCTTTACATCAACAAGCTAGTAGCTTACCTATCCCTCTTAGAGCAAGAACTGAAAGAAAAACACTTAATTTGAAAATTTGGGAGTTAGTAATGGGTCTTTGTGTAGATGATAAGCTTGTATTACAATACATTTATGGTTAACTGTTGTGTTGTTATTCAACAACTGTGTGCATGGTCCACTTCATTATTTCATTCCAGTTAAACTCTCATGCCTTATTTTCTTAATTTGCCATTGGCTACATGTCCAAATAAACCTTTTTTTGCGCTGATTTAGAAAATTTGGGTGGTAATGCTAAACGCCGCAGTTTCTGTTGGTAGCTCCGAGCGCTGATTACGTCAGCATTGCCCCTCACACGTCTCCACCCGCCGTAATGACCAATTTTATCGTTTAGAATTTTGTTCGACATTTTCAGCAAATGTTTTTGAAGAATGCCGATGTGTGCGTTAAAACTGTTCTTTAACGCAATTGGTGTGCTATTCCTTCGCACCAAAAATCTTGTTATTCCATTCACACCGGCACCCCTCAGTGCAATCGGACTACTTCTTTTGTGCCACCTATATTTGCTTCACACAGTCCAAGAGAAAGACTGCGAGTGATAAAACGTCAAAAAGTAGTAAGACTCCTTCACGCAGTGAAAGTAAAATGTTCTACTACAATATCAAACATTTACCAAAGATTGCGAAAAAAAGTAATACAAACTAAAAACCGATGTTGCCATTTTGATTCTGACACATCGGTATATAGGGGAAGAGTGTTTTCGATATATATCGATACTTTCTGGGGAAGACTCTATTTATCGACATTTTATCAAAAGCCCTACAGCATTTTTTTCTCGTAATGCTGATCAAAAACGCGTGGAAAAGAATGGAAGTTTGTGGCTAAAAGTCCTATCGGTAACGCGGTCATTAGAGACGGAACAGAATGATGGGGGGCTGCCCCAGACTTCTCCATAAGCGGTTGTAGGATCCACTGGAAACCTAAATTAAAATGTCTCCGCTCTCCCCAGCCTATTCCCTTAGCCACTGCACTACGTCGCTCGGTCTCAACAAACTGTTAAGTTACGTCATCACAATAGTGTCTTACATGCGTGAGGCCATGAGCGTTAAGACATTCTGAAGTTGACTCATCCGAAAACAACAGCTGCGGTGTGCACATGCCTATTGCACTCTGAGGCACTTGCGATGTCTACACCTTGTAATCCCATTCATTGGCAGGCATGCCACAAGTCTAGTACGAAGCCGGCCGGTGTGGCCGAGCGGTTCTAGGCACTACAGTCTGGAACTGCGCGGCCGCTACGGTCGCAGGTTCGAATCCTGCCTCGGGCATGGATGTGTGTGATGTCCTTAGGTTAGTTAGGTTTAAGTAGTTCTAAGTTCTAGGGGACTTATGACCACAGGAGTTGAGTCCCATAGTGCTCAGAGCCATTTGAACCATCTAATACGAAGCAAACATCAGAAACATGTCAACACGTCGCAGTCCTCCAATGTCGCGAGGGCGCCGATCGATGGCATACTGCATAGTTTAGCCACGCGGACATGTTGGAAGTGTGCTGAAATTGCTTGATCCAGAGAGCGTCGGTCACGGAGTAGCATTTCAGTTCGTTCGAACGAGACAGAACCCTAAGTCTCGGCGCAGGTACAGGGCATGCTGCTACGAGAGCGATGTGTGACTGGAATCTATGAGTGCACGTACCTATGCACCTTTTCACGTCGTAGAAGCATCCTAGCAGTTGATTTTATGTTTTCGTTTGACGACTCTTAGTATACTCTGACCTTTGCTGTCAGACAAGAAAGGGTCCCGGCGGACAACGCTTACGCCATCTCTCTGTAATCTCCATCACCTATTGGTTCTATATGAACTGTGGTATCGTGTTGAAGCTGCATTGGCAGCTGTATCTGTACACGCCATCCAAGCTCTGTTTGACTCAATGTCCAGGCGTATCAAGGCCGTTATTACGGCCAGAGGTGGTTGTTCTGGGTACTGACTTCTCAGGATCTATACACCCAAATTGCGTGAAAATCACATGTCAGTTCTGGTATAATATATTTGTCGAATGAATACCCGTTTATCATCTGCATTTCTTCTTGGCGTAGCAATTTTAATGGCCAGTAGTGTACCTTTCAAATATAAACCTTTTTGGATATATTCTTTCCGAGTTTCAGTTTTGATAAACGTTTGCGTGGTTTGCACTATCTTTAGTTGTAAATGATACATGTCGATCGCAGTACAGAAAGTGTAAGTAATGTACCGTAATAAATGTGGATGAAAAAACGCCGGCAACCTGCCAACTGGAGTAATTACTCATTTGCAGTTTAATAAAACCACGGAAAACCTAACTCTGGATGGTTGGACGGTATTCAGAACCTAGGTCTTCCCCAAAAGGCGGCCAATGTCTTTAGCATTCCAACGATGCGCCGAGTGAAATTTGCATAGCAAGAAGAAAAAACTGGCTTCACAGTTCAACGGCTTGGAACAAATTGGAAGAGGACTACGTTCAGAATTGGATGAAAAAGGAGCTGAAAGGAAAACGAGATGATTTGTGTCTCTTGAGGACTGTGTATAATTTCATCTCGGGCTACTGAATCCGTCTTTTCGCAATTATTCTATTTGTTCAGGTACGAAACATGTACGTTTCAGTTATAGTAACAAGTTTTTCTACGTCTTTCTGAGACACGCATCAAGAACAAATGCGCTCTTTTGCAATGATATGACTGTTCTGACAAAAAGCCGATACTATTTGTTTCCTCTGTAGCAAACCTGCCTATGTCTTTTCATTTGCTATATTGGCCCGCCAGTAACTCACTTGTTACTTTAGAGAAAATAAAAGGAGAAAAATGTGTAGATTTTTGTTTGGTCAATAAATGAGTCTAACCGCTGCTCATTATCAGCTAAGATAGCTGCCGTAACGATATTTGCACGCTACTCACCGATGTCAATTCCGACGTCATTATAGATCGGCGCGGAATTTGATTAAATTTTTCATTAAAAAGTTATCGCTAGTTTATCTTTAATCACATCCTATCAGATTCCAGGGTGTCTCCCAAATAACCAGACACGTATCCTTTAAAGACACTACTGTACGTCACAGCTTTCCCCGCCTTATTTATTACCATATCTTTTCCTCCGCTCTTTCAACAAAGAACTGTACACGATTTTTGTCCTCGACATACTCATAGTACATGGTTGGATAGTTTTAGGTTAAAGATACCGAACTAAAAATTCAGAAGTACGTCCGACGCCTAAGCAAGTTTTAATAGTGTATCAATCTTTTATCGCCTGTTTGTTCTAGTGTCAAAGTGAGAATATACGAACTAGATCCCTGAGTGTTTCGGTCATCAAAGAAAATTAACAAGGAGAAAATCAGTTCGTGAGAGAAAATCAGTTCGTGAGAGAAAATCACAAATATTCTCGACGGGTTTACCAAAATAGCGTTGTAGAAAAAATGCTCATTTGTTTAATACTTGTGGTTAGCCAGAACAGTGTAAATTTGACTATTTACTGTCTAGACGCTTACATGCTACAGACACCATAACAACATCCGTGTCTTTAAAATAACTGATCCATTAAAATGCAATGAATTTATTCGTTGTGTTATCAGTGTACCTCTGTCAAATAATGAAAGGCAGGTCAGTGGTCCAATGACGTTCTGTGTCGGATGGAGAGATAGAGGGGGCGTGGTGTGGCGGTATGGTGCGGGTGTTGCTTGAAGGGGATGGCCGGGAAGCAACGGGCCACGTGGACCCTGGTTTGCCCGTGCCGGCTCAGCACAAGCGAGTATTGATTGGCCAACGGGCGTTGACCCTGCTGTTACGTCATAGCTGGGTTCGTAGGCATGGCTCCCTGGACGTCAATCACAACACCTCCACGCGGACGGTGCGAAGAGAGCGATTAAAGATGCGCCTGCGCCAGTTTGTCTAAGGGAGGCTCTTCGTAATTCTGACGGCGTTCGTGCCTCAAGAAGACCGCAGTCAGTTGCGATAGCGACTCTACTCCCGTTGTGGATGTTTTCCCAGTATGTCTGGAGGAATGAAGAGTCTAGTGATCACGATTTGCCATAACCTCTCTATTTAAAGACCACAGAGAATGTATATTTCGTTCAAGTTTCGCCAGAAAGGATCATAACACGTGTGTCCCAAATTAGAATCTCCTGACCACGGTTCACATTTCGTCTCTGACGAGGTTGAAACACGTCAGTCCTTGCCTATAGCTTTATCTTCACACAGCGACATAGTATACATTCCGTGAACAGCTGTGTGCAGTCATGCCGCAAACTGTGGCGTTTGTCGAATGAGGGTTGCCGACCTCACCGGTCGAGATTTTTGCACTCGCTTCGCGAAATCTTTACCATCGATCCGATGCGACATATTCATACACACCCATTTTACTCTTACAGAGGGCTATTGATCATTCATGACATCACATATGTGGTATCGATAGCTACGATGCCACAACGTAGTTCCGATCTGCTAGGTTGGCACTACGAGAGACAACGACGACAGCGCCCTCTAGCCGGTGCTGTCGAGGTCTACGAGCTGCGCGGCTGATTCACCCCATTTCATCAGGTGTAGACAGCCAGGACACTTCTCTTCAAGTTCGCACCACCTTGCAAGTTATGTAATATGTTTGCACCTGTTTATCCACTAGTAAAGGTGCTTAAACCGTATTTGCAGTACCGAGAGATTACTACCTTTTCCTGTTCCTGTTCCTTACCCACGCACCGCCTCCCAGGAGGGATACAAAAACATATTCGAAGCGCCACAGTGTTCGATACTATGTTCTTTTTTTTTTAACACACATACATAAGAAAGCCCCATCGCACCCCCCTCAGATTTAGTGGTAAGAGGCCACAGTTGATAGCCCGTCAAAACCTGAACACAGATCAAGCATGAAAACAGGAAGAAGGTGTACTGAGCTGTGAAAAAAAGAATAACAGGAAAAGTGAACGGTCAAGAACGGGAAGCGTTATAAAGAGCAGCGTCAAATAGCAGCGGCGTCGTGGGTAAGCGGTCGTAGTGTTGGACTGCCAAGCGGGAGATCTGTATTCAAAACTCTCTCCTACCATTCTTTTTTCAGAATTTTATGAACTGTCAGTCTGCTCACTGAGATTTTTGTTCCCTTTTTGTAGTCTTGACGGATCATACTATATATTTGTTATGGAATATGAGTCATATGGTAAGAATGCGTTACCATTGCGAGTAAATATGATGAATAGTGAGAACAGGCGAGATACCATACAGACGTCCCTCAGAAACGAAAACAACAAATAAACTATTTTACAACAAAAGAATTCAAGAGTCGAGACTTCTAGAACGAAACGCAACATCAAAAACGTTAAAAACATACGTTTTCACAGCGCTATGTGATTGTGAAACTGTTGCGCTCACTTGTTCAGCTTATGTGACGAACTATTGTGTGTTCATCATTTCCTTGAGAGCGATCACATTCACGTTCATACGAACACCTATATCGGGCAAGGAGGCATATCTAACTCACTTACCAGTCGTACAAATTAGGTGCGTCAATAAGAGACTCCTATCATATGACAAAAATGGTTCAAATGGCTGAACACTACGGGAATTAACATCTGAGGTCATGACTTTTGTGTTAGCAGAAGAGCCAAACCGTGTTACGAGTGGAGACCGAAATGCACGCGTTTTAGCTCACGCAGGCTGGCGTGAGGAGGGAAGAACTATACTGACGTGAGGTCTGCAACATGAGAAGGAATGAGAATTCAGAAAGCGGATGTAATTAGTTTGATACTTAACTTTAATCCATTAATGATGAACGTCGCTCTTGACGGTACATGAGTCACAATATAATCTGTTCAGAAGACATTCTTGAAGATATGATTTATAGTAACTGAATATGGCGTCTTGCTACGTTGTAGCAAATGACGTAGCTGAAGGCTATGGTAAACTATCGTCTCTGCAAATGAAAGCGTATGTAGACAGTGAACCATCGCCGGCAAAGTAGGCTGTACAACTGGGACGAGTGCTAGGTAGTCTCTCTAGACTAGACCTGCCGTGTGGCGGCGCTCGGTCTGCAATCACTGATAGTAGCGACACGCAGGTCCGACGGATACTAACGGACCGTGGCCGATTTAAAGGCTACCACCTAGCAAGTGTGGAATCGGTGGGTTCAGGAGGGTAATACGGAACGCCGTGCTGGATCCCAACGGCCTCGTATCACTAGCAGTCAAGGAGACAGGCATTTTATCCGCATGGCTGTAACGGATAGTGCAACCACGTCTCGTCTGTACGAACAGTTGGACGACGTTTGCAGTAGCATGGGATATCAGCTCGGAGACCACAGCTACGGTTATCATTGACGCTGCATCACAGACAGGAGCGCCGGCGATGGTGTACTCAAAGACGAACCTGGGTGCACGAATGGCAAAACGTCATTTTTTTGGATGAATCCAGGTTCTGTTTACAGCATCATGATGGTCGCATCCTTGTTTGGCGACATCGCGGTGAACGCACATTGGAAGCGTGTATTCGTCATCGCCATACTGCCGTATCACCCGGGGTGATGGTATGGGGTGCCACTGGTTACATGTCTCGGTCACCTCTTGTTCACATTGACGGCACTTTAAACAGTGGACGTTACATTTCAGATATGTTACGACCAATGGCTCTACCCTTCATTCGATCCCTACGAACCCCTACATTTCAGCAGGATAATGCACGACCGCACGTTGCAGGTCCTGTACGGGCCTTTCTGGATACAGAAAATGTTCGACTGCTGCCCTGGCCAGCACATTCTCCAGATGTCTCACCAATTGAAAACGTCTGGTCAGTGGTGGCCGAGCAACTGGCTCGTCACAATACGCCAGTCACTACTCTTGATGAACTGTGGTATCGTGTTGAAGCTGCATGGGAAGCTGTACCTGTACTCGCCATCCAAGCTGTGTTTGAGTCACTGCCCAGGCGTATCAAGGCCGTTATTAGGGCCAGAGGTGGTTGTTCTGGGTATTGATTTCTCAGGATCTATGCACCCAAATTGCGTGAGAATGTAATGACATGTCAGTTCTAGTATAATATATTTGTCTAATGAATATCCGTTTATTCTCTGCTTTTCTTCTTGGTGTAGCAATTTTAATGGCCAGTATAGCTACTTGAGCCTAACCATTTGCGTGTCCACTGTATCTAACCTGCATGACAAAGTCAGTTCGATGTTTCAGTTCTCACGAACGTCAGCTAGGCTGGTGCCTCGTTAGGTCAGCGTGCGTTGGCGGAAGCTGCGACAGGCGATTCTGGGCCGGCGCGTCGCGAATTCCCAGCGGTGTGTGGGCTCATTTGCAGAGATGCGAGGCGGGCGGCGGCAGGCGGGGCAGGAAGCAGGAAGTAGGAAGCGGCGTCTCTGGAAGCGCACGGCGCGGCGCGGCGCGGCGTGTGCGGGGTGAACGGCCGGCCGTCTGTGCACCCCGACTGCGCCCACGCCCCGCGCGCCGCAGAGGCACACGACCCAAATGGCACGCCGCAGCCTCCGGGGGCTTCAACCCACTTGCGCACACCCACTGCGGACGGTTCAAACCGATACTGCTGTGTTAGTTCTGGATGTCCGGAATTTTTCAGTATTTGGTGTCGCTTGTAACGAGCCTCTCTTTATTTTTTACTAATAACCGAGCAAAAAATCCCAAATATCAATTAGCCACAGTGGCGGTGCTAAAATTTTTCGTTATTAAATAAATCTTGTTTAAAAAAAGGACTAATACTTATTCCTAAAATTTTGCATTCGTTTGAAATATTACCTTTTTATAGGAAATCCTATTAGGAATGTCGACAGAAATGAGCAACGAACACATGAATTAAGAACTGGTACATCATTGCTGAGACAATAACGTGTGTAGTGGCTGAGCGTAGGCGCGTATATGCTGTGTTCAAGACTAGCTCTCACCTGGTCTATAAGATAAATTTCTCGCCGTCGTAAAAAAAAAAAAAAAAAAAAAAAGGTTTAAATGGCTCTGAGCACTATGGGACTTAACATCTGAGGTCATCAGTCCCCACCGGCCGGTGTGGCCGAGCGGTTCTAGGCGCTACAGTATGGTACCGCGTGACCGCTACGGTCGCCGCTTCGAATCCTGCCTCGGGCATGGATGTGTGTGATGTCCTTTGCTTAGTTAGGTTTAAGTAGTTCTAAGTTCTAGGGGACTGCAGACCTCAGAAGTTAAGTCCAATAGTTCAAAAATAGCTCTGAGCCCTATGGGACATGACTGCTGTGGTCATCAGTCCCCTAGAACTTAGAACTAGTTAAACCTAACTAACCTAAGGACAGCACACACATCCATGCCCGAGGCAGGATTTGAACCTGCAATCGTAGCGGTCACGCGGTTCCAGACTGTAGCGCCTAGAACGCACGGACACTCCGGCGGGCTTAAGTCCCATAGTGCTCAGAGCCATTTGAACCATTTTTCATCAGTCCCCTAGACTTAGAACTACTTAAACCTAACTAACCGCCAGCCGCGGTGGTCTCGCGGTTCTAGGCGCGCAGTCCGGAACCGTGCGACCGCTACGGTCGCAGGTTCGGATCCTGCCTCGGGCATGGATGTGCGTGATGTCCTTAGGTTAGTTAGGTTCAAATGGCTCTGAGCACTATGGGACTCAACTGCTGTGGTCATTAGTCCCCTAGAACTTAGAACTACTTAAACCTAACTAACCTAAGGACAGCACACAAATCCATGCCCGAGGCAGTATTCGAACCTGCGACCGTAGCGGTCGCGCGGTTCCAGACTGTAGCGCCTAGAAGCGCCTAGAACCCGGCCGGATCACCGTCGTCACTGGACGTCTTCTGTACTGCAGAATGGCACCAACTCTTCACTGGAAATATTTTTAGGAAGTGACGTACCAATGAAGTACAATGCTTCTTTTGCCTTGAAAGATTAAAGATTTGTCTGGTGTTTCTATGAAATAGTAAAAGAGAAACGAAATTACGGTACCAGTAACAAATCAAAACCTAAAAAATTCATTCACAGTGCACAACAAAAATAGAAACAAGCTGATCAGCTGTTCGTGTCTATACAATATGCTTTTATCTGCTTGTAGCCCTTAAAAACGCACAGCTACACACGAAAAACAGAGTTTTTAAACTTTTGTTTTCACCCTTTAACAGTGACTATTCTTAACGCCCAAATAATGGTATGATCCTCGATTACAAGACGGTGTTCGAAAAATATTAGAATCAGTAAGACATTACTGGTGACTTTAATTTAATATTTTTGATTCTATGTATCTCGAAACTGAGCGAGTCAAATTTTTTCAATATTTGTTCGATATTTTTGTTTATTACAAGAAATAATAGGGATAAAAAACCGAAAATCGTTTATTTCAGAAACCAGTTATTTTGAGCAGTTTTAACAGGCAGGTTAAATTGGCGTGAAAAAAAAAACGATGTAACCGAAAAACGGTTGTTCCGGAGATAACCGCCATCCGTAACAGGCACTATTCCCATTCTGAGTATTTTCTGCACATACATCTACAGCCATGCCGTGTAAACCACTGTAAATGGCATGGAAGAGTGTACTGCCCATCGTAAGAGTTATTAGGGTTTTTTCCTGTTCCATGCACGTATGGGTCGCAGGAAGAATGATTGATTAACCCTCTGAATACCAGCAGTTTCTGTCTGAAACCACCACTTTATTAAATTTTTTTGAACTACCAGTGCCTTTTGCAGGAAACCACCGATGTTGTTGCAAGACACAGTGGTACACTGAGGAACTTCTGCGAATGTAGTGCACTGTAGCAGTCACGTACAGCGTCCAAAGTATCAGTCCGCGCGTAGAGTGACCTACGTGATTGTGACATGCAGTTTTACGTATAGTGGTCATATTGATGATGATGATGATGTGTGGTTTGTGGGGCGCTCAACTGCACGGTCATCAGCGCCCTTACAAAGTCCCAGTTTCTACACAGTCCGAATTTTTTTACCCAATCCAATCTAGCCACTGCCACGAGTGATGATGATGAAATGATGAGGACAACACAAACATCCAGTCCCCAGGCAGAGAAAATCCCCAACCCGGCTGGGAATCGAACCCGGGACTCTGTGGTCCAGAGGCAGCAACGATCGCCACTAGACCACGAGCTGCGGACATAGGGGTCATATTGAGGAGAAAACTAACAGTGCAAGTAATTATATCTAAAGTTATTGTAACGCGAATCTGAATTTGCGCTACCGCTATTACGAGTGATTTCAAAATGAATCCACTGGGCCAGTATGTAGTTTTGATACAAAATTTATTAAATTTTAGGCCCTTTTTGCTTGTTATTTAAGACTATAATCTGTTTAAAGCACTATGAGTTCATGGAAGTTTCGAGATATGGGGTCTTGTCTGGGAAAAACGGTAATTTGTTTTCAAACGTCTCACATAGTGTTTTAAAACTGTATGCCCTATCGGTTCCAAAGTCAAACCACCTCATTAAAACATTTTTTTTTTTGTTAATGCATGCTTGTCCGAAGGAACACTGCATCGTCCTTCTTAACGGCAGAGGATATGCAATATTGTATTTATCCGCCGATACTGGGGAGCGACTTTCAGTTAAAATGTCCTCCCCTGTACGGGAAGTACACAATGTGTGTACCAGCACAGGTTGTGACACAGGAACAACAACATATGGAAGTTTGGATGTGGCTGTGACTCGCGTGCGGGTAGCCAAAGTGGTTAAGGCGACCGCTCGTGTAAAGCGGGAAATCCAGGTTTAATTCCCGGTCCGGCACAAATTCTCATTGCTGCCATTCCCTTATAAAGGTGATGGTTGTTCGTATTCGCAACAGCGAATACATTTCATATAATCTAATTCTGTCTTCGTGATTCCTATGGGAGCGATACGTTCGGTGTTGTACTATATTCCTAGACTCAATACTTAAAGTTAGTAATTCGGAATGCGAAGTAAAGATGTTTACATTTCTGAACACTTAAAGTAAGTTGGCAATCTTTGCACCACTTTAAAATCTTATTAAGATCTGACAGCATCATCTGCGAAAAGTCACGTTACTAGTAACACTGTCTATCCTCTTCGAGGTCATTAATATACAACATGAACAGCAAGGGTTCTAACACACTTCCGTGGGTCACATTTGAGGTTTTTTTACACCTGTCAGTGACTCTCTGTACAAGATAACGTACTACCCTCCTCCTTAACAAGAAATGCTCAGTCCAGTCACAAGCTTCGCTTACCACATACGATCGTACTTTCAGTTGTAAATGTGTGTGTGGTTCTGAGTCAAATGCTTTTCGCAAATCAAGAAATACTGTACTTGCCTGACTGCTGTGATTCATCGCTTTCAGTATGTCATGTGAGAAAAGTTTCAGTTGGGTTTCACATAATCGATGTATTCAGAATTTATGCTGGTTTTCATGGAAGATATACATTTGATGTACATTTTACTCGTTTCCGATCTTCACAAATACTCGAGAAGTAATATCAGTATTTCCGTACAGCTGTATCACCAATTCTTTGTGTATTCCGAAATTTTTGTCGCAACTGCGAATGTTTCTGACGTCATCTATATAAGGTTCAAAAATGGTTCAAATGGCTCTAAGCACTATGGGACTTAACATCTGCGTTCATCAGTCCTCTGGACGTAGAACTACTTAAACCTAACTAACCTAAGGACATCACACACATCCATGCCCGAGGCAGGATTCGAAACTGAGACCGTAGCAGCCGCGTGTTTCCGGACTGAAGCGCCTAGAACCGCTCGGCCACAACGGCCGGCTCTGTATTAGACATGGTAACAGTACCTATTAGTAGCATATGAAAATTTGTGCCAGATGAGCATCACAGAGCTTTAAAATTAATCATTGTAGTAAAAACTATTTTGCACATTTTTCTTCAGTATTATGGTCAATTAATAGCTCTCGATTCTTAAAGGCATATAGTAATTAATTTTACAACGGATGTATCATTCAAGAGACCACTATTTCTACAAGAACCCTTTATTCCTGACTTAAATTTCTACAGGCAAAGCAACTTTGGTTGTAAAATTGTGCGAATAAGGGAAGCAGAGTTGGCGACAAATACTTCGCATACGCTCTACATATATATTAACCTTGTATTGTAGAATGTTACGTACAGTTTTATAATAGGTTGTTGGATGTTCTTCTGATTTGAAATCAGATTTGATCCTGTTGTAACAAATGCTATTAATTCACTCGTTCAATTAGTCATCTCACACATCACCCTTGATGGGACACAAAAGCCATCGATATGATGTCTACTAACAATGCTTGGCATAGTAGCCCCCAAAAGAATGTTGAAGATCAATATTTTCTTATAATAAACGTAGTTAATCTTACAACTACGATGCAGTGCGACTAGTCATGAACCTTCATCACCGACTCTATCCTTACGATGGAGAACTATTGGCTGTGAGAAAACAGCGACAGACGGCTGCACAAAGACCGGAACCGTCGTTAAAAAAAAGCAGACAATGGCCGTCTTACAAATGCAAGAGCAGCCTTGCTCCACGCGCAAAGAAAGGGTCTCATCACGCATTTAGCGTGAATCCCACAGCTAACACATTGTTACAATAATTGTTCGAAAGTAGCTTTTGTGTGACAAACGGCTTGCATGCGCTACTTTCCTGGCACATATGAACGGTATTGGAGCACAACTGTATTGTTAAAGACATTGGATAAGGATGTAGAATGATTACTCTCGTGTTAAAATTTACCATGTAGGTAGGCATACCAGTATTTTGTAAACGTTGGAGGTTATTCATTAGTATAAAGTTATTGCAAAACATTTATTCTTCCAAAAAAAAGTTTAGGATATATCATCACAGGCGATAAGAAACAAAAGAAAAAAGAAGTTGAACCCTTAGCAAATAGTGGAAATTAATAGCTTAACGTGCTGTCATCAGTAACGGTAATGTCAACTTTAATTGCGTTTCTTTGTTTTTGGAGACACTGACTAAGCATTTTCTGTTCTCATTTTTTCGGAATTCAGATAACCATATAATCAGTTCTTCGAAACGCGAGCAGAGGGAGAAATCATACACAGTTATGATCTTTAAAGAACAGATACAGTGCGCAACATGTACTTGCGGTTTACTTGTTTAGCACGTAGATTGCGTGGAAAGAATGCTATGCGGGCTTTTAGGGCTGTGTGCAGCTTTGCTTATTTCACTATTCATCGTAAAAAACTTTGCCACAATAGCCCACATTAAGTAACTTCACTAAGCCATAATTAGCGTTCATTAAATGCACGTCTTCACAAGATTCCATTCGCTGACATTGCTGCAAAGTGTATGCGGCTAGACTACAATAATCCAACCAATTGTTTGTAGAATGATAAATGATTGTAGACTTTGTCCCATAGTGCTCAGAGCCATTTTGCTTTGAAATTATGCGACATTATCAAATTCTTAATTATATTACGTGAATTGCGGAAATAAACTTTGAATATGATCACAAAAGACTTCGATTATGATTTCCCATACTATGCACTCAAGTTTATATATATGTAATGTGACTTGCGGAGCACGTCGATAGCAGCTAAGATTAAAATGGCTGGTATAAAAGTTATAGCTTTTCAAAAGTTATATTTTTCGCAGGCAGCTGTTCTTTAAGAAACACCCATTCGTAAAATATTCACCGCATAAAACCCACATTTTCAATATTTCACTTGTTTAATGTTAGGAGGATGCCCTCATTCTAAAAGGAAAAGTTACAACGCTTTTTGAGGATACAGACTGAATCCAAATTCCTGAAATGCTATTGTTATCCAGCACCCACCTAGAGGAATGCAGGCTTTATTTTACTCAAATACTCTTACGTAATGGACGTGATATACTGCTTTCACCCATTAACTTTACTGACCTAAGTATGAAGAAACTTTTGGCGGACCAAAGGGACAGTATATAAGACGAAAGGAACGAAATTTTCGGTGAAAATGAAATCTGTCCTAATAGCCTAGCATATTTTATTGTTCTTTCGGCGTGACTGAGGAATTTCCACTGAAAGAGGAGTGAGCCGTATCAGAAGCGGAACCCGGATTCCGCCACCAGCCAGTCTACGACCTTCGACCCGTTCACGGTCTGGCGGAACGCTGTGGCCTCAGATCCCATCGCTTCATTTAAACATAGTATCTTTCGACACCCTCTGTCTGCGGAGCAAACCAGAGTGAAGGTTAATCAGTGCAGGTATTTTATATTCCGGTGCAGGAGGCAAATAGCTGCAGATATTGGCAGCGTGTTGCGGCGTTCGAGCTCCAGGGCCGCTGCGCGAGCGACTGCATGCGTGTAGATGACGTCACTTTCAGCCTCACTGCTCGGGACTCACCGGGCCTCGCCTCGCGAGCTGATCTCCGCGAAAGTTATTCCTGGCATATTGAAGCGTGGCAGGAACAATGCGGTGCATTTCTCTCGAATGTATTTCAATCGGTATGTGGAACTAGTATTTCTGTGCATATGACACCGCTTTTTCAAAAAACAAATCTGTGATATTACTAACGATTTTAGCTTTACCTCTTAACAATGTCTCCCTCTTTCCACTTTGCCAAACGGTTTGACTGTTCCGAAGTATGTAAACATGCAGTCAACACATCACTCAAGGTTTCCTTTTACAAATGTTGTCTGCGCATCCAGTTAGCCATTCCCACTCACTTCTGTCAATTCACCAGTACCAATGATCAGATTCTTTATACAGTCAAAAGTTGGTAACAACATAATTCCTTTTGTCACTTATTGCTTCTTTCACATCTGATAATGCAGGTGCGCCCATTTATCTCAATTTTAAGGGGAGACGTATGCGAAGTTGCAATAATTTGAAAAAAAAAAATAACAAAATTACCCTTATAAAATCCAAAGTTTTCAAGGCAGTGTAACTAAATTTGGCACAGCTTTTAAGGGATGTTATATGGATACACACATACTTTTTCATTCTTATCGAAGTTACACTTTTAAATTATAAGCAACTGGAATTTTTGAACAAGGTGAGTAGATATATACCTTATAAGTAAAATCTGTCAGAGCGAAATTAACTTATTTTTTCACAAAGTTTGACATACCATTACTACAGATATCTGTGGAACAGAATATTGATATCTTCTTTAGCTAGATTTTTACAGCTCTCCCAATTTCTGTGAAAAGAAAACTAAATCTTAGGGATTTTCTCTTACATGAATGCCTTACTATTATAGTAAATTCCTTCCACAGAATGTTCCACTATAGCATTGAATAATTGCATCCCAAGTTCAAGTACTATATGTCAGTGTTTTGTGAGGAATAGCTACATAAAGTTGACAAGTTACGGGAAAACTAAATGAAAGATTTGACAGTGTTTGTATTACGTCTCACCTTATGTGGGTGAACTACAGCAAAACGTATGCATTGTCCTCTTCAACCTCAAGCAGTCTTTTCTTTGCCTGTCCTTTTAGATTAACCTGATTTTCAAACTAAGTAACAATAATGTCAGCTGCATCAATCCTCCCGTTACCGATTTCCTTCAATATCGACAGTCTGAAAGCTCCTGCATCAAATCCTAGCCTCTATAGAGTCCGTAGTATGCGAAATTAACACAGTTATAAACTAAACAAGCATCATATGCTGCAATATCAACAGCAGCTGTGGAAAGAAATGTCGTCTTGGGGCATGATTTTCCTATCAGATTTGTAACTTTCATTAGGATTTTGAGTTTTCCATGCACACACCTTTCTAGAAGTTCTGGATCTGCTAAACACAGATATATTCCCAATATTGTGACTGCATAAAACTGTTAGAAAACATTGTAGGAATAAATAATATGAGGAAATACAGAACAACAAAGGGGCCGTGGCACCGCACAAGTTTTTGTTAATAATAATTTTTATCACAGTTAGGAGTGGTACTGGAAAATAATATTAAGGAATCGAAATTTCAATACCATGTAATAAATGAAGATCCAATAAAAATTCTTTTCTCTATTTTGGCCGCTTTCGCATACGTCCCCCCTTAAGTTGTATTTCTATTTGCGGAAACAACAACGGCGTACCAGCGCATTTACAAACCAAAACCACTGCCTGCACGAGGTTCGGCCTCTGCTTTTCAAGGCAGCGATACTATGCTCTGACCACAGAGCGGTTACAGAATAAAAAATATGTCTGAAATTCAAAGGTTGCCCGCTCGTACGTTTTCGAGCGTGATTAAACGTATTCATACACACGACGCGGACGAGGAAAACAGCACAGCAGAGGGAAGTCTGTGGACCTCATCGACATCAGTTACCCGCTGTAAGCTCATAGCTGCGGGAATTGCAGGTGGACGAGCAGAAATGGACAGAAAAACTGAACACGGCAGCAGAAATGAGGACGATTATTTAGCGCTGTCAAGAGGAAGGAATATCTCTTAGTGAGATTGGCAAAGTTGTAAGAAGATCTCGAGAACCTTTGGGGCCCACCGCCGGCCGGCTAAGAGTTCCAGCTTAAGTCGAAAATGGGGAAAGATGAGGCACTGTCCCAGCGGACAGAGGTAAGTGGTAAACCTAGTTAAAAAGTTGGAGCAGCATCACAAGTCTGTTGGTCCATCAAGAACTGTCAGAAGGGCTATCACACGCTCGGGATTCCACAAAAAAGCCAGTCGCCGCAGGTGAACATTTGAGGCATGAAGTCGACACACGTATTTGGAAGCACTATATCAATTACACGACTCACGTGAAGGAAGCACTGCTTCAAAAACTGAGGAATATTGGCCCTGGCATGAAAAATATTTATATGTAGCATTTCAGGGATGAAGAGAAATTAAAGGCCCATAAAGAGTGCAACATTTCCTACATTTCCATGAATACTTTTATATTTTCTGTTAACTTCCATTAATTATTTTCTTTTGCGTAGAAAATACTGTTTGCATATGTTAAACCCCTCTGTGTAAAATATAATATGAACGACAATGAAAGTTATTGTGTCTAGTGTGGTGTAAGGTCATTTACATCGTCTCAGCTACGTTACGTTCTACGACTACGTCTGCACGTGTTTTCTGCTGTGAATGAAATTTTCTACTCTTAAAACAGATTCATTTTGTGACATTTGTTTAGTTTACGAATTATTGTTAGATCATCTTCGATATTGTTAAAGACACGCCCAGTTTCATCAAAATGGTTAGCATGTTTTCGGCAGGACAGACCATAATGTGTAAACTAAATAAAGACCACACAATGCATCTCTCTGAAGAATTGGAAATTTCCATTTACAATACAAAACATGAGCAAAACTTACTCAGACACAAGGCGAAGAAGTTGGAAATGAAATCTTTTAGAAACTCGGCAAGTGGAAATAGGATATGAAGTATCTTCTAATGCTGTCCACTTTTCAGTTATGAAAACCAGAACTCAGTTCCTAAACAATCAAACCGATTCATTATCAGATAAATTTGTCGAAATCTTTGTACATAATTCTTTTTACTAAGGTTACGTTTATGTGAGAATGTTATAAGGTATGTACACGTTATCTGTATCTCTGATTCGCAATGTACGCTGGTAACGCTCTTTTACTTAAAAGGCATTTTATTTCTCTATCCATACGATCTCTGAACAGTATTTGTTTTGTGTTTACGTGTGATATTCAATTATAATATTATATTTATATAACGACCTGCAGTGTGATTTTCACTGGAACGTCTTGTAAGTAGTTTTTCTATCTCTCTGAAAGTACTCCAGAACCATTTTATGATAACAAGGAAACACAGTAACAAATTTGTAGTGATGAAATACAAAGCAGACAATTGGCTACATCCAAGAAAGAAAATTCTCGTGTAATCTATTGATTCACTTAAAAATAAGATCTCGAAACGTTTTGTGGGATAAAACAAAAGTGTCTGACACAGATAATTGTTTTGATTAGTCTTTATTTCATAAAGAGTCACAGTTTCAAAATCACAGTCCAAAAGGGACTACAGAAGGGTTTACAAGAACTACAGGAAACCGAAATTAGTTCGAAGTAGCAGTGCCGCTGTTATTAAGAAGTACAATACATGGATGACGACATATGGAAGTTTTGGTTTGGCAGTGGCTCGTGCTGGGATGGCCGAAGTGGTTAAGGCAACCGCACATGTAACGCTGGATATTCGGATTTGAGTCGGGGTCTGACACAAATTATCACTGTCGTTATTCCAGTGTAGAGCCGACGGCAGTTCATAGTCTGTACGTTGCCGTGGTAGAGGAGAATCGAAGGAACTGTTGGTACACAGGGAACCAGCATGTGTATGAGTCCACAACTGAGGGCCGTGGCGTAGATGTCTCCATTTGTTTATTTTACAATTATTAATCAATTTGACAGATGATACTGACACACCATTCTGAAGTTCTGAATGGTGCAATCATTTTGTCGGACTTCTTTCCTAGGCCGCTTCTAGCACGTCTAGCTCGCCCAAAACATTTCAGGGAAGCTCGGTAGCACCGGACAGTGGATTGAATCTCACAAGAACTGTTTCTAAGCTCTAGCGTTAGTGACAGTACCTGTAGCGCCACTACAGTATCATACACTCCTGGAAATGGAAAAAAGAACACATTGACACCGGTGTGTCAGACCCACCGTACTTGCTCCGGACACTGCGAGAGGGCTGTACAAGCAATGATCACACGCACGGCACAGCGGACACACCAGGAACCGCGGTGTTGGCCGTCGAATGGCGCTAGCTGCGCAGCATTTGTGCACCGCCGCCGTCAGTGTGAGCCAGTTTGCCGTGGCATACGGAGCTCCATCGCAGTCTTTAACACTCGTAGCATGCCACGACAGCGTGGACGTGAACCGTATGTGCAGTTGACGGACTTTGAGCGAGGGCGTATAGTGGGCATGCGGGAGGCCGGGTGGACGTACCGCCGAAGTGCTCAACACGTGGGGCGTGAGGTCTCCACAGTACATCGATGTTGTCGCCAGTGGTGGGCGGAAGGTGCACGTGCCTGTCGACCTGGGACCGGACCGCAGCGACGCACGGATGCACGCCAAGACCGTAGGATCCTACGCAGTGCCGTAGGGGACCGCACCGCCACTTCCCACAAATTAGGGACACTGTTGCTCCTGGGGTATCGGCGAGGACCATTCGCAACCGTCTCCATGAAGCTGGGCTACGGTCCCGCACACCGTTAGGCCGTCTTCCGCTCACGCCCCAACATCGTGCAGCCCGCCTCCAGTGGTGTCGCGACAGGCGTGAATGGAGGGACGAATGGAGACGTGTCGTCTTCAGCGATGAGAGTCTCTTCTGCCTTGGTGCCAATGATGGTCGTATGCGTGTTTGGCGCCGTGCAGGTGAGCGCCACAATCAGGACTGCATACGACCGAGGCACACAGGGCCAACACCCGGCATCATGGTGTGGGGAGCGATCTCCTACACTGGCCGTACACCTCTGGTGATCGTCGAGGGGACACTGAATAGTGCACGGTACATCCAAACCGTCATCGAACCCATCGTTCTACCATTCCTAGACCGCCAAGGGAACTTGCTGTTCCAACAGGACAATGCACGTCCGCATGTATCCCGTGCCACCCAACGTGCTCTAGAAGGTGTAAGTCAACTACCCTGGCCAGCAAGATCTCCGGATCTGTCCACCATTGAGCATGTTTGGGACTGGATGAAGCGTCGTCTCACGCGGTCTGCACGTCCAGCACGAACGCTGGTCCAACTGAGGCGCCAGGTGGAAATGGCATGGCAAGCCGTTCCACAGGACTACATCCAGCATCTCTACGATCGTCTCCATGGGAGAATAGCAGCCTGCATTGCTGCGAAAGGTGGATATACACTGTACTAGTGCCGACATTGTGCATGCTCTGTTGGCTGTGTCTATGTGCCTGTGGTTCTGTCAGTGTGATCATGTGATGTATCTGACCCCAGGAATGTGTCAATAAAGTTTCTCCTTCCTGGGACAATGAATTCACGGTGTTCTTATTTCAATTTCCAGGAGTGTAGATGGGAAAGAAGACCACTCGCGAGATTTTTGAATCAAACCGTTTGTACATTTAGGATTGGCAACAAGTTATCTGTACCTAACTAACTTCAGTTTGGAGCGTTGTTCTTTGTTGGTATGTATATAACATCACATTTTTATTGCATCTTTAGATACAATTTACAATGCCCTCCCTCACTTAGTGTCCATATACAAAGAAACAAAAATCACTTCGCTGTACTTACTGTTTCATAGTATGAGCAACGGTTAAATAATTCGGTGAAGGAAAAAACATTATATTTGCAGATAATTAGTACTTATCTTTCCATGTCGGTCTCACTGTTGAACTGTGGCATCTTTGATTCTGTATAACCTGTTATAAGATTTTGTCCATTTTGCAGCTTCCTTGAGCTAGACAAAGAAGATAGTTGCACAAAGAACTTCATGTAGCAAACCCATTACCGTCCAAACCCACATTACTTCGACCCAACTCTAACGTGTCTAACGATACTCTGACGTGCTTGACGATAAAAATTCATTATATATTACATGTCCAGCTTCCAGTACCTTCTAGAACAGGATATAGTCCAAATTGGTATTAACATGACTGTCTTAGTTGGAATTGTTTTCCAGATTTCATTTATATAATGTTTTCTGAAACTAATTATTAATATGAAGATTTACGGGGCTAATGGTTAATGTCAAATGTAGCTTCTTGTTATTTTATAAAATCGATTTCATTATTTGTAATAAAATCAGTAACAATTATAAGTTAAGACAGAAATTTTGTTTGCATGAGAACTAGAGCATAACAATTTATTTTTACTGTGATTACTAATTTTCATGGTACAAGATCAATGTTACGAAATGGATCGACTTGAATAATAAAAATATATTAACAGAAAAACCTTATTTGGCCGTTATATATGTTCAGAGATATCTTCAGATGATAAATATATAATTTAAGTAAGAAAATTAATCCAAGTCTGGCCACAATACACACGGAATCGATCATTTCAGTTAACATGCGAAAGTTCCGAGGAGGAAAGGTTCATTATAAATCATTCTGTATATTGTTGCGTGTGACAATGTTTAGCCCAAGTAATGATAAAGTGAATGCTGATCTACCTCAGCGGCACATTTGAATCGTACAGAACGAAGCAGTTTCGGGCTATGACGGACAAGACTTCAGTTTGTACGTGTTTTTGCAACAGGAGAAGTCAGGAAATAAATGAGAAGAAAATAACATGAAGGAAGCAGTAGAGAAATGTAGACTTCGTGATATGACAGTCAGGGAAGCGAGTAAGAAATATTCTGCCAAGACGTTTGTAGATGATAAACATATAGCGTTGCAGGAAAACAAATATGGGGCCATGAAAACTGTTTTAGGAAATAAAATGCTTTTTCTGAGTACCTTCAGTGATGATCAGGAAACGTTCTCATATGATCACGTTAACAATTTAGACAGCCAGATTACGGCTTTGAGTAAAGACGAGTACAAATATGCAAAACAACTTAAAATGAAGCATCGGTTCAGTTAGGCCAAAATGAAAGCGAATACATACTTTTACCACTTTTACTAAGATTTTATGAAAATGCCCGGAAACTTAAGACTGAGAACAGCTGAATCGACGAGTTTGCAACGAACAGTAAGTTCAACAAGGAACAAGTTGACAGATTCTTTGACAAACTAGATCAGTTAATGAACAAGTTCAAGTTTATAACCATGTACGGTCCAAATAAACCTTTTTTGTAACAAAAATTACTTTTTTTGCTCACTGCAATTTCATACCTGATATAACCATCGAAAAAATTAAACGATCAACATGCAAAAGTATTAAAAACTCTGCGATCGTTCTTTATGAGAGCGAGTTTTAAAGTTCTATAAATAACCTATCGCAGTACTGTTTATTGTGAAGAATGTTCCAATACAGCCATCAGCAAAAATTATAAATTTGAGAGAGCTTACGTGTCAGTACCATCCGAACTTCCCCTACACCACCGGGAAAAGTCCGAAGAACAGACCAGAACGTCACCAGCAATCGGTGACTGCCTCACTGCTATTGGTTCCCGTTCAGCACCCGACTCTGGGCTCGCGCCATATGTGAAACATCCTGTATGATCTCGTATAAGATCAATGAATGACTAAGGACATTTACTTTTGGGCTAGCACTGTCGTGAAGCTAAAGTCTAACATTCCTTCCTTCCTCCCACAACGTTACTGAGTCGTGAGAGGCACTCAGATAGACTATAAAATATGACAATAGTAATTATTATTATTATTATTATTATTATTATTATTAATATTATTACTATTACAAAAGACTTACAAGTTATGCAAGTTCTTTGTTCCTCACTTACCAATGTTTTGCCAAACTTTTCTGTTTTTACAATGTTCCCTCCAATTAGTAATTAAGTCGTCTTCCACGTGCTCAGACAATCACATTCTCGATCGTCATCTACATCTACATCCATACTCCGCAAGCCACCTGACGGTGTGTGGCGGAGGGTACCCTGGGTATTTCTATCGGTTCTCCCATCTATTCCAGTCTCGTATTGTTCGTGGAAAGAAGGATTGTCGCTATGCTTCTGTGTGGGCTCTAATCTCTCTGATTTTATCCTCATGGTCTCTTCGCGAGATATACGTATGAGGGAGCAATATACTCATTGACTCTTCGGTGAAGGTTTGTTCTCGAAATTTCAACAAAAGCCCGTACCTAGCTACTGAGCATCTCTCCTGCAGAGTTTGGTCATTGTGGTTTTCCCGCTTCTGAGGAATTTATCTGCCACAGTGTTGATGACTTTCTCTTCTAATGATTTGATCACAAGAACAGTATAATTAATCCTTTTGGCTTTTACCTTTGGTACAGTAGCAGAATCTTTAAACTGCTATTGCAATCCTAACTTTTTTACTGGACTCGCCCTTCTCCTCTTCAAGGGTCATTCACTGCTTCAAAAAACGTTTTAGTACTTTCCTCTCGACGTCTGGAGCAGTTCATTTCCTTTTGCCAGATTCCTGGTTTCAATTATACTAGTTGTATAAGTGACTTATAGAAAAATATTTTGGTTATACTAGAGATAATTTTGCTCTTTAAGACATTTGGCAGGGCTAATATGATTTCTTTGAATTCTGAATACTAATTTAAATTTCGTCTTTCCAATTATTTGGTACACTGAAGAAAGATCCCAAATATTTTAATTAGTTTACTGGCTCAAGAAAGACGTATTAGACTTTCAAATGTTGGCGATCTAACGCGCCAGTTGGTCAGAATTTGGCACGATATCCCACAGGAAGAAATCCAACAACTCTGTCAGTCAATGACAATCCGAATAATTGATTGCATAAAGGCTAGAAGTATTCCAACACGCTGCTGACCTTCTCAATTTGTGAAGCTCATTCTCTTGAATAAGTCATCCAAATTTTTTAAATTGCAATCCTTTGTTCGTGTGTACATTTACACCACATTTACAAATTTCCGTCACGTTCGGATAAATCCTTAGTGATGCGCAATTTTTTTTCTTATAGTGTAATTATTACTATTATTATTACAAAAAGTACAAACTATGCTAGCTCTTTGCTTCTGACTTACCAATATTTCCAGACTTGACTATTTTAAAGTTCTCTTCCAATTAGTAACTTTAGAAAAACATGAAGTCCTCTTCCAAACGCTCAAAAAATCACATTTTTGTCTTCCTGACATCTATCCCAATCTTGTCGTCTATCTCTTCTAATAATCTCATCACATGACAAATACACTTAATCCTTTTGGCTTTTAGTTTAACTACGATAACAGTATCTTTAAATAATTCATGCAGTTCTATTTTTTTCATCGAAACTCCTATTTTCCTCTCTAAGAGACCGTCATTGCTACAAAACTTTTCGGTAGTACTTTCCTCTCGATATCTTGAGGAATTCTTCATCTTTCTTTGTCATATTCCATAATTCACATGGATATTACAGAACTAGTTGTGTGAGTGATTTATAGAAGCGTATTTTGGTTTTCCTAGAGACAGTGCTTGATTTGTAAAACAGGGGGTTCCGGTACTTAGATCTTCTGAGGGGGAGCGGGGGTTGAAATTTAGACTTTTAAAAAATCGTTTTTATTCTTTTCTGCGCATTTTCGAAGTTTGAATATAGCATTTTTACTGGTGAAAAATAAAGTGCTATCGTACTACAGCACTAAATTTGCAGTTGTGATTTTCTTTTACGTCACATGTACCAGTAAGGAGCACTAATGCGTACCGTCACAAATCAAGCACTGCCTAGAGATATTTATGCTCTTTAAGGAATATGTCAGGGCATAATATCATTATTTTTTTATTTTGAACATAATTTAAATATTTTAATGCGTTTACTTGCTCCAGTAATACGTTTTAGACTTTCAAATTATCGTTATTTTCTTTTTAGCCTTAACTGAAAAAACGTTCCTTTGAGAGTTTAGACTGACAGATAAAATAATAAAGTAAATGAACCTTTATTACTGTTACAGTGGTGTAATAGTGAGAAGACAGACTGGTTCTACGTTTAGTGCACGAACCACTTTCCTGAGAGTTGCGAGGGAACGCCAACAAAACTTCTCATGTACATTCTCGTCTAAAGCAGGCTCTCCTCGCCATTCCACTCTGAATTGGCCGTAACACGCACCCTGTCGTGTCGGGCCCGGGAATTCCGAGCAGTCGAGACGGGAGGGAGACGGTGACAATTGGACGAGCGGGCTGTCCGCCTACTGCGCAAGCCGCCAGAAAGGAAAGCGAAAGCGCAGGTTAGGGTTTGTTGAACTCCGCCGGAGAAGCCTTCACGCTTTGTGGGGACGTCACGGCACGCTTCCCGTCCTGATAACGTAGTCCTGCGCCTCCCTACCGCCTCCTCAACAGACACAAATCTGAGACAACTCTAAACACACGGCATTCTTAGTGATATTCTACGGCTCTTCATATGTAATTAAAAAAAAGAGTTGTAAGGACGGCAAAGAGTTCCGTAAGGTTGGGTCCTGCGCCTTCCTACCCCCTCCTCAACAGACACAAATCTGAGACAACTCTAAACACACGGCATTCTTAGTGATATTCTACGGCTCTTCATATGTAATTTAAAAAAAAAAAGAGTTGTAAGGACAGCAAAGAGTTCCGTAAGGTTGGGTCGTGCGCCTTCCTACCCCCTCCTCAACAGACACAAATCTGAGACAACTCTAAACACACGGCATTCTTAGTGATATTCTACGGCTCTTCATATGTAATTAAAAAAAAGAGTTGTAAGGACGGCAAAGAGTTCCGTAAGGTTGGGTCCTGCGCCTTCCTACCCCCTCCTCAACAGACACAAATCTGAGACAACTCTAAACACACGGCATTCTTAGTGATATTCTACGGCTCTTCATATGTAATTAAAAAAAAAAAGAGTTGTAAGGACGGCAAAGAGTTCCGTAAGGATGGGTCGTGCGCCTTCCTACCCCCTCCTCAACAGACACAAACCTGAGACAACTCTAAACACACGGCATTCTTAGTGATATTCTACGGCTCTTCATATGTAATTAAAAAAAAGAGTTGTAAGGACGGCAAAGAGTTCCGTAAGGTTGGGTCCTGCGCCTTCCTACCCCCTCCTCAACAGACACAAATCTGAGACAACTCTAAACACACGGCATTCTTAGTGATATTCTACGGCTCTTCATATGTAATTAAAAAAAAAAAAAAAAGAGTTGTAAGGACGGCAAAGAGTTCCGTAAGGTTGGGTCCTGCGCCTTCCTACCCCCTCCTCAACAGACACAAATCTGAGACAACTCTAAACACACGGCATTCTTAGTGATATTCTACGGCTCTTCATATGTAATTTAAAAAAAAAAAAATAGTTGTAAGGACGGCAAAGAGTTCCGTAAGGTTGGGAAGTAAAGGACATAAAACGCTCATGAAATCACTATAGCTGTGTAATCGTAGGTTTTTCGATGAATTTCATATTTTAGTAGTGAGACTCACATTTGTCCGAAGAGTTCTGAGAAAATGCGATGCATCTGTAAAGGAAATCGCATACAAGACGCTAGCGCGACCAGTTCTAAAGAATTGTTCCGGTGTTTGGAGTTCTTATGAAGTAGGCATGACATACAGCGAACGAATTCAAAGACGCGCTGCTTTGAACGTAATAGGTCGGCTTAGTACATACGAAAGGGTAACAGAAAAGCTCGAAAAACTTAAATACGAATCATTGGAAGAAATACGACAAAGTTCCCGTGAGAAACCATAGGGTACAATGAGAGTACCTGTACCCGAAGTAGACTATACCACCATGATTGTGCCACCATCGTACATTTCGCGTAGGTATCAAAAAATACGGCGGATACGTACAGAGACATATAAACAGTCATTTTTCCCCTACCTCAGTACGTGAATCGAATAGGAAAGAAAACCGATAATGATGGTACTATGTAACCTCCGCCAAGCAGTGTGGAATGGCAGAGTATATATTTGGTATGTGCCACCAAAATATTTATTGGATCTGCTTGAGCACTGTCTCCGAACTTTGGCTCAACGCGTTAGTAGTCCAGCATTAAAGAGAAAAGGGTCTCGGAACAGAAACAGCACCACGAAGGCGTTATCCAGATGGGACGGAAATCGGTAGATGTGATGCACATGTGCCGCGCGGGTTTAGCCGAGCGGTCTTAGGCGCTGCAGTCATGGACTGTGCGGCTGATCCTGGCGGAGGTTCGAATCCTCCCTCGGGCATGGGTGTGTGTGTTTGTCCTTAAGATAATTTATGTTAAGTAGTGTGTAAGCTTAGGGACTGATGATATTAGCAGTTAAGTCCCATAAGATTTCACACACATTTGGACATTGATGCACATGTAGAGACAAACAAATGACTGTAATTACAGAAAAACTGCGTGATTTATTCAAGAGAAAGAGTGTCGCAAATTTAACAAGTAAATAACGCGTTGGTGCACCTCTGGCCCCTAAGCAAGCAGTTATGGGGCTTGGCATTGATTGACAGAGTTGTTGGTCGTCCTTCTGTGGGATATCGTGCCAAATTCTGTCCAGTAGGTGCGTGATGGTTGTTGAAGCCTACCCATAATTTTCCAAACCTTCTGAATTGGGGAGAGATCCGGAGACTTGCTGGCCAAGATAGAGCTTGGCAAGCGTGAAGACTTTAGCCATGTGGAATCGAAAAACACCGTAGCCATAAATTTCCCAGCAGAAAGTGTGGATTTGAATTTTTCTTCTTGGGTGAATTTCCATGATGCCACTCCATTGATTGCCTCTTCGTCTCTGGTGAAAAATGATGGAGCCATGTTTCATCACCTGTCACAATTCTTCCAATAAATTCATCTCCACCACTCTCGTACTGTTCCAAAAGTTCGCTGCATAACGTTTTTCTTGTTTCTTTGTGAGCCACTGTCAACATCCTGGGAACGCACCTGGCACAAACCTTTTTTAACGCGAACACTTTCAGTATTCTGCAAACACTTCCTTCCCCTGTCCCAACGTAGCGGGACAATTCGTTCACTGTGATGCGTCCGTCACCAGTTCGTTAACTCTCTGCACGTTGTCTGGAGTACGTGCAGTAAGAGGCCTGCCTCTGTGAGGACAATCGCAAATATTGCCGTGCCCGCTTTCATCACGTAACCTGCTTGCCCACCGACTAACTGTACTGCGATCGACAGCAGCATGTCCATACACCTTTTTCAACCTCTTGTGGATATTTCCCACTGTCTCGTTTTGACAGTACAGGAATGCTGTGATAGCACGTTGCTTCTGACGAACGGCAAGTGTAGCAGCCATTTTGAAGATATGCTGTGACGGCGCCACTCACGATAACAGGTTGAACTAAGTTTGAAAACAATCGGGGAGGATGTATCTACACACTGTAAAACTTTCACACATGCAGAATGAAAACTTTACTTTTAGAAAAATATTGTGCATTTCTTTTGGAGTTACCCTCGTAGATTTTAAGGCGCAACAGAACCGTTACCTGTCGTCTACAAGAAAGAGGCGAACATACTGACGATCATTATCCCTTGTTATAGCACTGAAACCTAATCTAAGGGAAAAGAAACGCCGTGAGCGAAATATTAGTGTAGCCAATCTCTCTGTGCAGCACCAGGAATCGAACAGATGTAATCGAGACGGTAGGGGGGAAAAGTGAAAACCAGACACTGATCTGTTTTCAACATCTTGAACGACATGTTATTGTTGTGGTCTTCAGTCCTGAGACTGGTTTGATGCAGCTCTCCATGCTACCCTATCCTGTGCAAGCTTATTATCTCCCAGTACTTACTGTAACCTACATCCTTCTGAATCTGCTTAGTGTATTCATCTCTTGGTCTCTCTTTACGATTTTTACCATCCACGCTGCCCTCCAATGCTAAATTTGTGATTCCTTGATGCCTCAGATCATGTCCTACTAACCGGTCCTTTCTTTTCGTCAAGTTGTGCCACAAACTCCCCTTCTCCCCAATTCTATTCAATACTTCATCATTAGTTATGTGATCAACAAATTTCTCTTCTTCAGAAACGCTTTCCTTGCCATTGCCAGTCTACATTTTATATCTTCTCTACTTCGACCATCATCAGCTATTTTGCTCCTCAAATAGCAAAACTCCTTTACTCTTTTAAGTGTCTCATTTACTAATCTAATTCCCTCAGCACCACCCGACTTAATTCGACTAAATTCCATTATCCTGGTTTTGCTTTTGTTGACGTTCATCTTACATCCTGCTTTCAAGACACTGTCCATTGCGTATTGGACATGAAAAAGGCCGCCGGCCGCTGGGTTCCGCGAGTATTCACATCTAGAAGGGGGCGATCAAAAAGTTTCCGTTTGAGGGTGTTGGTACAGCGTATATGCCACGTAGCACACTTCGATTCGGGTATATAAGAATCGACATGTAGACAAGGGATTAGTGTGGCATTCATATTATTCTAGCGTGCGTGCGGTAAATAAATATGAACAGTAGTGACGTTATTACTAACTGCGTCCGAACATGACTAACGTGCTCTTATTTTTTCTTGGTTGCCGAAGGACAAGCACCGGTACACTTCCATCGCAGAATGAAGAATGAGTATGGGACAGCATGTCTGTCGAAGGCCACCGTTGTTAAATGGTACGCCAATGTGTGGTGCTGCTTCGGATGATAACGTACGTCCCTATATCGCAAATATCGTTACGCAGAAGCTACGCCTACTCAAGTGGGAGACACTAGAGCAACAGAATGAGATTTTCACTCTGCAGTGGAGTGTGCGCTGATATGAAACTTCATGGCAGATTAAAACTGTGTGCCGGACCGACTCATTCTTGGGTAGCTCAGTTGGTAGAGCACTTGCCCGCGAAAGGCAAAGGTCCCGAGTTCGAGTCTCGGTCCGGCACATAGTTTTAATCTGCCAGGAAGTTTCACTAGAGCAACAGTCCTACAGTAGTGATCTCTTCCCATGCGATTATCACGCCTCCGGTCCCCTGAAATCGCAGCAGTCAGTTAGGTCTTCGTCACGCAGAAGGAGACGACACGGCAATTTTGCCTGATTGGCAAACCGTTTCTGGACTGTGTGGCCTTCCAACGACAACTTTTTGATCGCCCCTTATGTTCAAAAATCCCGTCGCATCGGGCTGCAGCTTAAATATTGGCCGGCCGTTTGACCGAGCGGTTCTAGGCGCTTCAGTCCGGAACCGCGCTGCTGCTGCGGTCGCAGGTTCGATTCCTGCCTCGGGCACGGACGTGTGTGATGTACTAAGGTTAGTTAGGTTTAAGTAGTTCGAAGTCTAGGACTGATGACCTCAGATGTTAAGTCCCATAGTGCTTAGAGCCATTTGAACCATTTTTTCGGAAATATTGCAGTTGCGGAAGGCATACCCAGATTAATTTTTTTGCCGCCTGTTCGACACTGACGAGTGCTATGCATGTCTCTGAGATCTCAAGACGAACGAGCAGACCAAGCAATGGCAATAAGTGGGTTCAGAACCTCCGAAAGTTGCAAAGACCAAGTACCATCGATCATTGCGATGCTGAGTGCTTTTTATGACTGAAATGCTACGGCGCTGGCAGTTTATTGGTTTCAAGGGGTATGCCGTCACAGGAACATGCTACTGAAATCTCCTGACGAGGGTTGTGGTAAGCTACTCAACGGTGATATTTATGTTCCACGAAAACGCCCCATCTCGTTCTGCTCAGGACAGTCACACATGCTGCCCCTTTGGACTGCAGAATTTTGCCTCATCCTTCGTATTCTTCTGACGTGGACCCACTGACTGCTGCCGGCCGGTGTGGCCGAGCGGTTCTAGGCGCTATAGTCTGGAACCGCGTGACTGCTACGGTCGCAGGTTCGAATCCTGCCTCGGGCATGGATGTGTGTGTTGTCCTTAGGTTAGTTAGGTTTAAGAAGTTCTAAGTTCTAGGGGACTTATGACCACAGCAGTTGAGTCCCATAGTGCTCAGAGCCATTGGAACCATTGACTGCTCCCTCTTCTCTCGGATAAAAAAGCCAGTGCGTGGTAAGTATTTCCAGAATGATGACGAGATAATTTTCGAGGTGGGACGCGTATGAACAACTAAAACGTAAACTTCTATAACCAAGCTCTAAGCTAAGTCATCCATCGTTCGGAAAGAACCTTTCGTCGCTGCCTCATTATTTCGAGTTGGTTATTAGACTCTTGAATACTGTATAACCCTGTTCAGTACCATCTAAGATTTAGAATCTTGAGTTTTGTACCATCCTGTTCCTATCATCAAAAATTGAGGAAACAGTGCGGATCTGCTGACCGGTCTCGCTGGACTTGTTCGATATACGGCAGGCTGGGCACTTATATAGTAAGCTACTTTTGAGCTTCACAAATTATCATTCTACCGCTTTTATGCCATCATTTTAATTTTTTAAGCCCATGCCACATGCATAACCGTTCGCAGTTGGTTCACAGGTTACATTAGGGTGGCAATGTGTGCGTGTTCGCCGCTATATTTATGTTTTTCCGGTTAGGCCCAGTTTACCCGATGTGGTTCTGCTTGACTCACAGAATCTTTTCATGCCTCACCCGCTCGGAATCTCACATGTTACGTGATCAATCTGTGGATTTCTTACATGACTGGAATGACTTTCTGGTATGGAATCAAGGTACAATCTGATGTTCACATTTGTATGGGCCCTTTTAATGTTAATTAATTTTATGAAGAATCCCTCTCAGTTTTCCTCTTTTCTTTAGCGCCTGGAAATGTGATTTACTGCCCGAAACCCTGGTCGTGTGTACGATTTTATCCAAATAATGGATTTGTCAAGTACAACTAGAGCGGATTTATTCATCACGAAAAAAAGAAGCAATGCGGACTGTTTGATAGTGTCACTAAGATGCCAATTCCTTTAAACAAAGCTCATTTTCCCACTTCGCCTTCCTCCGTCAATTCTCTATTTCTTTCCCGAAAGAATATTCTCGGCGCTATGTACAGCTGTGATTGAGAACCGACAGGAAAGTGTCGAAGTAGCACTCCTACATGAAAAAGAAACGGCGAGGGCGTAAATCTGTAAATGAGATTTGCCTCTCATTTGTTATTGCCCTCCTGTTGTGTAACTCAGGACGAGCAGAGCTCAGGATAAACGGCCTTGTACAGATGTGCTTGTTTCCTCGTCCTTTCATATGAATAAACAAAGAACAGAGCGTGTATATAAATCTTCGCAGGCGACGAAAAGTAACCTTCGAATTTCATGAATAATTCACTAGTTTCAGATGTACATATATCTCTGGGAGCTTCTGTCTATGTAAATGAAATGGTTAAGAAAAATGTGTAGACTCAAGATTCACTGATATTAGTGCGAGTGCTTGGATACGACATCAGTTTTATAGACAGAGATTTTGGAACACCTTACTACTGAAAATGACCATTATAATTTATGGAAGTTTCTTTTATTCCCGACAATATTGGCAACAGATGTTTAGTGAAAGAAGCGGGCTGTAGGGCACCATTCGTTACCGTAGAATATCTAATAATTTTGGTGTGTGTGTGTGTGTGTGTGTGTGTGTGTGTGTGTCTGAAGAAAAAAAATGTCTCTGAGCACTCTGGGACTCAACTGCTGTGGTCATTAGTCCCCTAAAACTTAGAACTACTTAAACCTAACTAACCTAAGGACATCACACACATCCATGCCCGAGGCAGGATTCGAACCTGCGACCGTAGCAGTCGCACGGTTCCGGACTGCGCACCTAGAACCGCGAGACCACCGCGGCCGGCTGTGTGTGAAGAATTACAACTCGTGTTAAGGTGTTCCTTTGGATCTTAAAGCTGAGAATTTATTTCGATTACTTCCTTCGTGGCGGATGATAACTGTGAGCCCACTTGAAATGTTGCCTGTCTTAAATGATTCAGCACAGACTGAAGCAATCTGGTAATAACGTTCCCTATCAACTCTGTTAGTGTAAAACTGAAATAAAAGAAAGTACAATCTTCGATTCTCAATCGTGATACAAGTTAACAAGTTTGGCGCAAAGCGCATAAAGAGAGTACTTTGTAATTCTTTAAAACTATATTCTCGAATGTTACTACTAATGTCTTTGGACTTTTGCAAATGTCTAACGTCTCGTCGTCCACGAGATCCTTAGAGGTGAAAGTCTCGTTTGTTTAAGGAAGGATTGGTAGCAATAAAATATTTCAGGGAATCATGAAAATCAAAAATCCTTGCCGCGAGGGGAGCCGCGCGGTCTCAGGCATCTTGCCACTGTTCGCGCCGTTCCATCCGTCGGAGGTTCGAGTCCTTCCTCGCGCATGGGTGTTTGTGTTGTCCTTAGCGTAAATTAGTTTAAGTTTGATTAAGTAGTGTATAAGCCTAGGGACCGATGACCTTAGCAGTTTCGTCCCATAGGAACTTACCACAAATTTCATAAATCTGTAGTTATATACAGTGCTCCTGTCCTTGTGATGAGATGTCACAACACATTTACTAATAGCAACATAACAGGCGACTAAGAGAGTTCTCCCGCTAAAAGATGCTCAGTATCTAGACATTCTCAATGGAATTCATTAGATAACACGATTGCGGCGTTTGGCCAATTTCCAGTTTTCATTTCAAGCAAGTGACTTCCTTCTGCATTATTTCCGTTTTACTTAAATGTTTCACAGTCATCAGTATGTGAAAGTATTAGATGTTTACGGCAGCCTTCGTTCTGAGTTCAGTAGCACTGAAGAGATAGATCCGGAGACAAAGATTTTGGTTCGTTGTGGAGGAAATTATCAGCCGTATGATTTTGCCGTCAAGGAGTTCGGAGGAGACTGCATACGTTTCCTGATCACCATATTGTGCGCAAATATCAGTGATTACATTCAGAGCCTTCCTACAGTAGTTCATGGAGTGAGGGAAAAAGATACTTTCAGCAGAGCCATTCAGTCGGAAAGGGACGTATAACTCGGTAACCCTTTGATGGGTCCGTGGCAGCACTGCATTTCACCCTTTCCTTTCTCTCTCATCAACAACGGAGGCCAAACACTATATTTCGCAAAATCATCAAAATTGAATCAGTTCCTCGTAACACACAACACACGTGAGATGCCAATTTGCTAAAATTAAAGATACTCTTCCAGATATCACCCCATAGGTCGAGTACGGCAGGACGGCAATTTAGAGTCCGCCAGTACTGAATACTAGTACTGTACCTTAACCAGTGCACAATTAGTTATTTTGTAAGTTACGTGTTTCACAGATCGTATTCACTATAAACGTTATGATGTGGAATGTTTCATTTGAACATCATTCAGGATATAAAAAATGAAAAAGTATTTACATGGTAACATGATGCCCGTTTACAGATTTTTCTCTGTATAAATGACAAATTATTTCTATTCAAGAATTCCTCTATAGTATAGAAGCAGTTGTCAAGAAGAAACATCTTTAATGTACATTTGAAGACACTACTGCTATCTACCAGACGTTTTATTTTCATGGATAGATTGTCAAAGATATTTCTGGTAGGGGTCATCATTTTAGTTACTTTTTTATGCAATGAATAATTTTTGCCTGGGTGAGGAGCTACGCCAGAATATTACCCCGTAAGGCTTCAGTGAAAGAAAATATACAAAATATGTTAGCTAACAGACAACTGTATTCTCAAAGTTTTCAATTATTCTTATGGTAAAAGTAACCGAACCTAAACATTTTAGCATGCCTACTGTATGTTTTTCCACTTAACGTTATCGTCAATACGCACACCTACTCTATTTGTTGTTTATTGTTGGTATGTTAAGTTAGTAAGAGATGCAATACTTTTGCAGTATAAAACTTGATGATATGTATTTTTTCAATGTTGAAAGCTGTACCATTTACACAAAAACAAAATTTACTGGTTTTTCTGTTGACACTTCTTTTCCCAGCTTCACAACAATGCTTGTATCGGCTGCAAAACGGGACTAATTCTGCTTCTTCGTCCAAATAAAATGGTAGATTATTAACACAATGCAGAAACAGCAGAGGGGCAATGATCTAATCCTGTGGGACACCCTCTGTAATTTCTCCCCATACATACGATGTGACGTCGTTCTTTGAACTACTCTAACAGTCTAAGTTAACTTTCTGCATTCTTTTTCTTAAATAAGAATTGCGCCAGGCACGTGCTGAACTACGTATTCCATAAATGCTTAACTCCATTTCATACAACTTCGTCTTGTCAAGTATTTGCTAGTAAGTAAAATCTCCAGTTGGCAGCGACATTATTAGAGACAGAGTTGTCTCTCCGAATCGTAAACAGTCAGGTAAGACGTAGACTGTCACAGCGATAGAGCTGTACTTGTTTTAGACGCTAGAGACAAGGATCAGGTGATTTGTGAGTCTAACGAATATGCATCGTGACCCCGCGTTGACTGGCTGACAACGTAGTTATACAAATAATCTCTCTTACTGAGACCGTTTCGGGGCTACAAAACTTGATAAACGGCTAATAACACCTGCCAGTAGCACTTTCTCCCAATTCTCTTTACAGCTAGACAACGGGGCAGCTTTTACGAAGCGTTTCAGATCCAGGACATGAAACTCAAGAAAACACCTGCTTTGTATCTAAATAGAAATCAGTTACCGCATTCCAGAGTAACATGCTCTTTCCCGGGCCAGTGCACGTAAACGAAAGGCCGTACTGCTTACGTTTCCATGTTGGTGAATACCGTGAGCCTGGTTATGAAGCGCTTTCACTTGCAAATAAGGGACAATGCAAGAAAGGACTGTCAGTGCGTCTACACGAGTAGCTAGATAGCTTACTACTGGAGATCACACGGTATTCTTTCACCGTATACAGTCACCTAAAATAAATGATTTTGCTCCTGAATTACTTGCAGTGGATTTCATAAACCGAAAAAATAACAAAAAAGCTATAACTCAGGAAAACTAAAGTAAATGGCGCAAAGAATGAACACGTTACCGCAGCAGCGAAACTGCAACATGAAAACAGTATAGCTGCAACCCGCTTACTTTATCTGCACGTAGCAGACAACTGCGTGGATGAAAGGAAAGATGATTATTGTTTAGTCGTCCGTCGACGACTATGTCATTATTATATACGGAGAAGTAGTTTTGACTGTGCAAGAGATGGGGTTAATATGGGCCATGTCCTTTTTAAGGGAATCATCCCATCATTTGCCTTCAAAGATTTGGGTTCAAAATGGTTCAAATGGCTCTGAGCACTATGGGACTCAACTTCTGAGGTCATTAGTCCCCTAGAACTTAGAACTAGTTAAACCTAACTAACCTAAGGACATCACACACATCCATGCCCGAGGCAGGATTCGAACCTGCGAGCGTAGCGGTCTCGCGGTTCCAGACTGCAGCGACTAGAACCGCACTGCCACTTCGGCCGGCTCAAAGATTTGGGAAAATCACGAAAGCCCCAACTCCGAATGGCGGACGCGGATTTCAACGGCCGTCGTCCCTAATGTGAGTTGTGTGTCCAACCAGTGTGCCACATCAATCGCTGCGACAGTGTCTAGTATTCTACGCATTTTGTGAATCTGGATTGACTTCAGCTATTTGTGGCACATGAAAATTTATGCTGGATCGGGACTCGAACCCAGATTTTCGACTTATAGCGAGCGGTTTCCTTAACAACTTCGGTTATCCGAACACGCTTCCAGGATCGGTCCTAACTTCCATATGTCACAGAGTCCACGACACTTATGCTCGCACATTTCGTGATTCCCAAACAGACAGAGACAAATATTTTGTCATTTTAGGTCGACGAGGCTCGTATACATTATTGACGGCTACAATATCTGTGCTGTACTCCGCCTGTATCTTCAGAAAATTCATCCTGGATGGTGTCACGAATTAACAACACTTAAAACCCGGAATGTTCCCGTTTGGGGTAAATATTGTTTCTGCCTCATCGGAGATGCCAGAAAACATTGTCTCAACGGTAACGATAGCAAGGTACATATTCTGTTGGAAATCGTGTATATGTGCATTGCATGAGAGGTTTTCATGCGTCCCCTTCCCCAGAAAACTACAGCCTTCCGCTGAATTAATCTTATTGCCGTTTCACAAAAGTTAAAAATAAGTGCGAACAGAAATGTGTGTACGAAACACGATGGACTGTGATTTATTTTACTTTTTTACCTTTTTAAAACTACATATTTGGTTGAATTGAAATACAAGAATTACAAGGTTTCGCAGATGATGATGCATGGCTTAAGCATAATTTTATGTCCTTCAAATTATTAACACTAAACTAGGAATTAATAATTATAAAATATGATGATAAAAAGTCCGATTATAGCAGTGAACATTTTGTATCCTCAGGTACATTTTTTTTACACAGCGTGAATTATTCTTAGTTATTCTTGCAGAACATTTTCTTTATGATACATTATATATTGCTTGAAATGCTTTTAGATGTGAACTGGAAAAATTAATCAAGAGAATTGCAACAATTGATACAGGATTTAAGATTTTTTTTTCTAAAAGAACTGTTTCACGAGTATTAAAAGAAAATGAACAAACGGCACGTATGTTAATGATACGAATGATTTGTTCCAATTTTTTGTAGATGCTAGTAATCTATTCATGTTATAATTAAACTGCATACATATGAAATTAAATGTGAAACGCAAAACGTATCATTTCTTTCTGTTACATCTGTACTAGAAACAACAATAATAATAAAAATCATAAAATAAAAATTATAGACAAGTTTTCTACTTATCTGATGACTGTCCACGAGGTATTCTTTTCACAGATTCTTTGCTAATCTTGTTGTGCACTTCCATAATCGTCTCCTTTGTTAGTCAGGAAATGAAACGATACAAGAGTGGTTCCCGTCAGAACGTCGCACCCCGCGTGTGCGGCTGCTGTAGGGTCGGCGACCTCTGTTCTGCTGTTGGCGTCACAGTCGATGCGCCATTCAGTTCTTTTCTCTCCAGCCACTGGCATTTCTTAAGTGCCATTATTACTCCATTTCCTCTATACAAACTATATTTTCCGAATTAGAATATGGTGGAGAACTATTTTATAATCAGGCTGAGATTAGAAAAAGCGTTTGCATGCATCTGCTTGATTATTTCTTTACTATAACAAGACACATTTCGCATTTTGTGTGGAAACACGGACGGTAGTGGTTACCTGTAAGCTTTACAAGGGATCAGTTTAATAACTGTGTGTTAGCAGACTGCGTGGATGTACACGTATGTGGTTGGTTTACCACTTATTCGCAATTTACTTCGCCCCTTTACTCATTCTCTCTATCTTGTCTCGCCCTTGTTCTCCTGGTCTGTGACTAGTTTGTGGTTGTGTGTCCGATGTTTGCCGCATTTATACACCGGTCTGAAGTATTGTGAACTCACGAGTATTGGAGCTTCTTTTTTTGGGGATTTGTGTGTTTGTTCCGAGCTATCACCTGTTTCTTACGTTTTCGTACATTTCTATTAGGACGTGTGCTGGTATGGTGGTGTATGTCCGAGGTGTAATTTTTTTTGGACGCTAGATCTTTGGCCAGTCAAAACAGATAAGGACTGTTTAACGTCAGCCTGGCCATTGAGTGCGTTTTTCCGTTGTCGTTTGCATTTCTGGAAATTTCCTAGACATATGATCATTTTCTGGGCTGTTGTTTATTATGATGATGGTCATGTCTATTTTTAAGTTTCTTGATATCCGGTTGTGGTGGCGAAGGTAGTTAACGAGAGCCTAATTGTCAGTATCGTATTTACAGACCCGTATTACATTGTTTTGTATCTTGTTTCAAGAAGTTACATGCAGGTCTTCCAAAACGTCTCATAATTGGAAGGGCTAAGATGACACACACAAATAGAGCTTATTCTCTGCTGGTGGTAAGTGCATGACAGTTTCACTCAAATTAAAATTATTGTTTCGAATTTTTCCGTCATTGTTTATAGTAGACCATAAAAATTTTTGCTATGCGGTAACTGCTTTCTGTTAAATCTGGCTATTAATGAGTTATGGCTCCACTGTAAAAACAACTGCAAGTTTCATGACATGTAATTTGCTCTCGATGAAATGATTGCATACGAATGCAGATTTTTTTTGCCTAATTCAGGGTTTCCCAAAACTGTGTTCCGCGGCAAACTGTTTTCCCGTGGGAAGTAAATAAGTACTCCACCAAAAATTATTTATAATATGGCGTTGTTACCTTTAAATATTTTGCGGTTAATAATTACATTTATTATGATTTCTGTGTTATTAGTTACGATTTAAAATTGACGTTATAACTGAATCAAAAACGTTTTTTCTCATTTTTAAAAATTATTATCTTTCAAAATATACAAGGAGTTTCATCAAAATACCAGGATTTTCAAAGTGATGTGTCAGAGCAAAGTGTGAGAACCCCTGGCCTAGATGAATTTAAAAACTCTTATCGTATGTTTAAAATGATCTGTCGAAGGCGACAAGGGCGTGCAGCATTGCGGGCAGGCATCATTTCCTGCGAGCTTCGGCAGTTTTCCTTGGTCCGTGGGCTGTGCACGTGGCGCGGGCGAAGTGTAGGTCACTCTGCTGCGCAAGGTCGTCCACCCCTCCGTGTGACGTCAGAGCGGCGCGCGCCCCTTGCTCGTGTTTACAAGTCGGGCCATCGACCCCGGCGCGCCCGGCCGAGCCGTCGCTATGGTAACACACCACGCCCACTTCGATCCGGGTTCATTGACAACATATGGCCGCGTTTACTACGGCGCGGCTGGACTCAGCTGCTGATGTTGCAGGCGCCACCCCACTGTAATGCGAGCCGCTTCCTGGCGCCAGAGTGCGTATGCAACCTGCGCTGCGCATCCGCGCGCTGTGAGACTGTGGGCTGCTACGCTACGAAAAGGCGGCTTTGATTCAGGGCTCTTGACCCGACGCACACAATTCTCTGTTGACACCCGAGCGCCCAATAAGACTAAAAGAGCTTAAAACTACTAATCGAGAGAAAATTTAAATTGAGCTCCATTTGTACTCCTAGCATATCGGTTTCGCCCACGCAACCGAAAAAACGTTGCAGTCAGAACAAATATTCTTGAAATGAACTACTAACACTTACGATTTTGTGAAATTCTTTTTTTTTTTACGGATGATAAGACCAGTTACGTGTACCTACACCTATCATACTGCAGTTTTGAGGGGTACGTTCGATGTTCCCCAGCAATGTAACGTGGAATGAACCTCACGTACTTGAGCAGCGCTCCAGTATAGGCTACACAAGTGTTTTCTATGTAAAGCCTTTCGTGAACAAACTAGATTTTTTCCAATATCTTGCCAATAAATCAAGGGTTGAGAATAGTTTACGTGATGATTGCAACTTTATCTCTGCATAGTTCCTCTTAGGTATTTGTATTACATGACTGACTTACTTTATGATTAACCCTCGCAACATCAAGGAAGGGGTTGCGGTCCTTTGTGTACACATTTGGAAAATATTACAATCTAGTCACTTACATTGTATTTTAAAATTCTGAAAAAATATTTATTGTCTTTGCCTACAACGAAAGTTATATTAAATTCTTTAAGGTTCATGACTATACTTACTCATTAATATCTCTTTAAATAGTATGTTATGAGTAAAAGTCAACAACTGATGAAACTAGCATTTTTTAAATTTTTTGTTGTGTTTATAATGTACCCCCCAGTTTGGAAGTACACGTTACTAAAAATGCGATGATATTGCTAAGAGTGTGCTAAAATATATGTTCAGCTTCTAGGCCCTACCTACACATCAGTACCTCTTCAAAAACTATGTTGTTAATATAAGTCAACAACAATTAATGATTTTTTTTACTTTTTTTATTGCGGTCATAAACTTCCTCTCTTCCCCTTGGTAATGCTCGTTATGAAAAATGCCTTGATATTGCTTGCGTTAGTAACCATTTAAGAAAAGGTAACTACATTTTTTACGTTTCATGAAGGACACAACCTTACATTTATCTACGTTAATAACCAATTGACGTTCCTCTCACCAGGTCGTTATTCTCTCAAGGCCTTACTTGACATTACTTAATCTTTTATAGGATCAAATTTCCCGGAAAATAATCGCATCATCTGAGCTATAAAAAAAATGCTCTGAGCACTATGGGACTTAACTTCTGATGTCATCAGTCCCCTAGAACTTAGAACTACTTCAACATAACTAACCTAAGGACATCACACACACCCATGCCCGAGGCAGGATTCGAACCTGCGTGATTCCAGACTGAAGCACCTAGAACCGCTCGGCCACTCCGGTTGGCATCTGAGTTACATCTGGGACTGCTAGTAATGCTGTTTAATGAATATTTCATGCACAACATGATTATGGAGGGTTATATTAAAATTACCTGTGCACACCGGTTATTACTTTCGTGTCTACAGGAAAAGTTAGATATCCCATGGAAAATCGTTTCTTTTTCTTTTAAGCAGATGTCTTAGTTTTAGTTTAGTTTTCGTAATGTCATGTTCCGTAGATGATTTTCCCGATTATTTTATCGACATGATGTGGAACAAGTCAATGTGTTATTGCTTCGAAAGATCTACGATTCTAGCAGTATGGCACACGATCGAAAGGCCATGTGTTGTCTATGACTCAACATGGAATATCATTTTACACTGCTATGGGAATTATAAGCCGAACCACCGCCTCGCCGCAAGGACGGCAGCATGTGGTTCAGCGATCGCAAGAAACAATCACTCACCTTACAAAACGCCATTTTGAGGGAATGCTTGTGTCTGCACACAGTCGGTATTGGATACGGGGTGAACTACTGGCCATGCATTACGCTACCTGTGAACGTTGCAGTGTGAAAGACCATTGATCCCCATGCTGGATATGCCAGATGGCTGATGCCTGATGGCCCAAAAGGATATTGCCATGCTTTCTTGGATCATTACCGAAATTTCGCATCTACATCTACATCATACTTCGCAACCCATATAATGGTGTGTGGCGGACAGTACTTTCGGTACAACTATCTGATCCCTCCAACTCTGATCCACTCGCAAATAGTGCGTGGGTAAAATGACTGTCGGCAAGCCTCTGTATTGGCTCTAATTTCTCGAATTTTCTCCTCGTGGTCAATACGCGAGATGTGTGTGGGGAAAAACAATATGTTGTCCGACTCCTCCTGAAAAGTGGTGTCCCGAAATTCCAATAGTAAATCTCTCCGTGATGCACAACGCCTCTCTTGTAATATCTTCCAGTGGAGTTTGTTTAGCATCTCCGTAACGCGCTCTCACCAACTAAAAGATCCTGTGACGAAATGCGCCGCTCTTCGTCGGATCTTCTCTATCTCCTCTATCATTTCTACGTGACAGGGATCCCAGATAGATAAACAATACTTAAGAATCGAGCGAACAAGCACCTTATAAGCAGCTTATTTCGTGGATGAGTTGCATTTCCTTAAGATTCTTCCGATGAATCTGAGTCTGGTGTCTGCTTTTCCCACCATCTGTTTTATGTGGTCACTCCACTTGAGGTCGCTCCGGATACTTAAGCCTTGATATTTTACGGCAGACGCTGTCTTTAGCTGTTTGTCATCAATAGTGTAGCTGTACAGAAGTGGATTTCGTTTCCTATGTATGCGCAATATATTACATTTATTTACGTTCGGGGTCAACTGCCAGAGCCTGCACCATTCATCAATTCTCCTCAGGTCCTTATGCAAATTCTTACTATCTCCTGGCGTTGCTACTTTGGTATGGACAACTGCATCATCTGCGAATAGCCTTAAAGAGCATCCTACCTTTTCTACTAGATCATTTATATATGTTGTAAACAGCAACCGTCCTATCGCACTTCCCTGTGGTACTTCGGGTATTACCTTTACATCTGTCGATTTTGTTCCGTTAAGAGCGACTTGTTGAGTTCCATCTGAAAGAAAGTCTGCTCCGATACTCCTAAGCTTGTATTTTTTCCATTAAACAGATATGCGGGACGGTGTCAAATGCCTTACTGAAATCAAGGAAGGCGGCGTCAACCTGAGGGCCGGTGTCCACTGCGTTGTGGATCTTATGGAGGAACAGAGCGAGCTGAGTTTCGCAGGGTCTCTGTTTGGGGATGCCATGTTGATTTTTATAGAGGGATGTTCATTTTCCAAAAACGTCATAATTCTTGAACGTAAAACATGTTCCATAATTCTACAACAGACTGACGTCAACGATATAGGTGTATGATTGTGTAGATCTGCCTTACAGCCTTTCTTAAAAACGGGAACGACTTGCGCTTTTTCCAGTCGTTTGGTGCCTTTCGTTGCTCAAGCGATCTACGATAAATTACTGCTAGAAGGGGAGCAAGTTCTTTGGCATAATCTTTATAGAATCTTATAGGTATCTCATCTGGTCCCGACGCCTTTCCACTACCAAGCAATTGTAGCTGCTTTTCAATTCTGCAATCGGTTATCGCAATATCTGTCATTTCGACGTTCGTACGACGATTAGAAGGTGAGACAGCGTTACGATTTTCCGCGGTGAAACAACTGCAAAAGATTTCGGTGCCGATGTGGTCCCTGAGTGAATAAATAGATCATTTTGACCCACTTACTGATTTTACATATGACCAAAATCTCTTAGCGCTTTTACTCAGGTCGTCTGACAACGTCTTACTTTCCAAATCATTGAACACTTCTCTTATTGCTCTCCTTACGTTCTTTTGCGCTTCGTTCAGATTTTGTTTGACAGCTAGGATTTTACTTCTCTTGAATATGAGATGAAGTGCTCTTTGATTACGTAGCGCTTTTCTAACACTGCTATTTTACCATGGTGGATTTTCCCTATCCCTTCAAACCTTACTCGGAACATAATTGTATAGGGCATATTGAACGATGCCTTTGAATTTTTTCCATTTTTTCCTCCATCTTCCTACTCATCGCCGAATATTTAATGCTGACTACTGAGATAGTCTTCGCCACAGAAGACCGCAACGCTCTGGAGACGAATGAGTTCTTCCACTTGCTGCTTCAGGCCGTCTATTGAGGATCGGCAGCGTTCCTTGTGGATCCCATTACAATGGAAGCCGTCGCCGACAGCCTCTGCACAGGGGCTACCACCAAATTGACGGGCCCAGATGGCCTCCTGATAGTGTTTTATTTGACGTCCCACAGAGTTATGATTCCACGATGGATTACGCTGCACCAAGAACTGATGATCCCTGCAGCGTAGATGACACTTGCCTTTGTCAACAGCATCCTTATATCGATTCCCTACCAGTCTGTCGGATGGCGGAGCTGATCCTTACCGGCCTCTTATGCTTCTCAGCAGCGATTTCAAGATCTTTAAGAGGATTTTGGCTGTCCACATTCGGTGTGTCCTGTCGTTTATATGGATCAGACGTGTCTTGGCGGTAACAGAAACATTCAGCTGGTTGGTTCAAATGGCTCTGAGCGCTATGGAACTTAACTTCTGAGGTCATCAGTCCCCTAGAACTTAGAACTGCTTAAACCTAACTAACCTAAGGACATCACAAACATACATACCCGAGGCAGGATTCGAACCTGCGACCGGAGCGGTAGCGCAGTTCCAGACTGTAGCGCCTAGAACCGCTCGGCAACCCTGGCCGGCATTCAGTTGGCGCTCTGTGATTACCGTGGTGTCATTGCACTGGTGGAGTCATGTCGTATCTGCAGGACTTTGGCGTCAGTGGACTATGAAACACCCCCGTTTAATTCCTTTACTGGATTTTGTGTAATTTATCGAAGCCACCAAACAGTTAATTAGTATGATTATATGACAGTGTGCTTAATGGATGAAAGGCTATCGGTTTTTCTGCTATGGTTTCAGGGGTATTTCAACCGAGTGCGGCTGTTTTGCAACTTAATAGTGGAATGATTGAAAGTTTGTCTGTTATCAAGGACCATAAAGGTTGCGATGTACAACTGATATATATTTCCTACTAACACACAAATTCTGAGGCAGTTGCTACCTTCGCCTTACACGTCTAATTACAGTTATATCTTTTTATTGGTTGCTGATTTTCAGTATTTCGTCATACGCAATGCTGATGGTTAACATTCACAACAATCCTCACTGCAATCAACGGTTGTTGCTGGCCGACGCGGTTGACGCGAAACACGTAATTCGCCACTTGTCACTTTTTGTTTCATATCACTCGCGAAACGGTATTAGTGAGGGTCAACCCCGCGACGATCAAGGGGACGTGCTCACACGTCATACTCCGGTGAATTTTACCGTTTACAACTCACTCGACCACCATTCTTGCCCGTCTCTCCAACATTACTTCTCACTCGACACTCTCCAGTACTACTCCACACTCGGCACTCGTCTCACTGCCTTACGCAGCGTTTGACAATCGACTCCTGTCTCCTATCGACCTGGGCGTCGGATACTAGCATCTATGTTTGTGGGATCGCGGACCCCTTACAACTTTGACCATATTTTCGATTGGGTATGCTACAACTATCTCGCTGTGGCGGCTGGACTTCCCCAGTCCTTCATTAACACTGCCTTACGCCTTCTGCACTGTGCAACTTCATAGGTTACTGGACGTTGGCGCAGAGGAACTCGACGTTGTCGCAGTGGCAGAGAGTTGCATATTCTGATGAATCCCGATACCTTCTTCGTCATGCCAATGGCTGGTTGAGAATCCGTCGTCTTCCAGTGAAACAGCTCCCTGACTACTCTGCTGCCGGACGGAGACAAGCTGGTGGCAGCTAATTTATGGTCTGGGGAACATACACGTGGGCGTCCGTGGGTCCAGTTGAGCTTGTGCAATGCACCATGGCGGTCAAGGAGTATTGTACACTGGTTGCGGAACATGTACACTCTTCCATGAGGATCATGTTTCCCAGCGGCAGCGGCATTACTCAACAATGCAATGCGCCATGTCACAAGGCCCGGAGTGTGATGGAGCGGTTCGAGGAACATAGAGGCGAATTCCAGTTGATGTCCTGGCCCCCCAGCTCAGCAGATCTGAACCCGATCGAACACATCTACGATATGACTGAATGTGGCGTCAGAGCTCATAGCTACCGTCCCCGCAATTAACGGGTTCAAATGGCTCTGAGCACTATGGGACTTAACTTCTGAAGTCATCAGTCCCCTAGAACTTAGAACTACTTAAATCTAACTAACCTAAGGACATCACACACATCCATGCCCGAGGCAGGATTCGAACCTGCGACCGTAGCGGTCGAGCGGTTCCAGACTGTAGCGCCTAGAACCGGCCAGTTTACGGGAAATAGGTGACTTGTGTGTGCAGATGTGGTCCGACTCCCTGCAGCGACCTACCAAGGCCCCATTGGAAGCAATGCCACGACGCGTCGCCTCTGTTATCCGTTCCAGTGGTGCACATACCTTCTGTTAGGTAAGTGGTAATAATGTTCTGGCTGACCAGTGTATGTTTCACTGCCGCGCGGAATTAGCCGAGCGGTCCCAGACGCTGCAGTCATGGACTGTGCGGCTGGCCCCTGCGGAGGTTCGAGTCCTCCCTCGGGCATGGGTGTGTGTGTTTGTCCTTAGGATAATTTAGGTTAACTAGTGTGTAAGCTTAGGGACTGATGACCTTAGCACTTAAGTCCCATAAGATTTCACACACACATGTATGTTTCAGTATTCAAGAATAATAAAACAAGCGGTAGGGTGAATTTGTACCGTCATCAAAGGAATGTCACTCGGGAAACCATTACAAGGAAATGATTCTGTATTAAAGAGGATCACGGTGAAGATGAGCTTTGATGGTGAGCAGCAAGGCTGAATCCCAACGGCCGTCCTTATGTAGGCGATCTGCGACGCAAACTACTCAATTAGTACTGTAAGGCATAAGAAAGTTTTTAAATGTTTGGATTCAATATACAGTGTTAACTTAAATGCTTTGTGGACCCTAAATTACCTTGTGTATACTACTTGGGATAGTTTCCTTTTCTGAATGCTTCACTGAACTTTAGTGTCATATTGTCGTGTATTAACAAGGAATTCTGTTCATTTAAAGCATTTCAGATTTCCACCTGATTATTTAAAGCAGTTGTTCCATTACTAATCTTTTGATTCAAGCAGTCTTTGTTGTTATAAGATGATGAATGATTAAGTTTCTCTCAGTTTTTTAAATTTTTTTTGGACAACATGGTTGTGGGGATGAATCAGCGATTAGTATGATTAATCAGTATTTCAAAAACAGTCTTTATGGCATTTATTATTATTATACCGCCAACCGGTTTCAGCCCGACGTACGGGTCATCTCCTGGGTGTTTACACTGAAATTATAGATATCCGTCAGACAGATTCCATTATATAACAGCTAAAATAAAGTAAATTTAAAATATGTTACCCATTGGCCGACTACTGGAGGTGTCATTCCTGTCTACATAACGGCAGGAAACTATGCGAGACTAGCCCTTCGTATGGGCTTAAATAGCGTGATGAGATCACGTGAATAGACGGCAACAACCCCAGCGGCTATCAACGGCATTTAGTACAGTTTATTGTACGTAATTACTAGTCACCTCGGTTTAACATAAATTTAAGTGGCAGTAAATAACAGAAAACGGAACCATTCCATTTAAAAAGAGTTACAATTATAGTGTTAATTATAAAATAATAACAAATGTTCCGTAGTCAACTCGTAAAATTCGCGAAAGTATATTACATTATGTGCCATAATATAAAGTAAAACAATCTGTGACACACAAACACTGGCGTAGTCTTGTATTCTATTCATACATTTACGTAGGAAACATTGGGTCAATTTACTAAAACGGCTAATATGGAAGGACTACAACGCCCTCTACTACCCGTGGTGAGGAACTTATTTGAATTTTAATCGAGAATAACCTAATAAATCTAAAGATAGGATAAACGTTTACCACACGTCTGTATTACAGGAATTAAAGTATTAAAATAATAAAATTAAAAGTAGCATCATTGTGTACAAATAATATTTTCGAATAGCTCGAAATTTTTTTTTTTATCGTGACTCTATACTTGTTCTTTCAGCATCGCTGCCGCATTCCGTTTATTATGTATAAAAATTTCCAGGCTCTCTAGAATATCCATCATTCTAAATGCTGTCCGAAGAGTGATTTATTACGTGCTGTTCCAGTTGTATGTTCTTTAAATCTGGTATTAAAACTTCTCCCTGTTTACCCGATGTAAATTTTGCTACAATCTTTACAAGTCAATTTATAAATTCCTGATTTAGCAAGCATCTTGTTTTTAACATCTCCTATTACTATACAGGAGTGACACCACCAGCAGTCGATCAATGGGTAACATATTTCAAATTTACGTAATTTTAGCTGTTGTATAATGGAATCTGTCTGACGGATATCTATAATTTCACAGTGTAAACGCCCAGAAGATGACCCCTACGTCGGGTTGAAACCAGTTTGCGGTATAACAATTATAAATGCGATTAAGACAGTTTTTGAATAATTGAATTTTTTTTAAATTTTATTTTCTATTATCCTTCAGTCTGTTGTATAGATACAGGAACAGACAATATGCTGCACATGAATTGGTATATATGAATGTAGCACATAATATTTTAACATAAAATTTCAATTCTATTAGAATAACTCAGTGTAACTGTATCTAAGGGAAGAAATAAGTATCTACATAAAAATGAAATTAAAAAATGTCCGCATACTACCCTTTGGCTAATCATTTATCTACTAAAGCAAGGACAAATATTTAGTCAGTGAACCCAAGTGTGGAAATTTCTTGGAATAAAGGTAACAGTTTTAGTTACCGATGTCACATTTCCTGATACTCGTAATTTTGCAGAAATAATAATAATCTTATTCCCGTTAAAAAAAGGTCGTGGTGCAATTCCAACATTAAATAAGTATCAATTACCAATATTAATAAATTATTTTCCGCAGATTTACGACATTTCTACACGGGAGGGGAGAAAATTTTATGACATTTCATAGAAACCGCCGTTTTCACGTTATGTCGTTAATTTTTATGCGCTAAAATTTACGCGAAATTTCTTGTTCTTAGATATAGGAAAAAAAGGGTACAGGATGAACAGTAAAGAACTGCCGGAATGGGTCAGGTGGGGCTGTGGCCTGCTTCATGGTACGTTGACATTCTGATTATTTTCCTAGCAGGTGTTAGGCTTCCACACACATTGCTTTTCCTGGTCGTTTGCAGATACAAACCCGGCTAGATAAAACGCAGAACACGTGCTTCTCACTCCAATAGTGCTTTCCTAAATTCAACACGTTTTTATCCCGTTGGACTCTTATAAGAGGGCCTGCGCACGTTTTTGGGTTCCAAAGGACAGCAGTTTCGAGCGTTACAGAGATTGCAGAATAACAAGTACAATTTGATGACATGCAAATGGACTTGATCACTTTTATTTTCGTTTTATACAAATCTGTCGTTGTGTGCCCATTACACGGCTGTTACATCTACATCTTCATACATACTCCACAATCCACCATACGGTGCGTGGCGGAGGGTACCTCGTACCACAACTAGTATCTTCTCTCCCTGTTCCACTCCCTAACAGAACGAGGGAAAAATGATTGCCTAAATGCCTCTGCACGAACCCTAATCTCTCTTATCTTATCTTTGTGGTCTTTCCGCGAAATATAAGTTGGTGGCAGTAAAATTGTACTGCAATCAGCCTCAAATGCTGGCTCTCTAAATTTCCTCAGTAGCGATTCACGATAAGAACGCCTCCTTTCCTCTAGAGACTCCCACCAGAGCTCCTGAAGCATTTCCGCAACACTCGCGTGATGATCAAACCTACCAGTAACAAATCTAGCAGCCGGCCTCTGAATTGCTTCTATGTCTTCCCTCAATGCGACCTGATAGGGATCCCAAACGCTCGAACAGTACTCAAGAATAGGTCGTATTAGTGTTTTATAAGCGGTCTACTTTACAGATGAACCACATCTTCCCAAAATTCTACCAATGAACCGAGGACGACTATCCGCCTTCCCCACAACTGCCATTATATGCTTGTCCCACTTCATATCGCTCTGCAACGTTACGCCCAAATATTTAATCGACGTGACTGTGTCAAGCGCTACACTACTAATGGAGTATTCAAACATTACGGGTTTCTTTTTCCTATTCATATGCATTAATTTACATTTATCCATATTTAGAGTTAGCTGCCATTATTTACACCAATCACAAATCCTGTCCAAGTCATCTTGTATGTTAACATAGAATGCGGTATTGGCTTATTTCCTTGAGGGATCCTTGTGTAACGGTTAACGCCACGAAGAAGATCTCAATCGGCTACCACAATTGCTAACATATCCATTAAATTTGTGCACTACTGAAACGGAAGGCGTCCTATAAGGTCGAATTACACTGAGGTCATGGGATAGCGATATGTTCATATGAAGACGGCGGCAGCATTATGTACACAAGGTATAAATGGAGAGTGCATTTGCGGAGATGTCACTTGTACGCAAGTAATTCAAGGTTTCCGACGTGATTACGGCAGGACGACGGGAATTAACAGACTTTGAGTGTGCAACGATAGTTAGAGCTAGATCCACAGGACATTCCATTCCGGAAAGCATTAGGGAATTGAATGTTCTGAGATAGAGCGTGTCAAGTATGTGCCCAGAATTGCCCAGAATACCAAATTTCAGGTATTACCTCTCACGACGGACAACGCAGTAGCCGACGGCATTCACTTAACGACCGAGAACAGCGGCGTTTGAGTAGAGTCACCAGTGTTAACAAACAAGCAACACTGACTGAAATAACCGCAGAAATGAATGTGGGACGTACGAAGAACGTATCAGTTAGGACGTGCGGCGAAATCTTACGTTAATGGGCTGTGGTAGCAGACAACCGACGTGAGTGGCTTTGCTTACAGCACGATATCGGCTGCAGCGCCTCATAATCCTTCGCAGTAATGCAGCCTTGCAGAGCAACCATGGGGCCCGAGGAATACCAAGATATGGCAGCCCCAATCACCACCGCATCCCCCGCCCTGGTTCACTCTTGGGGAGTAAACTCGTCCAGATGTTGGAAACTGTACAACGTGAATTACCCAACTAAATGACTTTCTCCCATTGCTCCATGGTCCATGTTTTATGGCCCAGGCACCACGTTTTCCTGTTACCGGTATTTCTGTTGTTAATGTGAGAATTTGAATTTCCAGCTCGCCCTGCAATTCCCTGCTTATGGATGTTCCTTCGTACTTTTTTTTGTGGCGAAGGGTTCGCGAATGCCACATTCACACCTGCAGTGTCTTCTGCAGCTGTTGTTCTCTTATTTATCATCACAATCATCTTCATCGTCTGCCAAGGTCACTAAAGGCACACTTTTGTCCGCGATGAGACTTGGCGCGATGTTTATGTGCTTTCCCTATATGCGGTATAAATCTTAGATACGATGCTCTTGAAACACCCAATACTTCGGCTACCTTTGCTACGGAAACATCCTCGATACAAGAGCCAACAACTAGCCCACATGTGAGTTCCGAAGTAATGCACCTACACTATGTGATCGAAAGTATCCGGACACCCCAAAAAAGATGTTTTTCGTATTAGGTGCACTGTGCTGCCACCTATTGCCAGGTACTCCATATCAGCGACCTCAGTAGTCATTAGACATTGTGAGAGAACAGAATGAAGCGCTTCGCGGGACGCACGGACTTCGAACGTGGTCAGGTGATTGGGTGTAACTTGTGTCATACGTCCGTACGCGAGATTTCTACACTCCTAAACATCCCTAGGTCACTGTTTCCGATCTGATAGTGAGGCGGAAACGTGAAGGGACACGTACAGCACAAAAGTGTATCGCCATCCGCTGTGGCCGAGCGGTTCTAGGCACTTCAGTCTGGGAACGCGCGAGCGCTACGGTCGCAGGTTCGAATCCCACCTCGGGCATGGATGTGTGTGATGTCCTTAGGTTAGTTAGGTTGAAATAGTTCTAAGTTCTAGGGGACTTATGAACTCAGATGTTAAGTCCCATAGTGCTCAGAGCCATTTGAACCAGTTTGAACAAAACCGTACCGGCCGACGTCTTCTGTTGACTGACAGGAACCGCCGACAGTTGAAGCGGGTCGTAATGTGAAATAGGCAGACTTCTATCCAGACTGTCACACAGGAATTCCAAGCTGCATCAGGATCCTCTACAAGTACTATGACAGTTAGGCGGGAAGTGGGAAAACTTCGATTTCGTAGTCGAGCTGCTGCTCATAAGCTACAAATCATGCCGCCAAATGCCAAACGACGCCTCGCTTGGAGTAAGGAGCGTAAACATTGGACGATTGAACTGTGGAAAAACGTTGTGTGGAGGGACGAATCACGGTACACAATGTGGCGATCCTGTGACAGGGTATGCATATGGCGAATGCCCGGTGAACGTCATCTGCCAGCGTATATAGTGCCTACAGTAAATTTCGAAGGTGGTGGTGTTATGGTGTGATCGTGTTTTTCATGGAGGGGGCTTGTACCCTTGTTATTTTGCGTGGCACTATCACAGCACAGGTCTACATTGATGTTTTAAGCACCTTCTTGCTTCCCACTGTTGAAGAGCAATTCGGGGATGGCGACTGCATCTTTCAACACGATCGAGCATGTGTCCACAACGCACGGCCTGTGGCGGAGTGGTTACACGACAATAACATCCCTGAAATGGAGTGGCCTGCACAGAGTCCTTACCTGAATCCTACAGAACACCTTTGGGATGTTTTGGAACGTCGACTTCCTGCCAGGCCTCACCGATCGACAGCAATACCTCTCCTCAGTGCAGCACTCCCTGAAGAACAGGCTGCCATTCCTCAAGAAACCTTCCAGCACCTGGTTGAACGTATGCCAGCGAGAGTGGACGCTGTCATCAAGGCTAAGGTTGGGCCAACACCACATTGAATTCCAGCATTACCCATGGAGGGCGCCTCGAACTTGTAAGTCATTTTCAGCAAGGTGTCCGGATACTTTTGATCGCACAGTATATGTACTGTAGAACACTGTTCTGACCACGACTGACACTTGCACAGTATTGAGGACATTGCGCAGGTGCCATTCGTGCTCAAATAGAGCAACGCAACCGCAGGGGTTTCCTATCATCTACACTGATGTTCAAGTACACATTTCTCGCAGTTTTTCCACATTTTTGTCTACACTCTGTATAATCGGCGACAACAGCATCACCATCCAAGAAAGTCACAAACTTTCAGCTGAAACACCAACATCATCATCAGTCACTTCACCAAGTGACTTTCATAGCACACCGCCAAAACGAACTAAATAGAAACTGCAACGAAAATAACATTGTTTTACTATCCTCAATACTTTTTTATCAACCTTGCAGTCTTTGAGATTTTATTTCCGCTTTCGTTTGTAATTTTTTTTCACAAGTGTTGATTACATTAGTTTTGATTTTAAGTTTGGCTGTTTTGAATATATCGCGTGAGCTCAGGTCTGCTATATGTCTATCATTCGTTGTAATTAACATTACCTGTAGTAGCGGCGAGATCTACGCAAGTTCTCGAGAAAGTCAGTAGAAATCAAACTGAAAATATAAAGGAAATATATTACTACGTTGTCTCGACCCACGAAATAGATTTAAACTCATGTACAAAATTATGGAATTTATATGATTTGACAGCTCCTTCCTAAAGCAGAAAATCCCTTAGTTATTGCTTAATAGATGTTACTATATCGTGTAGCTCTGTTTAAGCGATAGTTTATAGTAGTAACAGCGGTCATCATCTTTATGATGAGTTCGTAAATTGGAATTTTTTTGAGAAATTTGTGAAAATGACCCCTGTTTTATAAGATGCTTGCCATGAGAAGTATTTATCTAAATCAGAAGGGAAAAGAACTGTTTAGCGGCATAGGGAACGGCTCCACCACTGGTAGAGTTTTCACGCTACACAAGAAGAGTGAGGGACAACTTGGAAATGATATGGGTGGACAGTATATAGGAAGTGGTAGTGGAAGCTTTTCTGGAGAGCACTGAAGAAATAAAGTCTGATTTATGTGTGCAAGAATGCCCTGCAGCTGGCAAGTATTCGAAAAAGGTTATATTTAAGAGCCACCAAGAGCTGCAGATGAAATATAGCTTCATTCTTACTAATTTAGATCAGTCGGTCGTCAGATAACACAAAATTATTTACGTCTGCCTGTATGGTACCGTCCACACTGCTGTGTCAAAAAACTAAATAAAAAACTTCCAAAGTGACTAATAGTGCCTTCAGTAATAAAAAGCATTAACATAGTTAAAAAATCCTGCTACTCTGTTTATTTTCAGGTTACATCCTCCAGTTTTGATGCCACTAAGTATCCTGCAGTATATGACGATTACTTAATACTACACTATTGGCCATTAAAATTGCTACACCAAGAAGAAGAAGTAGTAGTAGTAGTAGTTTTATTCATCCGTAGATCTCTTTTTACAAGGATATAGGACATGTCAAAGTATTTACAAGCTTAGATCAATTTACAATAAGCTAATTCGTATACACATAAAATGCAGGTGATAAACGGGTATTCATTGGACAAATATATTATACTAGAACTGACATGTGACTACATTGTCACGCAATTTGGGTGCATAGATCCTGAGAAATCAATACCCAGAACAACCACCTCTGGCCGTAATAACGGCCTTGATAGGCCGGACGTTGAGTCAAACAGAGCTTGGATGGCGTGAACAAGTACAGCTGCCCATGCAGCTTCAACACGATACCACAGTTCATCAAGATTAGTGACTGGTGTATTGAGACGAGCCAGTTGCTCGGCCACCATTGACCAGACGTTTTCAATTGGTGAGAGATCTGGAGAATGTGCTGGCCAGGGCAGCAGTCGAAAACATTTTCTGTATCCAGGACCTGCACATGCGGTCGTGCATTATCTTGCTGAAATGTAGGGTTTTGCAGCGATCGAATGAAGGGTAGAGCCACGGGTCGTAACACATCTGAAATGTAACGTCCACTGTTCAAAGTGCCGTCAATGCGAACAAGAGGTGACAGACGTGTAACCAGTGGCACCCCATACCATCACGGCGGATGATACGCCAGTAAGGCGATGACGAATACACGCTTCCAATGTGCGTTCACCGCGATGTCGCCAAACACGGATGCGACCATCATGATGCTGTAAATAGAACCTGGATTCGTCCGAAAAAATGACGTTTTGCCATTCGTGCGCCCAGGTTTGTCGTTGAGTACACTTTAGCAGGCTCTCCTGTCTGTGATGCAACGTCAAGGGTAACCGCAGCCATGGTTCCCGAGCTGATAGTCCATGCTGCTGCAAACGTCGTCCAACTGTTCGTGTAGATGGTTATTGTCTTGCAAATGTCCACATCTCCTGACTCAGGGATCGAGACGTGGCTGCACGATCCGTTACAGCCATACGGATAAGATGCCTGTCATCTCGACTGCTAGTGATACGAGGCCGTTGGGATCCAGTACGGCGTTCCGTATTACTCTCCTGAACCCATCGATTCCATATTCTGCTAACACTCATTGGATTTCGATCAACGCGAGCAGCAATGTTACGATACGATAAACCGCAATCGCGATAAGCTACAACCCGACCTTTATCAAAGTCGGAAACATGATGGTACGCATTTCTCCTCCTTACACGAGGCATCACAACAACGTTTCACCAGGCAACGCCGGCGAACTGCTGTTTGTGTATGAGAAATCGGTTGGAAACTTTCCTCATGTCAGCACGTTGTAGGTGTCGGCACCGGCGTCAACCTTGTGTGAATGCTCTGAATAGCTGATCATTTGCATATCACAGCGTCTTCTTCCTGTCGGTTAAATTTCGCGCCTGTAGCACGTCATCTTCGTGGTGTAGTAATTTTAATGGCCAGTAGTGTATTCATTTGACAGGGTTAATACATTTTACACTTGATGGAAGTTTCAATGACGCAGGATGATTTTGGTACGAACAACGTTACACGTGTTCCTCGTCCATGGCCTGAAGGGCCAAGGGATTTCGATCGGCAGCCGTGTCATCCTGTGCTGTTCGGCCACATGCACATGCAATACGGAGGCGTGTGGTCAGCACACCGCTCTACGGGCTGTGTTGCCGACTTGCTAGACCTTGCAACCGCTACTTATCATTCAGGGAGCGACTCAGTTGGCGTCACGAGGCTGAGTACACCATGTGCCAGTCCTCCAACTAAGGAATAATCCTTGGCAATACCGGGAAACGAACCCAGGTCCTCCTCACAGTAGCCAGCTGTGCAGACCGCTGAGCTGCGTAGGTGAGCTATCTGCATTATACAGGTTGACGTAAATAATTATATTTTACCAGTATTCGAGCCGTCTTTTCTCGCACATGCGGGCGTTAACGAACTCAGGTACAGAGGCGAATAAATAATTATATGGCTGCCCTATTGAACAAAAAAATTATTCCGCTAATGACGTTTACAAAGGAATTACGTTGACGTGTCAGGTTTACCAACATAACAAAAAGAAAATTTGATTCCCACCTATGCCGTCACTGAACCAGGCCGAGAAATTTCTGGTTTCCGAAGAGAAAAGTGCGAGCAGCGTCTCCATCAATCGTCCGCGAGAGCAGCAGGCCTGTACCCGGTGTGCAGTGCCAGCGGCAGCTGCCCTCGATCCGCAGACGAAGTGTGGGGCCGTGGCGGCAGCAGCCAGCAGCCAGCAGCCAGCAGCCAGCAGCGCTCAAGTGAAAGTTTCCAGCTCGGCCAGGGAAGGGAAACACGGTGTCCCGCGCTTACGAGAGCGCGGCCACTGACCCGGCGCCCGCTGCGCGCTCCAGCTCACGCCCCCGCGCTCGCTGCAGGGCCGCCCACCTCACCTCTCCTGTCATCAAGTGAGAGTTCACCACCTATCGATACTAAGTGCCAGTCTGTCATCCATTGCAGGCTGTTAACGAAGGCACGAGCATATAGAATAGATTCACTGATATGTGAGTGGCCCGAAAACTTAAGTAATAGAACCCAGCACGTTATCCTCGACGGCGAGTGTTCGTCAGAGACAATGGCATCGTCAGGAGTGCCCCAGGGAAGCGCGATTCGAGCGCTGTTGCTCCCTATATACATAAATGATTTGGCGAACAGGGTGGGCAGCAATCTGCAGTTGTTTGCTGTCGATGCTGTGGTGTATAGTAAGGTTTCGAAACTGAGTGTCTGTAGGAGGATACAAGATGACTTGGACAAAATTTATAATTGGTGTGATGAGTGACTATAAACGTAGAAAAATATAAGTTAATGCGGATGAGTAGGAGGAACAAACCCGTAATATTCGGACACAGACAGCACTAGTAGTGTCCTGCCTGACACAATCACGTCGTTTAAATATTTGGGCGTAGCGTCGCAAAACGATCTGAAATGTGACGAGCATGTAAGGACTGCTATAGGGAAAGCGAATGGTCAACTTCGGTTTATTGGGAGGATCGCTGGGAAATGTGGTTCATCCGTAAGGGAGACCGCGTATATGGCGCTGGTGAAACCTATTCTTGAGTGCTGCTCGAGTGTTTGGGATCCGTACTAGGTCGTATTAAAAGAAGACATCGAAGCAATTCAGAGGTGGGCTGCTAGATTGGTCATCGGTGGGTTCGAACAACATGTAAGTATAAAGGAGATGCTTCGGGAATTCAAATTGGAATCCCTGGAGGGAAGATGACTTTCTTTACGAGGAACACTACTGAGAAAATTTAGAGAACCGGCATTTGAAGCTGACTGCAGAACGATTCTGGTGCCGCCAACATACACTACGCGTAAGGACCACGACGATAAGATATGAGAAATTAGGGCTCATAAGGAGACATGTAGATGGTCGTTTTTCCCTCTATTTGCGAGTGGAAGAGGAAATGACTATTGGTGGTATAGGGTACCCTCCGTCACACTACCCAGGGCGGCTTGTGGAGTGTCTATGTAGATGGACATATATCCGTCTTATTTCCACCCTTATACTATCTGATCAAAAGTATCCAAACATCTTTTAGTGGACATTAATATGGCGTATGACCACCCTTCGCCCTTATGATGTTCAAATGTGTGTGAAATCTTATGGGACTTAACTGCTAAGGTCATCAGTCCCAAAACTTACTCACTACTTAACCTAAATTATCCTGAGGACAAACACACACACCATGCCCGAGGGACGACTCGAACCTCCGCTGGAACCAGCCGCACAGTCCCTGACTGCAGCGCCCATGACCGCTCGGCTAATCCCGCGAGGCGCCCTTATGATGGCTTGAATTCTGCTGGAGGAACCTTAAATCTAGTGTCTGAACGTCTGTGAAAGAATGGCAGCCTATTCTTTCTAAATAGCCGAAACCAAAGACGGTAGTTATGTTGGACACTGGGGTTTGAAGTGAAGACGACGTTCTAACTCGTCCCGAAGTGTTCCATTGGGTTCAGATCTGAACTTTTTTTTTCACTGCCGCTACTCTTTGTAATAACCCGCCATCTTCATACATAATACGAGTCCTTTCTAGCCTATGGGCTGGTCTCTTAGCCGACACACAGAGCGTTACGATCATACTCTGTGAGTCGTTGCCCGTGCCCCACCAACCTGGAGGTGGACAACTATGCCCTTTTTCTGAGTATTGATTTGCAGCCATAAATACTTATTGGAAAATGAATATACAAAGATCTGATAAAATTATAATTCTAGAGTTTAAAGTTAGTTTTAACTGGCTGGTGTTCGACGCACTGTGCGACAGCTGCCGTTGTCATTATGTAGAACGATGAGAGGTTTTCGTTTTTATTCGTGATTTCATCAACGACTTATGGAAATAAACTGTTAATGTCATCAAGCTTAACTGTTCCATCATCCTTTAGAGCAGTTATCGTGACATGCTCAGTTTAAAGAAGCGATCATTTATTTGGAAATACTTTACGAGCCAGCGACTTTTGTTGGGTTTGACTCACCGTAGACACCCTACGAATTGGATGTCGCTTACTTTTCGCCTCTTGTGAATATAGCCGAGATTCTCCAGCTGTTACTGTGTTGTAGGAGGCATTTGTATGTTCTCAGTCGAACTTTTTGAGCGTTACATTAGACCAGTTTACACTATACTGTTTTTGAGATTCGGTCAAATTGTGAGGAATGCATTGGAGACAGATCTTAACCACAGCTAAATGCCCATGCCAAAGAAAATACATTGCCTAACAAAAAAGTGAAGCACCCGCTTCGTACAGGTGCACACCATCGACAAGTATGTAAATGATTAGTTGCTATTCTCTGTGAAGG